>NC_134104.1:86528750-87734687 GCF_040939455.1 Microcebus murinus | reverse complement strand
TGTCTGCCAATTGCATCTCACACTACGGTTCTTGAATCACTAAAATAAACGAGTTCTTATGGGCTCCAGGATCTTCATGCATGTTATTCCTTTTGCCTAAAATAGTCTTTGAATGTTCAGCTCCTTCTCATCTTTTGGGTCTCAGGGTAGATGGCACCTCATCTGAGAGAATGTCCATGACTGCCCTATCTAAAATATATCCTACCTATTTTCCCCTTTCCTTTCCTTTCCCTTCATCATATTTTGCAATTATATGTGTATATGTGTGTGTGTATATATATATGTGTATATATATATATATATATGCAAAACCTGTTTATTTGCCTCCTCCAGTTTGCTACAAACTCCATGAGAGAGGGTTACTGTGTCTATTTTGTTCATCTCCGCGTATCTGACAGACTGTCTAGTTAGTTACAGGCGTCCTCAAACTATGGCCTGTGGGCCACACGCGGGTGTTTTTGCCTGTTTGTTTTTTACTTCAAAATAAGATATGTGCAGTTTGCATAGGAATTTGCTCATAGTTTTTTTTAAACTATAGTCCGGCCCTCCAACAGTCTGAGGGACAGTGAACTGGCCCCCTGTTTAAAAAGTTTGAGGACCCCTGGTAGTACACAGAAGGAACTCAATAAGTGCCTATTAAATAAATTAATAAATTAATAAAAGGAACAGAGAAAATATCATTTGAAGTATCTTTGGGAGAATGCAATTTGTTCAGAGCACCATCTCAGAAAATTGCATGGGGTGGTTTTAATTGCTGGATGAACAACTCCTTGTGGATCTCTTGCTAACATTTGAAGCTCACCATGCTTTAAGCTCATTGTTATTTCTCTCCTCTCTGTACTTTCCACCATGCCTTCTTCATTTTTATGTTCTACCTATCTCCCATAATGACTCTATCTATCTTGTAGTCTAAGAATAAACTTGGGGATCATGTTTAGGTCCTTCTTTTTATTCATTCTATGCATCCAGATTTCTTTCTCTGAAAGTCTCTTTTATGTATTCTTATTTCATATTTACTTGTTCCTACTTGAAAATCTGTATTCCTTCCTCATTAGTCTCATGTCTCCAGAGTTTGTCCATTCTTATTTGCATGCTTAGAACCCCTACTAAATGATAAAAATCTGAAAGGCAAGGGTTCTCTTAATTATCACAGTTCCTAACATGGTGGCACATACACATGGTCAATTCTTGCTAAGTGCTTATTGACTAAGCACTAAGATTCAGTAGCTTCTTTATGTCTTTGTAGAACCAAATCATAATTTGTAATAATGATGATGCATTTGTAAGTATGCTTTTAAAATATCTTCAAACCCGTTGTCTCATAACTTAGCTCTAATTTGGTAGTCGTTCAAACATTATCATTACAAAACATACAAAGCCTGATTCTTCTTTCTCTTTCAGGTGGCCTGCCCTGAGGGTATAAACAATAGTATCTATTATTTATTCTTTAGGACTCTGTCTTTATGCCCTATTAAATCTTGATAAATATTCTCCTTCTGTGATTATAGAATAATCAAATTGCTTTTCCTGATCCCCATTCCTTGGTCCCATCTAAAAGAAAAAAGAAAAAAAAGAGCCTATTTCAACTAGAAAAGAAAAACTATGGGGAACCAATCACACAGACTGTAACTTTTAACTTTTTTCACCTTATAAGCTTTGGGACTTGAACAGTAGTGTCACTCCTTTTGAAAAACAACAGACCTAATCAGTAGAAAGAGTCACAGGGATTAGACTGATTAGAAAAGATTTGCTTGTAGCACCTAGGAAGTCCTCTTTGCTGCAGAATGGCCAAAGAGAGCTAATCAGGCATACAACCATCATGTCAAATGTTCTGGGCACTTTCTTTGGCGCATTTATTTAAAAAAAATAGAGAATTTAGGACTGGGTAAGTCCTTTCCTGCCTCAATACCATTTCCATGATGTTTCTTTACAGCCATCATGACTGACATAAAATAATCTTAAGGGTCAATTGGCAGTGCCTAAACAATAGACAAGTAGACCTTGAACTGGCAGAAGTTTAAAAAATAAAAGGTGCTTTATGAAAAATAAATTACATGGACATGGAGTTGGATTTAGTTCAGGAAGAAAAAAAATCTAGTTTTACTAACACATAGGTAACCAATAAAAATCAAAATAAAGGCAGTCCGCATACATTGTGCAGATTACAGTCCCAGAAAGTCACTAACACCTGGAATGAAGTATGATAAATAAAATGATACACACATGATATGGGAGTCACTTTCTTGTGCAAGAGCTATTATACTATAATTTTGTAGATGCTACTATAAGTACCATATACAAAAAGTAAGTTTTCAAACATTTAAAATAGCAGAATAGTTTTTCATATAACATTTTTAATGGGCAAAATGTACAAAATAGACAAAAATGAAGCTAACGTGATTAAAATATATTATGTGCGTGGATATAATATACAGTAATACATAATACACATAATATATTATATATAAACACACTGTTAGGGGGAAGAACTATAATAGGAACCCCGCAAACTTGGTTGTCCCTCTCCTATCTCCCATGGTGATTCCTGAAGTGTCCTCCACACAACATGGGCTGATGCAATCAAGTAAAAATACAAAACCTATATACTATAATAGTGTAAAACTTTCTAAAATGCATTTAACTTAAACAATATAGTCATGAAAATATTATTTACTGGAGCATTAATTCCCTGTATAATGCTATAACACTTATTTTTACAGCAACAATTCAGAAAATAAACAAATATTTTCACAGGACTTATTGAATCAGAAAGACATTTTTTGGGGATGGGGAAATTAGACAAATAGTTTTGAAGAAAATGAGACTCAAGAGAGTTTATTCTTGTTATCAATTTTCCTAGGAAGCCATGGTCACTAAAGATCAAGTGGTTTCTCCGCATTTGGCATTAGAATTCCATTTCCCAGAATTTGGATTGGCAACATATTTATCTATTTATTCTCATCATAAGGGTCACAAAGAATATTATAGGTGTTATGACAGGGTTCAGTACCTTCACATTGATCCAAGATCAAAATAGTCTGATGAATGGATAAACACAGATTATGCCAACAAATAACACTCTTGCTAAATAAGTATGTATGTAAATAAATTCTCTTTGGAACAAGGTGGAACCAGTTCTTTGGGCATTTGGTTTTAATTAAATGACACCCCCAAATATTGATGAGAGAGCAGGAAAACAGATGGCACAGTTCCCCAACCTTCTTGTCCCTGAGAATCACTGTCAAGAAAGCCAGTTCTCCTATCACTGCTACTGCCCACCATCACATTCATTTATCCACATTTTTTCTTTCTTTTATAACCCAGATATCCAGGTTAGAGTCAGATAATCTGATAAATTAATATACAATGATTAATAAAGAGGTGTTTTCCCACAGAATATCTTAATACATAAGTGTCCTTCATTCTTGCAGTGAACACATGCATTTAAAAATGACCTGTAAGGCAATGGCTTAATCAGCAGCAATATAGCTGGAATGGTAGGTGGCAAGGAGAGGCAATGGTAAGAGATTATGAACATACCTCTACTGTCAGAATACTAAGGTAGATAGAAGGTTAGTTTGAAAATGAATATTTTAAATGTACAAATCCCCAAATAAATACCTAGATCATTAAAAGTGAACATTTGACTGAGATGGTATTTCTAGCAATATTTTATAATATCTTTGAATAACACATTATAACTTATAATATTGGAAAATAACCAGGTTTCTTTTATGTTATTTAGTTTTATTAGAAGTGATCATTTTTTAAAAACCATATTAAAACATATTATTCTGGTGGATTCTTTCAACATCGCTTTTCTTAATTAAGAATATTTGTTAACATTTTTTAAACATGTAATTGAATTTGTGGAAACCATGACAGTGGTAGTTAGAAACTCCTTGAGACTTACAAAAGTGATCTCAGAAGGCAAGACAGCATATTTCTAGAATTAACATCTGGGAGCCAAATTTAAGTAAGTAAACAAAAAAATGTTTGTGTGTGTATGTATGTGTGTGTGATCATGTGTGTCTATATGACCATATGTGTCTATAAATTTGTTTTCTTTTTAACCAATGACTTGTGGCTTTTGCCACTACTGAATAATTGAAGGGCTTCTATTCATCTACCCTGGGAATGATTTGAGAGTTAACAAGACAATGTATCTATGAGCTCCACTGTAGAAAGATGCTAGCTAAATATAAATGATTATAATTATCCAATTTTCTGAATGTTTTCTTAATAAGCAGATGGGAAATTTCTGTTCATGGCAAGGAATTTCAAAGACTTAATCATTTCACTTTGTAACTATTCAAAATTTCAAGTATAGCTCTGCTTAGAACTCAAATCACTTTTAGAAATCATTCACATTTATTCCTCAGGGCAAAAATTAGTGAATGCATATGAATAACTTTGGACTGTCTACCCTCCAAACAGCCAACTGAAAACTTGGCAGTTGTTCAATTTATTTGATCAGCATAGATTGTCAAAGGGAATATTCATGGCCCAAAAGGGAGCCTTTAAAATTATTTGGATTTAGATCTGCAAAGAATCATTTTTATGTATTAATATAATGTGCATGAGTCATTTCTATCAAGTCTATGCTATCAACAGATAATTCTGCCAGTCACTCACTCAACCTTTTGAATAGTCAATCATTAAATCTAAAATTATTTCAATTGGTATGAATGTAGGGCACAATTACATAGTGTTTTGGAGTCACTGTATCCAGCCGTGAATAAAAACATAGTATATAATAGAAAAATCTCAGATTGGGTTTACAAAGAAAGTGGTTACAAAGAGTTACTGAAATAGCTTCTGGAGTTTCATAGAGAGATCAAGTCCTGAGAGAAATGATTAAAGGTGTGGCACAGCCTCTAATTATTGACAAGGATATCCACTTATTATTACTCCAACACCAGTTACCCCTAATAAGATGGTGATTCATTGTCAGTGGGTAAGCAGTGCATAGTTACCAGAATAACTGCACACCATTTAACGAATGTAGCTCTAAGCATGTGTTTTGATTAGCAGTTTTATCAGTTAATCCTCCTGCAATACATTCTGTGCAGCATATCATTGAGGCAATGTTAATATTCATCTTATAAGATGAAAGCATTTCTCCATAAATGTTGGACCACAGCAAACACATTCACAGGAAAAATAAAAAAGGAAATTTACATACAAATCGCCTTCATAATATTGCTAATTTGTTGCTACTTGCAGTAAAGCTCTTAATGAGATTATCCAGGATTGGGCCTATTTCCATTGAGAGTTTCATTTGCCTCCCTGAACATTTTTACTTCGTCTGTGTCTGTGTACTTATTATATTTGGTTATCTATATTTCACATCTTCTAATTCACAGTTTTTACAAATGTGTAAAATTTGTTCTTACAATAAAAGGAAAAATATTTAGAATAATTTTGTTCATAATCATAACATAAGTTTTTTACTATAATACGTATGTCTATGTGCACTTTTTTACCTGCTTAGTAAATGGTGAAGGATGGTAAAAGAGAGTCAGTGGAGAACATTTTTACCAAGTTCAAGGAATATGCTGCTGCCTCAAATACTTTTTTAAGTCTGGTAGACAGTAAGAAAATACATAGACATGGGAAGTCTGGTAGTCAGCTTTCTGCAGTCTTATTGAGGAGTGATTTGCTAAATGGAATACAGAATAGCACTTCTCAGAATTCCACGAACCAAAATTACCTGATGATCTTGTTAAAATTCAGATTCTGATTTAGTGAGTCCAGTGGGAGCCCTGAGCATCTACATTTCAAACCAAATCCCACCAAAGACTACTGGTCCACAAATCAATCACATTTTGGGTAGTAAGAGTATAGTCTATTAAACCAGTAACAGGTAAAATCACCTCTAGGTTAAAGAACTGATATAAAGTAAATAATGTTGTAACTAAAGACCAAAAAGTGAGTAATGCTTTAAAAATTCATAAGCCATAGAACATTTATTACATGGGACCCTAGTTATACATGTTATACATTTATCAGGAATTTTAGCTTTGTTAACTTAAATAAGATCTCATTAAATGAATGAAAATGCCACAAAATTAAGATATCAACTAAGTCGAGCTCCCTGCTGTGAAATTCAGATAGTCATATTAAAGATAAATTACTTTATTAAAACTGGACATTTCTATTAAAACCAAAACAGTTCTTAAAAACAAACGTATAAATCAAAAAGCGAATGGCCAAGAGAAAACAGTAGGAGTTATGAAACAGACATTTTAATCCCACATCTGCCATGAAACCAGCTTTCTTTATTTGTAAATTGAAGATAATAAACACCTGGCTTGAATCTCATAAATATACAGTGAGATCTGAATATGATAATCCATCTGAAAGTATTTTGAAGTGATTTATAACTTATACCTAAGAAATTTTTTAAATTGCAATATTATTTTCTGGTGCAGATACCATGCACATGCTAATTCACAACAGTGTTTAAGTTTGTTTATGATCTCCAGGGTTAAAATATGTGAGGGAGAGGATGGCCGATTTTAGTTGGTATTGTACTTTTAACAATGCCCTAGTTTCACCTGAAAATGTTTAGATGTTCCCTTTGCGCAGATTCCATGTAAATGTGTGGTGACATTATTAGTTCTTATTGAAGGTTTTCCTTGGAGCTCTGAGGGTTTAATTAATGTTAGAAGTAAAAAGTTCAAAAGAATGTGCTAGCACAAAATAGGCTCCCTTGTGAAAAGAAAACTTACTGTTAGTCAATTCTTATATCTCAAAGAGAGATAAACTAAAACATCTGCAGAGTTAATTCCCTCAGGCAATGGACGTTGGTGCCACAAGCTACAGTACTTGATATCCATGCATGGATGGGATGCAGTGCTGATGTGTTTTGCTGAGTCAGGGATTCCTTGTGGCAAATGTCACTATCTTTTAAAGATGTGGCTTAGAACTTTGCCCTGACCCTTGGTAGCATGTAGACTCTTCTGTGGAAATTTTATGAAAGTATGATTTAGTTTGTTCAGGTTTTACATGGATTGAATATGAAATTCATATATATTTTCTCTTTTTTTCTTCTTAGTTTTTCTTTAGAGACAGCGTCTTTCTCTGTTGTTTAGGCTGAAGTACAGAGTGGCCTGATCATATTGCACTGTACCCTCCAACTCCTGGGCTCATGTGATCCTTTTGGCTCAGCTTCCTGAGAACCTGGGACTACAGGCACACAACACCATGCCTGGCTAATTTTTTTAAATAATTTTTTCGTAGAGATGAGGTCTTGTTATGCTGCCTAGGCTGGTCTTGAACTCCTGGCTTTAAGTGATCCTCCTGCCTCAGCCTCCCAAGAATTGTGTTTCTTATTGAGCAAAAAGTGAGAAGAAAAAATCTTCCTTAGATTTTTCAGGATTTTACTTGAAATGAAAACCGACAACATAATCTTGTGCTCTTATTTTTGTTCCTATTTTGTGATGCCAGAGACTCTAAACAACTAAGAAATCTTTCAGCATGGCTCCACATTTTGCATGAATCAAAAATATTTATGGTAAAGGAGTTTATTTTAATTTCAATTATTCTATAATATTCACCATAAAGTATAATTTGTTTCATTAATTAATTCAACATACTTCTACTGAACTCTGCTAGAAACATATTCCAAAAGTACAAGGCTAATCTTATCTCTCTTGGTTTAAAGTCCTGCTATGTCTTTGCTTCCCAAGACATTTGAATAAAGTTAAGACTCCTGGGTGTGGCACACAAGGCTTCTTAGGATCTGGCTTTGCCTACCTCATTTATAACACAATTTCTCCCCTCTCACCCCATCACTTCACACTCTGGCTTCCAGCCACGTTAAATTCTAAACTCGGTTCCCCTCCCCAATGACCCATATTCTCCCAATCTACCAGGCCTTTAGGTAACTGTGGTGTATCTCTAAAAGGCCACTTTGTTTTGTTTCTCCAAGTGCCCTTAATTTCAGTTAAGAAGTCGCTTTCTGTTTCCCGCTTTCTAAAATCTCCATAAGGGGTAAGGAAGTAACTCTTCTGGGTAATGTCACCATTTTCCCCTGGTTTACCAGGTACGGTCCCAATTTATGTCGATTTTTCAGCATTCCATTTGGTCAGTGCCCTCTTTCTGTCACAATATAGCATATTGTCCTGGTTTGGGTAATACATTCCATGGCCATCTTACTTCTAAAGGCTCCATATTCCCTTGTGTAGCAAGCCAAGAGCATGACTGTTTTGGAATCAGCCACATCTGCTGTCAAAACCCACTTCTGCCTCCTATCGATGGTGTGATGTGGACATAGGTAGTTATTGAATTTTTTTGGTCTTAATATCCTTATCTATAAAATTGGGACAATGATATTTAACCTCTGGTGGTTTGTGATTTTAAATTCAATAATGCATGTAAAGTGTATACCTTAGTGCCTGGTGCATTTTAGGCTCTGTTAATAGATAAACTTAGGCACATTAAAATTTTAAAGAGTTTATTTGAAACAGTGATTCATGTTTCAGACAATGTCAAATTATAAGCAATTTAGTCTCCACTGAAGGGGCACCAGAGAAAAACTTGTATAAGGTGTCGAGGAATCAAGACAAAGAATATATTTGATTGGTTAAAGTGAAACAGTAGCCTTAAAGTCTCCCGTTAGAGGTTGGTGGTTTCTGGTTGGTTAAGCTTAAGTTTTCTTTCATTGTTCACATAGAGTTGGGTTTTGGTTTGCTTATTTCAGAACCCAAAGTGCTGAAGCCATCTCAGCCTAATGGCCTACCAATTAACTTTTTTAACAGTGCTCAATAAATTATAGATTTTTAAAGTTTAAAAATTTTAGCATTGTGTTGTAATTGTATGTTACTTCTTGGACACAAAGATAGTGTTTTTTGTCTATTTTTCCTCAGGCCCAAGCCCAGTAGCTCCCACATTATAGATTTGTAATAAATGTTTACCAAATGAATGAATGACTAAATGAATGACTAATTGAAAAATGAATGAAGACATACTACTTACCCTCAAGAAAAAAAACTAAGTACTTTTGGTTTTTTTTGAGACAGAGTCTCACTCTGTTGCCTTGGCTAGAGTGCCATGGCATCATACTTGCTCACAGCAACCTCCGACTCCTGGGCTCAAGCAATCCTTCTGCCTCAGCCTCCCAAGTAGCTAGGACTACAGGCATGTGCCACCATGCCTAGCTAATTTTTTCTATATAGTTTTAGATGGCCAATTAATTTCTTTCTATTTTTAGTAGAGACAGAGTCTCGCTCTTGCTAAGGCTGGTTTCGAACTCCCGACCTCGAGCAATCCGTCCACCTCGGCCTCCCAGAGTGCAGGATTACAGGCGTGAGCCACTGTGCCCGGCTAGAAAAGTACTTTTAATATAAGCCGTGCCATATGTCATAAGTTCCCTAATAAATAAAGAACAAAGGAAACAGTGAAGAAATTGCCCTTGTATCTACTGGGGGTATCAGGGAATATTCAAGCAAATGGCATTTGAATAGGGTTTCAACAATGAGAAAGGTGTGAGAAAGAATGGCTCTCCAGACAGAGGAATTGATCACCATATTTTCATTGTACAATAAATATCTTAATGAATAATATGTACTGTAAGTTTAAAAAATGACAAAAAAATATTTCTAAAATTATATGCAAAGGGTCAAGGCTGGGCTCAGTGGCTCACACCTGTAATCCTAGCACTCTGGGAGGCGGAGGCAAGAGGATTGCTCAAGTTTGGGATTTCAAGACCAGCCTGAGTAAGAACAAGACCTCATCTCTACAAAAAACAGAAAAATTAGCTAGGCATGGTGGCGAGTGCCTATAGTCCCAGGTACTTGAGAAATGGGGGGAAGCTGTGGCAGGAGGATCTCCTGAGCCCAGGAGTTTGAGGTTGCAGCCAGCTGATGACGCCACTGCACTCCAGCCCAGGAAACAGAGCAAGACCCTGTCAAAAAAAAAAAAAAAGTTCAGACTTTCCATCCTCTAAAGAGGCCCTTGTGGTTGACATTCTTTTTAATGAGGAAGGTGTTACTGAGTGTGATTCCTCCTAAGTTCATATGCAGTTTAAAAAATCACAGCCAGCCATTTTTTCTCCCTCCTAATTTAACTCTTGCACATTCATGTGTGGGATGGGGGATATAAGATATTCATTTTTTTCCCTTTGCTTTTTAATACGATAATCATCTCTTAACATAACAGTTGAAATAAATAAAGATTTTTTTCTAAAATTAGAAGGTTCTATTTGCTTTGACAAGTTCAAACTGTTTATAGTGTCAGATTATTTTGAAAATATTACAGATGTGGAAAAGGGGTAGAATTAGTTTTGAGTAAAATTATGGCTTGTCGGCAGATAACACAATCAACCTTTCAAAAGCAAACACCTCTTTCCAAGTATAGTTGTTAGGAAATGAAAGCCTTATTCAAATGCTAAATACGAAAAAATGATGATGGGAATGGAAACTCTTCTGGATGAAAAAAATAACAAAGAGCAGAATTTTAGGCATGGTTTTCAAAGAGATCTCCAATTGCAGGTGCTACCTTGCTGTTGATTGGTTGATTGGATGGCCTTGATAGTGTTGACAGCCCATGAAAGCAGGGAATTCAAGTTAATGGACAGCTAATATTATGATTGAATGGTGCCTGATGTATTTGAGGATGGAAAATCAATAGTCTATTAGCTTCGTCAGGAGAAGAGGGGGAAGAGAGTGCATGCCGCTGTATTTGCCTTCATCACCGCGGTTACCCTAATTAAGCACCACCTTAAGATGGAGGGGCGCCTGGAGAATCGAGCTGGTAATGAGATTCAGGCTTGAAGTAAATGAAGCAACTTCACCATAAGGCACACTGACAGACAATTAAAACTCTTTATCAATGCAGCTTTCATCCAGAAATAAAAATCTCATATGGCAACTGTAAAATAAATGGAGAACTGGGAGGAACCGTAAATCTTCTCAGCTTGCAGTTGTACTTATAACTTCGGCATTGTTTTGACATTTGGGTTTATTTGCATTAGAAGTTATGGTGAGTAACATTTCGTTTTTCTACATAGAAGTTCCTAGTGTGTCGCATTCGTTGAAATGTTTCAAGAAAGGTTTAGATTAAACATAAAAATGATTAGAGATAAAAAGCAATTTCCTCAAAAATTTTTGGACTTAAAAGAGGAAATATTCTAAAGAGTAATAATTGATGTTAGCATTTCAAAAATCCTTTAAAAATATTTCAGAGTAGTTAATTGTATAGATAAAGGCTCATTCTTGCTTATCCAAATATCACCTTTCCTCAAGTTAAAAATTCTCTGATAGGAAAGGCCATCACATATAGCCAAAGAATCTTTCCATTTGAATTTTCAGATCTGGGGCTGATTTTATTTTAAGCACAATGATAGCATAATGGGTTTTTATTGGTAATTAAATGTTCTAGTGAATGTACAGATATTAAATATGCCACTACAGTATAGTAAAATAGCGTAGCCCAACTGCATTTTTTAAGAAAACACACCCTTGAATAGGAGCTTTTGTTATATTGCAGTGACTTAGTAGTATGGTGAACTATTGTATAAAACATAATCTTATTATCTTTTAGTTAATACCTTACCACCAACATTCTTGAATATAGTTTGTACTGTATGGCATAGTCATACATTTACCTGTTAAATTTCTATTTACATACACATCCTAAAAATTTTGAAGGGAAATGGCCAGTGCATAACATCCTTCTTCTCTTTTTTCCATTTCTCAATGATACCTAACACTGCATTTTGTACAATTGGTATTTATTATTTTCCTTTTTCTATATAGGCTGCTGGGAACATTCCTAGCTTACTTTATGAAAGGCAGGAGAATAAACCACTTGGATCTTTCTTCTCCTCTCATAGAGTAATATTTTACTTTATCTTTTGTTTTATATATGTAATACAATTTTCCATTTCCTAGTCTTTCACAATGGCTTCTCATTTCTTCCTTTATGATTATAAATCATCCTTCTTTAAGCTGTTGTTACATCCTTATTTCTTTTCTTCTACAGTTATTCGGTTATTTGTCTTTCTATCCATGTTCTATAGCCTGGCTATTTGAGTTTCAAAATATTGTAGTAATACTCCACTCAAATTGACATGTGATCTTTAAAGATATTATAATAATATTTCACTCAAAGCTATTTTACGCAAATAGCTTTTATTGAGCACCTATTAGATATATTGCACTAGGATATATTTGTATAATACAATGATACAGATGTGTGCAGTCATTCATTTATTTTATTTAAAATTATATATTAAAGGATTAGAACTGAGTGTCTGCATGTCCTCAATCTCATAAGACATACTGGGGATTTAAAGATTGTCTTACTAGGCATAGATTCTGTCTTTAAAGATTTTATCATACTTGTTTTAAGAATTCAACTTATAGGCCGGGCGTGGTGGCTCACGCCTGTAATCCTAGCACTCTGGGAGGCCGGGGCGGGTGGATTGCTCAGGTCAGGAGTTCGAAACCAGCCTGAGCAAGAGCAAGACCCCATCTCTACTATAAATAGAAATAAATTAATTGGCCAACTAATATATATATATAAAATTAGCCGGGCATGGTGGCACATGCCTGTAGTCCCAGCTACTCAGGAGGCTGAGACAGAAGGATTGCTTGAGCCCAGGAGTTTGAGGTTGCTGTGAGCTAGGCTGATGCCACGGCACTCACTCTAGCCTGGGCAACAAAGCGAGACTCTGTCTCAAAAAAAAAAAAAGAATTCAACTTATAATGCAAATTAAAAATTTAAATATAGTCTAACAGTGAAAGAAATAATAAAATATTTGATGAGCTGTAGTGGTACAGAAAAAGTTGTGGATTTTTTGTTGTTGTTCTAACACAGAGACAAAAGAGGCTTCAGGGAGGAGGTAGTATTTGCGTGCAGTCTTGCAGAGGGTTGGAGTTGGCTAAGTGGGGGAGAAGTAGAGAGACACTCATGATCATGGAGGTGTGCAAATCAGCAGGGTTAGGGTTAATAGTGTCTTTTGCAGGATTGCAGGTTGTAACAAGATGAGTAGCATGAAATTAGGGTCAGATCATAAAGGGCAGAAAATGCCCTTCTGAGGAGCTTAGACGTTATTCTGGAGTCTAATGAGAAGCCACCAAAGATTTCTTCTGATCAGAAAATTGATATAATCATATCTGATCATAACTTGATATGAATTTTCAGGGTCTGGCTAGTGTCAACAGTAGGAAAGAATGAACAGCGTAATATGTGTCCTCAGATTATAGCTAGCTGCAAGAGTGGAAAAGAATGAGTCATAAGAGAGTTCAGTGAGAAGGCTATTGCATAAATGTAGGTGAAAATAATATATACTTGTGTTTTGGCAAATAGGGGATAGCTAAGGAGGGAGAGACTGAGAGGTAGGATAGAAAGTTATAATTCATAACACTTAAGTTCTGGCTGGATATGAAAAGTGTAAGAAGGGGAGGAATTGAAGCTGAATTTCTACCTTCACTATTTGGATCAAAAGGTTTTGCTGTTAACTTGAATCAGTGACACCAGATCATTTTCTTTCTAGATAAGTGTCTTCTCCATTTTGAGGAACTATTTTCTTCCCTTGGGTGTATATAACTCTCTCCAACTCTTCTAGTATTTTCATCTCTTTTAGTTTTACCAAATGAATTCCTATTATCTTCTCCAATAGAAAATAATATTAATAGTATACAAAACACTTATGGACCCAAGGAAATATATATTATTAGCAATGTTGACTTTGGAGCCATTGTATGAATGGTCATAATATCTTATGGCCATGAATTTATTCTAGGTCACATTGCTAAACTGCTCAAGAATGTGGAAGATCAGTCTTTCCCTGGTATATTTCAGTCCCTGAAAATAATTCAGTAACTGCCATTTATTGAGAATCTACATTGTACTTGACCCAGTGATAATATCTTTACACAAAATATCTCATTCAATCCTCCATAAGCCTTATTTTACAGACGAGTAAAACAAAGTTCAAAAAGGTTATTTGATCAAAGCCTCTACTAGAATTATGAAAGAAGGATTTTAACTTATGTTAGAATCCAGAGCTAGTGTAAAGTTTATAAACTAATGGTTAACTTTCTGAGATTAAGGAGCATTTTCATATATATTTTTCCCCAAAAAATATAGTATTAGGCTTTAGATATAATACTTTCTCAAAAATTCAGGATCAGTTACACTTTTCTATTATAAATTAAATCTAGAGTTTTTCTATCTGAACTTTTCTCTCAATGTTTCTGAATCTTGAAGCAAAGACACAAAAATCTGCCAGCCATCCATACTCAGACTTCCTCAAAAAAATATTCCCATCTTGTCTTTTATGATTTTGAGAATTATTTTATTGCATTTCCTGTATTCGAAGAAATTAAAGGCCATGAATTTCCAATACTCTATTTTTAATTGAACATTTTATTTTGAGATAATTTTAGATGTATATGCAGCTGTAAGAAATAATAGAGAGATCCTGTATTAGTCAGAGGTCTCCAGAGAAACACAATCAATAGGATATATAGAGAGATATATAAGAGGAGATTTATTATAGGAATTGGCTGATGCAATTTTGGAGGCCAGGAAGTTCCATGATGTGCCACTGTAGAACCAAGAGAGGTGGCGGTATAGCACAGTTCCAGTCTGAAGTCCCAAGAAGCAGGAGCTCTGATGTCTGAGGGCAGGAGAAGATGAAGGTCCTAGTTTAAAGAGAGAAAGAGAATTTGCCCTTTGGGATGGGGAACCTACAGCCTTGGGGCCACATGTGGCATTCTAGATTCTTGAGTGTAACATTTTGACTGAATCCAAATTTTACAGAACAAATCCTTTTATTAAGAGGGATACAGCAGATAAAGATGAAGTTTTTCTTGCCTCCTTTGGTGCTTATGAAAGAACGACCTTGAAATCAGAAGCCCACAGGTTCCCCACCTCCCACACCTTCACAGACACACCCAGAAATAATGTTTTACCAGCTATCTGTGCATCCATTAGCCCAGTTGTTATATAAAGTTAAACATCACAGATGTCACGTTGCCTTCACCGAGTTTCCCACAATGACAACATGTTGTGAAACTGTAGCCAGGATGTTGATATTGATATAATCAAGATAAGGAACAACATCACTACCATAAGGATCTCTCATGTTGCCCATTTATAGCCATTTTCCTCCAGCTCCAACCCTCCTAAGTGCCTTAACAACCATTAATCTGTTCTTCATTTCTACAGTTGTGTAATTTCAAGAAAGTTATATAAATGGAATCATAAGTAAGAAAGATTTAGGAATGGCATTTTTTCACTCAGCATAATTCTCTGGAGACATATCCAGGTGATTATATGTATCACTAGTTCCTTCCTATATATTGTTGAGCAGTATTCCATAGTATGTTGTGCCATTGTTTGACCATTTGCCCACTGAAGGACATCTCATTTGCTTCCACTTTTTAGCTATCATAAATTAAGTTGCTGTAAACATTCATGTACATGTTTTTAAGTGAACTTAAGTCTTCATTTTTCTGGGAAAAATGCCCAAGAGTGCAATTGGTGGTTTATATGATAGTTCCATGTTTAGCTTTTTAATAAACTGCTATAGTGTTAGCCGTGGCTATGCCATTTTGCATTTCCGCAAGCAGCAGGAGTGATCCATGTATGAGTGATCCAGCTTCTCTGCATCTTCAGCAGCATTTGATGTTTTAACTCTTTTAGCTATTCTGATGGGAACAGTAATATTTCATTGGTTTAATTAGCATTTGCTAATGGCAAATGATGTAGAACATCTTTTTATGTGCTTATTTGCTATTGATATATCCTCTTCAGTGAAATGACTCTTCATGTCTTTTGACCATTTTCTAATCAAATTATTTGCTTTTTTACCATTGAGTTTTTGAATGTTTTTTGTGTCATATTTATATTATAAATAATGATCTTTTGTCATATATGGTTTATAAATATTTTCTCCCAGTCTGTAGCTTGTCTTCTGATCCTTTTAACTGGGTTTTTCACAGAACAAAATTTTTAAAACTTTGATGAAATCCAATGTATCCATTCTTTTCCTTTTATGCACTATGCTTTTGGTATCGCAACTATTTGTATGGTCCTATATCCCAAAGATTTTCCCCTGTAGTTTTTACTAAAAATTTCATAGTTTTACATTTTACATGTAAGTCTGCCATCAATCTAGAGTTAATTTTTGTGTAAGATGTAAAACTTACAAATTTTTTCCTTGCTAGACTGCCCCTTTCCTTAATCCCTTGACTAAAGAGAGTAGGCATTTGAGGGAATATTTTTGTCTGCACCCCCTGGCATTTCTGGGTTGCTCACTTTTTCAGTTCTAAGCCTGGACTATATGATGCATAAAGAAAACACAGGACATTCACCACTGTTAGGAAAAGCAGAGCTGGACAGTAAAGTAGTAAAAGAGGTTTTATTCAGGATCTATTGTAATAGGAGAAAAGAAACCTTAGTAGAGAACTGAACTTAATTCCAAATACAGTATGAACCTATGTGGATTTATAGCCAAAGGGCAGGGTGGGGGTCAGTGGATGGAAATTACTAACAGGAAAAACAGAAATAAGGAAGAGTTCTAACTAAACCAATTTGGCAGAATTCTTGCTAAAACTGAGTGATGGGAGTCTGGCAATGGGGGCCTAGTTGAGAAGAGGGTTCAGAGGAGCCTGACTAAAGTTTGGTCTGGGAGAGAGACTTGGTCACCACCATGTCATTTCTTGGGTCTGAGTGCCCTAACTGGTCTGCTGGTCTGCCTTCCCTCCATCTTTCAAAATCAATCTCTCTCTCTCTCTCTCTCTCTCTCTCCCTCTCTCCCTCTCTCTCTCTCTCTCTCTCTCTCTCTCTCTCTCTATATATATATATATATATACACATACATATATATATACACACACACATAATATATATGCATATATAATAGATACAGTTTTCTTGCAAACTATAATGTAAGCAATGGCTTCAATATTGAGTAAATTTATGTATTTTGTAAATGTATTGGATATATTTACACAGCAAAAGAAATGCTCTGTGAATTTTAAAGAACTTATAGTTACAGGCTGAATATTTCAAATAACCTTTACTATAAGTTGTCTTATTAATTATTTTCTTTTGCTAAGCTTATATAATTAACTGGCTTCTTTGGAAAGAGAAATGAAAAATAATTAACAGTATAATATAATCTAAAAACAAGTGTCTTTTGATAAATTTAAACTAACATACTTTTAAAGTTTCATAAGTATTTTTCTCTTGTACCTATTTGTAGTTTCCTATTGACTATGCATTATTTTTTGTGTACCACTTTCTAGCTCGGCCTAAACTTCCTTTGAAAAGTCACTGTTATTTGCTGCTGAAAGGCTGTCATACCGTTTTGGAGTTGGTTCTCAATTTTTATTCTCTGTACATAACTTATAAAGACTACCTCTTCTTGTTTGACTGTGCACATTTTATTAACCACATAATTTTCCTGAACATTTTATTTGACCTACAACTGTCAAAAAGGTTTTTTCTCTTGTCATTTAATATTTTTCTATCTGACCCTATGATTCCATAAAGAAATTAACATATTAAAATATTCTTTTATCTCTCCTTATTTTGGCTCAGTTGAATTTTTTTCCAGGGTAGAAAAAAGTATTAGCCATTAATGTGCTATACTTTATTGGAATATTTATGATAAGCAAAGATGTGAAGATATTTTCAGCATCTAAGAATTCCTTCCAGTGTTACATTTAGCGTTGCTCTTAAGGAATAAATACTTTGAAATTTAAATTCAGATTCAGTGTGAGCTGATGCTATAGCATTCATGTCTGAAGTAAAATCAGAAGCTGTCTACATGTTCCTAAATCATATCTGGCTTGGTCAATTGAAAAGGAAGAAAACACAAAGGCCCTTTTGTGAATTAAGGACATTTTAAAAACTGCAGAAACCTAAATCATTGTATTCACTGAATTCTGTCAAATGTTCCACATTTCTTTTTAGTTTCCAGAATGGTATAGACTTGATTTGTCATTTTTAGAAGTGAACATTCTGCCAGTACATACTTCCCAAGACTTGTTAAAGCTTCAAACTACAGATGTTCACTTGGGTGGCTTCTCCTTAGTGAACATTTCCCTGATTTGTAGTTATTTAATTGTCTATTCTGTCGGGTACTGTGCTACATTTCCCTGTAGATTTGTGCTTGCTTTTCCACATCTCTACCTCCCAAATGAACTAATCACAGCATTCTGTCTGGTTGCTTGCATTATTATAGTGTCTGGGTTTTATCTATCTAGCTGTTTTAAAGAGATGTTTATTTCCTTTTAATTTTTTCAGGTAAAGTTAGATACTCTTTCTGTTTTTGCTTGGATCTGACATCCAAAAAAAGTATAAAATCTGAAACCAATGGAATACAAATGTTTTTTATTCCGTACCAATTAACTATTCAAGCTTTTTTAGTGGGGTTTAAGTACATTGTAAAAATTAATGAATATCATCAAAAGAATTGGCTACTATGACACTAACTCCAAGGACAATGCCTACTATGTAGTAGGTACTCAAGAAATATTCCAATGTTTGAACAAATAAATAATTATAAGGATTAAAGAATATTTGCTTGATATAGACTGTTAAAATATGTAATTTTGATCAAGGAATTAGTTTCCTAACTCATGGCTCTTTTCCTAAGTTTTCTGGATAAATGCCTCAATTTTTCAGTATCTTTCACTATGTAAACATAGAGCCTTAGAGCATTTTATTTCAATCCAAGGAAACTCAGGATAAAATGTAGATGAGTTAAACTAATGTAAAGCACTAAACATGAAATATATTATTCTAGATAACAATAATTCTATGGCTTTTGGTAAATAGTTACTGCTATTTTTTAAAGATCACATTCAGATGTTATGGCAGATGTTGAGAAATATTTATTGTCAGTCCTTTTATACATACTCAGAAACAACCCAGCATTAAGCAGTTCTCATGGGTCAGCCAGAATAGACCACTTTTTAAATTATCCTTTTAATCTATAAAAAGTTATTTTAAAGAGTTAAGGCTCTGTAGGTTTTTTTAACTATTAGATTTTGCATTTTTCTAACTACTAATCAACCAGCCTCAGAGAGGAGACACCAATTCTTATTTCATCATATGGTTACATAAGCTAGTGAAGTAAGCAAGGAGTGGGACCATAGGAACTGGTGTGGCCCAGAAAACACAGCCCGAAGGAAAGCAGTAATAATTTCTTACCTTGAATTGATTGTATATAAATATGTAGACCAAATATCTCCAGATCTTACATAAGACTTCATGAGAAACTGGAATTTGGGGTTTTTATGTTAACTCCCCTCTCCAAAATTTTGAAGGCTAGCAATTATTTCACATATTTTTAAACCTAGTGTGATTCAAACTAATGAACTATGGAACTATGCAAAATATAGATGAATCTTAACAATATATTTTATTATAAAAGGATAACAGGATAAAAATGGCCTGTTACTTTTTGTAAAGTTGAAAGTTATAAAATCTACTTTTAATGAATACACATATATATACAATAAAACTCTAGAAAAAGGAAAGCAAGGGAATAATGAACACAAAGGATGTAGAGTGGTAATTACATTTGATGGGCAAAGGAAAGGAATGAACTCTTAGATACAAGTTATGCGTAAGGTTTTATCTTATGGTCTGAATGGAGAGTTACTGAATGCTATTATTGTATTAATTATAATCAATTAAATTAGAACTAAATAAAGAAGAGCACACAGTAAGTTGCAAGGAAAATGTGTAATGAAACAAGGATTAAGTTCTGTGTGTAGATTAAGTGCAATTTAAAAATATATTAGAAAAAGCTAAACACATATACTATAGAAGCTATCAGCAGATGTAGTTCTGGTACCTCTATCTAAGAGAAAGATCCAGCTAGCAAGATGATTATGTAGGTGAGAAATTGATGCATAAGACAAACAAAATGGCTTAAGAAATGTCACAAAATAATATCTAAATAATTGTAAAATTGATATATAAGCAGTTGGCACTAGATCATAAATAAGGAAGAGTTTTAGTGACTTAGAAAGATTTTTAAGTATGATATATAAGAATTGAGCCTTGAACTATGAAAATTTTCCATATGGAACTTCACAAAGTGAAAATATCCTGTTAAAAAATGAAATCACTTGGATATTGAAATAGATAAATTGATTGATTGAGTGAGTGATTAAAGGAAATCAATTTAAACTTTCTCCTTCTCCATTACTTGTATAAAGTATATTCAAGTATATACAAGTAATGTATACATTTTTTAAAAACCCTTTATACGTCAGAATGTTGTTATGAACATAAGAACTAATTCTCAAAATAGAATTTGAACTTCATGGTTACAGTCTTTTAAAAAAATGAGAAGAAGGCACTATTATTATTATTATGAACTGATCACTACATTTCTATTTCTCTTCTTTTGACTCAATGCCATTTCAGTGATATTTGCTAATACCACTCTATTCTGCTCACTGCTCAATAGATCCATGACACAGATTAGGTGCCCAGGTTGGATGCAGAATGTATGTTATATCTTCAGTTGTATTTAAAAGTCATCTTAAAATGTCACTCATTACTTCTGCTTAAAGAAATGATTTCAAACAGTAGAGGACCAGATTAAATTGACTTAGAAGTCCTTAAATATAAGCCTATAACATCATATTTTTAAAGATATGTTAGAATAAAATATAAATATGATTTATTCCTTATTTTGGACCTGTAATTGATTAATCTTAAATTTGGCATGGTGATTAGGACATAGTTAAATCCTCAATAAGTAGTCCATGAACAAATGAATTTATGAGTTTGAGCTTAGCACTAAATTGATCCTACAGACAACTTGATACAAACCACAAACAGTTATGTCTAAACAGAAGCATGTATGTATGTGCTATTTTTCAGATAATGTATATAAACTCTTAGCCACATATGCATACTGTCCTCTATAATTTCTTCATTCCCATTTTTAAGAAATATTAATGATATCATAGGATAGAGGGGTTAGTAAGGTAAGAAAGAATACTTAAATTAATCTCATCACTCATACTAGAGTTTAATGTTTATTTTTAATGTTCTATATCATGAGTAAGTACTTTGACATTTTTCTTAAGTGCATCACTCCTAAAACACTTATTTTTCAACAATATATAATCTCCAAAAGACATATTTCATATGCCGGTAGATTAGGTTACTAATTCTATATACTTTCAAAAATTGTCCTTCAAAAATCAAACAATAACATACAATGATTAGAACTCTAATGTTTCTGAGGAAAAATGAAAAAATAAAAGCAACACACAAAAAGAAGGATACTTTTGGGAACTTTGCTTCCAAAATGAGACAAAGTTTTATGAGACATGTTCTTTACTATTCAATTCAAATATATTCCATGCTAGTATTTATTCGGAGAAAGTATCAGTACAAAGTGATTTAAAACTTTGTGGAACTATAATGTTCTGATAATTCTTGTATCCCCCTAGCTAAAATGAATTTAAATTCCCTCTTTTGATGAGGACTTTGCAACAATTATTGCCATAAGAACAACAACTGAAGATACTTTGTGTTGTTTCAGATCCAGTGATAGGAACTAATGAACTTAACTTCTGCACAGTTAAACAATTGCAGCTAAGAGTCAACTTTCTTGGGTTTTTATCCTGGCTTTGCATTTATTATCTGTGTGCCTTCAGAATAATAGCCACTTAACTTCTCTGAGACTTAATTGAATTGTTTAAAACGTGGATGCAAATAGCACTTACATCACAGATCTGTTGTGTAGATTTGGTAAAATGATTTCAAAATAGATCATAGGATAGTGCCTAATATTTAGAAAAAGAATAATAATACTTTTAAAAAATCATTTCTGCTATTTTGATTAGTCCACTGTCAAGTTTTTATATATCAAAAAACTCTGCATAGGTGAATCGACTTTAATCTTCAAGGCTGAAAATTTGAAGGGCATATATCAGTTCTTTTTATAGATGACAACAGAAATCTCTGGAAATCAGGATTTATAACATTAGCACAGACAGAATTTAACTATAACACAGCAGTAGTAGGGGCCATTCTAACAAAGATAAATTTTCATTTTGCCAAAAGCCCTCTTCTCTAACCTTATTTCCCCCTCCTTCTCTATTTTTATATTAAGTGGTACAAAGATTGGCTAGGAATGTCCAACATATGTTAAATTGAACTACTCTTGTCAAACAGAAATACATTTCTGCATCATTTTTATTTAGGCTGAAGTATTAGTTTTAACTTTTCATGGCTGGTATCCATAGGCTTTAGTTATTAAACCACGTGATCCAACTCACTTGTGTTTCCTTGCTGTTCTCACCCACGTGGCTTCTCACCCATTAGAAGTATTTAGGCATGTAAGTTCCTAGAAACACAGCTTGCAGTGACAAACATATGTTATAAACATTAAGGGGAAGGAAGACTGTAATTCATTAAAATATCAAACTACGAATATCAACTTAAAGCCCCCAGTAATATGATTGAAGTTGTAAAAATGATCTCCCTCATCATGCATAATCCTCAGTTTAAAATGGCATTTAAACAATTTCAAAACTCCCAGGAGTGCTCTGAATATTGTAAAGTGGATGCTTTATATCAGTTTATCTGATGCCTCTCTCAATGAGGCTTTGAGTTTCAACCAGACAAAGTCACAACAATTCTTAAACTTTCAAATACACTCACAGAAGTAGGAATGCTTTTTTTCTTTCAATATGTTCCTCTCAAATTACAAATTTAGTAAATGTGATTTTACTCACATAGCTTGTAGTTATGTTTGTCATACTTTATTTAATGCTACATAGTTTATATGCACTTGCACGTTATCTTTAAGGTGGTGTTATAATTATCTACTTCACAAATGTACCTAGAAAACGCATCTCCCTTCCTAATGTTCATTTTCACCCCAGTATGAAGAGTCCTTACAATACTTCTGGGTCTCCTCAAAGAGATGAGAGTCTTTCAAGTGTCAGCAATCTCTAACTCCAAATTCCTTAATCTCAGAATTGCCCTAAAGAATAGTGGGCATTATTATTCATCTATTAAAGGCAAGTAAACTGAGGTTCAGAGTGATTTGCATAGCACCATAGCCAATTCTGAGTAATGACTGGATTGGAACCTAAGGTTTCTAAACCTTGAGTGTAATATCCACACTGCCTGGCTAGCAAAGGACGATTGACTACACTGACATCTAAAATGGTCCTATGATTGTGGACTGTCTTCTTTAAAATTAATTATATTTTGGGTTTTGCATGTGAAAATTAAAAATCAAAGTTAATAGGGCATGGTCAGTGGTGCAGTACATCAAATTTAGATTTGTGTTCAAATTCTGTGTGGCTGCTTGCTAGTTCTGTGACTTTAGAAAGTGGTTTAATCATCTAGAATTTACTCATTTGCCAATCAGAAGATTAAATGAAATAACTACAGTGCTTAGTTAAGCATAATGACTGATACTTAAACTCAATATGTGTTAGCCATTATTATTGTAAAAATTAAAATGTAGGAAAACAGGATTAGATGACAAGTGCTATTTGGATTCTAGCCCTAGTTTTCCATGTCACTAGCTGCTACATAATCTTAAGGAAAACTTACTCTGGATATTATTTTCCTCATGTGTTAAACAGATGTATAAAACCCCATTGCAGAATCCATATAAAGAAAAGTGATTCATGGAGAGATGCTTGGAACCAAAGAGTATTGGGATCATGGAAATAACTTTGGAAAATTGATCTAAGAAATAGAAGGTACAAATGAATTGGGGAATAGGTGACAAGGGAAAGGGTATTAGGATTAATGTAAGGACTATGTAGAGATAAAGGAAGCATAGGTATATTCTTACATTTCAGGTGTCATAATAAAAAGGCAAAGCAGTGGGGTTTAGAAGTTTGAACTATATTTTCTCCTCTACCACCAATTTGTCTCAAAGATGTCATTTAACTTTCTGAGCTTCGCTGCTCTATCTGCTCAATGAAGATATTGAAAGAGATGGTATGTGACTATGGTCATCTGCAGCACTAAGGTTCTATGTTTCTATGCATTAGATGAAAGCATCCTAAAATATATTCTATTAAACACTTAATATTCCATTTGATGTTTTGGGGTATGAGCGTAAAATGTTCCCATAGTGAATTGTGCATATGCCATCAGTCTCCTAAAATTTCACAGTAAAAACTTCTAAGGATATTAAACCACTGGGAACTCCAGTACAAAAAGAAAGCTATTAACCCTTCGATTCCCAAACTTCATAGCCTCCATGGAACTTTTTTAATACTCTTTTATAAATACTGTTCTAGATAATATAAGGACTTTGAAAAATACAAAATTTTAGTTAAATACAGGATATTTTTATTGTCACCATCCTTATTACCATACTACCACCACTATCACCATCATTACCACCACCATCATCATCGTCATTGGAACTATCATCTTACTTTTATGAACGCGAGTTGTATATACTGCATTATGAATTGTGACATGTAAGAATTTTAAAAGTCACAGGCCAAGATAGCATTTGGAAACTATAAACACACTCACACACAGAAAGCTGAATGTTGATTATGGACTTCAGTATTAACTCAGTGCAAGTGTTGAATTCAAATATTCTTAGATAATGAAATAGAAAGCATATAAGCCATATTCTAGTTACATTTCATTTCAGCCCTGAATGACTTTTACTTATTCTATCTTCTCATTTCTTAGAAGAATTAAGAGAATGATGTATATAAAATGATTTCTGTTCCACGAGTGGAAAATATATGCTGGCATTGACAGCCTTATAATTTAATAATATACAAGATTCAAAGCACTTTCACATGTATTATTTTATTTTATATTTGTAACAATTATATGAAAGTTGGCTTTAAAAATATTATTTTATCCATTTTATGAACAAGCAAACTAAGAAGTTAAGAGTGCCTTCAAGGGCACAGATAACTTTGAGTTTTTGATGATAATTAATTTTTAACTTTACATCGTATTTTGTTTTGCTGTCATTCCCTTTAATTACATTACCATCTGTAATAGGCATCTATGAAAAAGCTGGTTCATGTAAAAAGAATGAAGATTTCAAATAACAGTAGATCAACGTTTCTCAAGTTTTTTTTTTAATATCATAGCACACACACACAAAATCATGGGGATAAATGAGCCAGCCTGCTTATGGCTGGTGAGGAATGGCCACGAAGTTTGCGAGAGGTCAATATCTAAAACACCCGCAACCTCTTTGCAACACACCATTGTGCTGCTGCCCACCAGCTGGAAAGCTCTGAACTCCATGAAAAGATGACTGATTAACCAAAGATTAGAAGGAAATTCTATTACTTTCATTTTCATGGATAGGTTTTTTTTTTATATTGCCCATTAAAAATGTCCTTTATTTAACATATAATCTTAACAGACCCTCAAGTCCAATATGCTATTTCAGGATTTGAACTAATCTGACTTCAAAGAGAACAAAGAAATCTTATACATAGGGAATACATTTGCTTCACAAGGACTTTTAGTTTTCTCTGTTAATTAAGGTCATGTCATTAATGATTATTTTTTGTTGATTTTTCATCTACTTTTACAACTTGTCATTTTTCTTTCTTATATTATTTTTATTTTTTTTTAAGTTCATAAATTGTTCCAGCCATTGCTATTTACCACTGATCAAGCATTTTTTTAGGGGGAATAGGCAGCAAGTATTTTTCTCTAAATTTTTCATATGACCCTAATCACTTTCTTCTTAGTATTTGTATGCATTTCACTTGTTTTCCTACTGAGAACATCCATGCCTGCTTCAGCTTCAGAGGACTCAAGAGAGTTTACTCTAATATCTGCATCCTAACTCCATGATGAAAGCCATCCACTTTTTAAACACTAAATTGGTCATTGACTATGCACCCTGTCGTATGCTCTGGGAATTTAGAAAAAGAAGAAGAAGAAATGTTTTTGGAGTATGTAATATAGTTATCAAATCTAAGGTTATATAACAGTTTCAATAAGTTTTGCAAGTGGTAAGATTTAAATTTTTAATACATCACTTATTCACTTGTGGTGGAGAAGGAGTTGGTGAGAAAACATTTCACGAAAGAGTAAAATCCTACAGTTATTCTTGAAGGATTCTTGGATGTTCAATGAGTACATATGGGGTGAATTGAGGAGAAGGAAGAAGGAGGTTTCTAGGATTTGCATACCTATACAATCTAAAAGAGACATAAGAAAGTCTACGCATTTGGGAGGATCTGGGGCAAAAATGTTATGTGCAAGTAAAATTGGTGACTTTAAATCCTATACTAAAAGCAATCGTATGGCTTTTCCTGTTGTATCCCTGACTTGTCCAGGTTACATAGCTAAATGTGAACATTGCCTGACATTCTCCAGATATGACACAGTAAATGACCCTCTGTACTTCTCTATAGAGAAGATTATTCTTCTCTATAATCATTTCAAAATGTATAATAATTGGTAGTCTATCTCTAGCTAAGGTAGAGGACATGGGGGAAAACAGTAGAATGTGCTTTTTTCTTAATGCTTAGAACATGTATGGTTCAGTTAAAATAATTATTGTAAAAGTAATACATTATTGAAATCTCAAATAATAGTAAGATTAGTAGAGTAAAAACTGAATGTCTTTCTTCACTCACAACTTATCATCCCACAGGTCATCTTTTCAGAAATAAGCCACCTTGGAGAGTTTTATATGCGTATTTCCAGACCCATTTCTATGCATTTCTGAATGTGCATGTTTCTTAACATTATAAATGAAATTTTTATATAATGTATTGTCTATAATTTGTTTCTCTTTCACATAATAATATAGCATAGACAACTTCCTCTACAATACACACAGGTTTATATCACTCTTTTTAAAGACTTCAAAGTACTTTATAGCTTGGATTTATTAAAATATATTTCTTAATATGAATGCTAAAGCCTTTTTTAAGTAATAGCTATATCTCATGAAATACTGTTATTCGCAATTTGAAAACCACTGATATAAATCCTTAAATACTTCACAAAGTGTTCAGTAGAATTAAAAATAACAAACACTGACAAACTAAAGCCCAAATATCACAAAATAATGGAGCTAGAAATGTAATTTTGAATAGTGTGAAATTTCTTTGAGAATTAAATGAGATAATGATGTGAAACAATTAACATGGCATCAAGCACATAGCAAGTATTCAGAAAATACTGACATTATTATTAGTTCCACCTACCTGGTCATCTTATTAATCCATTTATTAATTTGACTCTGTAAAAAATATTAACCAGTGACTCACTTTGACTTAGGGAATTTGAGCTTATCACATGGCATTGAGAAACAACTGGAGATTTTAAAGCAGGACATGACATGGTCATCTTTGAGTTGCAGAAAACTGCCTCTCTCTCTCTCTCTCTCCTTTCTCTCTCTCTCCCTCTCTCTCTCTCTCAGCAAAAAGTACGGAAATTAGATTGACAGAGGAAAGTTAAGCCCCTAAAAGGCAAATTTTTAAACTTCAAAAATATAGCTTTTTGGCCAACTTATCACAAAAGTGCACTAGAACTCAGATCTACTTGACCTTGAATCCAGGCTTCACTCTATACCACTATGCTGGCTGTGTTCCTGATTCTTGTTAAAATGAGGCCCAGCAGCCTCAATATATCTGAATCTGCAGAACAATGGACCTCGTTATGTTAGCTATTCACTTCAGTAACCTAATAGCCTGCAGCTTTCAAATTTCCGTAACTTATGCACTAGGAATTACTTTAGAGCCAGGGAAATTCAAGTTTAAATTGAATGATACCTTTAGAGTCAAGTGGGTAGCCTTTTTGGTGCCCTACAGTTGGTAAAACATCGAGGGTTCAGGCCAAGCACATATGCTCATTATTTCTGCTGCTTTGGAGCAGTGACTGGTGATAGCATTTGAAAGAACAAAAGCAGTAAGTTCTGTCTGAGATCCTCTTGACCTTTTCAACTCTACTTGACCTCCACACTGTCCAGAGATCCTAAGTGAAATAAATGTGCCTGAGAATGCTATTGTCTACAGCAGCATTTTATTTTGAGATCACTGACCAGACTCATTTCCACCCAATAGGGTGACCTGCGCTTTGTGTGAAAATGCCATGTGTAGAGCATAGGGCAACATCGCCACACTGGTCCACATTTGTATTCTAGACAAGTTGGCAAGTATATGAAATTAGCTAATGCAATCAGCGATCAGGCCTTAAGCTTCAAGTAGCCCTAGAAATTAGTTCTAAGGTAGGCTTCCAGCACAAGAAAAGAAGACAAAAAAAAAAATCTTTGCTCCATAGCTATGGGGATAAAATTTATTTCTGAATAGATTCACTTCTGGGTGTTCAAATATCCAGTTCTTTCCACTGAGTTTTTTATTAAATATAAACAAATTTTCACTTTCAAATTCTTATACCTCCACAATCTTACACAATGAGAACTATACGCCCATATATTAAAGCACCCATCACTTAATGTATGTAGGATTTTATGGGGACAAAATCATAAACTAAAATGTACTACCAGAACATATGTTTCTAATTTCTTTACTTTGTAGAACTGAGCCTACACAAGCATATAAATATGAGAAACTGAACTCACTATTCTTGCACTTGTCATTTTCTTCTTTAAATCAAGCAGACTCTTCTGCCTCTAATTTACACCCACACTCTCCTCCATCTATTCTTTTACCCTGCTTCATATATATGGGAAATTTTTCTGTCTTTCTTAAGTAAATACATCTCTTTCCTCTCCTTGAAATTCCTTCATCTTTGGATTCGCTTTCGATCATAATGCATTGAAATATCTCGTAGAATTTTTTTTTAAAAGAAAAAATAAGTAAAAGAAAAAATAAGTAAACTATTTCCCAAGCCCAGTTATATTGTCCATTTTCAATATCCATAAAAATATAGTAAATTGCTTAATGTGATGTGCATCTAATTATTTTCCCCCTTTCAGGAAGTAACCTCCTTGAAAGCAAAATGTTTTCACTTAAAGTTTTAACCCATTTTGAAGACTGGCTTTCTACATGTTCTATAAGAGGCTGAGCATGAAGAAGAGGTATAATAACTATAAAATAAAAATAGCAGGGTCATACAAAGGAAATGTAACCTTGCTGCATACTTTCTTGCTTTAACTGAAAGATAGGTTATGTCCTCTGTTAGCTGAAAATCCACCAGGATCCCTTAGTCTTTTATTATCTTCTACCTAGAGGGGGAGATTATTTTTTTCCACCTCTCTGATGACATTTTCAAAATAATTCTTGTTCTATAATAACCTCTTCAGGGAGAAGGGAAAAATGCAATTTACGATATCCCCATGATCTTCATGTGGCAAATTTGCCCTTCAGATTTAACAATGACATTGTTTTTAAGCCAAAACCCAAAGCTAGACCTCCCAAAGCAAAGATCATTTGCTCTGGCTTCTCCTTCTCATGGAAAATCATTCCTACCCTTGCTTGTTTTGTAGTTTTTAAATAACACAGAGAAGAATGATTTCTTTTTTCTTATAGATAGATCTTCTATACTTACACATCCTTGAGTGTTTGATAGCCAGAAATATACAAAGACAATTTGTTTAAGCAGCATGTTATTTAAAAATAAAATAAAATAATGAGTAAATACATTTTCCTCTTGCGAATGAGACAAGGAGAAAGCTTTTTAAGATAGGAGGCATATGCTCAGCTATTCACTGTTATACAAAGCATAATTTGGAACCACCAAGAACGAGGATGCCAAATGCTACCAGTGATGCATTTAGGTAAAAAGGCAAGTGGAACCATGGATGCTTCATTTAAGGTAAATTCAATTCACGTGAGGCTTTCCGATGTGGACTCCAACTCATTAGGAGTCACAACTGGGAATCCCAATGCAAAGAGCAGAGAGCCATTTGCAGGCAGATATTGGAGATAAAGATCAGAAACAAAAGCCAGGAAAAATAATGGCCACCTGAGTAGGCAGAACATCATGGAGATTTGTTGCTTGCGAAGTACAGGAGACAGAAAGCTGAGCACCCATGTAGCCAGTGTGGCAGTCAAATATTTTTGCCTGAGAGTTGATCAAATGCCAAGTTGTATTCAAGTGGCTGTTTTCTGTTGTTGTTTTATTTCCTTTTTTGTATTGTTTATAATACTGCCTTGGGGGTCTCTTTTATTTAAAAAAATTGCTTTCAAAGTCTTCCCATTCTTTTATTGTTGTTTTCATCCTCTTGCTTCATATACTCATAAATATTTTTTTTTTCTTCCAAGTAGTCACAAGTGTATTTTCTATAGTAGTCTCCTGGAATGACTCCTTTTCATCTATTCCTACTGTCATTACTGAAGCTTTCGCTTCCATGCCTCATGCATGGGTGAATATAATAGCCAGGAGCCATCTTATCCATTCTGCCCATAGCTGACATATGAATCTTCCTATGAAACCTTGTTGGCCATGGTTCAAAGCTCAAACTCTGCTGTTATTTCCTAAGCCTTCTTTTACTAATCAACACTTCTGTTTAGCTTTTAGAACCTCTTATTAATATACCTGATATACTTCAACTGCCTTTTCCTCCACATACTTTGGCACACTTCAAGCCTTATACTTCTTTTATAAAACACTGTGCTATGGTCAGAATTGTGGTTCCCTAAATGTATATGTCGAAGCCCTAACTCTCAATGTTACTATATTTGGAGATAGGGATTTTAGGAGATAATTAAGGTTAAATGGGGCCATAATCCAATAGGATGGAAGCCTTATAAGAAGAAGAAGAAAGAGAGACCACTCTCTAGTGAAAATATAGCCCCCTACAAGCCAGGAAGACATATCCTGCCAGGAACCAAATTGTCACTGGCACTTTAATCTTAAACTTCTCAGCTTCCAGGACTGTGAGAAAAGAAATTTTTGTTGTTTAAGCCACCCAGACTGTGGTATCTGTTATAACAGCCCAAGCTGACTAATATACATTGTCATTGGTAACATTGTTTTTACTCGATTAATAGCTACCATTTATTGAACATTTATCCATTCAACATTGAACATTAATACATTCAAAGATATATCTTGAGCACCACTTTTGTACAAGGCACTGTACTAGGTAATAAGGATAAATAAAGCCACCATAGTCCCTGTTTTATGTGGGAGATGGTAACGAAATATACTATAGATTATACACATGTATATGTGTGTGTATGAATGTGCTAAGTTCTAGTACGGAGAAACCCGAAAGCATGTATTAATAACAAAAGAACCAAGCTTAGTATGGAGGTTCCTGGAGGTTTCTCTGAGGAAATTTAAGCTAAAACTTGGAGTTCAACCGGGAATTGACTATGCAGAGATAGAAGGGCCATCAGATTCAAATAGCCCGACTAAGGAAGGGGCTTTGGGTAGTTGAAGAGTGTAACAAAGGCTAGTCCAGCTAGAGAATATTGACTGTGAGTGGGGAATGGAATGAGATGAAGTTGGAAAAATACTCAAGTGCTAGATTATAATGCAGCCTTTTAGGCAAAGGTCAAGATTTTTATCTTTATTCTAAGAGTAATGGAAAGCCATTAAAAAGCTTAAAGTGCAGGTATGATCTGAATATATTTTAAGTTTTAAAAGAACTTTTGATATGTGTATGTAGGATGATTTGGATGAAAAAGGAAAAATAAATTTCATTCGATAGCTTAGTCTGGAGACGACATTGGCTTACACTGGGGTGCAGAAAGAAAATAAACAGTTGAGGTTTGATTTAAAATATATTTAAAAGGATATTATGAAAAGACTTCATGATTGATTATATATTGGGGGCAAAGAAGAAAAGACTATCAAAAATGATACCTAGATGTGTGGTCTGAGAAACTAGAAACTTAGTGGCTCCTTTTAATAAGATAAACAAAAGTGGGAGAGGAAGGAATTGCATATTCTAGTTTGAAACTCAAAAGTGAGGTCAATGTCTGAAATATCACCTAAAGAGTTGTCGGGATGTATGTGCATGTCAGAGTTATACATGAGATTGTATAGGAGTGATAAAATAAGCAGGTAAGCCTCGAAAGAAATTGAGAAGTATTTGAGAGGTAGAAGGAAAACTTTTAAGACTATGGAATGCTGGGCTACAAGGAGTGAGGCTATTTCAAGAAAGTAGTCATCAGTCTCCTTGTCAAAAACTGCTATGTGGTCCAATAATGTGAAGAAGAAAATGCCTGTTAAATTTAACAATAGAGAGGTTCTATTAAATACTTTGGGGCCGACACCATACGAGATGTTTTACATCTAGTTTTTTTTTTTTTTTTTTTTGAGACAGAGTCTCGCTTTGTTGTCCAGGCTAGAGTGAGTGCCGTGGCGTCAGCCTAGCTCACAGCAACCTCAAACTCCTGGGCTCGAGTGATCCTTCTGCCTCAGCCTCCCGAGTAGCTGGGACTACAGGCATGCGCCACCATGCCCGGCTAATTTTTTTATATATATATCAGTTGGCCAATTAATTTCTTTCTATTTATAGTAGAGACGGGGTCTCGCTCTTGCTCAGGCTGGTTTTGAACTCCTGACCTTGAGCAATCCGCCCGCCTCGGCCTCCCAAGAGCTAGGATTACAGGTGTGAGCCACCGCGCCCGGCCTACATCTAGTTTTAATTCTCCTAGTGCAGGAGGTGTTATTGTCATGTTGCAGATGAAGAAACTGAGCATCAGAGTTTGAGATCACACATTAAGAAGAGGAGGAGGCAAATTTGGGTTCAAACCCAGGCATGATGCTGAAGAGATAGAGCCTTATACTCTATACTTAGCCACTAAAGTCCACACCACCCCTCTCTTCCCTGAACTGGTTTTGTTGTTTTTTTTCTGCTGTTGTTGTTTTGTTTGTTGGTTTGGGCAATAAAATCAAGGCCACAAAACTAGATTCTGTTTACTCTGTTATTGCCTTATGTGTGGTATCCCTGTATCTCTCGTTGGATTTATGAGTTCACTAAGGGCAAGCACCAGAGCATAGTGTAGGGGAAAGAAAATAGACTCTGCAACCTGACAGACCTGGGTCATAGTTTAGAAATTATAATGTCCATGAGGTGTCTAGTGGAGTGACAGTTACAGATGAGCCAAGTGTTGAATGGATGTGACTTTTGTTATTTTTGTATATCCCTTTTAGCCCAATGCACTGCATAGAGTAAGATTGAATAAATATTTATCAAATTTAATTCTTAGGATACTGTATGTCAGCAGTTCCCAACCTATGGTGAGTTATGTAATTATTTCATTGTATATTTCAATGTAATAATAATAGAAATAAAGTGCACAATAAATGCAATGTGCCTGAATCATCCTGAAGCCAACCCCCGCTCCCCAGTCGGTGGAAATATTGTCCTTCATGAAAACAGTCCCTGGTACCAAAATGGTTGGGGGCTGCTGCTGTATGTGATAATAAATTATTCATTATTAATTATCCTCATCATAATTGCTAATATAGTCAATCCACTCCTACTAATGAAAACTTACCTTAACGTGAGACTGAGAAAGAAAGAGAAAATAGGATACTCTGCCTTTCTTTAAACCTGTGCAAATGCCACATTGCAAAACTAGACCCCTGAAAATCATGAGATCCTTGAGGACAAGTTATGTCATTTCTCTAACCTGCCATTTCTATTGTACCTAATCTAGCAACAGGCACATGGTATTTACACAGGACTTACTGAAGTAAAATAAATAAATTTGATGTTAATGAAAAGGAGATTTCTTGGCCTCCAAAGACATTAGAAGCTTTCTTTCTGAACTACAAAATGTCATGTGCTAACATAGCATGCTAACTTAACTATTGCTCTAAACTTTATTGGCTATATATATATTGTTATATATAGTTTATATGCATGGACAAAGTTATGTTTGACACAATAAGGAGCTAAAAATGTTTCCTAGATTGAAGCCAAGGCTTAATAAATATTTTTGCCATCATGACTCATCATGATGGCAAAATATCTTGGAATATTATGTAAGAAATCTTGTCTAAATGGTTCAATCATGCCCAAGTATGTGGGCATTTGATGAGATCAAATAATGCAGACATTTAAAAATTTCCAAATTGTCTATTTTCCCCCCCTTTTAAAGCTTTACAAGTATAGTAAGAACCACTTGATCCAAGTGTGTGATCATTTTCCATTATTAAAAATAATCATGCATTGTATTTTAAGACCACTTGATTCCATATTATTCTTTTGTTATTTTCTGGAAGATTTATTTACCTGTAATAACTAATTCTTTGAACATAGTAAAAATAGCACCTGCATTTTTTTCACCAAGGGTAAGGCTCTGAAATAGTAATACTCCCTCCCCCATCCCATGTTCCTATAAAACTGATCTACTTTCCCCTGAAATGTCACGCCCCTCCCCCAAAATCTCCTTGGAAATTCCACTTCATTTGACGCTAAGTTATAATACTAACGCATCAAAGAAGGTACATATAGCAGGTAGTCAAAGGCTTGAGTTTACTATGATAATAGCCACGATTTTCTTCTCAACTTTATCCTTCATGTACTATTTGAAATGCAATAAGTTGGGTCCATTTAAAGTCTCTTTCTAGAACTTGAATGAATACGTATAAACTGGAAGTATATGCCAAGCATCACAAACACAAATATTTACAAGAAAAAGGCAGTTAAAATAAATAAGTTACAGTGGCCCTGGTAGTCAGAATATAATATAGGGGTAGTGGACGCTAAGGTAAGACTGGAGTACAAAAACTTTTGTACAGAAGCAGCCCCTGCTAATTCTAGCTGATTTTTGCCACTTTGTTCTGTCACTTTGTCAATGTGTATAAAAGTGCCTGTCCCTCAATAAGTGTTGAATGATTAACTGAATGAATGAATGAATGCTACATGGGAGACCATTGCTGCCAAATCTCCTAATTTTCCACTAAATAAGAGAAGTATAAAATTTTTGTTGGGAACATTCTAAATTTCTAATTTTGATAACTAATTGCCTAAAACAAAAAGTTTGTTTTGACCAAATATATCTAGACTAAGCTTAGCCTGAGAGCTAGCAGTTTGTTGCCCATCTTATTGATATATTCATTCTTTTTTAGAAGTAATTCATCTCTAATAATTTTGTAAAGGGTAATAATTTAAATTTTACTTCCAGCTTCTCTCCAGCTGGAGTCATGAAAAATAGTAAAATAATAACAGAGAAGATAATGTGTAGGATACAAAGAAATTATAACATTTTCTGAAATGTTTCATTTGGATTCTTACTTGATCCTTACAACAGTTCAGTTAAATGAAAAGAAAATAGCTTTCACCTCCATTTTACTGCCTTTGAATACATCTAGTCTCTTCACTGCTGTTCTGATTGAATGGTGATTATTTATTGACCCATTTTAAAAGCAGCCCCAAAGTCCATGTAGTTCTCATCTTTGTACATTGAGTCCAAGTGACCGACCTTAGAGAACCCATAGTGCGGTGCTTTTACCTTCTCAGCTGGTATCTTGTAACTTGTCCATTTTGGGACAAGCTATTTCAGTGGGCTTCATAAAGGAGCCACCTGCCTGTACATTCAGGAAGGCTGTGTTCTTTAGATATGGTGCTGCATAAAAAGCAACCTGAAAAGAACATCATAAAGCATGTCCTGATTGTTGCCTTCCTCACTGCCTCATCTGGAAAATGTGTCTGCCTGCCAAATACAGCAGGCCCTGGAATTCAAAATAGAAATGAGAAACAAAGGAAATTAGAGAGAGAGAGAAAGAGAGAACTGTCTCTTCAGGCTGTGTCCTTGTCCTGTGAAGAGCAGAATGCTGCATCTGCTTGAGGTCGTTATTTAGATATTATACGCAACAGTCTTCAATTAAAACATGTCTGAACATACATGGTTAGCCTATTGTCAAATCTTGAGGTGAGATCCCTAATACAAGTAAATAAGTAGCTTATACAAGAAGATGTCTTGCCACTCCTTATCAAGCCCTCATTTGGTTTTCAGAAATCTCGGTCTGCCAGGAAAATTTTCTATCCTCTGCCTTCAAGACTTAGAAGAGTTGGGGCCCAAACAATCAATTTTTTGGTTCAGAATTTAAAGAGGTAAGAATCTCAGACAGCTGATATAGAATGGATGAATAAATGTGACTCAACATACCATCCGCTGCTCTTTGCCCCCCCCTCCGCCCCCACCAAATAAACACACACACACAAACACACACATACACATACACACACATTCATTCATTCATTCAACTGGATCTAGTAAAAAGTGAGAAGTGGGGATGAAAATATCCATAATCATAATCTGCATTTATTATTAGGAAAAGAGAATTTTTCTAAGTTCACTAAAGATGAATTTAGTAGTAACAGTGCATATGACACTTGGATTAAGACAAAATTGTCAGATTCTTTGAGGACTTTGACTTTTTCATATATGCACTAGCTAGATTTCAGCTAAGCTGCTAGGTGGGATACCCCAACCAATGAAACAATATAGCTTTATCTTTAAGTCTAGGATTGGGAATTAAGTTTATATCATTATATTCAATAAATGTGAAGGGAAATTTGTATCTAATGAACATTTTTTGAAGCATGCAAAGATAAAGTAGTTAATGTACTTTATTTTTACTATCTATTCTAACACATTTGTCATTGAAAGTTCATAAGTAATTTTCGAGTAAGCAATGTCTTTAGATTTACTACTGATAGACTACATTGGTCATTGAATCCATGCTTCTCTTAGAATCATCAGTCAGCATCTGTAGGAGTCTGTCTGTCACAAGTTTGCAGAATGCAACTGCAGCCCACACCAGGAAAGAGATTGAATATCAGGGCAGAGGGCAGATGGTATCATCCTGAGATCAAATCACTGTGTAGCAGACCCATCCACATGCCTCTAAACCTTTTTCCAGTTTCCAAAATAATATTTGTTCCTTGTGTAGCAGCGTTAAGTGCTGGGAAATCTAAAATGGGCCAGGTATAATATAATGAATGAAAATGAATAAATGCATTCATGCCTTTCTTTATTCACTCCACGAAGTTTTGAGGACTTATGATAATCAGACAGTATGATATAGGGTAGATATAGGGAGATAAAAAGACAAAGGACTAGTTGGGAGATGGTGGCTAGGACAGAGCATGAAGAAAGTGTGGTAGGTGGAGCAAGCAGCAAAATAAACACAAAGGGACAAGACCATTGCATAAGTGAATTGCTGTCATTCATGGTAGCAAAAGAGTGGGGTGTACACAGAAGGAAAAGAAGAGATAAGGATAAAAAGTAGGCTTAGAAATTTGATTTCTATATTAAAAGTTAAAAGCATGTGGATCATCCTTCCATCAATATCAGAAACTACTTGCTTGCTAGCAATTGTGTTTTTGTAGTGTCTGGCATTCAGTTCCTGCCAAATACTCATTGAAACAATATAAAAAAAAAAAATGGTCACAGGGTTGTGGGCATTTTGGTGAGAGATCTTTATTGTGATTCTTATTTACCATACCCCCTTGCTAAGAAGAGAAAAGAGAGTATAATGGACATACCAATTATCCATTCATTAAGTTTTATCTCTATATTAAGCCGGATCACCAGGAAGCAATTCCACATCATCATGCACTTTAACTCCTCATGCAGTTATCATGAGGTACTTGCTTTTCTCTGAGACTAATGTTGAAATAATCATACATGGGGACATCTCTGCATTGCTCAAACTATTAGTAACAAGTATATGTCTATCACGTTGTTCTAAATAATTTGTATAAATGTTTTTACACACATCCCTCTTAGTTCTCTGGGTTCCCTTATTAGCCATGAGAAAGCTACATAACCCACCATGTTTCCCTCTTTATTGTGGATGATGAGAAGTCTAGAGCTGAGTTCTGATCTGCATAGCCATAAAGTTTTTCCACATTAATTGTATAACTTGGCGCAAATTATTTAAACTCTCTAAGCTTCAGTTTTCTCAACTGGAAAATGAGTCTAATAACTGTAATATTAATAACAGTAATAAAGGATACCCCTGTTATATTATTAGAAGATAATTTAATTATTAAAAACTTTGATGTAAACAATATAATGTGTGTCTGTTTAAATAAACTATAATCTATTTCCTAGCATTTGAGTATTGAATAATGAATCTTCATTTGGGGGTGGCTATGTAAGCATATCAAATACTATTAGTGAAACTGCACCCAAGAGTTTGCTAAAAGAGACATTAGAAATCTACATAGTGAAATGACAGTTGTTTAAACTTGTGATTGGCTGGCAAGGTTGTATTGACATCACTGCATTTTTCTCAACAAAGCATTAGAATATGAAAATTTCAACAGTTTAATACAGAACAGTGTTCATGCTCTGGAAACCCATTTGGTACTGTGTCATCTCATTTTAAGTTTAAGACAGAAACATTTCTGTTAATAGTTTAGCTTCCTCATTGCACTTCCCCTAAGATATCACTTAACTTGTGTTTACTATAGTGATAATAATTATAGCCACAAGTGAAATAATTGATTCAGGAATGGATACCAATGGACACTAAAACCAATATGTGAAAGTTTTTCTGGGGAACAGAGTAATTGCAAGATTTCAAAGTATTGCTCTACTAATTATTTCGTAATTACAAATGGGAAAACTTACCTTTATTGTGGAGAAATCTGGTGAGCAACATCTTATCCAAGGGTCAAATTTAACTTCATAAGTGGTAGAATAACTCAACATTATGCGCCTTCTGATTTGGTACGTTATGAAGTAAGAAATATCACATATGAAGTATCTTTGCCAAGGATGTTTAAATCTAATCAAGCCTTTAGATCTAATTTCTAGTTCACAGTAAATATAGAGCAGTGGTCCCCAACCCCTAGGCCACCAACCAGTACAGCAACTCTTAGGAACTGGGCTGCACAGCAGGAGGTGAGCAATTGGCTAATGAGTGAAGATTCATATGTATTTACAACCACTCTCCATCGCCCCCATCACCTCCTGAGCTCTGCCCCCCATCAGGACAGCGGTGGTATTAGATTCTCATAGGAGTGTGAATCCTACTGTAAACTGTGCACTGGGATCTAGGTTGCACTCTTCTTATGAGAATCTAATGCCTGAGGATCTGAGGTGAAGCTGAGCCAGTGCTGGTAGCTCTGGGGAGAGGTTGCAAATACAGATTATCATTAGCAGAGAGGTTTGTGTAATTATTTCTTATATATTACAATGTAATGATAATATAAATAAAGTGCACAATAAATGTAATGCCCTTGAGTCATCACAAAACCATCCCCCCTTCCCTGGTCCATAAAAAAAACTGTCTTCCATGGAGCCAGTCCATGGTGCCTAAAAGGTTGGGGACTACTGATGTAGAGTACACAGGAACAGGTTAACTATTCCAGATTCTGGATCATTCTGCAAGACAATTGGTCTGGTCCAAAAAAAATGGTGGGGGACTGCTCTAGAGATCACCCACAAATGCAATTTGGGAGCCTTTGTTGAATCTTTATTTTTTAAAAAAAAGCTGTAAAAGATATTTTAGGGACAATTAAGAATATTTGAATATGAACTGGATATTGGAGGATATTAGAAAAATGTTAACTTTTAAAGTATGATAATGATATTATAGTTTCATAGGAGAACATGCTTATCTTAGAATTTGAATACTAAATTATTTGGGGGAAAATATTTAAGAAATTTACTTTCAATTATTCTTTCCAAATTGAGAGAGAGAGAATACAAATAATATAAATATGATAAAATATTAATAACCTTAGAGTTTACAGGGATATGAGCTCTCATATTACTATTATTTCAACTTTCTGTTGTTTGAAATGGCTTATGATAAAAATGGAGAAAAGAAGATTAAATGAAAAAAGCTGAGCCCTTTATATGAATATTTGGCATTCTGATTGCATTTGCAGTCCTATCTCAGAAATGTAGGATATTGAGAATTTTTCCTTCATGGTTCTTTTCTTTTAAAACTGCTTCAGAAAAAAAAAAAACAGTTTGAATACTCTTGTAAGTCTGGCTCTGTCTTGAGGGATTTATGGATTTTTTTTCAGTCTGTTTATAACCTCCTGTAAAGCTTCTGGAACCTTTTGGATTAATCATCAATAAACATTTACTAAGCACTTCCCATAGTTCAAGGTACTCTACTAGTCACAGTGGGCTTAACAGTGTTCAAGGTAGATTCAGCCACTGCCTCAGGTGTCAGCAAAACGATTCTGTTTTTTATCCAGTAATGAGATTATTTTATGTGATCTCAACAAGGAAATTCAATCCAACCTATGACTGAATATTTCCCAGATAAAGGACTCAGGGCTCTGCCAAGGGAGTGGATGAGATTGTGTAAAGAGCACGTAAATTGAGAGAGCCAAGGAAAATGTTTACTAAGTGTATAATCCAAGGATCTGCTAGGGTCACTCTGTTCTTTGGCCGATGATTAGTTACACTCAACCCCTATTTCATGATTTGTGGAAAGTCCAGCACACTTCCCAACGTTGCTGTGAATTCCTGAATGTCAGATCCTTGAGGTCACCTCAGGCTTCTCTCACCTATTGTCAGTAAATTAATTTGGTCATGGATCATCTTTCCATAGTGCCTGTTGGTTCTTTTTCCTAATTAGAGCATATTTTAATTTTTTAATTTATTTCCAAATCCTAAGTGGGTACAAATGTTTTTATTACATGGATAGCTTTTATAATGCTAGTCAGGGCTATAAATGTGCCCATCACCTGAATAGTATTTATTGTATCTGTTAGGTAGGTTTTTACCCCTCCTCTTCGCCCTTCTCCCCTCTTCTTCGTTTCAAATGATTTTGTTTCTTTTTGTGCCTGTATATGCCCATGAATTAGTTCCAAATTATAAGAGAGTGCATGCAGTGTTTGTTCTCCTATTCTCGATATACTTCACTTAGGATAATGATCTCCAGTTCCATCCAAACTGCTGCAAAAGACATTAATTCATTTCTTTTTATGGCTGAGTAGTACTCCATGGTATATATACATCACATTTTGTTGATCCACTCATGAATTGATGGACACTTGAGTTGATTCCACATCTTTGCAATTGTGAATTGTGCTGCAATAAATATTCAAGTGCAGGGGGTCCTTTTGATTAAAAACCATCCTTTTCCTTTGGTTAGATACCCAGGAGTGGGATTCCTGGATCAAATGATAGTTTTACTTTTAGTTCCTTGAGAAATCTCCATACTGTTTTCCATAGAGGTTGTCCTAATTTGCAGTTACACAAACAGTGTATAAGTGTTCCTTTCTTTCTGCATCCACACAGCATCCATTGTTTTGGGACTTTTTAATAAAAGCCATTCTAACAAAGGTAAGGTGATATCTCACTGTGGCCTTTTGGTTCTTGTTCCTTCTATGTCAGCTCCCCACTTCTTGATTTTCATCTGAAAACACAAGGAATTTTGTATTTATTAGAATTTTCTGAGTGATTATTTGGTCAATAACATTATTGTATGCAGGAAAAGGAGAAATCTAAAATCAAAGAAAAAGTAGCCAAGAAGTTAAAACCTTCACAGCTAATTCATTACCTCAGAAGTACCTAGATTCTAATCTGTATTTTTGAGCCTCTCTTAGAAAATATCTTTCTATTCTTTGACACCTAAATCTCCAACTGTCTGTCAGAAAACTCCACCCATTTAATCTCTTTTTCAAGATCCATTTCCCTTTTTCCCAACAGTACAAGTCTGAAGTCTAAAAAGTGCAGTGTTAATTAATGCCTGGGTTACCTGCCAGTCAATTTTTGGAGGTCTTTTGTTCTTTGAATCAATTTTGGCTTTTTGGTGGAAGAGGGTGGATAGTATGATGCTAAGGAGATGAAGGATGGGAGAGAGGTTTTGGCAATCTGAGTCAGGCACAAAAGTCCAAGGTAGATAAGATCTCCTCGTCAAGTTTCCTTGAAGGTCTTCCTTCAACGTGAACTGAAGGTCTTGATTATTCCTTTGACTATAAAAGGAAACTCACACACTTTCCAAAGACAAAAGAAAGTTTTTGTCTTGTCCAAAGTTCCATAAGAGAAAACCTTTTTCTAACTGCCTTCTTAATTAGCAAGGCTATCTTTCTCACAATGGAGTATTTCTTGTTATGACACAAAACAATGATGTGCCTTTACTTTGCCTCTCCCTCACCACAGCGCCCATGCAACACACACACACACATACATACACACACACATACACACACATACATACATACACACATACATACACACATACACACATACATACACACATACATACACACATACACACATACACACACACACATACATACACACACACACACACACACACTTTTTAAATTTGAGCTTCTGTAAGAATTAGAAACAGACCTGAATAACTCTGTTATTCTAATACCTGGACAAACCTCTGAAGCCACTGATAATAAAAGCTCTGACTGTTAATAAGTTCTTAGGAAAAGTCTTCCTGCTCCTCAGTATTAATCTTGAAAGCAAAGAAAGAGGACAAATTATATTTTATTGTAGCCACTAGACCAAAAGGAATGGCTGCGATTGAAGGACAGAAATAGGAAAATGACTAAGTAAACAGTGACACGAGAATCAAAAGGATTATTTTAGAAAATGGCAGATATGAAAGCCAGTTTGCAAAACATTAAGGAGAGACTAGTTCATTGGAAACTAGTGTGGTATAATCCAACAGTGATTTTGTGAAATCTAAGGGTGAAACAGAGAGAGAAATGGAAAAGCAACATGGTCCACCATGTCTGGTTATCAATTCAAAACCTTTATGCATATGAAGCAATTTATTTCACAAAAAAATTAAATACATCATTTTGGGAAGCTTTATAATTTAAATTGTATCTGTATTTAAGGCTTTAAGGATAGAAAAATCCATATTTCTTTATGAATGAGATGTAATGTCCCCTTCCTGACTTTATACAGACAGACTAAGACCAGGCCCATGGTGGGTGCCCAAATGACATTATACAATTTGACTGAGACTGAAGAAGTAAGAGAAAGCTGATTCAACTGAATACTTCTATGTAGCCCCAAAGGAGCCTGTGTTTACAGCTTCTCAGCAAATGACTCGAAACTGGTTAGTGTGGGCCCTGGCAATTCTGAGGAAACTGTCTTATGTTGCCAGGGGAGGGAAGGCTGGATCAGTTTATCAGCCACAGTGAAATGCTACCTGATCAGTGGAGATACAGCTGGGCACCCAGATAAAGGCAGGGGCCAGGCTCTAATCCTGCTTCCTAGATATCAAGCATATTCTCAGCAGGATATGCAAGACAGATTAGGGCTGTGCCTTTCTACTGTATTCCTGCAGGAGCTGGCACCTTCCCTCATATTTATGCTTTCTTTTCAGAAACAATCGTAGCTACTTCTGATCTAGAAAAAGGCAATTTAGTGTTCTGCCAAAGTTCTGACATTATTAAACCATTTTCCTAATGTCTTTATTATAATAGCTATCATTCTGATCACCCCACATGTAATGTTATTGTTTCTTAAGATTTCTGGTACATCTTAATCAGACATTTGGTATCCTAAGTTAACCACTGTTGAGGCAATGTTATAGAGATTATATTTCTCAGAATCTTTATTTTAAATAGTTTATTAGGTAAATGTCAGAAAATATGAGTAAACGGATAAGGTAAATCTTATTTTTATTTTGTGACAAATAAAATTGTGAGTAGTTAGCTAAAGCATAGAATAGGATTGTTTTAGTTACATCCTAATGACAGCAGATGACATAAAAGTAGCATGTGTTTCAAGGTAAGCAGTGATACGTGTGCTTGAAGAGAGGCAGTAGTTGCCTAGAGCATATGTGAGTTAATGCAAATATTTTTCTAACCCTCAGAAGGTATTAATGATTTCTATTAATAACACAAATGCATCGTTGGGATAGCAAGCTTTATTATTCACTATAGTTCTTGATAAATGGGTATAAAATTCTAACATTTTATTTTTAAAAGTGTATTCTCACATTTCCAGATCTTCCATGGAACAGAATGTACATACACACTTATGGGGTTCAAATTCTGGCCTAAAATAATACTAGGGAATATAGGGCCTAGTGTTGCAATAATCGCTGTGGTCTTTTGATGCTTAGCTTTGTAAAAATAAACATTGAATTTTACCTGCTGCTAGGTAACATAAAATTTACAGATCAAGAATTATCTTGACAAAGTATTAAATAATTCTTAATTATTTTAAACTAGTGGCTTCTGGAAAAGCCATTTTTAATCTATTTTTAGATTTTGATCTATCCAGACATAGATCAAATCTGGTGAAATAATAAAATGGAAATTATTAATAGCATGTTACTAGAAATTAAGATTCAATAACATAAAAAGTAACTATTATTTGCAGGCCACTATTTTTAAATTTTCAATTCTACCCCTTGCTTCTACTTTTCCTTCGAACATGGTTTAGCGTCTATTCTAATATGTTTAAAGCTATGCACACATGTGGAGGGCTTTGATCTTTGCTTCATCTGGAAATAATTCCAAAATTGCAAGATTGGAACAGTCCTCAATTACTGAACATTCTGCAGCTCAAAGGATACAGCAGATGTCTGTAAGTGCCAAAAATATATATCTGATATATTGATGGGATGTTCACATTAATATTCAGAACAAGAAAATAAAAATATATACAGCAATACAAATCATATTATTTGTGTTTGTTGCCTCTACTTTCAGATACTGTAGGAAAAACAACAAATCCGAATGAATACTCCAGCCTATTGTCATTACCCTAACGTTAAGCTTATATGTCACGATATTATCACATTTGGACTTAGGTTATTGTGTTGTGAGCCCACAAAGCCATATAATATATAGGGATAAATTGACAGTTATTGGAGTGGGCAGAGCAACATTGTTTTGACAGTGAAAATTATCCAATATAATTTTTTAAGAAAAGCATGCCTATAACAGACCATATGATTATCAAGAAGATGGAGAAGGGATTCTACTAGAGATAGGAAAGAAATATTGCTTTCCTGAACAATTTTCATTAGCTTTAGGGGATACAACTCTGTTTACCAAGAGTATGCTACCTCTTTTCCATTGGAAAATACATCTGCTTCAGGCAGGTCTTCTGACATGTAATGAAGTTACAGGTAGCTTTATTGCAGCACTTATCAGTACATTGACTGTTCAAAGGTGCTAATATGCCAGATTTTCCAAAGTAATTTTGTAGAATCTTGTTCGTCTAGAGCACTTATTAATTTCCATCTCATAGAACACTTGTTCCATTTACACAGTTTGGGAAACACTGCCATAAATGATACAGCTGCTCCTTGACTTATAATGGGGTGACATCCTGATTAACTGATGGTAAATGGAAAATATAAACTGAAATTATTTAGTATGTATAACATGCCAAACATCATAGCTTAGCCTATCCTACCTTAAACACGCTCAAAGCATTCACATTAGTGTACAGTTGGGCAAAATTCATCTAACACAAAGCCCATTTTATAATAAAGTGTCAAATAACTCATGTTATTTATTGAATACTGTACTAAAGTGAAAAGCAGAATGGTTATAAGGATACTCACCATTAACATACACTGTTGAAAGTACATTGTAAAGTTGAAAAATTGTAAGTTGAACCATCCTAAGATGGGAACCATCTGTATTTCCTTGGATAATATTTCCTGGAATATGTTTCTATCTAATAGAAAATGAAATGCACCAGCAAGCAAAACATAAGAATTCATAAATATTTATTCCAACCGCTACACAGTTTCCTAAGGCTGTTTAAACTTTAAACTCTTAATATTAAGATTGTATACAACATCATTTTATAATAAAGAGAATTGGTTTAGAAGTCACTAATCTAGGTTTTAATCTAGACTCTACCTCATTAACTATCTGTATGACCTTGGGGAGGTAATGTCGACAATTCATGAATCTGTTTTTCATCTTTTCTAAGAGAATGATAAAATCTATTTTGGTAAGCTTGCTGGGTTGTTGGAAATTTCACATAAGGTCATAGATATTAAACAACTTTAAAAATCTTACATCAAGGAATTATTATTTTGCTATACCAGAAATTCCATGTGTCATTTAATGTGTGGAGATAAGAAAACACTGTAAATATGCATGATGAGTTATCACGACCATATTAATTTTGACACTTTTTTTTCTTTTTGAGACAGAGTCTTGCTCTATTACCCGGGCTAGAGTGCCGTGGCATCAGCCTAACTCACAGCAACCTCAAACTCCTGGGCTCCAGTGATCCTTCTACCTCAGCCTCCCAAGTAGCTGGGAGGCTGAGGCATGCGCCACAATGCCCGGCTAACTTTTTCTGGATATTTTTAGTTTTCCAGCTAATTTCTTTCTATTTTTAGTAGAGATGGGGTCTTGTTCTTGCTCAGGCTGGTCTCGAACTCCTGAGCTCAAACCATCCGTCCTCTTCAGCCTCCCAGCATGCTAGGATTACAAGCCAGGCGTGAGCCACCATGCCTGGCCTAATTTTGACATTTCTTTGGGAAAAACACTTATAGTTCTGCATTATTTTAGCTATTTTACATATGGAGAAAACTTAAAACTGAAAAGTAAAATCATTACCTCTGGTTTACTAGGTGAAAGGGTCAATACTATCTATCCCAGCTCTTGATTTCTAGAAAGAAACAAAAACAGACTTTATTTGTACATATGGTGCCCAAACTGTCCTAGAAACCGTTTTTCTGGTAACATTTGGCCAAGTAATTGATCACAGCCAGTTGCAGTGCTAATCCATTTGACTCAAAGTTAAAAGTGACGCTGTTTTCTAATAATTCTACTTCTTAATCTATGGGCATAATTTCAAACATTAGAAAGTTTCGCGTCCCCTAAAATCTAGTATAATGCTTACGATAAAATGTTAAAAACTTGACATCGGAATATATAAATAGTCTAACAGCATGTTGGGTCTCAATGGAATTTGCCTGTATACTATTTATATAGTAATTATTTGAAATTTGGCATAGAAATTTTATCTTCAATGTACAATATCTCTTGGTAAGTCAAATCAAGTTATCAGAAAGAAATGTTGGTTGCCAAAATGTATGCAAATTATTTTAAGAAGATTGTTTTTGCCCTCCCAAGGCTTAACTTTAGTTGTAATTTAGAATATAATTAAATTACTTTAGGTTACTAATACTAGTCTTAGCTTAAGGCTTAGTTCATCCTGTATGCTACATAATTCTTGATGTTTTCATAAGATACTGAGTGTATCTCTTCACTTACCAATCTTTATTTCCTCGTTTTTGGCTATTTGCAAAATGGCAAAAAGAGGGGAGGGAGGGGTTCTTAAGGTAAAAAATTAAATCATCTAGTTTTATTAACTAATGCCAGGCAATAAATTTGAAATGTTTTTGTTTTTTTATTTAAACTTAATTCTCTTGTTGTTTTTTTTTTATAGTCATGGCTAGAGAGTATATAGGCCAAACGTATTTTTAATACCTAGTTATAAAATCTTCTATAGAAAAGTTAGAATCTAGGGCCGGGCGCGGTGGCTCACGCCTATAATCCTAGCTCTCTGGGAGGCCGAGGCGGGCGGATTGCTCGAGGTCGGGAGTTCGAAACCAGCCTGAGCAAGAGCGAGACCCCGTCTCTACTATAAATAGAAAGAAACTAATTGGCCAACTAATATATATAGAAAAAAAAAATTAGCCGGGCATGGTGGCTCATGCCTGTAGTCCCAGCTACTCGGGAGACTGAGACAGAAGGATCGCTTGAGCCCAGGAGTTTGAGGTTGCTGTGAGCTAGGCTGACACCACGGCACTCACTCTAGCCTGGGCAACAAAGGGAGACTCTGTCTCAAAAAAAAAAAAAAAAAAAAAAAAAGAAAAGTTAGAATCTATATTCTACTAAAACTAGGTATATTGCTTAACCAATGTCCACACACCAGATAGTCTTTTAAAAGCCAATAAACCTTATATTTTAGGGCAGTTTTAGCTTCACAGCAAAACTGAGCAGCACATACAGAGAGTTCAACATACCCCCTGTCCTTACAACCTTTCCCACTACTTCATCCTGCACCATGCTGGTACATTTGTTACAACCATTGAACTACATTGACACACCATTATCAGCCAAAGTTTGTAGTTTACCTTAGGGTTCACTATTCGTGGTGTACGTTCTATGGGTTTTGACAAACGTATAATGACATGTATCCATCACCGTAGCCTCCTACAGTATAATTTCACCACCCTAAAAATCCTCTCTGTCTGCCTATTCATTCTTCCCTCTCTCCTAAACCCTGACAAGCAATGACCTTTTCACAGACTCCATCATTTTTACTTTTTCAGGAAATCTCAGAGTTCAGTGGTCCCCAACCTTTTTGGCACCAGGGACCAGTGTCATGGAAGACAATTTCTCCACGGACCTGGGGGAAGGGGAGGCAGAGGGGAGGAGGAGGCACAGATTGGATTTATACAGTATGTAGCCTTTTCAGATAGGCTTCTTTCACTTAGTAATATGCATTAAAATTGCCTCCATGGCTTTTCAAGGTTGAAAAGGTTTTTTGGGGTTTTTTTTGTTGTTGTTGTTGTTAACACCGAATAATATTCCATTGTCTGGATGTACCACAGTTTATTAATCCATTCATCTATGGAAGGATGTCTTGGTTGCTTCCAAGTTTTGGCAATTATGAATAAAACTGCTATAAGTATCTGCATGTAGATCTTTGTGTTGACATGTTTCCAACTCTTTCTAGTAAATAACAAAGAGTACAATTATCAGATCATATAAGAGTATGTTTAGTTTGGTAAGAAACTGACAAACTGTCTTCCAAACTGGCTGTACCATTTTGCATTTCCACCAGCAATAAATGAGGGTTCCTCTCGCTTCACATCCTCACCAGCATATGGTGTTAGTGTTCTAGATTTTGGCCATTCTAGTTGGCATATAGTAGTACCTCATTTTTGTTTCACTTTGCAATTTCCCAATCTTTTTACATGTTTATTCACCATCTGTACATGTTCTTTGGTAAGGTGTTTGTTCAGGTCTTTTGCCCATTTTTTAATTATGTAGTTCACTTTTTATTGTTGAGCTTTAAGAATTCTTTATATATTTTAGATAACATTCCTTTATGCATCTTTTGTAAATATCTCTTCTCAGTTTGTGACTTGTCCTTTTTCTGACATGATACTTTTCTTCTGTAGAAATATTAGCTATACCTTTAAGGTGACTTGCTTTGTCATTCATTTTATCCACCTTTAAAGACATTTGTAATTTTAGACAAGCAAAACTTTATTATAAGGCTTTATACATAGAATTAGGCCATGGTTTTTGCTAGATAAATTTATATGCTATCATGAATATTTCTAGTATAGTTTCTAATTTCTTTAGACATGTTCATTGCCTAGAGTTATGTTTTTATAGATATTTTGTAATATATCCATCATTTCTTTCACACATAACTTGAGTTAAATAAATTAATATTTATATCTAAGTTTAATATTTTAGATAAACGATAGTAAAATTTATTGAATAATTACTATATGCTCGGTATGTTTTAAGTATTGTATATATATTATTTCATTCAACATTCAAAAGCCTGTGAGACAGGGACTATTATTATTATCTTCCCCATTTATGGATGACTAAATGAGGTAAAAAGAAAGTAAATTACTGAATGCCATACAACCCACATATGAGTGGCAAAAATAGTGTTCAAACTCATGCAATATGGTCCAGCAACTTAGGTTTAGACATTACATCATATTACTATAGGCTATTTTCCTACTTCCTGGAACATTAAAATTCTTGAATTGCTCTTCATTGAGAGCATTTACTTAAGTTTTCTATCTTGCAGATTTTTTTTAAAAACAAATCAGTGATTTTTACAAAGATTAAATTTTAAGGAAAGAGCTAAGGAAGAAGATACCATTCCAATTAGGTTATTTTTTCCCTAAGTGTTCATAAATTTTATAGCCAAAAGTTGAGTGATTTTTTACAACTTTGTTATTGGAAAAAAATTATATTAGCTGACTCAATTTGGGGGAATGATGTTAGGAATTTATTTTTAATCGCTACATTAAAGTATTATCATTTGTTATTTCTAAAATAATTAAAAGCCAAATAGTACAATTTGAGTAAAAGCGAAATTTTAAAATGCATATGTTAAATGTTGTTTAATAGCTTCTTAGCTCATTTTATAATTGTTGTTACACTTCACTGAACATTTTTCTGGTCTTCCTTTAGTAATTAAGTATTTCAGGCTTTTCCATGCCATTTGAGTAATAGTTCCTACACTGTTTTTTATTAAGAAATTAGCAAGAGAAAGAAATTTCTTTAATATAAGCGAATTATTTTTCAGGCAGTTAACAGGAATAGGATTACACCCTTCAGGAAATTTACAAGTAATTTTCCTATCTACTGATAGAATAGATGAGGAGAGAGTTGCTAAAGTGTTTCCCGATCTTTCATCTTGTCACATTAGGATTCATTTAAATGCCAAAATTCAAAATGCCTCTTGCGAAGAAGAAAAAATCACACGTGTCAATGGTCAACTATACAAGGAAGAGCAATGGGTGCATGTACAGGAAACTCAATTTGATTAGAAAATGATTTGATTCACTGAAGATATATGATATTGAGCAAATTCAATTAAAATCTAAGGCCCTTAAAGAGAAGATGCATATGTACCTAAAGATGTTTCCCTCCCACTACCCTGCAGTTATATTTGTAATAAATATCTGCTTGTGATTCACTTAGTCAACAAATAAATATGCCTATACCTACTAATTGCTAGGCACTCTCCTATCCTGAGCACTGAAACAGATAGACCAGGTACCAGCTTTTGTGAAGCCTGAATTCAGGTGAAGAGGGGAGAGGTGAACAATAAATAGATCAGTAGCAAATTAATGAGGTCATTTCGGATAATAAGTTATGAGAAAATAAAACAAGATGTTATACAGAAGGACTAATGGTCTCTATTTTGATTTTTAAATTAAATATTGAGCACATGAAAATATCATTATTTAATACCATTTTCATATTATTTATTTCATTTGTATAACTTATATATAAAACTAAAACAGGCAGGTTCTTAAAATCTATCTTAAGAAATAAAACTTTTAAAGACTTACATTCCCTCTGATCTCAACTTCCCCCCATCCTCACTTCTAAAAGTTGCCGCTATTTTTAACTTGTGTTTATCACTTGCTTGGTTTTCCTAATGATTTTACCACATATCTGTACCTAAAAATATGGTTTATTTTTATATGTTTAATATATTGTATAAATGAAATCATACGCTTTGTTTTGTAAATGGATTCTGAGGGATCTACATTTTGTTTTAGACATTCATCCAGATTAATGAATATTCATTTGTTTTTAAGACTATGTATAATATTACACTGTATCAATTCATCATAGTATACATATCTATTCTGCTCTTGATTGACATTTGGACTCTTTTCCGTTTGCTTGGTTTTCTGTTTCGGTAGTACTACACCTAACACAGCTCTGATCATTTTTTATCATACCTTTAACTTGATACATATATATAACAGTTCTCTATGGGTACCTATGTGCCTAGGTGTGAAGTTTCTGATTACAAGGGATGTTAGTTGGAATTGTCTAAATGCATTTTCTGTTTATTCAAGTAGTGATACTGGTTCAAACTAGAAATGTGAACACTTGAAAGCTGACTATTCTACACAAAGAGAATATAAGCAAAGGCCCTGAGGTTGATGGGCTCAGTGTGTTCTAGGAAGAGAAAAAAAGGGGAAAAGCCAAAACAGAGCAAGACATGTAAAAGTTAGGAAGGGGCTAAATCAGATAGGGCTTAGTAGGACATTTGAAATATGGGTCAGGATAAAAGGCACAAAACTTTATGCATCATGCCAAAGTATTGGTAACCTGTAAATATATATACATTTATGTAAATAATAGTATTTACATTAAATATTATTACACAAGAGCTATTTAATAAAAAAAATTTACAGACTGTTACAGACTACACAGAACAGGAAGACAACTGAAGCCACTACCAACCCCTGGGAAGTTTTTATTTTGCTTAGAAAAAAACTCCATTCAAGTTATGGCACCAGAGAGAAGAGAACGACAGAAAGCAAAGGTGCTAAGATTGATGTTTGGCCATAAATTTACAATTATTACTCCAACATAAGATGCAATTGATCTCCCTCAAGATGTCACCTCTCATAATCTCTGTGTTTCAAACAGACTTGGTGGTTGGATAGCCTGAGCAGCAGCTCCAGCTTTTTGTGTAGGCTGGCCAAGGAGCAGCCAGCAGAAGAGACTTAAACTTAGCTTTCTGTATTTATTTCAGATTGATTTTATGAAATGCTGATGGAGATTTTGGGGGTCTCAAGCCTCTCCCCACAATGCACCCCTTGGCACAACTACAGAGAAACAGTCTATGTATGAAATTATAGCCAGTTATTTCGGTCTCCAGTGTTTATTTTCCTCCATCAGACACAATTTTGGGATTTGACAACCTCTTCACAGCAGAAAAATAATTACTGATGAAACTACAACTACAATGCCAAATAATGCAATGTCACCTGATTAATTAGTGCCCCTACCTTGTATCTATAGGAAGAAAGAAGGTGTTTAAGGTAAAACAGACAAAATAGTTTAAAAGGCACTGAAGAAACATATATTACACTTAATTCTTTAAAATGAATCATCAGTCTTGTCTCTGACATTGTTACTTGTATTTTGTAGCACATTTGATTGTATTCCAATAAAATTCTCCTTTTAAAAAGACTGGATAATGCCCTAAAATTCTAAGATATGGCCATTAATCTTGATTTTGAAAGTCATAATACATTTTAGTAATTTTTTTGCACTGTAATGCTAAAGGAACATGATGTATGTTTTATAAAAGATGTTTAAATCTAAACTTGACTTCTACCTAAAATATTAACAAAATTTTATTAAATATTATAAACTCTAGTAAGAGGAACCAATATGCCATGGCACAGTAGTTTTAAGCTTTTTTGACCCAATTTAACAGTAAGAAAAATATTTTACATCGTGACTAGTGTGTGCATGCACTTTTGCATGCTCACCGACACATGAACTTTACAACTGCATCAAAAGTTTCAGAATCAGAATTTATCATTAGTGTATACATGTACCTAGATATAACCTGTTCTATTAATCTATTCTATTCTCCTTCATTTCTTCCTTTCTTCTTTTGTTCCTTCCTTCCTTTTCCTTTCTTTCTTATCACTGAAGAACATGACTGTGATACACAAGGTATATGTATATCAAATCATCATCTAGTATACCTTGAACAGATATAATTTTTGTCAATTAAATATTTTAAAATTTGAATAAAAAGCAAATTTAGGCAAGTTATTTAATCTCTAGGTATAAAATTGGGATGACAACAGCATATACTTCATGTAGTTTTTTGTGCAGTTAAATAATATGTATAATCATAACAATTTATAACCAACCACTGGTAATTGTTCAGTAAATGTTAGTTATTAGTAAATGTGTTTGTAGTTTTGATTTTAAATAAAAAATACTTCGAACATTTAAAAATTCAAATAAATTTTGTCATAAAATATCTGAATTTAATCTGAATTACCAAGTGGACCGTTAAAAATAATCCATAATATACAGTATACCACTCTCCTTAGTAGTGTTTACATAAAATCGGTTTATGAGAAAAAAATTCAGTTCATGAAAACTATGTTTTTTAAGAAAACTATACTTTAACAAGAGTGAAAAACATCTTTTCAAGCAGAATTGAAAACTTTTTTCTTCAAGATGATTTCTATATATAGATAACCAACCAGTGAACGCTTTGATAGCTGTGATCGGCCTCCCCATGCATCCCCAGTTATAGAATTACTATTCTAGTTGTAGCCAGTATTTTTTTATTCATGCCAAACTACAGCTGAAGCCTGGACTATCCAGTTGAATTGGCATTTGTGTAAGGATGTCATGGGTAGCATCTGTAAATGTTTCCAGTGCCAGGAAACCAATGGAAGGCAGGTCATGTACGGTGTATGGTGGAGCCTGCCTGGAATCGGTGCACATGGGCCCCACCCACAAGTCTACCCAGCTACAGCAAATTTTGTGATGTAGAAGTGTAGGTTCCTTATTGCCAGCTCTTCTGATTTTTCTTGCAAAAGGGGCTGAAAACCTGGAGTTTTGGGGGTAATAACTCTATATTTTTAGATTCTGGCAAATACTTTAAAAAAATTAAACACCATGTGGGCCAAACAAAACACATTGCTGGCTGGATCTGGCCCATGTGGTGCTAGTTAGAACCTGTGATATAATTCAGCCAAAAGATTCACACTTGCTGAAATCAGAGGACGGGAGGATTTGGGAATTAATTAGATTATTGTGAATAAGAGTTTCTTAATATATTTGGAAAGACCTTCATTTCAAACATTGCATATGAATAATACATGATAATGACATGAATATTATTATACTTTAAACATAAATGTACTACCACATTAAAATAGCTTCTAAATCCTACTCTTGTTCTTAGTTGCAGAACAAATTTGCATGCCCCAATTACCAACATTCTGGTGTGCATTTAGCAGAACACTTCTACAAAGGAATGTGTGTCATTGAATGAAGAACGTGACATAACACAGTTTCAAGCTGCTAAACTGAACTATGAAGTTTTAATTTTGTCAGTGAGAAACATTAACTATTTGCCAATTTGATTAAGGAGTATGAGTATTTTCCTACTTGTAGATGTTACAGCATTTTTCTGGTTAAAAAACAAAAGGATGGCCTTAGAAAAATGTGTAACTTATGAATGTGTTAGTATTCTGTTCAGTTTTAGTAGTTTAGATTACATGAAAGAGTGGATACAATATGTTCTGGATAACACAATTTATAGAAGTTATGCATTTTCTGTAGAAGGTAGGATATACGTATACCTAAATGGTAAGTATTTCTCCATTACTTACAAATGCATAAATAAATATAAATATGCAATATTTATTACTCTGCTAATTTGAAAATATATGCCAAATTGCTATGATCCTATAGTAACACATCTTTTTTCTCCTCCAACATCTTACCTGTCTTCTTTTAAATCCATTTTAGTAACATATAATTATATACTCGTGAGTATTAATACTCATTAGCATAACCCAATTTACTAGAGCTTAATTGCATCCTCCCACTAAAGTGTATAGATCTGTTTGATACGTACATCATCAATACTTTTACATATACTCTAAGAAATTTTACTTGGCATAGATCTAAATACATTCATTATATAGGAGTCAAAGATAGACATTAATAATTATTGAAGACTATAATAGCTATTTGTGTGATTTCTTTCCCTCATATTATTTATCAAATATTTACTTAGCATTTACTATGTTCCTGGTCCCCAGAATGTGGACAAAACTGTGGTAAAGCCAAGCCTTTATTAATTGTACTACAAATTTCCATAATTATATTATTCTACTCTTATCGACCTTCCCTAGGCCTACCAAATGAAGTATTATCTATTGCACTATACTATTCAAAACTTGCTATAATAGTACACATCTTTTTCTCATTCTTTTTCCTACTCTTCTTTCTGTGTAATAATAGTCTAGGCACATCTGATCATGTTATCAATTTGAATGCTTTTATTTGCGAAAACATTAACAAGGAAATTCTCAGCAGGTAAAAAAAGAAGTTCTTAAAGCATAATCTCATCTAGCAGGCATGATCTCATTTAGCTTTCATACATTTAAATTGAATAAGGAGAAAAAACTTTCAGAGTAGAATTAAACCCACCCATGATATCCTCCAAGTTTCCATTGGCCAGAATTGGATCACACAGTCATGACTTAGACAGAATTATTGAGCAAGCTACCAATTGTGTCTGCCAAAAACACTTAACTGTAACCCAAATTTGGCCATTCTTTCTTAGTTCAACATCTTCCTTCACACTACTCCTTTCAAATATTTTCTTCTGACTTGAAAATTTACCTGTTAAAAATTTACATTTCAGCAGCCAACTTTATTCCAAAGCCTTTGTACTCCTCTACTTCCCAAAGATGAGTGATGTCTGTATTTTGAACATGGAGTCTGTTCTTATCTTCTCTTTGTTTAATAGTTTTAAGCATACTTTTCTTTATTTGCATATAAAACTGTAAAATCCTTGAATATAAGGACAATTAGGTTCTTATTTTTTATGGCCTTTAAACCTCTCATCACTTTGTAAAAATGATTTAGCCACTGAAAAAAATATTGATAACCTGAATAAAATTCAAAAATGGTAACCCAACGATCTCTAAAAATATTTAAAGGGATTTACAAGTTAAAACTACAAAAACATATGATAGATAATAAAACAGAATGGAGAGTAAAGAAAACACAATTGGGTATGCCCATAAGAAATCCGGGTAAGCACATCACTGAGGTTGAGTATTAAATTTATTTGAGAGCTTTTAAATAGCTAGGAGAAAAACAAAAAGGAAAAACATGTTAGATTACACAGGTGTTGCATTTTGTCAAGTGTGACTTAAAAATTAATGTTTTCCTGTAAATAAGCTCAAGGAATGTATATTTAATACATGGATAAACTTCTACACTTATTGATTGATAATTTCTACTATTTTACCCCTTTTCCCAGAAAAAAATTAACATTATTTATTCCTGTCTTCTTGTATCCTATAATTGAAAATTAGCAAAATAGTCCCACTATAAAAGAAGGAACATGGTAACCTGGACCATACATAGACCAGAAAATCTATCCAATAGAAATTTAGTCATTCCTTAAAAATATCAGAAATAAGTCCATTTAGTAAACATTGTTATAACTGTAAATACATACTGACACCTACAAGAATTAATTCTGCCCTCTTTTTTTTTTTAAATCAAGATTAATGTTTCAGCAAAGTTGATTGCCGAACAAATGTCTCTAGTGTAGAGTTTCTCAACCTCAGCACTATTGACATTTTATGACAAATTAATTCTTTCTTCTGGTGGACTCCCTTGTGCATTATAGCTTGTTTGCCAGCATTGCTGATCTCTGTATCCTCTGAATTGTGACAATCAAAAATGTTCCTAGACATTGCCAAATGTATCCTATAGAGTAAAATTGTCCCTGGTTGAGAAGCATTGTTCTAGAGTGAATGCTATGTTCCCAGGGTTATGTTGGGAGCAGGGGCTGCAGGTAAACCAGAACTATGACATTCATAAAGTTTGGCGTAATAAGATACCATATGAATATTAAAGACTCTTATCTGATCATGTTGAAGCTATCATCATGGGACATCACCAGGATCTAGCAGAGACTGAGGAGACATCTTTTAGGAAAAGATGGTAAATTACTATCATAGTTTTGTTTAGAGTGGAAAGTATGAGGGGGGACAGTAGAAAGTCCAAATATGGGAGAATACAATGGCCTAGGAAAAGATTAAATAATGAAAGATAAGGTTCTTGCTAATAAAAATTCTAAAAGAAAACTTAGTTTGGTAGCATGCTGGCCATTGTAGTACAATAGTTCTGCCTCCTAACACAGTCCTCTGAAACTAGCAGGATTCAATCTAGCAGACTATTTGTCTCTAATAGCATTTTTCTCATTGCAGGCACTCTCCTTTGCCTTTGAATTCCCTGGATCATAGACATTTTCCTCCATGTCCAAAACATTCCTACTGTTCGCATAATCCCCTTTTCTTCCAAGTGTGTACGACTAACAAAGTAGGAGTGCGATAGCATATATATTGACTAGTGGCGGCTTTTACACATAGAAAGTAACAAATACAATCTTTCTTCACTTTGGAATGTTGAGTTATATGAAAAAGTCAGTTCCTCACTTACCCTCCCCTACACAAGCTTTTAAAAGGTTGTTTTTTAATTATAACTTATAAAGAAGATGTTCATTAGCTGAAAGATTGCTATCTACCAACATATGAGTCAATCTATGCTTGTTGATATTCATAGATTTTAAATTCTACTTTTATCATCTCCTGATTGCTTCTATAGGCATTTGAAATAGTTGCTGTCACATTGAATATGCTGGTCGCATGCACAATTTTAAAAGCTTCGTCTGATATCTCTGTTATAGTATAGGCTTGGATTTCTCTGGAATGTTAAATTGTCCTAAGGCCTGTAAGTTAGAACATATTTATGTTCCCAAATAAATTTCTAGTAAGAACTTATCACAAAGTGATTAAGTTCCCACGAATCTCTAACATATTTGTTCTTGTAAACCTTTACATAGCCTTCAGATAATATGCTCAGCTTGGTACTGATTTATTCAGATCATTGTGTTATATTGATAGATTTCTTACGTGCAACCTCGTTCTACAAAGTTTTCTGCGTTAAGGGCTGAGTGACTGATTTTTAGCAAATCACTGCCTGAACCATTTATGTATTAAACGAGATCTACATATTTCTAAAGGAATAGTCAGAGTTTCTCTTCTGCTCTTCAACTGATTCCCACACTACAGATGGACAAAAGATTTATCTCAAAACCCCATTTCTGAGTTAAAAGTTGGCTGAAAAAAAGTATACCATGAACATTCATACAGCCTATTTCAGACCTCATAATGTAAATAGAAAAGAATATTATTATTAGGGAATATTGCAGGTACAAAACACCTGTATGTATCTGTTTTAATATCAGAACATTTTGAAAAGGCTTTAATCACAAATCACACTCAAAAGTGGTCAATCAGAACAAGCATAAATTTTATATTATTCTGTGTTGCAAAATATAATAGTGAGAAATAAATATTATTAACTAAAACTCTAAAATATGTGTAGGAAAGTGGAACTAAACTTTTCATCTATAATTATCCAAAATGTACCATATACAATTCACATAGTAAAAAAGGTACACAATATGTATATTTCTGTTTTCTATTCATCTATATACACAAATATATTATCTAAACCATATTTATCATATTTAGGATTCTTCCTGAGAAGAATGTTCTTAATGTCAGTGAAATAATAAAATATTTTAAAATAAATAGTACTTTGCCTATTTAGTACTTTGCCTATTTGATAGGCAATAGTACTATTGCCTATCAAATATATTATTTTGAAAAGGTATATCATTTAGGCCTAATCATAACATTAATTGAGCATCCAGTCAGTCCTATCATATTATGAGAAGACATAATTTTTATTTCATCCCCACCTAAGAAAACCAGGTACTTAATATAACATGATAATCTACGAACAATCCACTTCTGTGTGCCATCTATTGTCTGTGCAGTGGCTAGTATGATCATTTTTAAAAGTTTATCAAAAAATCGTATCCATTTGCTTAAAAGTCTCCAATAGCTTTTTATGTATTTAGAATAAAAAGTACATACCTTGCCTATACTTTTGCCTCTACTAAATTCTATATGACCTATCCCTCGCCTACCTTCTCGACTTTACCTCCTGCCTCTCATCTCCCTCTATCACTGTGCTTGGCAGCCTTCAAATAGCAGCTTGGGTCCTCTACATGGGCGACCAGGTTCTTCTGTTGGCTGACTTCATAGTTTTCAAGTCTTAGTTCAAATGGCATTACTTTGAAGAGGCTTAACTATAATATATCACTCCCTTATTAGTCTCTTTCTCAGCCCTTCATAGGAATTTAGCACAATCTGTAATCCTGACAAATGTGACAGTTGCATGTTATAGGACCATAATTAGTGTGATGATTGTACTTAATGTAAGCAAGGTAACGTTTCAAGGATAATTTTAACCTCAATTTCCCTTAGGTTTGAAAAAAATGTGAAGGTAGATATGGTGATATTCACATCCCCACTACACACCGAGATACCTTCAGGTGTAGGTATATGTAGTATTTTGCTTACAGAGAAAATTTTTCTAAAAATAGCATAGAGTCTGGCTAGAAGTGTTAATAGATGTTTTCTTGGTCTCTAACATCAACTCTACAACTTACTAATCACATTCATATTTCTATTTAATTTTTCATGATTTTAAAATAAACATCTTTGAAATGTTTGTGATTCTCTTAAATTTGAATTGAGTTAGTTAGCACATCATTGCAGAATAAAACCACAATATGTTATAATATGATTTTTTTAAAAATCAGCTGCATATTGAACTCTAAAGGTTTTTAAGTTTTAATTTAAATGATTTTTTAATAAGTCACATTTTCAATTTTTAATTATTAAACATTATTTAAATTTTAAAATAAGATACTGGATTATAATGGCTTATAATGTTTAGATACAATCAGATTATTGAGATGATTTGGATAAAAATTTATGTATGAATATGAATTTAACCACTAAATTTATACATGCAGATTATTTGAGTGAATCGACTGAATCCTTCCCCCCTAAAAGAAGTCACTATTGTTCCAAATATTAGCCAATTTAAAATGGCTGTCTATAGTTTTTCCACATGTGTGTATTCTATTGTCTTTAGCATTGCAAAAGAGTGAAACACAGTATAACCTAAATAAAATGTAACTGTGATTCATTCCCAAATGTGGTTAATGGCCCTTGGCAAATTTTGAATATAATCCATCTTCACTGAATTATATTAGATTATTAGAGAATCAGGAAGGAGTTTAGAACCATCATTATTTTTTAAGATGGGCATTTTTTCTTCTCAGAGTACATGTCATCATATGGCATCCTCAACCAAAAGTGGATCACAAAAGAGTTTATCCTTCATTTTACAAAAAACTTCAATACTAAGCCCATTTCAAATAAATTTTGTTATTTCGGATGATAATATAAATATGCTTTAAGATACCACATGGAAAAAATGAGATTTCATTTTTGCGGAAGAAAGTGGTGTTCTTTCCCATTTAATTTAGAGCTTTCTGCCCTGAAATAAATTGTTGTGTAGGTGACGCAAAGTAAATAGTTTGGTCCTTTCTACACAGAATTTTTCAGATCAAGCTTTTATGAAGGAATATTACTACAAGAATTTTACTGAACCAGAAAGTGTAAATGAAGGATCATTGATGAAATGTGTTGAGAGGAGAGCAAAATGTGAAATGCTGTTGAACTAAAATGAACTTTGTGTTGTCTCCGGGGCAGCCATGATTTAATGAAATACAGCTATGAGCAGGATAAATCAGACTTTGCACAGAAAATTGACAATGAAAGCAGTTAAAGAGAAAAAATCCTTCAATATTCCCCCAAATAGATTCTCTGGGTGTATGTATGTATATGTTTGTTCATGTGTTTGCATGTGTATATATCTATGCATGTATATGAGTGTGTGTATATATAATACCTACATATAAAGATTTTTATTTTTATATTTTATTTTTCCTTTATAAATATATCTGAGACATTTGGAATGCTTTTGTTATATAGTTATTGAGAGATCAAAAGCCCATCATTTTAACATCAAATACCATAACTTTTAGAAAAAAATAGATTTTTTTCTATTGAAAATGCTTGCCCTTACGATACCTTTTCTCAAAGACAAGACATTGGTACTCTAGGTGGAGGCTGTTTATGTTTCTTTCTTTCAAAAGATGCTTGGCAGCTGCTCCCTGAAGAAGAGCTCGGACTCTTTAAATTTTTATTAGGCTACAGTATTTGAAATTTGGAGAGTAGACATTAGCCTTTGAGGTGCAGTGTTTGATGGTATGAATCTTTTAAGCTGTGGTACTGCAAGAGAAGATTTTAGAGATTTGCTACAGACCATTTGTCAGGGGACAATGAAGCATTTGTGAACAATATATAGTGAAAATATGCTTGCAAACTTTTCATTAGACAATATAGGAAAATCTGGCTGGTATGTTTTTTAGGTTTCAATGATATGTCAAATAACATAGCTACTAAGGGTGTAATGGATTTTTTTTTCCATTTAGTTTAGTTCTCATTTTCAGACAAAAGAAACGTCTCCCTGGCTAACGTTGTTGATATTATAGAAGCAGTATATAGTATAAATTGCAATGGAAATAAGCAAGAGCACGTAAAATGAAAAAAGAAGTATCAAAATGAATAAAGAAATAAGGGTGGCAAGAATTGGAATGTCTATATGTTTACATCTTTTCTTGTAATCTAAAGGAAGCCTTGCAGTATTTCCAGATAGCAAAGCATATTTTAGTGAAATCCATTTTATAAGCCTTGCAGAAAGAAAGTTATTCCTTTAATTCTGTTCCTTACAAGTGTTTCTGCCTTCATTTGTAATCTAGTTACAATACTTTAAAACACCTTTGTGTGGTAACATAAACTGGCAGGAGGCCAAATTTAAGGCACATATTGGTTATTTTAAGTAGCACAGTACACAGGCTGTGAGAAGAAAATTTACTAGTTTTAACCACTCAAGGTATAAAGGAGCATTGGTAGAGACCTTGATGGAAAACATTTAAAAATAAATAAATAGCATCATGCTCTGTTTCTTTTCTACTGTAAGGCCTCTATGGGGTGGCTGAAACATGTTATTTGCTGGACAGTTACTTTAGGGATGCCATAGATGCCTATTGGCTGCCTTAATACTATAGTGAATATTTTTAACTAACAGCTATTCCCAGAACATTTTATTTCTCTGGGAAAGCTGTCTAGGAGATATTTAGACAGGGTCGGCTGGGTTTCCAGAAATATGTTCATCTGTGCTGCCTGTGTTTTCTTTTTGACCTAATGTTTCGCTTTGTTTTGTTTTGTTCTTTTAATGGTCCTAGTTTTCTAAATAAAAGTAGGATGATGTAATTTGAATGAAACGTTTAGAAACTCCTTTCATCAGTGACTCTATATAATTAGTTATTTGTCAATGAGAAGAGTGAGATTTTCCTATAAAATTATATTATAGATTTGAGAGTAAGATTCCATATTTAATGTATCAAAGGTAATTGTTTTAAGAATAATATTAACTTTAAAATGGTCAAATGTAAAACATAGGGGGATATCTCACTTAAGGAGATCTTCATATTTAAAAGGTAGAATACAGTTTGTAGTGTGCAAATTTGAAAAGGTATAATCTTAACAAAGTGTGTTTTTGCACAAAATTTACAGTTAATGTCAAAATTTGAAATAACATTATTGCAAAATTCGCTGGCCAGGTTAATTGTAAACTATATTTATTCTATTTCTACACTATAGTACCACTTGCTCTGGTAAATAGAAATATCTTACTATTATTTGTAAGGATTTATTTTAAACTCTCTATATAGTCTTATTTAAGAAATGTTTATATGCAATATAAATATACATACATATTCCTTAAATAAACTCCAAATGCTTTTTATTTTCATTGCATATTATATTATATTATATTATATTATATTATATTATTTCATTGATATAACACTCAAAGGCACTTGGTGAGTTATAGACCTGAGGATGTGTGGATGTGTTGGAGAGAACGTGGATGTTTTACTGCAAGGCCAATTTGATCAAAGTGATGAGAACAAGATTTTTAGATCATTTATATTCAAGGATGCTTCTTAAAAAGATGCTTATTTAACTAAAAACATAAGACACAAGGACCAGTGTAATTGGTAACCTAAGAACATGTTATTTTTCTCCTTTACATCTTTGTGTATTATTAGCATGTTAAGAAAAATAGGAAGTATGATATATTTTTATATAATGTTTCCACTTTTTCTTATTAATAAGTATTATAAGTCATTACCAAATATGATTGATGAAAGTTTTTTTCTAAAACAGCATTTTCTTCCCTATCATCAGTAGATTTAGAAAATCTGAATATTCATTTGTAAAATATGCTTTGAATTTTTCCAGATGCAACAGTAGATAACCCCCGCCCCGCAAAAAAAAAAAACCTAAAAGGAGACAAAATGCCTAATACTTTGGTGGTGTTCAATAAATGTTAGAAATTTATTATAAAAGAGAGTTTGGATAAGATAATTGCAAATGTATCTTTTAGCTCTAAGTGATTTTGAAATTTACTTGCAATTCAAACCTCTTCACCTCTTGCAAATAGATTGCCCCAGTCATGAGTTCTAGTCATATCTTCTCCATAGGTAGAAGCAAGGAGAGAGTTCTACAAGGAGGATGGGGGCAGAAAAGTGATAAAAGTTCTTAGAAGAAACATCATACATATATGTAAGATATTTTCTTAGATCGCTTCCTTTCCTTTTCTTTCCCCTGTTAGAGCACGTACTCATTTCGACACAATTTTATCTTTAGTATTTTCCAGCCTTAAACAATAATCTGAAACTGTAACCCCACTAACTAAAATTGCTTCTTTGCCTTTGCCCTAAGTAGAAAGCATGTTGTCCAGCCCACTAGTCCCTCTTCTTACGGGGCTTTTGGAGGGTCATAAGTGGGATAGAATAGCTGTGACAAATAAAATGTTATGTCTAAATGGCATTAAGATTGGACACAAGAGCAGTAGCATTTTTTTAAATGTTTACTTGTCATGTTAAGTGTGTTTTCCCTTCTCAAATCAATTATAATTTTTATTTTACTTTATTTTGAGGTGCTAACCAACAAAATTTCCCACACAAGTTTCTCTTGTGTGACGTAGAACTCTTTTTAATGCAAATGTTATGTAAAGTGATATACTTAAAGTAGAATTTACTTGAACGTGTTATCCTTGAATGCTCACTCTGTATCTGGAACTCTAATGTACATTATGAGGGAATAAAATATAAGCAGTAACCAAATCCCAAATAGTTTATAAATCTGGGGTAAGGGAGAGATAACATTTATAACCCTATAAACATTAGAGATAATATAAGATAGAATACCATTGAAATTCACCAGGAAGTCATCGTGATATAAAGCCTTGCTATTCACAGTATGGTCTATGCACCAGAAGCGCCAGACACACCTGGGTGCTTGTTACAGATGCAGAATCTCAGACCCTGTCTCAAATCTACTGAGTCAGAATTTGCATTTTTGCCAAATCCCCAGATGATTAGTGTGCACATTAATATTTGAGAATCACTCATTTAGAACGGTACTTTTTGTGTGGGTATAAATTTGTTTCACCGGGTGAGGCATTAAGGGAGGTGATGAGGGGGGCACGGCAGGATACTGTACTGTAGTTTGAAAAAGCTGTCAACCAAATAATCAAGGTTTAGGATAGACATGAGCTTATCACGTCCTGGCTCCTGAATTCCACCTGGTAAACCACCTGCCTTCCTTCTTCAGGCCTTTCCCAGTACTTTCTATTTTAATCCAGGCCTTGGTAATAGCTCCTCACAACTATTGGATGCCCTCATCTTTTTTCAGTCTCCCTTTCTAAAATGGTGTTTCTGAAGTTTTCAAAATGTACATGAAGAGGTATAAAAATTTTTTTTCTGCAGAGTAGAGAAGAATTCTTTACTGAGTAACAACTGGGTCAAGTCAGGAATAGCCAGCTGCTATTCATGCAGTGTATACCGGACAGTGTTGTATCTGTTGTAAAATATCTTCACCAACTCCCTAGAGAATGGCTACTACCATAGAAGTAAAACTACTTATTTTTTATCCACAGTTGTCTGAATTCATGGCACTCTGTAAACCAAGTATAAAATAAGATATTTGTAAGATTTTTCATCCTTAGTGTCTATACATACATAACTAAGATTAAATTTTGAGCCTTTTAAATACTAAGTGTTACTCAAATACAAACAAATAAATAAAGGGCCAAATCTAAGGAAATAGAATTTTGAGGGCAGTTCATAATTGAGAGAAACATTTTAAAAATTCAGCTCTGAATATATAATTATAAGGCTCACATTGTACTCCCTAAATGCAAAAACTCAATTTTATAAAGTACATTTTGCTGTGATTATACTCAGCAGTGGATAAGAAAAAGAAATAGCATCTAGTGAAAAGCTAGGTGATGGAAAAGAGAAAGAAAGTCCAACAAGAAGAGAGATTTTCTAAAAGAGACAGAGAGTCAAAGAAATATTCATAAAGAGGAGATCACACAGAAGAGAAAAAAATTTAGAGAGGCAGCAAGAGACAAGTTCCTCAGGCTATGAGGTTGAGGGATTAATCAAGTTAGGTGGCTGGTCCAATTCCACAGTTTATTTGTACTGTAGTCATCAAAGTAAGTTATTACCTGTTATCCTACCCTTTGAAATTCCAATGAGCTTTTTGGCAATTATCCACTAGCCACTGCTCTTAAACTATTATTATTATGCTTAACCTTCCATAGGCATTTAACAGGATGCTATGACAGCCTCCATGGGGGATTGATATCATTCAGCATTGCAGCCACAACAGTATCATTTCATGAGTACTTGAAGTGGGCCAGATGAAACTAATGTCTATAGGATTTTCTTTTTCATGCAAAATGTACATTCTGTTTGTTTCCTGATTTCAGTGCACACATACACACATGCCTACAGGGTCTGCAAACAGAGAGGTCTGCATTACTTGTTTTCCTCTTTTATTTTGTATTTTAAATAGTTTCACACTTATGGAAGAATTCTAAGAATTATATAAAGAACTGCACCCAGACTTTTCAAATGTCCATATTTTGCTGTGCTTGCATTGTCTCATTTTTTTCCATGAGCCATTTGTGAGGAAGCTGTTAACCTGTAGATCTTGATGATCCCTTTCCCCTAAATACGTCAGTATTCTTCTTCCTCCAAAAACAAAATAAGAAGTCCTTTTACATAGTCATAGTTATTAGTTGCTTAAGCATTGTTTCTATTATTAAAATTGCTTAGCAGCCTCTGACAATGAATTTATTATTTACAATAAAATGAGAAGTTAAAGACAATATTTCTTATTTGGTATTTTTTCCCATAAGAACTTTTCTTGAGCGGCTGACATCTCATTTCTTCATATTCATCCTTATACTTCTATACAGTATTTTGTAAGAGATGACTGAAAAGCATAAACTTGGAATGTGAACACTTTGCTTTCTCCTCTATATATTTATTCCCATCTACTTCCTACAGGACAATATAATAGATACCTTTAACAATGGCATCTGAAGAACTAACAATGGTTATTTTAGTTAGTAAATGTCAAATTCCAGAACAATAGTCTTTGCATTTCTAATTTCATTCAATCATGTCAACGTGAACATTTACCAGATAAGATTTTTGTGAAGATTAATTGTTGGTAAATGTAAAGCATTTAAGAACAGTGCTTGGCAAAAAGTGTTGTATAAGAGCTGCTATCATCATTATGATCATATATAGCAAACAATTCTTCAAAACCATCTTCCTTCTTGTTATTTTTCTACTACTCCCTATAGTTATGTTATATTCGTAGCCACATGGGTTCAATATCTTAGAGTGACCATCAACTTTCCTTCCTTTCCCCTGCCACCTCATTCCTACTTCTACCCATATGCAAACATGTCTTATTATTTCTGCTTTTGTAACTGCATTTGTTCTTGTTACTGCCACCAGCCTTGCACAGGTTTCACCACATCATGTCTGTACTATACCTTTAGTACTCCAGTTCTAACTTCTTCTACCACTCAATATTTCTACAAAGCATTGCCAGATTACCTTCTCCAAACACAGCTTGAAAACACAGTAGCCTGCCTTGGCATCTTCGCATCACAATAGTCCTGTTAAATGGAATATATTTCTTTTTTATTTTATCTACATATTAAATAAAAATACTTGTAAATGAACTTTATAGAAGAAGAAGTCTGACATGGGATAGTCTTGTCATATTACATTTTAACATTAACATCTTTGACTTTTAATCAATTGTTAGGAGAAAATTTCATTCAGTATTATCTATTCCATTCTTGAATCAATGTGACAGCACTTAAAATTAGTATGTCTTTAAGGGACTAATTTAACCAAATGTCAATTATTATACCATTTCCTTCACATAGAGAGAGAGAGAGAGAAAGAGAGAGAGAGAGTTTCTTAATTGTAAAGCATTTAAGAACAGTGCTTGGCAAAAAGTGTTGTATAAGAGCTGCTATCATCATTATGATCACATATAGCAAACAATTCTTCAAAATCATCTTCCCTTCTTATTATTTTTCTACTTCTCCCTATAGTTATGTTATATTCATGGCCACATAGGTTCAATATCTTAGAGTGACTATCAACTTCCTTTAAGTATGTGAATGCTTTACATACTTAAAATTAGTATGTCTTTAAGGGACTAATTTAACCAAATGTAATTATTGTACCATTTCCTTCACATAGAGAGAGAGCGGAAGATAGATGATGGATAGATAGATAGATAGATAGATAGATAGATAGATAGATAGATATACATACATATTATGTAGTCATTTCTGTTTTCATGGAGAAAATATTGACCCAAATTTAAACAACCTGATGATTTGTGTTTTCTTTACCTTTTCCTTTTTCTACTCAGTTGAGTAAAGCACTGTGAAATCAGTTCCAAATCTGTGATGGGAAACCATATGATAGTATTTAGGCTAATGGGTCACAGCTTAGAAATGCAGTAACAACAAAACAATTTATTAATACCTCAAAACCATTACTCACTGTCAGAGTTTCAAATGCCAGATCTACAACTTTTCCTGGAGAAAAAGATTTATTATATGGGCTCCACACAGAATTAGGTAGTATCTACATGAAACTTCTGGAGGAAATCAAAGACACAAAATATTTATTCAGTACCTACTATGTGCTCAGTAAACATGTGTGCTTGCATGTGCTTATGTAAAAATTTGATTCACTGTGATTCAAGATTTTCATCATTATGTACCTCAGCTTCCATTTATTCCCACAAAAACAGGAACTCTAGGTTTGGAAGGGCTTAGATGGCTAGTTCAAATCTCCACTGAATACAGGGAATGTTCAGCATTTAGGTAAACAATGATAGTTGGCTCCTCAGTAGTCATAGAAAAATATAGCCAAACCTACTTTTGGACAATTTAGTTTCTGAATTGAGGAACAACCAGGCCCCCATAATCTTGTACTCATAAGTCCTAGTTATGATCTTTTGAGCAATATTTACATGACTCTATCATACCCCTCACTCACAAATAGACATAACTCTCATGTTCTTCTTAGCTTTTTTCCTCTCTTTCTCTAGGCCCTATTTAGTCTGTCCTTCTGTCTCTTACTCTTATGAAATGCTTTTTAGACTATAATACCATTCTTTAGTTTGCCAAAGTGAAACATCCAGAAGGAAATCACAATATCCAGGTAAAGATCCACTTTGATGGGACAATAACCCCTCGCTAATCAGAAACAGTTGCCATTTGCTTAACTTCAAGATCAGTTGCTTTCACAGCCCAACACAGAGAGTGACAGAGCTCAAGACAACCCCAGAGCTGAGATGGCTGCAATGACCAAAGTCTTAAACCACAACACTCAATTCCCTCTGAATATCTGGAAAGACTTCTCAAGAAGGATGGGTTCAAACAAGCTCAGACTGTGAAGATTAAAATAAATACCTAACTCTTCAATGCCAAGCCATTGACAAATATCCACAAACATCCAGAAAAACATAAGCTCATCAAATGAACCAAATAAAGTACCAGTGACCAATCTTGGAGTGATGAAGATAGGTGAACTTTCAGACAAAGAACTCAAAATAGATCAAAATAGCTGTCCTGAAGAAGCTCAGTGCACTTCAAGACAACACAGAGAAGGAATTCAGAAGCCTATCAGAGAAATTTAACATGAGATTGAAATAATTGAAAAAAATCAAGAAATTCTAGAGCTTAAGAATTTGTTTTTTTATTTTATTATTTTTTCATTTCACAATATTACAGGTGTACAAATGTTTAGGTTACATATATTGCCTTTGCCACATCCAAGTCAGAGCTACAAGCATTTGCATCCCCCAGACAGTGCACACTGCACCCATTAGCTGTGCATATACCCATCATCTCCTCTCTACTCATACCTGCCTGACACTTGATGAATGTTATTATTATATGTGCACCTAAATGTTGATCAATTAATATCAATTTGATGATGAGTACATGTGGTGCTTGTTTTTCCATTCTTGTGATACTTCACTTAGGAGAATGGGCTCCACCTCCATTCAGGACAATACAAGAGGTGCTAGATCACCATTGATTTTTGTGACTGACTAGTATGCCATGGTATACATATACCACATTTTGTTAATTCACCAATGTATTAATGGGTACTTGGGTTGTTTCCACATCTTTGCAATTATGAATTGTGCTGCTATACACATTCTAGCACAGATGTCTTTTTTATAGAATGTCTTTTCATTTGGGTAGATGCCCAGTAATGGTATTGCTGGATCAAATGGTAATTCTACTTGTAGCTCTTTGAGGTATCTTCATGTTATTTTCCACAAAGATTGTACTAGTTTTCAGTCCTACCAGCAGTGTATGAGTGTTCCTATCTCTCCACATTCATGCCAAGAAACTGAGAAATGCATCAGAGTCTCTCAACAGCAGAATTGACCAAGCAGAAGAAAGAATTAGTGAACCTGAAGACAGGGTAGTTGAAAATACCAGAAGAAAATAAAAGAATAACTAAGAATGAAGCATGCCTACAAGATATAGAAAATAGCCTAAAAACAAATCTAAGAATTATTTGCCTTAAAGAGAAGGTAGAGAGAGATTGCATTAGAAAGTTTATTGGGGTAGAAGGAAGAAATTATTCAAATAAATAATAACAGAGAATTTTCCAAACCTAGAGAAAGATATCAATATTCAGATACAAGAAAGTCCTAGAACAACAAGCAGATTTAACCCAAACAAACTACCTCAAAGCATTTATTAATCAAGTGCCCAAAGGTCATGAATAAAGAGGAAGTCCTAGAGAAGCAAGAAAAAAAAAAATAACATATAAGGGTGCTCCAATATGTCTGGCAGCAGACTTCTTAATGGAAACCTTACAAGCCAGGAGAGAGTGATATGACATATTTAAAGTGAAAGAAAACTGAAGGAAAACTATCTTAACCCTAGAATACTATATCCTGCAAAAAATATCCTTCAAATATGAGGGAGAAATAAAGACTTTCTCAGACAAACAAAAGCTGAGGCATTTTATTGACACCAGACCTGTCCTACAAGAAATGCCAGATGTAATTATTCTATCTGAAAGAGAAATATATTAATGAATAATAAGAAATCATCTGAAGGTGTGCAACTCACAGGTGACAGTAAGTACACAAATACAGAATGCTCTATTGCTGTAATTGTGATGTATATACCACTTATATCTTGAGTAGGAAGACTAAAAGAAAAACCTATCAAAAATAACAATAACAGCTTTTTGAGGGATAAATAGTATAAAAAGATATGGATGGAAATAGCAAAAAGTTATAAAGCAGGGGGGTGGAGTTAAAAGGTAGAATCTCTGTTAGATCTATCTCTGTTTATTTGTCTATTTTTGTTTAAGCAGCATTGTCATATATTTAAAATAATTAGTTATAAAATGTTTATCACAAGCCCTATTTTAATCTCAAATAAAAAAAAAAACCTGCAAGATATACACCAAAAACAAAAATCAAGAAATCAAAACACACTACTGGAGAAAATCACTTTTAACGAAGGAAGACAGGAAAGAAGGAAGGAAGAAAGAAAGGACCACAATACAAACAGAAATCAAATAACAACATGGCAGTAGTTAAGTCCTTCCCTATCAATAATAACATAGAATGAGAATGGACTAAGTTTGCCAATCAAAAGGCAAAGAGTGGCTGAATGAATAAAAAATAAGATCCAACTATGTGTTATCTGCAAGAAACCTACTTCACCTATAAAGACACACATGGATTGAAAATAAAGAGATAGAAAAAGATATTTCATGCAAATAAAAAAAAAGAGCAGGAGTAACTTCACTTCTATCAGATACAACAGTTTTGAAAACAAAAATTGTAAAAAGAGACAATGAAGGTCATTATATAATGATAAAGGGGTCAATTAAGCAAGAGGATATAACAACTCTAAATATATATGCACCCAGCACTGGAGCACCCACATGTATAAAGCAAATATCATCAGTACTGAAGAGATAGACCACAACACAATGATCATTAAAGATCTCAGCATTTCACTTTCAGTATTGGACAGATCATTCAGACAGAAAATCAACAATGAAACATTGGACTTAACCTGCATTATACAACAAATGGACTCTATAGATATTTACAGAACATTTCATTCAACGGCTACAGAATTCACATTCTCCTCAGCTCATGTATTATTCTCAAGGATATACCATATGTTAGGCCCCAAAACAAGTCTCAAAAAATTCAAAATTTTAAGTCATACCGAGTATTTTCTCTGACCATAATGAATTAGAACTAGAAATCAATAACACGAGAAACATTGAAAAACATACAAACACATGGAAATTAAACAATATGCTCTTGAATGACAAGTAGGTCAATGAAGGCATTAAGAAGGACACTAAAAAATTTCTAGAAACAAATGAAAATGAAAACACGACATATCAAAACCTATTGAATATAAGCACCGTCTGAGGGACGGACGTGCTTGAAGTTCTGACTCGGGTGGGGCAAAAGCAATATATGTAACCTAAACATTTGTACCCCCGTAATATGCTGAAATAAAAAAAAAATTTAAAAACCCCGTAAGTTAGAGTATACTTTAAAATAATTAAAAGAGAGGAATTGGAATGTTCCTAAAGATATGTTAAATGACTAAGGTGATGGATATCCCAATTATCTTGATTTGATTAATTCAGATTGTATGCCTGTATCAAAAAAATCACATGTGCTCTCTAAAGATATGCAACTGTTATGTATCCATAATAATTATAAATAAATATATATGAAAAAATAGCAGTTGCTTAACATTTTTCATTCATTAAGAATGTGATCAATAAAACTATTATTTTTTCCTCTGCTTTTTAAGATCCAGTATTATCAATTGAATTATATTAAATTCTATATTTTGCAATTGATTTCTTGAAGTTAATAGGAATTTTGCATCCATTCTTCTAACTTTTATTGTGTTATTTTCTGAAGAAGCTGTTGGATTTTCCTGAACTAGAGAATAGCTGAGTATCTTTTTTTTTTTTTTTTTTTTTTTTTTGAGACAGAGTCTCACTTTGTTGCCCAGGCTAGAGTGAGTGCCGTGGCGTCAGCCTAGCTCACAGCAACCTCAAACTCCTGGGCTCGAGCGATCCTTCTGCCTCAGCCTCCCGGGTAGCTGGGACTACAGGCATGCGCCACCATGCCCGGCTAATTTTTTATATATATATCAGTTGGCCAATTAATTTCTTTGTATTTATAGTAGATACGGGGTCTCGCTCTTGCTCAGGCTGGTTTTGAACTCCTGACCTTGAGCAATCCGCCCGCCTCGGCCTCCCAAGAGCTAGGATTACAGGCGTGAGCCACAGCGCCCGGCCTAGCTGAGTATCTTGACCATGGATTTGCACTAAGAAACAGTCTGATGACTGTTCTGCCATCTTGTGACTATGTTAGCTTCCCTTGGGTTCACATCTCCTGTGGTATCACAGTCTATGATTCAAGGAAGAGGCATCTGATTAAATGAGTGTGAAATAAGGGGAAAAATATATCATTTTAATTATGTGGCTCCTTTCTGTCAGGCACAGGATTAGGTATATGAATTATCACTTTTTATTGACACCCAACCCTGAGGGGAAGATATATACAGATCTTTTCTCTTTGTATTCTACCAGGCTAGATTTAGAGTCTAGTGACTTAGAGTCTCATCTTCTATCCACCATTTGTTAGCTATGTGTTCCCAAACAAGTTCCTTGAATCTTCATCTCAAAGTGGAAAACAGATGAAATTAAACTTTAAAAAAAAGAATTTTCATTAACCAGTGCTGTCCGTAATAAGCATATTACTAACTATAGGATGCCACTATCTACTTAGAATAGAACATCTTCTAGGTATAATTGTGAAAACATCAACCTTATTCTTCAGGTTAAGAAGTATTTTTAAATTTTCTCCTTTCATTAGATCATCATTCACTACCCATGGATAATTCTAAACTGAATCACTCTCATCAGACATGAGACAACTCACATTGTTTTTCTTTTGTTTGTTTGTTTGTTATTAACGTAGGAAGTAAATTTCAGTATAACTCGGAACCTAGAAAACTTTTGGTTTTCCCTTCTGTGACACCTTTATGTTTTGTCCAATTAGTCTGTCAACATTTCCCACCTCCTATAATCATTGATAACACTTTTTAAATTCCAAACAAAGCTTTTCCTGGAATTATTAGTTCTTTCAAAGCTGCTTTGCTTTTGTCTCGCAGTAATGGCATATTACAGTGCACAACGCACATGGATGATCCACTGCTGCAATCCATCAGCAGGGCTCCCTGGCTCTATGATGGATTATTGCATTACATCATCAGCCCACAAGCTGACAGGAAAGAAAATGCTTCAAACTGGCCTCTTTCATAAATTGTTTTAGTCTTAATGAAAGAAAAAATGGTTTGAAAGGTATGGAAGAGTAGAAAAACTTGCTATACCTTTCAGCTCTCTATTGAATTACATATATATGAGAGCAGCCACCAAAATGTTCTTGGTTCACAAGATAGAATTTTCTTTACATTTCAAAAGTATGACACTAGTTAATGTGCATAATGGTGACCATGGTGACCACAGTATTCTACAAAATCCTAAAGGAATTTGAGATTATTTGAATCAAAGAAAAGATTTAAGTAGTGTCAGTACAGGTTTAACAATGTGTGCATTTTGGTTCTTCAATAATGTATGCTATTGCTCTATTAATCCAAAAGTTTAATTAACTGCATGCTATACTTTATGTCCTCGTTGAATAACAGAATTATCACTGAACTTTAATGTACCCGTTTACATATTTTACAGGAAAAATGTGAAATAAAAATTTGCATTCCTATCAAGGAAAACCAATCATGAACCCTATTAGCCATTTAATCAATATTTGACATTTACTAAGGCTATAAGTTTGATGAAAGAATAGTCAAATAAATTAATACACCTGTAAATGCACTTCTTTCCTTTTTAAAAAAAATCAATATCATCTTTTTGAGAGTAATAATATAAGTCAAATGTTTTTAAAAATAAATAAAGATCTTTACAACTCTAACCAAAATAATTTAAAATCAGGTGCCTAATTGGTAGTCATTAGAGAGCTGTGTGGAAAACATGGCCTTTGAAAGACAATGTTTATTTTAATTTATCCACATTGCTCTTCTTTATTCCTAAATTAAATAGCATCATGAATAAAAGGAATTTTAAGACAAAGCCTGTTATTTCTATTATCCTGTAAATGCCCCTTCTGCATAATTTTCCAATGGGAGGATTTGCTTGTTAAAATAAGTAGTGGCACACTTTATAATATTAGCAAAGAGAAACATGATCTAGAATATGAGCTTGTAAACTACTTTCTACCCTTTTCTAATAACTCAATGTTTTAAAGAGACCTTTAAAGTTAAAACTTTAATATTAAAATTTGTAATTTCCTTGTGAGGCTGCTAATAAAATTGGATAAAATGAGTTCATAAGCATTTTTATAGAGCAGTCATAATACCAAAACTACAAATCATATCATATCATACTTCAGAATTTTGAATTTTCAGGTATTTTACGCTCAAACTGTGAAACATTTACTCACATCAATTGATTTCTTCTATAATAGTCCCAGAACGTTCTCCTTGTCACCAGTTTCTCACCTTTCACCTCAAATTTTGTGACCTTGAAAAGCTCATTTGTTCCACATATCAGGGTCACCAGCTTGGGTGACAATCACTCAATCCTTTTATTCTTCCCCCCAATTTTTCTTTCTCTGCCAGATTTTTCGTCATTCTCGTTAATGCAATAATCGTTTCTCTTTTCCACACTACCCAGAGAGGGCTCCATATTGTGTTGTTCTGGATTCCCATTGTAACTTAAAGGGAAATTTGTACAACGTCCAGAGCACCATCGATGTTCTGCAAATGAAGGAGGAGGATGTCATCAAATTCTTTGCAGCAGGAACCCACATAGTTTGATGAAAGAATAGTGCTACGCAGGTGACACCAACCTTGCCTTCCAAATGGGAGTCTACCTTATATTTACAAAAGGAAAAGTGATGACATCTATATCATAAACCTGAAGAGGACCTGGGAGAAGCTTCTGTTGGTGCTCATGCCATTGTTGCCATTGAAAACCCTGCTGATGTCAGTGTCCTATACTCCAGGAATACTGGCCAGGCAGCTGTGCTGAAGTTTGCTGCTGCCACTGGAGCCACTCTTCTTTCTGGCCACTTCATTCTGGCAGCTTCACTAACAGATCCAGGAAGCATTCTGAGAGCCACATCTTATGATGGTTACCGATCCCAGAGCTGACCACCAGCCTCTCACAGAGATGTCTTATCTTAAGCTGCCCACCACTGCTCTGTGTAACACAGATTCTCCTCTGCATTGAACATTGCCATCCCATGCAACAACACGGGAGCTCACTCAGTGGGTCTGACAGGGTGGATGCTGGCCCAGGAAGTTCTCTGCATGCATGGCACCATCTCGTGTGAATACCCGTGGGAGGTCATGCCTGATCTCTATTTCTACAGAGATCCTGAAGAGATTGAAAAGGAAGAGCAGGCTGATGCTGAGAAAGCTGTGACCAAGGAGGAATTTCAGGGTGAATGGACTGCTCCAGCTCCTGAGTTTACTGCTACTCAACTCAAGGTTGCAGACTGGTCAGAAGGTGTGCAGGTGCCCTCTGTGCCCATTCAACAGTTCCACACTGAAGACTGGAGCACCCAGCCTGCCTCTGGAGACTGGTTTGCAGCTCCCACTGCTCAGGCCACTGAATGGGTAGGAACAACCACTGAGTGGCCTTAAGCTCTTCTTCCACAAACTCTTAAACAAAATGGAAATAAGGTTGATGAAACATAAACATCTAAAAAAAAAAAAGAAAAAAAAATCATCAGCATTATCATTTCCCTATTTACTTGCTAAGATCTAAATTCTAATATAATAATTAAGTAGGATTTAAACTCAGATCTTTGAATCTTTGAATGCCACGAGTTTTTCCCAAGGTTTTTCCATCATGCCAAATATCTCTTATGAAGGTTTCCTGACCTTTAAAATATTCACCCCTTACTTTAGTGGCGAGGATAAATCCTCGCCACTAAATCCATGTACGTAAATCCATCACCCAAATTCTACTCCCAGAACCCTATGGCGTGTATTAATCCTCTCCACCTCACACACGCAGAAGTCTTTAGCATTTATAAAGTATCAAAATATTTAATGATTTTTAAAGGTTTGTGAGGTACTACAAATCTTTTTCACCATTTTCAGAATGAGGAGAATGAGATTTGGAGGAGGTTAAAAGATTTGCCCAAAGTAACATGATCGTGCTTATAGTCAAGAGCTACACCAATCCTACATAGCTTCATGCTAGAGATATCACAATGCTTTCTTAATAGCTCTGGCATGCTCACTACTGGCATGATTTCCACCGAGAATGTCTGCAGGATATTTCTTTTTCCCCACCTACAGTGCAAACATTATATTTGTCCTTTGCATTCACCACATTGAGCATATGTTTTCCATGTTAAATCTTCGCACACATACACAAACAGCTCAAGACATATACATCCATGAGTTCTGTTTCAGGTCAGGTTTCTGGCTTTGAAATCAGGTTTGTTGAATATGTATGTGGTTTACAAGTCATGTTGGGAAATTGGACCCTAAATTTTATATACATTATATGTAATATATACACATATATATTTTATAGTAAAATATTCTTAACACTTTAACTTAAGAATACTTAATTAAATATATTTAAATAAAATCTAAGAAGTGGTCAAATAAGAATCTCCCTAATTCTGTTACCTATGCCAACATTTAAAAATTTTACAATAAAAATTTTCAGACAGTGTTTAAATCTTTACTGTCTTTGGTTAACTCTAGTTGTGAGCAGATATACATAAAATAAACCACCGGTAACATTTAAAAAATTTCCACCCATGCTGTTTGTTGGAACAACTAAACTTCACATTTACAGTGAATAGCTTTTCTTTAGGCCATGAAATGTGAGATTCCCTTTCTCTACTGAGCAGACTGCTTCCCTGGGAAAGAAAGAGCCATTATAGCTTAGCACACTACCTTCTTTTTGTTTTTTGTTTTTGTTTTTGTTTTTGTTTTTTTTGGTTTTTTTGTTTGTTTTGGAGAAGGATTGTAAATTGTTCTGTTTGTTCAAGTGGAGAACAGTGAAAGAACAGTGAATAATAACTTTGCAATACGGACTGCTATCCAAAGGGAACAAAACAGAGGCCAGTAACATCATTTTAATTGGACCTAAAAATCAAAAGTGTATACCTTTAAACGTAAGCATGTGCATGCAACCACACATACACACATTTACACAGTTAATATCATTTGGATTCATGTTCAGTCATAATTTATATACATTACATATAGACAAAAAAAAAAGAGTTCTTAGAAATGTATATGACTTCCCTCAACTGAAAGGAACAAATTGAGAATTGCCTTAGTTTTGATAACTTTCAAAGTTAATCATGCATAATCATAACCGAGCAGTCCTAAATTGTATAACTCAAAAAGTTTTTTTTTAGGTCTAGAGCTAGACATTTTTATAACCTGACAAGTTAAACATTTAATTTTAAATGAGGCTATTGTAGAAAAAAGAGTTGATTTAAAAGAGAAAATATCATGAGTTGATTTTTGTGAGAGATGAGAGGTGCGAGTCGTGTTTCAGTCTTCTACATGTGGCTATACAATTTTCCCAGCACCATTTATCCTAGATGGAGCTGGATTCCATTCTTCTAAGTGAAGTATCCCAAGAATGGAAAAACAAACGCCACATGTACTCACCATTAAATTGGTACTAATTGATCAACACTAATGTGCACACATGGGAAGTAACATTCATGGGGTGTCGGCCAGGTAAGAGGTGGGAGGAGAGGACAGGTAAATAAATCCATACCAAATGGATGTAGTATGTGCTGTCTGGGGGATGGGCATGCTTATTGAGTGGTACAAAGGCAATTTATGTAACCGAAGCATTTGCACCCCACTAATACTCTGAAAAAAAAAAGATAAAAAACAAATACTGATAATTTAGTTAAAAAATAAAATGAAATGAAATGAAAGAGAAAGCACACTAGTATTATTTAACTGTGCTCCTATCTATGCACTACACTCAAAAGTTGGAGACTATTTCTTAGTTTTTGCCTGTATAGACATCCTCAGGTCATTAAATATGAAATGTTCAATTTCAAATCAAAAATGTAGTTTTTTATATCTCAAACAGGAAGCAGCACAATTAATCAAATTATGCTCTTAAACTATCAACACAGTTTTGCCATCTTAAAGGTAGCTTGTTTATACTAGCGACAAAAAGCCTGGAGAGGGAGTGGCAATGAAATCATGAAAGGTCTTTTCCACAGCTTGTTGAGAATTTAATATTTTTCCTTGCAAGAAGTTGTCCAAAGCCTAGAAGTGGCAGTAAGTTCTGGGCAAGGTCTAGTGAATATGGTGGATGACAGAGAGCTTCTAAGTCCAGCCTCTGTTATTTGAGCAGTGTTGTTTGTGTGACATGTGATCGAGCGTTGTCTTGCTAGAGGATTGGCCTGTCTCTGTTGACCAATCTTGGCTGCTTAATTGCAAGCATCCTCATCATTTCATCTTGTTGCAGTAGATATCTGCTGTAATCAACTGACCAGGTTTCTTGAAGCTGTAATGGACCAGCAGTGCTGGACCACCAAACACACAGCATTAGTTTTTTGGTTTTGTTTTTTTTTAATGAATATTTGGTGGTGTACTGTGTTCAGCACTTCATCTTTATCCAACCATTGTCCTAAATGCTTGTGATTGCCAAAAGAATCCATTTTTCATCACATGTAACAATGCTGTTGTAGAAATTGTTCCATCTTTATGTTGAGACAGCAAAGAAAGGCAAACTTCCAGACAATTTCTCTCCTGATGCTCATTTAATTCATGAAGAACCGATCTATTCAGCTTCTTTGCACTGCCGATTTGTTTCAAATGGTCCAATATTGTTGAACTGGTAACATCAAACCTTGCTGCTAATTCACGTGTAGGTTGAGATGGATTCACTTCTACTGCAGCTTTCAGCTCATCATTATCCACTTTGGTCTCATGCCCCCACATGGCTCATTTTCAAGATTGAAATCACCAGAATAGAACTTCTCAAACCATCACTGTACTGTGCGTTCATTAGGTACATCCTTCCCAAACACTTCATTCCACGACAAAACTCATATTTGAAAATAACATGAGTTTTTAACTTATCCATGGTTTCACAAAAATTACTCTAAAATTTTTTTAAAAGATAATCACAAGCCACAATGTGCGTTTGAAAGACTGAGGATGTACCTTCACAATAAAAATAAAACAAGAAGTGTCAAAGTGAAACATCAGAGATATCAACTGTCAAACTTAGTACTTAAGGAAATTGGACATTTCATAGTTAATAAACTTTAATAGTTACAATTAGTGATTTCCATTAATTATGGTTGTTGATAAACGCAATTCATACATACTCTGGGAGTACTCACAAATTATTTATAAAGTAGGTAGTGCATTCTTTGTTTTATATTTGCTACATTGAAAGCTACCTGTGTACTTATAGGAATAAGTGGAAAGGAGAGCAAACTAGCTAATCTAGGACAAAAGCTATTTCCCTTGATTTATTTGGATAACTGACCCCAGAAGTATCCCTTCTGTTTTTATTTGAATTATAGTTATAATTTTCTCTGTTCCCCACACAGTGTGTATAGTCAGCCTAGGTGTTATTCAATAGACCTGCTCCAACATCTACTGTGATTGATTTATTTAGAAATACCTCCAGGCCAAAATGAGAATGAAAATAAATGGAACAGATGAAAGTGCCCTGCTGCAAGCAAGAGCTACAAATTGAGGTTAAGAGTAATTGCTTTGGCATAATTGTTATTTGTAATCTTAGAACAAATGCAAATCTCCCATTAGGAGCAGTAAACCGGTGCTTAAAGTAGAAGATGAGTATTTCACTGCCTAGCAAAGGGAAGCCATAGCTGAATGCTAAGTGCAAGGACATAAAAATTTCCTCGGGTCTTTCTTTGGACTAACAGTACAGGGGATATGGTAGTCACAGTAGTACTTCAGAAAAACAAATATCAAAGTATGATTTATTTGCCCTGTGTATTTTCCTTTTCCAAGACACATTATAAAAGCTTTGTCTTTATATTTACAAACTCGTACTGTGCACTGTTTCATAAATACTTTATATTTGTACTAAGCCTGCCTTCCAGAAAGCCTGATGTGCTTTTTATGGTTATTAGTCTTTACGTCTTCATCACTGAAGTAGATAATAAGGTGAAGATATTATCTTCACTTTAAAGAGATGAGAACAGAAGCATACAGAGGTCAGTGACTTTTCCAAGGTTATGAAATTATTCTGTGGTAGCTCTGGGAAGAGTATAAAGAATTTGTGATTCAACTCACTTTAACTGTCACATCATCTTTTTTTCAGATTATTTTTTGTCAGTAAGTTATTATTACCACTGGGGATTATGATAATCATAGTGATAAATCGAAGATTTTCATTAGATTCCTCAAATATCCAACAATTGCTGGGCCAAGATTATTACATAAGAAATGCCATATTTATTTTAAAATGAATTGTTTGCCTCACAATAGAATGCTATTTTAAACTATTAAGTTAAAGCCTAGATAAGATTAAATTGAGTTCTTAGCTACATAGCAGGTTACCTTGTTGACTTGAATATATAGAAAAAGTGAAATTTCCAGGTCCATGTATACCTGCAGGAATATTTAGAAACATAAGAAGTTGCAAAAAAGAGTGACTAGGTAAAATTGAATATGTGTGTTTGAGAAAGTGATGGGTGCAGCAAGAGAGAAAATATATTGTAGTGTTACAATAGAATAATGAAAACCATCAGTCTTCAGTTTCTGATATATACATAGCTAAGGTCAAATATTAACCAGATTTTTTAAGTCTCCCCAACTGAGATGGCACTGCCTTAATATTGTGTGTTAGATATTGACAAGAAGAAAGTTTAAGATGGTATAAATGTAGTTTTTAGCTACAACTTTTATTTTGTATATTTTTAAAGACTATCATGTAGCCCATAAAGATATATCACTATTATGCACCCATAATAAGGAAAAATAAAAAATAAAGAATATCATGTTAACCATGAAGAATGACAATGTGCAGTCTGTTGCAGAACCAGAGTAGTATGCACTGCTTTAGACAAATGGGTATTTTTGAACTCTAGAGAAATTGAATATTTCTTGGGCTTATTATCTCAAGACTGATACCCACATGTGGTCTCAGCTTTCTCATAAAGTTCTTGATAGTTTAAGAATAGACTTTTAATTTAAAATCCGTCTCTAAGAAACAAAGTCCACAAGGCCATCCTCTTGTGACTTCTCCCCATTGAACGCACATAGTGACAGGTTTTGATCTGTGCTCGTAGTTAATCGATGGTGCCTTGGATTGGGAGGGTTGTCTTTTGCAAGACGGTGACAAAACTATAGCAATATGATCCCAAGTTGATTCTGTGAAACCATCTATTTTTCTTTAATCAAATAAAAGAGCTGTCAAGCACTATTTATGCCCCCTGCTGTCATTTCTTTATAAAAAGAACACAGCCCCTTCTTTCAATTTGGTAAGGAGGCTAAGAGTCACAGTAGAGTTACAGATGAAAGAAAAATTAAACACAATGCAAAAGTGAAAATGCCTTTTAGCATACATTAGTGAGATGAGAGTAAAATATCAAGGACACAGATATCTTGGGCAATGGTTTCCTTATAAAAAGAAATCATCAGTAATTTAAGGAAGGTTGTAACTTCATCACTTTCTGTCTATTTCCTATAGGCTACAATGTGTTGTCCAATTTTAGTGTGAGACTGAGCTAGCTGTATGATTGCATTTAGTTAACAAAGCGAATAAGCAAATGCGATTTTATTTTTGAGCTGTTTATAGAGAAATGTCATGTAATTATAGCTAAAGCAAATGTGGAGTTCAGAAATATTTTACAGGGTAATAATGGCTTTAATGAGGGGGGCAAAGGTTGCTAGTCTTTTCCCCCTTAAAGTTAGTTGTGAATTATTAATGATTGATATATATTAAGCAAATTTGGGGAAAAACTCACTTTTGTGCTCATGCTTTGAAAGATAATTCTCACTGTCACCAATAATTATCTACCTTGTTCAAAAAATAAGAATTCAGTTTATTCATCAAAGATTATAAATATATTCTTATATGCCATTCTGTGCCAAGCATGATCAACTAAGATGTTTACAAAGAAAAATGAGATAAAATTTTTAACTTCCCAGAGATCATAATCAAGTAGAAGACTTAGACTTTAAAAAAGGAAAGGACAACCCATGAATAATGAGGTACCAAAACAGTGTAAATCTACAGAAAAGAGAGAGAGATGTAGATTTCCTTCTTTGGGGAAAAAAAAGGAGAAGTATCTAAGCGGGTTTTAAAATATGATTAGGAGTCTTACAGTGATTGGAGTGAGGAGAAGTCAGATTTAAATTTGATTTACATCATTGCAGACAAAGAGCAAGGGTAACACTACCGTGCCATGTTCATCATGTTGGAGACGTGAGTTGGAAGAAATTACTGTGTACCTTGATCTGCAATAGCCAGATCAGTGACAATTTATAATATTACGTATCAGCATTTTTTCAATATAGCAAACCTCTTTCTGCTACTGCATACTGCTGCCACATGGAACAACATAAATTCACCAAATAAACCATATACGTTCACACTCCCATAATGTCTCTTATGCCCAGAAGTCCACCTCCAGCTTGCACTTTTATCCACAGAACGTACCTACATCTACCTGGCCGTTTGTTCAGCTTTGAGGACTCATTGTGGGAGCTACTTTTTCTCGGAAGCATTGTCTGATGCCACCCATCCCAAATCTAGATTAAGTACTCCTCCTGAGGGGTACACAGCCCACTGCTGTTACCTTTATCACAGCACTTACTTCACACTATTTCAGTAAACAGTTTATCTGTCTATGTCTTCCTTTAGACTATACTCTCCTGAGGGCAAAGACAATAATATCAGAACACCTGGAATAGAGCCTGAATTATAGAAGGGACTGACTCAATTAATGTTTTTTGAATGAGAAAAATAAAGATATAAAGATGTAGCATGATATCTCTGCATAAACTTGGACTATCATCCAATCTTCCATTGGCCAGTAAAATCATCAGGAGATTTGTGTTTACCTTACCCATACACCTGGACTTGTCTCTGACCTTCCCTTTTCATATCCCTAATTACCAAAGCTTATAGAATCTTTTTTTCTAAATATTTCTTTTCCATTTTCACTTCTATTTCATCTCCACTATCATTGCTGTAATGTAAGACTTCATTTTTCACTTGGACAACACTGCAATAACCTCTTAACTGTTCTCCCAGTTCCAATAAATGTCTATTAAATTGAAATGATTGAATCGCTTAAAGTAACACTCTTTATTTTGAAAATAAATCAACTAGCAAGTACCTGCTGCCCACCTACAGTATGTTCCAAACTTATTATGTGCTATGGGGGAGTTGGGAGAAGCAGAGCATAGAAAATTCCACTTTATCCCCAGGACACTATGATGTGGCCATGGAAAACTGTGAAACAGTGTTTCTCAAAGCACATCATGCATACAACTCATATGAAGATTTCACTAAAATATAGATTCAGTAGGTTTTGTGGTGAGCCCTGAGATTTTTCATTTCTAATAAATTCCCAGGAAATGCAGGTACCACTGATCTGTGGGCTATCCTTTGAGTAGAAAGATATTAAAATCCATTAAGTGCCTATAGTGTACCTCCTAGTGAAGATTCTAAGGGCAGGCAGCCTTCATGGAGGTAGTAAATGATACTATGAACACCTCTCCATGTTGAGACAAGAATGTACACTGAGAAGGTACAAGCCCATATCCTATTCCTACTCAGTTTTTAAGACTCAGTTCTCACCTCTTATCCAAAGCCTTCTTTAGTCTTCCTGGCACAACTCACCTGCTTGCTCTCTCTCTCTCTCTCTCTCTCTCTCTCTCTCTCTCTCTCTCTCTCTCTTTCTCCCCTTCTCCTCCTCCTCCTCCTCCCCACCTCTGCCCCCCAGTCCTCTTCCTAGACATCCTCTAAAGTGCATTCAGAAAGGTCTTTCTAAAATACAAATCTGACTTGGCCATGGTTAGTCTTTTTGTTTGGTTTTATTTTTCGTTTGTTTTAGTCTTAAAATACTTTAATTTCTTTCTGTCACCTGCTGTTTGAATTCCAGACTGGAAGGTCCTTCCCAAACTGGCCCTGCCAGGCCCTCCAGGCTCACTTTCCACCACATGCAACCCGCATTTGTCCAGCTTCACCACACTCTTTTTTACCTCTCCTTTTGACAGGCTGTTGCTTTTGCCTCGATTGTCCCTTCTCCATTGTCTGCTAGGCAAAGTGCACCCATTCATTATTCAGTGGAAACGCAAAATTCCCCTACTCCACTATGCCTACCTTGACCTGCCAGGCAGAGTTAGGTATTCTAGTGCCTTTCTTAGTTCCATAGCACGTGAAACATTACTGAATTCTTCTATTTGTTTCCACTGAATTCACCACTCTCACATGAGCCCTTACTTTGCAAGGACATGAGCCTCATCTTTCTTTGCATCTTCTACGCCTAAGGGTATGTTCAAAATACAGAAGGGGCTTCACTAACTGTTAGTTAAAAGAATGAATAAGCAAATGCTAACTAGCTATTTACTCAAGCAACTCTACTTACAAAAAAAATTTATGACGACCCTAATAAACAAAACCAATGCATATCATGATTAGATTTCAATAGACTGCAGAAGTAAATGTTAGTGTGAAAGGGGAAGAAAAAAGAGAAGATAGAGGAAGAAAATACTAAGAAACATTGCCATGAGGAAAATAGATACTTACAGCTTACATGTTAAGTTTTCTCTGAGCATGCACATGTGCACACACACAAACACACCATTCATAATTTAAACTAAAACAATCCTACCAAATTTAGCTCATTTTCAGAAAGCAGCAGAAAAGACAAGAAAGTATATGAATACTTCTTTTGAAGTCATTATTTGCCTAGGGACTGGAAGTTGTGTCTCAGATATTGGAATGAACTGAAATGAAAGGAGGTCTCATGGCGAGAGCAGTCAATGTTCCCCTGTTTACAGATGGCATGGCTGTGCTTGTAGACAACACATGTGAATTACTGTTTTTCAGTTGAAAGTGAAGTTCAACCCTGGATGTCAGGGAACAATTCAAAGAAGATCCTGAATAAAAATAAATCATGCCCCATAGTAACTCATAAGAAAGCCACATAAATGGTCATATTGGTAAAAGATAAAAGTATCTTTAGAATTGTCTTTAAACTATTGCTCAGTAGAAAAATACAAGTCAAAGATACTAGACAAAATGATATGCAGTCAAATAGACAAAAAGTTTAAAAGACTACTTGTCATTTATACAGGTTACTCAGAAATCTCATATCATTAATATAAAAGGAACTTGGCAATGAGTGAAATGATTAAACATTAGTTAATGTATCTCACCCCAAACAAAAAACACTAAACCAAATATTAATGGATACAAAAATATCAATGGACAATTATTCATATTGTAAAGAAGAATGTCACATTACATAAGGATTAATTTCAGGATTACTTCAAATCATTCTTCTATAGCAATTAAATATATGTAATTTAATTTCCCCATAATTATAATAATACTTTTATATATTATCCTTTGTGTTCATCTTTTTATCCTCATTATGTTAGAGTGCCTGCCAGGTTGTAAGTTCAATATGTATTGAAGTTGAATAAAAGTGAGTTATACTGTAATTTGCTACCATATCAATCAATTTGCCAGATTTTCTAGAGCATCTGCCTATGTGCTCAGTACTGCTATGAGGGAAATAGAAGAAGGAGAGGGCATGGACTCTGCCTATCTTCCTACGCATTAAAGTGTAGCCAGGAGACAATACTAACAGCAGGATCAGTGAGAAACTGTGGAAGTCAGTTTGTAAGCTATAACATGGAGTTCAGAATGAAATTGCTATAGGAATTCAGAGTACAAAAATTCTACAATTCAGACATGGTCTTATGGGCTATGGATGGAAAAGTCAAAAAAACTTCTGGAAGAACTAGACATGGAGTGCAATCCACTGTGAAGAGATGTGAGGGGATGTAACACTCTTCACATTCAGGAAAAAGCATGACCACAGATCCAGAACAAGAATAGTACAAGTACAAGTACAAGAACAAGAATAGTACACAGCCAGACTCTTTTGTGACACAGCTAAAATATGAATGGGACCTTTTAGAACTGTAACATACACAACTGTATTCAGAGGCCTTACTATACAGCTCCCTGAACATGTGCTGGTTTTGGCTTCCTTGAACTTGCTTGATTCCATCCTTTAAGACTCAAATGTAACTGTCTCTGTGAAGCTTTTTCCAATTCCCAATTTTCCGTCACACTCTATATCTATTAACAATTCTCTCCATACACTATGGCTACATACTATAATTGTATATAATCTTACCCTACCAATTTCACTAGCACTTCTACACACATTCTAAACCAGCACTGTCCAACAGAACTTTCTGCGATGATGGAAATATAATATACCTGCACTGTCCAAAACAAGAGCCTCTAACTAAATGTAACTGCTGAGCACTTGAAATGTGGACAATGTTAGAAAAGAACTGAGTTTTTTTATTTTATTTAATTCTAATAGATTTAAATTCCAATTTAAATAAACACATATGGCTAGTGGCTACTGTATTGGACAGTGTGCAGCTTTAGATTATAAGCTTCTTGAAGGCAGAAATTATATATTATCATCCATATATCTTAACATAGTTAATCATAGTATGCATTCAATAAAATTTTATTGAATGAATAGATGGTCAAATCTGAGTGGAGCACAGTGTCTAATTGACAAAACAATATAAAGATCAGACACATGAAAAAGTATCAAGTTTTAATGGCACTTAATATAATTATTGAAAGGTCAGAAGGAAAAATAGTGTGACATGAATGTAGTTTACTTTTTAAAAAATGTTGGTAAAGGTAGCCTAGAATAGAAATTAACCAAAAAAACCTGTCGAAATGCTGATGTTCAATGTAGTTCATATATTTTATATGTTTATGTTTTATACTACATTTTCACCATTATGTTTTATTGTTTTAATTCTAAGTCTTCACATGCTAGTTTGTGACCTCCTTGAGAACAGGGACTTTCATCCCCACTATATTTCCAGTTCCTAAAGTAAACCTAGAACATGGTAAGCATTCAATAAATGTTTGTTGAGAAAGTAAAATAAATAATAAGTTAAGAAATAAACTATTTTAATAAAATTAACACAGTTGATATTCAGAAAGAAAAAATATCTATTAAAAAGGACCCAACTGACTATGAACAATAAAGCATTCTGCAATATCTACTTGATGTGTGCATCTGTACCTTGTATTTGAGAAATCTGTGTATTTCAAATAACTTCCCTAAAACAAAATCATGATCATCTTATTCTCCCTATCCCATACCTGCCATTCAGTACAGTCCCATTGCTTTTAGTTTTAAATTTGGTTTTGCTCTCATTGAATCTTTTACTATTTTCCTTTAATGTTTTCAAGACCTTAGGAGAGTGGAATAGAGTTCCCCTTACTTTCTTGTGGTAGATGGCTAACAGTACACAAGTATGAAAATGTCACCAAAGACTAATCGGAACAAATTGCAATAGTTTTCCTAATTCTTTTGCCTTCAGACCTACCATGCAAACTAGCATATCTGAGTTGGCATCTCTAATAAGTCAAAGTCTGATTTATATTTGTCAGATAGTGTTGCTTCTAAGAGCATAATCTTTTACCCTAAGTCAGACAGGACTGTTTTCATGTATATTTTGAGAAGTACCACGTTTGGCTGCCATCTTTATCTTTTTCACTTCCTGTAGCTCAGGGATCAGTAAGACCTGTAGCAGGTCTTTGACTATTGATGATTAAATTATACATGTCATTCCAAAGAGATTTATTGAGCTCTTACTGTAAGAACATGTTTTAAGTGTTTTGAGGGATATTGAGATAAATCATGCATGAACCTGACCTCAAAGAATATGCTCACTACTGGAAGATAAGATATGCATATAGTGGTTACACATCAGTAATTGCAAAGTACAGTTATCCTTCTGCATCTGTATGGGATTGGTTTCTAGGACCCCCAGTGGCTAACAAAATTCCCAAATGCTCAAGTCCATTACGTAAATGGCTTAGTATTTGCATGTAACCTACACATATTCTCCTGTATACTTTATATCATCTCTAGATTACTTATTAGGTATTATTTATAATACCTAACACAACATAAACACTATATAAATAGTTGTTATACTATATTGGTTTTATTTGTATTATTTTTATTGTTGTATTGTTACTTTTTATTGTCTTTTTTGTTAATATTTTTAGTCCTTGATTGGTAGAGCTTGCAGATGCAGAACACACAGATACAGAGCACCAAAATAGTTTACAGAAGCCTTAGATTTGTATCCTGGCTCCTGTGTTAGGAGTTGTGTAACATTAGACAAGATACATTAACCTCTTTGAGCTTTACTTTCCTCATTTGCAAAAGGAATAATACTGCATTTGTCTCTGAATTACTGAGCTATAATCTGAATAACACCTCCACATCCCTCCCCAGGTAGAGAATGAAAGAAGCCAAGCATGTTTATATCTTAACACTATTCTGACCCTGGCATATAAAACACTTAGCCAGTGCCTAGCATAAAGCAAAAATGCTTTCAGACTTTAGCAAGGTAATGCTTCTGCTGTGTAGATAACCTGGATTCTAACTGAGACTGAAATGCTATTGTATTTAGATATAGAAAATGCAAAGGTGAGATGTGAGGAGAAGGATATTGACAACCCACAGTAATCCATATAACCAGAAGTTTGTAAATTGTTAATTTTCTTATTAATTATGTTTATGAAAATGATGAATGCCTACAATGAATGAAGCACCATGCTAAGTGTCTTGGGGAGGAATGACACAAAGACAAATGGCTTCTACTCTCACAGGAATCATTGAACTAGTAAAGGAAACTATGTACAAACAGATCATGGTGGAGGATGAAAGAAGACTATAGAGAAAGTACTCAGTGGAGAGTAAGTGTGTAAGTAGCCATCCTCAGTATCTCAAATCAGGTCAGTTCTTTTGTGATATAGCTTGCTTAAACACTCTTCCTGCAGCATGGTTAATGGTTGATTATTTTATTCTCATCTACCAACCAGAGTGTGAGCCAAAGAGAAGAAGAACTAGTTTAGAGACATATTTCCGACTCAAATCAGAAAATTTGGGGATTTTTAAGCACAGAGATTCTTAGGAAATTGACAACCATGTAGGAGCAAACCAAATCCAGCAGAGTCTCAAAAAAGCCTGGAGAGTTTAGAGTGTGATCTCTAAGTGAAAAAGTCAGAAATGGCATTAACTATTCCTAGTCCCACCTTGATTTAATGGATTCCTGGGATTATCCCTCCCTATCTTTAACCTATATCATGTTTTTCTCATTGGTAAAAATAATATTGTGGATTTGCTGGAAGGGTAGGATCCTAGTCACCAGGGATTATGTTTTATAGATTTGTCTCCTCCACATCAGGTACAGCTTTTAGCACATAGTAGGTATTCATTACATATTTATTGAATGAATATATTCTAGTGCTTACCCAATAGTAAAATTAAGACTTGTACAATAATTTTAAAAAATAGCTATTTGAGTTCTATAATGTTAATAGCTCAGTGATGTTTAGCAAAGAGCATAAAGTTTTGAAGGCAGAACTACAGCTACTGACTGACTGATTTTAATAATAAAAATAATATTCATGATAATATCACCATATGTATATATAGTACTTTGTGCTTTTCTAAAGTTCTTTCAGATTATTTTTCTGTCTTTTAGTTTTGGATTTTATATATTTATAAAATGTAATGTATTTGAATTTTTGTAAAATAAATATCTGCTCACCTACAATGTTTAAATAAGTAAAAAGGTATAAAATAATAGTCAATAATAGTAAAATGATAAAAATGACAACAAAAACATGAGCTACTTGTTCACTGAACAGTTGCTATATTCCAGCCACTATAATAAGTACTTCACGCATGTCATCTTGTTTAATCTTCACAACAATCCTATTGAATAGAAACTATTGCAAGCTCTCTCCTACAGTAGAAGAAACTCAGAAATCTTAGAAAGAATCTCAAAGATTATACATAACAGCAGGGAAGTGGCAAGACCAGGATTGAAACCCAAGTTTTTCTGCTCCCAAAGCCCAAGCTCTTATCCACCCTACTAAACTGCCACCTCACTCCTAAGTAATGACTAATACTAATTATAAACTCACTCTCTGTTCCAGAGATCATATCTTCATCATATCATTTATCCTCAAAATAACACTAGAAAGATATAGATTTCAATGTCTTATTTTCCAGACGAGAAAACTGAAACTTATAGAATCTTGGCTTCTTGCCCATGCTTACAAAGGTGGTTAGTGGCAGAATAGAGAATGGACTCAAGTTCACTTTAAAGAGCCAGTAGGACTCTTAATTACTATCTTATACCAATGGTAATTAAATATTTTGGTTAGGAGAAAATTATTATATTTAGAGTATGTAAGTTTTTACTATAGCTAGAGCAAAATAATATATGTACACTTAACATTAAAGTCATACCAAAGATAATTCTCTCTTTTCACAATGATTAGAAAGGCACTTCAGCATCTTGAAGTGACTCATCCTCATGCACATAATTAACATATAATAATATTTTTAAAGTGTGGATATTTGAACCTTTGGACTATTCTGAGCATGTGGGAGTTTGTTTTAAATGTTTTCCTTTACTGTAACAATGCCTAGGTAAATTATTTTAGAATAAAGTGCTCTGGAACATACAGAACATACTCTAAGCCCAAGTCCTATACCCTCAGATGAGAGAAAAAAATTACCACTTTTCCCCAGTGGAATGGAAGAATTATGGGAAAAGGGGAGCATAGCTTCAGTGTTTCCAATGTCTTAATTATTCATCAATATCCATTTCATTTCCTTAATAATAAATTTAACTACCACCCAATATGAGTAATTGTTAGTAATCAGAGAAAGTCCCCCCATCTTTCAAATCTAATTTGTGAAAGTGAACTATTCCCTAGCATTATAACAAAGGAAAAAGACTTAAATTATATAATGTGAAAATCCTTGCCATTTCATTTGTGGTGCTGGATTTACATTATGTATATGTCCATCATTTTTCAGTATGTTTCAAAATCTGCTGTGTATTGTATATTTTTGCAACTAATAGAACTCATTACACTAATAGTCTAGTTGTATTATGCAAATGTATTTTATCCAAATATCTAGTATCCATAAGTAGTTTATTCTCTATATCCCTAATGTAATATATCAAACAATAACTCATTTGTCAAAGAGAGACAGTTCATTAAAATTCAACAACCATTTGGCCAGGATAAAACAGCAACAGTATAAAAATTGATGTTGTGAAACTTAACAAATGGGGGAATAAGGAAAGTGAGATTCAGGAAATTGCAGGGCTACCCTCTAGGGCCATTTTTGGGCCACTTGTCTGAATTTTAATATTACAATTGTTTTTAAAAAAGTCTCCATGTTATTAGTCTGGGAGGGAAGCCAATTTATAGCTAGGTGACTTGAATATCAGGGGTATTCAATAAATGAAAACATGATGCCACTTGAGACTTAAGGATGCAAAGGTACCACATTTGAGCACTGTGCTACAATTCAGTTTTTTTTAAAGTGAATTATTTTGACATAGCACATTTCCTACTTTGTTGAGTTGTATTTAAGTAGCACAGAGAATAAGAGTTTTAGATATCTTTGTGGTTTCAAATGTAGTATTTGCTTCATATTTTTAAAAGAAAGAAAATATCAAGTACAAAAATAGCATCTATCAGAGTTTTGGATTATTTGAGCAGCAAGAAATATGAATCTGCTGATCAGCTGACACTCATCATATTGTGAAACAATATTAGAAAAGATGACCAATGATTCACTTTTAATTTTAGAAAAAAACAAAAACATACAATTTTTAAGGCAATCAAAGAAGTACATTTGTCCTTTGAGATTTATCTATGGAATTATTTTAAAATTAAAAATAAAATATATTAAGTTATATATATAATATTTTAAGTTATATATTATAAGTTATTATGCATATAGTTCATATTCATCAAGATTATTTTATTCAAAAATTAATATTTTCATTTATGTATGTATGTATATTTAAGAAGAAATTTCTTTGTAGTTACATGCAGGTGCTGGTTTGCACTTGTGCATAATCTATTAATATTTGTTAGCTGTATGTAACTATTAACTGAGTAAGTTTCCATCTCAGGTTCTCATTACATCAATGTTACCTACACACTCTAAATTTTTTTCTTTGTTTGGTCTTTTCCATATGTTGTTATGAGGGAATGCCATATTTTACTCTTCAGTTCATATAATCAAACAAATCTAATTTTAAAGAAATCTATCTTTCTAAAGGCAAGTATTAAGAATTTTATTTGGGGCAGGAATTTCTGATAATTAACATTTTATTCTATTCTTTCCTTTTCTATTGACAGTAATGTGTGTGTATGTATATGTTTGTGTGACTTTTATTTTCCTACATATACCCAATATACTACATTTTTTTCTCCCAGTTAGCAGAAGCCTTTCCATATAATAAAAATGGCATGTATTGTGAAAGGAATTCAAAGTTGCAGGCTTTTTTGGCCTTTTCAGGGATCAAACTTTCCTTAGAAATCCACGTTCTAGTACTCACTAGTTTATTTAGTTTATTGTAAGATTTTCTTATGCAAATTTATACACTTGAATTGTGATCTCCCTAACATATTTTTGCTCTATCAAAGTTTCAATTGGTGTTAGAAAGTAGCAGTTGATGTCACAAACATTGTTCTGTTATGCATGCGAAAGAAGAAATCAAAGTATATTAGATAGTTGTTTATTATACATAGTAAAATAGTACAACTATACTGTCTTTTAAGCTGTTAATCAAATTATCCAGCTAAAAAGCAAAAGACAAATGAGCAAAGCTATTTTTGCTCTCTAATTTTTTTCTTAACAGAGTTCTAAGACTGAAGTTGACTTGCAACTCTATGGCCTTTCAGTCTGTGAAAAGTGTGTCTCTTGCCAAAAATGAAACTACAAATCACATGTTATCTGATGGTATTCATATATGTGCTTACCAAGCCACCTTATTCAAGCTATGAAGAAGGTGCTAAGAGGTGGTGCCCGCTTTGTAAAATCACAATTTCAACAAAGTATGAAGAAGTGGGGTAATTAAGAATAGCTAAATGCTGCATCCCAGCCTTTGGGGCTTGAACATATACTTTCAGATTTTGAGAGGTTTTTTTTCAGTTTCAAAGATGTATCTCCAAATATTAATAAAATAATCTGAGTATCTGACATTGCATCTATCTATGAAATTTATATTAAGTAGGTTTCTTATTCAGTCCTGCAAATGAAATCTATTAGAACTTTTCTATTTGACTTCTTGTCCATTAAAAATTTCTTGTTTATTAATTCATACATGCAATAAATACTATCTATGTACTATTATGTTTGAGTTGGCCATCAAGAGCAAATATGCACAAGCTATAATATTGCTTTCACTTGCCTAACCCTATTGCATCATCATAATCTGCTCTGGGATCTACCCTTTTCTCCCATCTCCCTATCCCCTGGGCCACAAATTTCTTGAGCCAGAATTATGTATTATCCATCTTTATATACCTACTACTGCCTTCACAGTGCATACTAGATGCTGAATCATTTTCCTTGATTGAATTTATCAATTAATAAATAAATAAAAATATTGATAAAAAATAACTTGTTTGACAGAAGTATATTATAACAAATGGAACATATATGAATATGACTTATGCAAAGACAATAATAATTTTCAACTAACCTATTAGGCATAAAACCCTGAAATTCCATTGTATTTCATTGCATGTTGAAGGACACTCAGAAGATATATGTTTTGTTTTACATTGTGTTAGAAAGGTAAAAAAAATTGATTTATTTTTGAAAAAAATCTTAAAACATATGCTGTAATAGGATTTTTGAAACAAGTTAGAGAAATTTTTCTTGAAAAATTCAAAATCTTAAACATAAAATTGATTTAATCTACATTTAGTATTTGAAAAATGACTGAATTCAATCGGGAAATGAGGGTTTTTTGTCTGTTTGATGACCAATAACTTCTTTGAGTGAACATTAACTATTTAACTAGTTGCTCTGGTGTCCTATAATGCAATTTAAGAGATTAAATTCTTATAAAAATCAGAGATACTGTACAGATGTTATAAATCATTAATTTTATTCTCAACAAAAGAATAAAGCTTTGCATTGAACTAGGCTCCCAGAGAAATAAATATGTAATGTAGACAATGTAGTTTCTGCCACGATTTACTGTTGCTCAGTTTTTATGTGCTTTTGTCTTGTCTTTCTACTAGCCTATAAGCTCTTAGGGATAGTATCATGTGCCTCCAAAGTGCTTCCCACAAATAACTCAATTAATAAACTTATTTTAATTTGCCAGTGAAAAGCATGTGCTACAACCTACCTTCCTTCTTTTATTTCCTCCTACTCTTTTCCTCCTCAGCAACTTCTACTTTGTCCACACAGAACTGGTTGTTATTCCTTGGACTAACTTGCATTTTCACACCTCTGGGCCTTTGCTATTACTAAAGTCATGCTTAAAAAGTGTTCTATTTCCCTGTGTCCATAAACTTCACTCCTCCTTCAAAACCTAGCAAAAGTAGTCCCACTTTAATTGTACAACTATTACAGCACTTGTCTCATTAGTATTAATAAATAACTAATTGTCAGCACCTCTTACTAAGCTACTGGAGGTTTGGTATGACATATTTTTCAACTTTGTATCTGCAATGCCCAGGAGAATACCTAATGCTTAAGAGGTTTTCAGTAAGTATTTGTTGAATTTAATCTACTGAGTGGGACACATCATTATTCTTCCTACCTTCCAAAATCATTTATTGAGCATCTATTATTTATCACCAACTGTGAGACACATGCTGTTTTTATGCTAGGGTCATTTTGAGGGAATCTAAAAAATAAATTCTAGCTTTTTCATTTACTAAGCAGACTACAAAACAAATATTCATATATGATCATCGATTCTCATCTTATCAATGACCCACAACCCTGGAGGAAGATAGGTTGTGGGATGGAACAGTTGAGGGGGTAGAAATTAGTGAGAAAGTGAAAGTAAGGGATGGGGTGACCAAAGGAAAGTTCTATTAGTGATTTTATGTTTTGATAAGCCTTACCCTAATTACTATGTCAAAATATCCTGCCACATATGCACATAACCTAAAAACGTCTTACTACTCCCTCAACTACTCCCTCCCCCAGTCCTATGCCTCTTGATGATGTTTCCATGAAAGATGGAAAAATTGCTATTACATGACTAAGATTATTTCTACCATGGCAAAGCAGTATCAATGGCCATATGGGAAGACTGAATAAACAATTATTTTTATAAAGAGAAAACGAAAAAGATTGTCCATCTATCATTTCTAAAAGTAGCATTGCTGTACTATCTTACATAAGATTACTATTTTTAATCCTTGGTGCAGAAAATGTGCCTTAAAAAATTCTTCTCTGGCATTGTCTCATAACATTATTCATTTATTCTATTAATTTATTTTAAAAATTAATTTAAAAGCCTCAAGTTATCCTAGAGTTCAGAATAAATTTCACTTCGTCATTTTTCTTCATCCACATTTACTAGTGGGATTCCATGCCACACCATTATCCCCTAGATCATGATACCCTTCTACTTGTTCATTTATTACTAAAAGAACCACAATACATTTAATCTTATGTAAGATTCTTGACAACATCCCCCAAAATAACAAAAGACCAAATTTTAATCAAAATTTGAGAAATAATTTCTATAATTCTCTTTTTGTTATTAGTACTTACTTTACATATTTATACTTTGAAATAAATTAAGATATTTAGATTGTAGTCTGAGCTAAAGTAAACCCAGATGTACAAAATCACAGAGCTACTAGTAGACAAAGAATTAAATTTTGATAAACATAGTTCTCCAAAAAAAAAGAGTAGCAAAAAATGAGGTTATATCTCTTATATATAAAGAGAGACATAGATAGATACAGATATAGACATAACATTATCTTTTAGACCCAAAAGGAATCTTGGTAAAAGTTAAAGACAACCACTTCACTTAAAAAATAAAGAAAATGAGGTTCAGAAAATTTCAGTGACCCACTTGAAGTTGTGTTTTTTTATTCTCAGCTGAACCCAAACACAGAAGTCTTGACTTTTAAATTAGTTCCATCATATATAATAATTTTTGGAAAGTTGTATTCAAAATGGAATATACAGGCAAGTTTATAATCTTTGTTGGAAAATGGAATATTTTATTTCAGAGGCATAATTCTTAACATCAATTATCATTGTTTCAGTAAAAGTTAAGTAAAAAAGCTCCAGTAAGTAGACCTATGAATAATTAAAGCTTATTATATTATGCTCAAAGAGACAGTCTGGTGAAAAAAAGAAAAGAAAAAGAAAAGAAATCTTACTAAACCAGGAAAAGAAACTGCAGATGTTAGGAATCTGTCTATGAGACTGTTCCTTAAACCAAATTCACTCTGAATTTGGGCATGGATCTAGTGTGGGATTAGAGAAAGCTCTCTAGGGGCCAAACCGGTAACCCATAGCAGCCAAAGCAGCCAGAATGTCGGTGAGCAAGCAGTACCCTTCGCCTGACACAGTATATCATCTTGATTCCACATGCTTCATCTAGTTTGGAAGAGATGCCACTGAAGAGCAGGGGTACAGGAAACATGATGCAGTGTCTGTAAACCATCAGCGAAGCATGCTAAAGTTTGGAAAAAGTCACTTTTCTTGGGGGAAATGAAGTAGAATCAGAGGTCAAGGTGAAAATTTTCTAATGTAGACTGATGGACCAGCCAAACACTCATATGGATTGGGGGCAGGCTGCAGTTCAGTGGACTCATTTCGGGTTCACCAAGTGCCAGGCCTAGAGATTAAATATAATTCCTAGACTCCAGTCACTGGAAGTAGTTGGGCTCCTAATGCTCTGCCAACATTACTGAGGATTAACCAGGAAGAAAACAGATCTAAATGTGTAAATTGACTATATAGTACTCTATAGATAGACTTTATTCTAGATGGCATAGGCTGATAGTAACAAACTTAAAACTTTGATCCATAGAAATATTTTCACTAGCTTCATATATTCACTTAAATAGCATAATTTAATTCAGTAATGCCTATCATGTGCCTGGCAATCATGTTTGAATTTTCTGTAATCCAGAACTTTGTCACACTCAATTTTTGTCCCCACAACCCAACATAACAGTTATTGATAAATCAGATGGTAATTCTGTACACCAAACTTTCTCTTATTTTTTTCATTGTGTAGGTAATCTCAAGATCAAATTTCCCAGGATCATCCAATAGTCATCCAAAATTATACTTACTTAGATTTTCATTTACATTCATTTATGAACTAAAGTTGAAATCCATTTTCAAAAGTTCCCATTTTGAGTATTATTCATCTTATATATACTCCATGCAATTCCATCGATTAAAAGGAGGATATGTTTAGAAAATTATTATAACCATCTACCATGGAGAATGATCTTGACTTTCATGTACAAAAGTCCTATTTGATAATAATTTTGGTGCATTTTTACAGAATTCACCTTGTCTCTGTAGCATTTTCAGTGAACATGTATCCAAAAGCACTCAGAAAGTTCTGTGGATTTGTTTTCCACAAATACTCATATAATGCTTAAGTTAACTATATGAAAAATAAATCAGTTGAATTTTAAATAGTTGCCAACAATCAATTTGTCATCATCTACAAGGTATAGACAATAACGTACCTGACATATGTAGAACTTTGTACATACTGAGTTCTATCCTAAGTGCTTTACATATATTAACTTTATTAATCTTTACATCAACTCTATAAGCAAGGACTATTATTATCTCCATTTTACAGTAGCATTCCCAAGGTCTTAAACCCAGGTGGTCAAGCCCTAGATTCTGTGCTTTTAATAAATATTTTATTTTGTCAATTTATAACAAAGTCTTTTGAAGCATTTTCTGTTACAAGGGATGCATGGGTGGCAAAAATATCACTACCTTTTTTAGCCATCACCTTTGCTGAGATGTTGAATGGTCCATGCCCACAGAAGGTAGGAAATATTTATGTATTCAGTTTTAAAAAATTAGACAAGGATAAATTTCAACAATGTTCAGTATGTATTGGGTTCTAATGATCAACAAAAGACAACTCTGACTAGCTTAAACAAAAGAAAAGTTATTGGGCCAATAGTGGGAAGCCGCAGAATCACAGGAAGGCTAGAGAACCAAGCTTAGAAACTAGCAAGAACCAAGCCATCATAGTGGAAGAGGAAAGCAGAACTATAGGTACAAGTTTTGTTAGGTACAGAGTGATCAAAGAAGCCATGTTAGGATAAATGAATTCCAAATAACTTCAATCTATTTGCTGCTCTACTCAAGATTCTAATTCTATTAAAGCAGAATCCAAGTAGCCTGGCTTGGATAATAACTCTTCTTTGGCTTGGAGAGGGAGGGGACTGAAATACAGTCCTGCCAGTCTATGCTCAATGAGGACAATATACTTTTCCTCAATGCAATTGAGGTTGCTATTAGGAAATAGAAATAGACATGGACAGTCAAAAACTCACTAGCATCCATGGCTGCAACTTTCAAAACCACTCCCATCATCTATTGTGTGTGTGTGTGTGTGTGTGTGTGTGTGTGTGTGTGTGTGTGTGTACAGCCGGATTAAAGCAATCTATTGTGAAAACTGCTTTAAAATCCTATTTTGTTAAAATGTATTTCTTATGATTTAAGTAAGACATATCCACTATAGAAAACTTGGAAAATACACAAAAAAGTCACTTATAATCCTAAGAACTATCTAGTACTGACGTTTTGATGTTTTTTCTTTGTACAAATAGTTATACACACATATATATCCATGCACTATATAATAAAAATTTAAGATAATTCCTGTAATTTTGTACTGTACATTTATCACCTAGTTGATTGTTACCATTTCTATATACAACTAGTCTTCAAAAGCATGATTCCATTAAATAGATGATCATATATACTGTAATCATTACACTTTGTTGTACTTTTAGGTTAGTAAGTAATAATGATAGTACAGAAAATAAAAATAAATCAGCTAATATTTGTCAAGCACACACTATGGATCAGACACTCTGTGAAGTGCTTAACATAAAATTCCATTTTACAAAAGTAGAAACTAAAGCTCAGGGAGATAAACTTCCCCAAAGCCAGGGAGCTAGTGACTACAGAGTTAGGAATTGAGCCCAGACACTCTTTAGAGCATGTTTTCTTAGTTGCTACCTATAACTTTGTGTTATTATTAAATGTATTGTGGTCTACATCCTTACCTATAAATATTTGTACAGCTTATTTACTGAGATAAATTTCTAGGTGGGGGATTACTGAATAAGAGTATGAAAATTTGCAAAGCCCTGATACATTCTGACTATACAAATATACCAATTTTTGTACCACCTGGAAGAATATGAGAATGCTCATTTCATAGCATTATTCCTAACCTTTGATATTATTCTTTAAATTTTCAAGTTTTCAAGGTTTCAAGTTTTATAACAGGATCTTGTTTTTATTTGTATTTTTCAATTCATAATGAGATTTACTATATTTCTATTCATTATTTTTACCTTTATCATAATTAAGTGACATTCAGTGAACCATATTTGACTGTCCACACTTCTCTCCCCTAGGTTTACTTAATGACAAAGGTAATGTGCATGGAATCTCTTCTGATTTGGCTTCATGTGGGATTGCATATTCTTATACTCATTTTATGGAGCAGCTTTTGTGGGAGTCAATCTAACCTTGCTATACTGAGAATATGCAATACTTTGACAAGTGATATAAGCCTCAGATTCCTCATGTGTAAAATGATATGAATAGCACATACCTTGTAGATTTGTTAGGACGATTAAATGAAAGTAAGCGTAAAGGACTTAGGACAATGTTTGACTCATTTTAAGTGTTTGATAAGCATTAGCAACTATCAGTAGTAGTAGTGGCAATAGTAGTAAGAGTGAGAGTGGATGTGTAGCCAAGGTTATCATTTCTAAAAAGCACTTTTTTCTAACTCTAGGAGCTCTGGACTAACTCACAGAGGAAAGTAAGTCTAAACAGCATGAAAAGGTTGTCCTAGAGCTCAAAACCCATGAGAGTACCTTTCAGGATGATTCTCTCCTTGGGCAGATACCTGCATCAGTAAATGAATACATTGGTTAGATAAGATTTGCCTTGCAGTGAGAGCAGAGGTAGAGGAGCAGTCAAATAAATGCTTGGAAAGACTTCTGAAAAGAAACTCTCTCCACATTATCATTGTGTTGTCATAAATTCCACCACTTTACTTCTGCAGAAATTCAGGAGCAAATGGCATTCATTAGGTGTCTATTATGTGCCAAGCATAGTTCTAGGAGTTTTCCAAACACCCCATTTTAACCTTATATAAAAATACACCCAACTGATGCGAAAGAAGTCCTGTTATTTACAAAGTAGTAACATTTGCAAAGGAGGAAACAAATGCCACAAGACTTCGATGATTTGCCCGAAGCCCAGAGTTGAAGTCAAATTAGCCTAGCATTTTTTTCTTGCCAATGGCCCTTTCCAGATATGCAGGCATGGAGAGCTCTCCCCGGAGACTGGCTTTAACAGGCAAGTTTTATAGTTTCTGATCTGACCAGCTGGGGCCTCAGGTCCAACACTAAGGCACCAGCAGCCCTGAGTTTGACTTCAGACCCTCTGCCTCTGCCGTTTACTCATTTAGTCACTTTGGAAAAATTACCAAATTCCGTTTCCTCATCTGTAAAATGTAGGTAATGACTGCTATCTTGCAGTACTGATGCTGGAAGGAAAGGCAACTACTCCAAAAGTCCTAGCACATAATAGGTGACGAGTAATTATTTATAAAGCTACTATTAATAATGACTCAGATACTGGTTACTCCATTTCTAAGGTTTGAATATGATATTCTCAATTCAATTACTTTGAAATTAAAGATAAAGCCAAAGTTTAAGTCTTTACACCCTAACGTAGAAACAGACTTCCTTTACTGCTTTTCATTTATACATCAAATTTGAACTACATTTTTACTGTGCAAGAGGCTCTGTCCAGGTGCTTTGGAAGATGCTAAGATTAATCAGACCCAGATTCTGCATTGTAGCCTTATAGTCTAGCAGGCAAGATGAGGCATGACCATCAGTACATAAAGGAGAAATTAGTAAACGCTTCAATAGGATAGATTTCAGAGAAGGCGCATATGTTGGAGAGAGAAAGATTGATTTCATCTAATAAAGGTCACAAGCAAATAATATTAACAACCTTTCTTTTATATGGACTTTTACCTGAGACTAAAGATCTCATTCCAGCCTCCTTCTCGGCTAGTGAATTGGACAACTTTATCTTACTTGACCCTAAACAGACCAGTTAGTCCTCCTTTTACTATGTATTCTCCTTAGCCATCAGGCACAAATATTCCAAACACATGCAGCATAAAGCACTGCTAAACTTTTTCTCTGACCCTAAAGATGTAAGGCTCTCAGAATTCACAAGTGTGTATACCCTGGGGGTAGAAATTGGGCCCTGATCTTGATGTTTCCTCAAGTCGCCTTTAGTAAGAGGCACTGCTGGGATGGTCTCTAGGGCCCCCACCTCCCAGCTCTGCCTCCCCTTCACCACACCAAGTCACTTCCACTCGGAGATGACAGGTCACCTATAGCTTTCTCACCTCGTGGATAGGCAGGTTAAATACTACAGCCTGGAGATCCAGAGATTGCAAGTCCGAATGGATGAGGTGCAACCAGAAGTAGGGATCGAGCTGTGAGAAAATCCACAAGTTCTTCTCAGAGCTTAAATATAAAAGGAGAGGGCAAAACTGAAACAGGTTTTTTATATATAAATTTCTCCCACTAGGATTGCCATCTGCTTCCAAATAAAGCTTGTGCCTTGGGTGTGAGGTAAAGGAACCTCATTTAGATGGACAATAAAATGAATGAATCTAAGAATGATGGTAATATTCCACTGCACTTCCTTCTTTTCTCGGTTCTCCTTTCCCTAATTTGCCCCTATGTTTTAGGTGAAATTTCTTATCGAAGGCAGATTTTCCCTTTGTGTTCTCTTTTTTGTTCAAACTTCTGTCCATTCATTTTCTCTCTCTCGACTTTTTGCTCTTTGATCATTCTTTCTTTTTCTCATGCATCCCTCTCTTCCCATTTCTTCTTCTTTCTTCCTTTCTCTTCTTATACTCTTAATCCATTTCTTTCTTACAATCTTGGTATGTCTTTGTGTCTCTATGTCCTTTGTCTCTCTACCTTTAATCTGTCTTCCTTGAAATTTGTCTGTGTACACATGATATTTGAGGAATCTGGGATAAAAATGACCTGGATCCAAATACAAACCCTCTTGTAAGACTAAGCTAAACAGAGAAGGGCTGGTATTTCATTCTTATTTCCTGCTCCTCTTAAATAGCCATGTCTCTTTCCAAATGAAAAGTCTGTTAATGATCTAGCAGGTTCCCAGTGGGGATGGGATCCAATTATCTGCTGCTTGGCTCACAATGGCCTTTGTGTCTGCCAGCCATGCACCAGGTGGTGAAAATAGCATGTCTACTTTATTGCTAAGCATGAGGGTGTTTTTCTACTTAAAACACTCTGAAAAATAGTTTTGAAACTCAGAGTATTTTACCCAAAAGGTCAGAGATTCAGTGGAATTCTATTTTCTTTTTCTTGTTATTTAAGTTGCCATTTTTCTGTAATATGAGCTGTGCCGTGTGTATATTTTCAACCTGAGTTCTCTCTGTCCCCTACTATTAGATTTTGCCTTAAACTCATAATCCTGCCTGCTTTTCATAATGCTCATTTTTCCATGGCAACAGAGATGCAAATGAATAATTCTGGTGTTACTGTGGGGAAGAAGCAGAGAAGAACCTGTGCATGACTCATACAAAAATCTGTTATTCAAGAATAAATATCTGCAGCAGTAACAATAAAGATTGGCACTCTCGTCTCAGCCACAAAAGTCAATGAGAGCTACACACAGGTGACGGAGAGCAGGCTGTTAGTCCTCAGTGAGTGGTGCATCTTGTCGGTCAAATAAATTGCCCTTATTTTTCTGTTAGAAGTTCTGGACTATTTTTCTATTCCTTTTTCTTTTCTATTTTTTTTTTTTTTGATAGTTGAGCATGTCACTGAAAGACTGAAAAGGGCCTGACCAGAACAGATAAGTCTGTATGATGTGTTTGCTTACTGAAGCACTCACTTAAGATCTCTTCTCCTGTGATTATTAAGAGTTGTTGCCCATATCTACCCACCATCTCACATCCCTGACACTAGCAGAAATTCCTTGATGCTTCAATGACCTAGACAAGAGGAGTAATTTTCTTCCCTGTGCAGTCTAACAAAGGTTACTATTTCAATTGCTACTAAGAATTTTCTTCACTGAGAGATGTTTAAAATTTTTGTTGGAAGGTCCATCTCAGGGTAGGCAGAGGGAGGAAGTGTATTCATTCCTCCTGTGAAATATAGGCATTCACTCCTCCAAAGTAGTTAGTTGTACATTTATTCTTGGACAACTCAATGTGGATGGATCTTATGAGACAGGAAAGCTGTTGTAAACATGCTGTCCTGGGGTGCTGTGTCCCAGGACTTTATTCTCCCACCCGGGGCACAGTGACTGCATCATCAACCATGATGTTTCAGCTGCAGAAGGCAGATACAGAACTGGTACATCAAGGTACTCAAATATGTGAATAAAATGAATGAAAGATCAGAGAACACCCTCCCATTACCACTCCTCCAGCACCACCAATGTAGGATACCGTCTATATGAATATTGACTAGTAGGTGTGTAATTGTTGCTCATGAAGAAGGATCTTTTTGAAAGAGGCATATTTTTCATGAAGTGTATTTCTACAGAATGTCTAGATTTGAATGAGATAGCTGTGGCTATTCTGTTATTATTAGAGACTTAATCCAATCATTCTTTATTTAAAAAATAAAAGATTACCATAGCAACAACAGACACAAAACAAATTTCCTGGGTAGATATTATAACTTGATTCAGATAATACAGTACTTCTATTGGAGTCATTATTTTTAAATTACAATGATTATATGGACATTTTTATCAAAGCATTAATATTAATGTTTTTAGAAAGGAATTCATGCCAAAAATATACTTTCATATCTTTCTGTTAAACATGAGACAACAGACTTGTATCTACATAAGTAAAATTAAATCAGATGGTGATTATTCATGAAATATGGGTTATTCCTTCAAGTCTCTATTTTTTTCTTTTGGAGCAGTGGGTTTTTTTGTTTTGTTTTTAAAAATTTCACAAAATTAGCCTACCATTACCGCAAGTCCTTACTTGATAACCTCTAATGCCAGAATAGTTTTGTTTATCCTTTAAGGACAGTGAGTCAGAATATGTTTTAACATTCTACAACACTCCAGACTTGTTTCCAGGGGAAGAAATATTCTTTGCATATCAAAAAAATTTTTTTAACTTAAAATGTAATTAAGCAAAAGCATGGATTATGTTTCCACTGATTTAAAGAAATCTTTATTGAATGTTCCAGCTGATCAGCCACTGATTTAGTATATAAGATAAACTCATCCATGGATGGTAACTGAAGTCTTTATGTGTTCTCAGTGGAGTGTGTCAGATTCTGCTGGTATTTGCTCCAATAAATATAGGGTTGGTTTTTTTTAAATAATAAAGTTTGGGGTGAAAGCCATAAGATAGCATAAGCTCATGAAGAAGCAAAAATGTAATCTGATTAGCAGGATTTGTATCTATACATGGTAAATTATAGAAGATTGTGGTGTTTCTATGACTAATTCCCTAGAAAATCTTCACAGATGAAAACTTTGATCGTTAATGTAGATATTCTTTCCTCTCTAAGACAGCTTAGTATATCACCTACCATAACTTTTTAACTTTTGAATTTCTAGGCAAGTAAAACATTAAAATGCATATTAACTAAACTTCAAACAGATTTTTTTTTTTTAGATGCCACCTGTAAATCCTTTTGGATTACTCATTTCCAGATATCATATCCTAGTTTTCAGGGGTTTATTAAAGAAGGATTTAAATGTGATAAGCAGCAATGAGTTGGCAGAAATAGAACATAGAAAACCAGTCACATGATCACAGGTTCATAAGTCTCTTGCTCCAGAAATTATGTAATTGTATTAACACAAAATTGTTAGCTAAGTATTATGGCACTTTTATTAATTTCAATATTAATTAAAATTTTTTTTAAAAATCTTTATATGTTCAGCAAATATCTCAAGTGACATCCAAATGTAATCATGATGATTCTACCATTAGGAATCCACTGAATTTTCTCTTAAGAAAACTGAGGTATTCAAAAGAAAGCACTTGAGATTTAACATTGATCCTGTGATACTCCTTTTTCAGAATACAATTAGCCTGAGGTTCAAGCTAAATATTATAGCATTACAATTTTCAAAAAGGAAATGGAGATATTTAGAATTCCATTACTTACTATTACTTTGGCACTTCTTTTATAATTCATTTATACAACTCCCCAAATTTAATTTAAAATAAAAATTTTAACTGTAGTTAACATTTAAAAATCAAAGAAACTATATTTCTATTACTGAAAAGAATACTTTATGCATATGATGGCAGCCATTTTTAAAGTTTTCAACTCTACAGGAGTTTTAAATGTTTTATAGTCATATTAGTAGTATCAGGATATGTATTGGTCTTTTGTATTTTAGCTGTATTAATGAAGCCATTTGTAAATTAAGCTTTACAATTGCAAAGCAATGAGCTAAATCACATATGTCTCTCTTTCTAATTTCTATGGGTTTTTAAAAAATCTAAACAGAAAATACTGAGATAGATGGCTAAGTTGTGTCTATTTTTAAATAAGAAATACAGAAGCACTTAAATTCTGATTAGGAAATGTGTGCAGTTTTAATTTTAATATATTACCACAATATAGTCTAGAGAAAGACTCTAGAATGTTTTTAAGAATGTATGCCAAAACTTCTAAGTTCAACCTTGGAGGATTCTTGTGAAGATCACTGAGATAGTAATAACTCCATGTAAAGTGCTTCAGTTCAGTGCCTGACACCTACGGCCCAATTGGTGGTGACCCTTTATATTTTAATTAAGTATTTTAATCAATATAGATTAAGTAGATATGAAAATTATATGGTTAATTTATTCAGCCTAGAACCCAAAAAGTAAATTGAGCAACTGAAAAAACACTTTAATTGTTAAAGTCCAAATGAATCTGGCAAAATTCTCCAGATAGGATGATGATATTTGTTTCAAACCAAAAATAAGAATATGTGACCTGATTTCAAATCAAGAAAATGCAACATGCATTTTCAAAATAATCCCAAATAGTCTTTGGATTAGTACCTGCAAAAACTCCAAGAAGCATCACATTCGTTTCTTCATCTGGTCTCCTCTGTGTCTGCAGTGACAGGAGAGAAATCAGATACCAGGCTCAGGGCTCACACCAGCTTCCAGACACTAAGAAAGCAACATGAGGCACCATGGAAGCAGATGAATCGTTGGCAGAATTGTGAATTGTGTTTTGGTGACAGCACCTTTCCTTCTCTCCCAAAAGAGTCCCTCTTTTACCTCCCACCACACCCCTCGGTTCATAGGCTTCCCCCTTATTTGCTGATGATCGCCCATCCCAGCTGTTGACTGAGGTCTCCACCCCAGACAAGGAATGAGGGCCTGGTGCCGTACACTCAGGCCCTCACTGCTCCTCATTTCAAACTGCTTTGGAAATCTGTCATTGCTCTATAGAACTTACCTCTTGGGCTACCCATAGGCTTTCTTTTTAGCTCCTGGTCAAAACATTTATAAGTTCTTTGCTAAGAGCAGCTTGCTGGGCTTCCCAACACAGCTGGCATTCTGAAGACCTGTGTGCAAAGGGGGAAAGAGTATTAGAACCCAGGCAGCACATGTTCCTGTCACCAGGAAACTGCTTGGCTCTCAGAGGCAAGAATGTTTCTCTGTTTATTCAGCAAGATCTAGTCCAGAATCTGACAAAAAGTCAAATCTCAGTTGGCATAGGGCTCCTGAATTGTCCAAGTGAACCTATTTCTGGTTGGAAGATGGAAGTATCATATCCTGCACACTTGCCTTACTACCCCTTTCCCCAAAGCCTGTACTAGTCTCATGGTTATAAGGAAAACACACATCAATCAAAGACCCATGATAGGTAAAACAACCCTGCCAAGCCCCAGAGACTACCAGTTAGGCTTTCTGTGGGAGAAATGAAAAGATATTAAAAGTTCTCTTTATCTTTCCTCCTCTTTCAGAATGGTGAGATTTTGAAACTGAGTGGCACTTACATTTTGAGGTTTTATACCTTTGAAGAACTAATTAGATTCTGAGAAAAGTGGAGGGAACAGAAAATATGAAATATCTGGGTGTTCAGGCCTAGTATGTTAGTATTTAAACTTTAAAAATAGAGTGATATAAGGGGGTATATGAAAATTCTACATTGTTTTGTTTAGCTTATCCATGAGAAAAAAGGCAAGGTTTAGGAACAAAAAGTGCTAATCATGAGTAAAGATAACATGCTTGGAAGATATAAACCCTCTCCCTATTTTATCTCTTGATGTAATGGCCCTGCCCAAATCCTACATGGGGTGAGACTCTAACAGGTCTACTGCCACAGGCATAAGGTCTGGCATTTTGCAGGCACTCAATATATGTCTGTCAAATGAGTGCACTAGTATTAGGATACAAACAGAATGCAGATCTGTTCTCAGCTCAATTAGAAACTAAATGATATTTTTTTCTATTACAAAGAAATTGATTCATATTGTCTTTTCAAGCCAAGTATATGAACTGAATGAATTTTATGATAGTCTCAAATTTATATGGCTCCCATATATAGATGCCACAGGCAATGAGAAATTTCCACTATAAGGGTATTTTGTACTATAGAATACTTTTCTTACCTCATTCTTCAAATAAGACAGTCAGAGACAGTCTCCAAAGATATTTGCTTGTACCTTTTCATAGCTATTAATAATTCTTTGTCTCTCCTCTACCTCACCAAACTACAATCTCTTATTCCTCTTTGAACCCCTCACAGTGCCAAGCATAGAAATCTGTACAGTCTAGGCCTTCAGTAGAAGTTTAATTAATATTCTTGTTAGAGATGTACAAATGAATTTCTCTTAATTCAAATAAATGCAAACTAGGACTGCTTGCCAAATTCTAATTGGTAAATAATGCAAACACTGCATGTATTTATTTACTTTCTTTGAATATTGCCTGTATTTTTCAAACCCCTTGACACATTGTAAAACATAGCTTTAGTAAAAGGCAAATCAATTTATTTTAGCAAAGACTTCTTAAGAATGCCTTTTGGGGACATGAATGAATAATATAAAAAGGGCATCTTCTCCCCATTATTTCCAGATCATGAAAATATCATTCATTTCCAATTCTCTGCTTCCTGCATGACCACCCAAAGGAAAGCAGCAGTTTGACTTTGCATTCTCATTTGAAACAGATAATAGTCTGTGGGAGGTGGGGAGACATGGTTGAATTAGATCAGGTCAAACTTTATTTCTCTTAGCAAAGGTTGAACCATAGGTCATCCAAATGGTAGGTAAAGGTAGATAATTCACCATTATTGTAGCTGGCTTGACCCCCATTTCAAACACCCCATTTAGATCTGAGCAGCATTACTTTAGAAAGTTAAGTCTAGGATCAGATACATGATAGGTCCTCATTGAAAATTCTCTAACCCTCTCTAATATTGCTGGCACAGAGGGGCCTTAAGTAGCTTGTGTTTATAAATCTGACAACTTATCCATATGTTGCCTTCAAAGGTGTGCCATTATTGGTAGATAATGCTGTTACATGGGAAGAGGAGAATGATAATTTATCAAACCTGAAAGCCCAGAAACCAAGCTAATGCTTAGAACCTCAGTTCAATCAGCAAAGGCCTAAAGGAAATAATCATCAGCAGACCTAGAAAAACTGAAGGCTCATCTTTCTTTCTTTTTCTCTGTTTCTGAGGACCTTCAGTATATATATATGTCAGCGAGCAATGTGTGTGTCTTAACCTAGTGATACAGGCAGGCAGTAATTTTAGATACTGCTACTTTTGTTTTGATGATTTGTTAAATCCTAACTCCATCCTTCTTTCTGAGTGCACCATTACTCTGTTTCTTTCTTATTGTAATCTTTAGCACTGTTCATTATATATACTTCAGATCAGTGTATGGAAGAACATCACAAAGTTTATTGTTTCTCAATACTTGTTAGCATAAAAATAATATCCATCTCGTATTTTCCAGTGGGTCTCTCCATCACACAGTGGCAAGCAAATTCCTGCAAGTAAATGCCTAATAAAGTGGTTAGGCCAGACAAGGATATGCTTTTATTGGAGCAGAACTATATTGTCACTCAGGAGAGTGATGTTCACTCTACTCGTACCTACTCATTGCTAGCTCTGGTGTTTATTTAGCTTTCTACCTTCATTTCCCACCATCCCATTCAGAGCAGCATGTTTTGGGCACTCTGAATTATCTTTCTTTCTAGACACACAAAGATAATTCCTATCTCAAAGCCTTTCTGTTCCCTCTTCCTGAAATATTCTTCCCCCAGATAATCATGTGGTAAGCTCCCCTTTAACATTTACCTCACAGTTCAAATATCCTTTCCATAACATTCACGTTACCTATATCCTCCAACTCCATCCTCACACACTAGAATAAGTTTTTATTTGTCACATCCCCTTGTTTGAAATTTCTTCATATCACTTATCACTATATGAATTTATCATTTTTATTTTCTTTTTAGTTCCCTGTGTATTTGTCTCTCCCCACTGTGAAAGATATTTGGGATGAAGGCCCTTGTCTACATTGTTCATTGTTGTATCTCTAGCACCTAGAAGTGCGATATACACAGTAGTTATACAACAAATATCTGTTAAATAAATGAATATGCCCTTCAAAGAGTATCATAGACCAGATTAATGGAGGCAACTGATGTCAGCAATGGTGACACTGTGAGAACACTGCATATTTTCCATTATAACTACATTTTCAGAGGCCCTGGAATGTCACAGAATTTAGAAACTGCAAAGAACTTGAGACTCAAAGAAAACAAGATCTTCAGTCTCTTTATTAAAATTGACAGAACAGACACAGATCCAAAGTCTTTGTATTGCTTCCCCCCTCCCTACCAATCTTCACTTTCAGTACTTGTGGCTTTAAACTGTACTCTCCCACTACCAAGAAGCATTTAAAAAATACAGTCATGTGCCACATAGTGACATTTCATCAAAGACAGAATTAAAAAAAACAAAAATAAGACAGATCACATATATGATGGTGGTCCCATAAGATTGTAATAGTGTGTTTTCACTGTACTTTTTCTATGTTTAGCTATGTCTAGCTACACAGATACTTACCACTCTTGTTATAATTGCCTACAGTATTCAGCACAGGAACATGCTGTATAGGTTTGTAACCTAGAAGCAATAGGCTATGCCACAGAGCCTAGGTGTGCAGTAGGCTGTACCATGTAGGCTTGTGTAAGTACACCACATAGTGTTTGCATGACAAATCACGAAGCATCTAATGATGCATCTTTCAGAATGTATCCCTGTTTTATCAACATATGAAGAAGTTTATTAGTTTTCTATAACCACTATAACAAGTTATCACAATGTAGTGGATTAAAACAACACAAAGTTGTTTTTGTGCAAGTGTCCATGTCAGAAGTCTGGCATGGGTCTAGTTGGAGTAACATGGGACATCAGCAGGGCTATGTTGACTCCTAAGGCCCTGGTGGGGAGTCCAGTTCTTTGCTTTCTCTGTCTTCTAGGAGCTGCCCATAATCCTTGGCTTATGACACCTTCCTTCATCTTCAAAAGCAGCAACCCTGGTCAGGTCCTTCTCACATCACACCACTCTGACCCTCTCTTCTGCCTTTCTCTTTAACATTTAAGGACGTTGTGACTACATTAGACCCACCTGGATAAGTCAGGATGATGTTCTTATTTGAAAGTCAGCTAATTTACAATCTTAATTCTATCTGCAACTTTAATTCCTCTTTGCCATGTAAGGTAACATATTTACAAATTCTGGGGATCGGGATGTGGACATTGTTGAAGGCCTTTGTTCTGCCTACCACAGAAGAAATATGAAAAAAAATTGGTATAAGTCTTGCTCCTCCAAGATAACTACGGGTTACATTTTGGAGTCTATGGTACCATCTGAGTTGTGGGCAATGTTTGGTGCTAAAATATTCTGCTGAAATAGTTGTTCTCATCTATAGTCAATTTTTTCATAGAGTATAACTTTCTCAAAGTTAAACCAGGACCGTCGGATAAGTTTATGGTAAACACATGTCAAAGATTTTATTCAATTTGTTAATAAAGGAATTATGATTGTAAGACTGGTTCAAGGGAGTATATGAGGAACAGAAATTTATATAATCTGTCAAAACAATGCTGAAATAATTTTACTACTATTAAGAAACAAAATTGTCCAGTGTTCATGGCCATAAAACTATAACTGTTGGAGTTACTCTTTTCTACCAGACAGAAATCTGCTACTTAAGATGTCATGTCACAGTATCTATACTGTGTATTCTCTCAGACAACTTTTTAATCCATGAAGAAACCTGTTAAAACAATGGCATTGAAAAGAATTGCATTTATTTCTCTGTTTTCCAAGTTTAAAAATTTTTTCTTAACATTTGAGAATAAATTTTGAAAGTAGAATTACTGAATTAAAAGTTATGCATGCTTTTAAGATTATAATTTACTTGTGAAAACTATTACATTGGTAGATAATGATTCATAAACTTTGTCTCCCCTGGATTTAAGATTAGGGAGGAAGCACTAGTTTTGTGATGTTATTCTACCATGTCTAATTTATAATTATTTATCTTAAAGGGTTTTTTTCTCCCAAGGATCAACAAGATAATATATATGACATGCTGTTTTAGCACTTTAGCAATAAATCATTTAGGATAATGTTACTCAAAGGATTTTGGCTTATTCTAGGGTTTTTTGATGTTACACTAGTTTATTAGCTATAGTTTTATATATTTTATTATGTTTGCAATTCATTTTACCAACACAAACCAGAATCTAGATTATCAGAAATTAAATTAAGCAATGTCTATTATGTTTTCAGAATTTAAACATTCCCATTATTGCTGTTCTTTCTTCAGAGTCAGTATATTTGCCATGTACTGAGTTTCTGAATTATTTAGTAATTTACCTGGATTTGCATTAACTTTTCTAAAATGCTTAGTAAAGCACTCTGAAAGTAGTTTATCAAAACAGTAACTAGTGAATTCTTAGCCTTCTTTGCCCATACACCAACAATACTCTCCACTAAAAGTTTTAAAAATAACTTTACATATTTATAGGCATACATTTTAATGTTGTCTTCTGAAAGGCATCTTTCAGAAAATGTCTTTATGAATGGACCAATATTCACAAATCCTCTCAGTGCCTCTTTTGCTTATCTAAGGTAGAAGATACCAAAACATTTAGTTATTCCATTTTTAGAAAGACTTTCTGGGCTTTTTTATTTGTTTCTTTTGTTTGTTTGTTTGTTTGTTTTAAGTATAACAATAACCTGCATATAGTTAAAATTAACCTATACACATTATAGAAAACCCCAAATAAAAGGCGCTTTTAAAATAGGTGATTATAGTTTCTTCAGTAAGAAGTTCACAAATGGTCAGTAGGATGACTCTATGGTCTTCAGGGACCCAAGATTCTATAACCCTAGCCTGGGTTCCTTCTTTAAGATCATCTTATTGCCCAAAATAGTCATTTCTGGAAATTCCAACAAATACTTACATGTTACTGTCTAAAATTTACCTGAGGAATATAATTTTTTTGTTGTTCTTGGCATTATTGCTGCCAAGAACAAAATCTCGAAAAGAGGGAAAATGGATATTCAGTGGCAAGTTTTTGCCATACTTATTTAATTATTTAAACAATTAGAAACTGTCATGAAATTTAACAGAGAGTTCAAATCAAGGTTAAGACTTCTTAATATCAGTCTACCTCCTCTTAACTAGAAGTTTGCCCTAATTTAGTTACCTAAACTTTGTGTCTCAGATCATCACCTCTGACTTAACAGTTTCTTGGGTTTCTTTCAGTTCAGAAATTCAACGATCTTGTATTGCAATTTATATTTCCCTATTTTTTGTAATATTTCCTCCTTGTTCTAAAACAGGAATATGTTTAGATTTGACTATTATCATATAGGCTTCTGGTATGCTCAAGACATAAATTGAGAACATTTTGGAGAAATATTTGAGCACACAGAGTGCCACTTGCTATCCCACTAACAAAAACATGACACTTCCAGAAGCCTGTGGATAAGCCACAAAGCAGAGATGTCTATTTAAAATTATATCTCTTGCCTACTGATCTGAGTGAAAGAAGCACTGAATGCTTCCCTTTATCTGAAACTTTAGGGACTATTTGCATATTATGGGTATAAATCTTAGCTAATCCAGCAGGAGGGAAAATATTTATTTTGTACTGAGAAAATTTTGTTTCAGGTGGAGTGAAGATATTTGAGTGATGATTGTCATCTTTTATATGCTTTGTAACTGTGATAGATGGTCTTGAGCTTCAGTGATTCATAATGGCATTTGGAGGCATATAAAAAAAGCAGCTAATTCAAATGAAGGAGTCAGTAAAACATCACAGCAAATGTAGGTCACAGAAAACTGTAGAAATCTAACAGAAGGGCGATGTGTTGCCAATGAATACATTTGAGGGCAGTAAGAGAAAACTATTTCTATACTCATCACTGACTCCAAGTAAAATGGTGTTTTTATCTTTTCTACTGCAGTCTCCCAGTGAGACAACCTTCCTCCCCCAACCCCTTTCACCCCTCTAAACCTCCTCACCCACAGAGCCAAATGGCTTTATGCTTGCTCCTTCTTAAATAGCCAAATCTTCTTAATATTCAGAGGAGGAAAATGTGACCCAAAGGAGATTCATGACAACCCCGACGGGTGAAATTTTGGTAGTACAGAGATTAGAAATCCAATTTTACTGGATTTCCAATCCACTCTGAATTGTGTTACTGTGTTCTTTAATAATTCCTGTTAAATTGTGTCCTTTCCAGATTTGGGTGTCTGGTTAGTAGCTGAGCTGAGGCCAGAACTTAGATCTGTCCCACTGACTCCTCAGCACCATCCTCTGTACATCATGTCATCAGCAAATGGATTTTCATTCTAAGATAAAAGTACCAGTGTGAGAGATAAATAGAAGAGCATAGGATTCCCCTAGTACAGCACCCATAAAATCACAGCATATGGTGACTCCCTGTTATGAGGATAAGCCAGTTCAGGCTTTATAGACCAATCATTATTTCATTCATTCTTTCAAATAGTTTTGGAATAGGCCCGGCATGGTGGCTCACACTTAAAATCCTAGTACTCTGGGAGGCCGAAGCAGGAAGATTATTTGAGCTTAGGAGTTTGAGACCAGCCTGAGCAAGAGGAAGACCCCACCTCTACTAAAAATAGAAAGAAATTAGCTGGACATCTAAAAATATATAGAAAAAATTAGCCTGGCATGATGGCACATGCCTGTAGTCCCAGCTACTTGGGAGGCTGAAGCAGAAGGATCGCTTGAGCCCAGGAGTTTGAGGTTGCTGTGAGCTAGGCTGATGTCAAGACATCCTAGCCTGGGCAACAGAGTGAGACTCTGTCTTAAAAAAAAAAAAAAAAACCAAGCAACAAATAGTTTTGGAACACATGCTATATACCATGAACTCTGCAAGGTGCTAAGGATTCAAAGGGGAAAAAAAAAAATCTCAGTTCTTCCATCTTCCAGTTATGTTGGCCTTAAGCAACTGAGTAGATAGAAGTGCCCCTTCCTGAAGTAGAAAGATTGTATGAGGAGCAAAATTGCAGGAGAAGAGCAAATATCTATAAGAGTAACTGATGCTCTAGGCTCTCAACCAAAACTACCTCCTTTGCCATGCCTCTTTCTATATTTCCTTTACTTAAGAAGTGAAGTTTCAAACAGAACAGTTAAGACATTAGGTTATATTTCTGGGACAGCTTAAAGAACACTAAAATCTGGAACTGTCATGTGAACTTAATGAATATCCCAGATCCTTTGCAATCACAAAATACATCTCCCATTGACCTGTCAGGTACCTGAGTCATGTCATTGGTGGTATTGCTTCCACTAAGTCATTGCCTACTGAAGGCCTTATTGTAATAGACATATATGTAAGTTATTCGGAAATAACATTTTAACAAGTTAGTGTCTGTATTATTTTCCTATGGCTGCCATAACAAGTACCAAAACTTGGTAGCTTAAAAGAATGAACATTGAGTCTCTCACAGTTCTGTAAGTAGAAGTCTGAAAACAAGGTGTTTACAGGTCATGTTCCTTACAAAGCCTCTAGGTAAGGATCTTTCTTCCCTTTTCCAGGTTCTGTTAGTTCCAGCTGTTTCTCATCTTGTGGCACTATCACTCCACACTCTGATGTCACATGGTGTTCTCCACTTGTGTATCAGTGTCTCCTCTCTTTTTATAAGGACCACATTTATATTGAATCCATTGCCCATTCTAGTCCAGTCTGACCTGGTGTTAACTGATTGCATCTGAAAGGACTCAATTTGCAAATAAATCATATTCTAAGGTAATGGGTATCTTAGTCAGTCCTGGCTGCCATAACAAAATATTATGGACTGGAGGCTTATAAACAATAGAAATCTGTTTCTCACAATTCTGGAGGCTGGAAATCCAAGATCAGGATATCAGCATGGTCAGGTTCTATTAAGAGCCTTCTTGTGGGTTGCAGAATGCTGACTCATTGCACCCTCATGGCAGAAAGATCCAAGAGACATTTCTGGTGTACCTATTATAAAAGCACTAATTCCATTCATGAGGGCTCCACTTTCATGACCTAATTACCTCCCAAGGGCTCCACCTACTAAAACCATCACATTAGGGCTAAGGATTTCAACATATGCATTTGGGAGATAAAAATGTTCAGTCTATAACATGAGAGTTAGAACTTCAACATATCTTTTCGGGGGGGACACAATTCAAACCATAACAGTTTCCATTGATACATGAAGTAATTTATCAAATTAGCTACACCTCACCTAGCAAGAAACAAGAACCCTCAAGAAATGGCAAACAAGGCAGCTAAGCTTTTATGAAGTGAAGGGGCAGGGTGGGAAAGCAGGGAAGAAAAGTGAAGACGCAATCAATGAAGCTAACATGGCAGGCTCAAGTCAGGCATTACAACAGGCAGTCCTTGGTTAACCAGAAGACTATATAAATATATCAAGCATTGGAGGGAAGCCCCAAAAGAATATGCCAGCAAAAATAGTGAGGGGAGTGAGGAAGACAAACTTCACCTACTTCATAAGTTTGCCTGGGCCAGAAAATAAATGAACTTTAGAAGCAGAGTTTTACAATTTAAAGTAAATTAAGTCAATGAATAATTTCCTCAGAAAATTGTCTTTGGCCCTCTCACGGCTCTTTTTACAGCTTACACTAGCTTTTTCATGGGAAAAATTAATGCTTTAGACAAGTTGAATCCATACTACTTAAGTTCCTTTTAAATAATCAAGCAAGGTTAAAATGAAAGTATTCATGGTAATAGAATCTGCCACCAGGGGATTATAGCTTACTAAGAAAACTATGACTAATGTCATTCATTGACTACCCCTTACCTTCCCAAGAGTAATAAGGTAAAATTGCAGTAGGGAGGATTTAATGCAGACAGTAAAAATGTTCCCCATACAGTTTTTTTTTTTTTTTTTTTGCACTATTGCCACATCATCTTTCCTTGAAGGAGATTAAGGAATAGGAAGGAGATTATCAGAAATGGCTTAAGTAAAATGATGCCTTACTTCTCTCAGTAGTAGGTTTTTCTTGGTTTAACCAATATCTTTCCCACCACAAATATTCTTTTTCTTTTCTTCTCAGCTTGAATAGTTGCTTTCTTCAATAAATAGCTCTTATCTCCATGAAAACCACACCTCGTAATGGTATTGCAGTCAAGGTCCATGCTACAGACCTTCAAGGAAAAGCATCCTCATCTTTGGGACTCTCTATGATGAGGGCTAAAATAACCTTTCAAAATGAGACCTTTCTGCAGAGAAGTGCATCAGAGCAACATAATTGAGGCCTTGCTTGTTGAGCCTAATACCTAATAAATTACCTACATTTCCCAAGATTTCTTTTGCCTTCTGAGTTTATTGTTAATTTTGCTTTTTTGGTTCTTGACATTTTCCAAGTTTCCCATTCTGTTCAAGGATCCAACTGACAGTAGCCCATTTTCTATTGTCTTGGAGCATTTCATGAGTTCCCTAAAGTGGGTGGATGCCTCTGGGCTGTATTGCCATTTATTCAGATTGGGATGATGCTCTAGTTTTGACAGAACAGTCCTAGTTTATGTTCAGCTGGTGACTCATTATGACCTAGATCATTTTCTAGCATATTTGTTCATATTCAGTCTTCCCTATTTAACATAAAGACAAAACATCCAAGTATGTTTCAGACAACTTGTCAAGGTATCCAAAAAATTGTCCCCTATTTTCTAAAATGCTGGCAAATGCTGTCAAGGCACCAGCTAGTGCCATGATTATATACAGTTAATCTGGGAGGCCACACTGGAATGGAAACTGGGGATCCATGAAAGACAAAGGTAAGAAGTTCTCTGAAAGAATGGAGTGGAAATGACAAGGATTTTCAAGCCATATTGACTAAATTTGGATCCTGCTTTCTCCACTCTTCAGTTGAGAAAGTTATATAACTTTCCAGTCCTCAACATCTTTACCTGTCAATTAGGGATTATTAAACCTACTCCATAGAGTTGCTGTTAAACAGTGTCTTTCAAGGCATGATCCTCAGACCATCTGCTACATAATCACAGCAGTTTCTTGCTAAGGCAGATTCATAGACCCCAGACTCTGATTTCATAAATCTGGAATGATGCCTAGAACACTGACATTTTAGCATACATCCCAGATGATTACTAAGTCTGCCAAGCTTAGAGAACCATAGCTGTGAGATTTAAATGTAAACTTCTTGGTACGTAGTAGGAGTACAACAAAACATATCTATTCCTGAACAGACTGTCAGCTCCTTGAAAACAGGATGGTGCGTGTTCACTCTTGTATCCCTGATAGTACAACGCCTTGGCACAAAGCAGACGTTCAATAAATGTGCACTGATGTGGATCATAAAATCACTGGTCAGAGCAAGAAGCAAAGACTAGAAGAGTCAGGGAATGTTTGGTTCAAATGAAACAGGGGATAGAAGCAAGATACACCATCAGAAAATGGATAGACTTGCTGACTACCATTCAGTTTTCCCAGATGTCAGCATTAGCACAGAAGAGCAGCCACTAGGTATAAGACAGATAGAAGCTGTTGAGAAGGCAGTAGAAGGGAAAAGTTAAAGAACATAATGAATACTGTAGCAGGAAGGGACCAGGCAGGGAAATGATGCAAAACTCATGAGCAATTAGGATGAAGATTTGCACAGAGTCTGAAGGGCAAGACAACACAAACTGGATAACAGAGAAATGGCCCTGAGAGTCTGAAGCAGAAAATTTGAGTTTGGGATTGTGTTGGGAAAATCTAGGTAGTTTTGAGGGTGGCTAGACTAAATCAAAACTAAAAACACAACAAAGGAAAATAGAAACTTCACTAGTTCCATCATGATGAAATTGGACAGAGTACACTGAATCAACATTTTGGTTCTAAATCAACATGGAGATCTCCTGCAAAAGTGTACCTACTGGGACGCTCTTTCACACAATCTAATCTAGGCCTAAGAATGTATAATTAATGTTTTATAACTGGAGATAACATGGTTTTTATTGGAATTATGAACAAACAGCGATTAGATCCTTATAGGCAGAATATCCTGACAAAAGTATTCTACACACATATATACTTGAAAACAACTTTTGAATAAGATGACATTATTTCAAAAATAACAGTGAATCGAGCATGTGAAAATAGCCTTACATATTTGAAAAACACCCCTGACATGTGCATATATAGAGCTTTATTCCTCTTTAATTTTACATTTGTTTACCTCGGATAGTATCCATAGGAATGCATGGATCCATTTTCCTAGTCCTAACATAATACAGTTTTCTACAGCATCGCTTTACACACGGTAGTGCTTTCTCAGTATCTGAGTTATAGCCTTATATCTTATTATGCATATGAAATATTTAGACAGCAATTAGCCCAGTGATTCACTGTATTAATTACTTGCCTTGTAGAAAGTAACATGCCAGCAATTTGCAAAGAGAACCACAAAAAGAATTCTATGGTAATACAAGCATTTGTGTGTTTTTAAAGATAAGTCTATTACATAGAGTCATTCATGAAGAATAAATGGCAAGCAAAAATAGGATTTATCAGGGTAGAGCCCTAAGGGTTGTAGAAAACACAGGAAAATCCAATTAGAACCGCAGGAAGTTGGTTCAATCTCTTAATCGGCACTGCAGCACAGCAGATTAATATTATTGCCTACTATTTAAACTTTATTACTCCATTTTTCTGTCTGTGGTCCTCTGCTTTGCCAGCCCACCTTGAAAAGATGGCAGGCAGAACCATATAATACTTTTTATGGCCTTGGCAACAGCACTGTTTTGTGGTTTGAAAGATAAGTACCATTCTAGAAATGATGAGGTGAGGAAGCAGGCGACACTTTAGCTTGTTTTATAAGCCAGAGTGTCGGCTGTTTGCCCTGCATTCTAATCATGAAAGCCATCAGCGCCAGCACTTTGCCGGCTGCTACTGACTGACAGAAGAATTTACAGGAGTCATTTTTCTATGGAATTATCCTCATAAAGTTAGAGGCAGCAGGAGACAGTGACTACAGCAAAGACTCCAAAGAAGTCTTGGTCTTGGGTTCCAATTATAACAACAACACAGACTTACTAAATGACCTTGGGATACTCAACTTTTAGGTGTTATAAACAAGCCTTGAAGTTTATTAAAAGCCAGATTTATGGATAAATGGTACTTACATAAACATACACAAATAGTTCCTTTTCTAAAAATATGAGTGCATTAGTTTCCTAGGGCTGTGATAACAAATTACCACAAACTGGGTGACTTAAAACAAGAGGAATTTATTCTCTCAACGTTCTGAAGCTAAACTCCAAAATCAAGTTGCTGGCAAGGCTATGCACCTTCTTATGGTTCTAGGAAAGAATCTTTCCTTTCCTCTTTCTAGCTTTTGGTGGCTTCCAGTAATCCTTGGTGTTCCTTGATTATAGCTGCATCGTTCCAACCTCTTCCTCCGTTGTTGCATGGACTTCTCCCTGTGTGTCTGTGTCTGCATGTTGTTCTCTCTCTTTGTTAAATAAAGGCACCTGTCATTGGATTTGGGACCCATCCTAACCTATTTGAGGTTATCTTAATTTAACTAATTATATCTGCAAAGATCCCATTTCCAAATAATTCACGTTCTGAGATTCCTTGAGACATCAATTTGGAGAGGGGGACAATATTCAACCCACTTCAGTGGGAGAATTCAATTATACAGTCGTAAATCTTTTTATATTTTGAGATAAGTAGATATAAATTCTAATAATTTAAATCATGATTCTTCCTATTAATGAGTTATTGCATATATGTGTTATACACAGACAGTTTGTGATTTTTATGGTATGTTAACATACGCAGCAAGTATTTAGTTAACTTGAAACCCCTTAGACAGTTATAGTAAAAGAAGGTTGTATAATTACTTCTTGTAGCTTATTTTTCAAATACTCAACTAACAAGAGATTTCTAGAATTAAGAGTTCATTCCTTTACTCTATATAGATTTTGGTTGGCAAAAGTTAATATAATTCAAAGTTTAGAAAACTGAAACATTTTTATCCCCATTGCAAATCAATGCACATATTATTTTATATAGTAAGCAGATGTTTTATGTTTTTTGCAAATCAAATATTTGTTATTTCACAATCAACAAGGTTCTCAGTTAATCATTTTTAGAAGAAAAGATGTCTAGGTTAGGTTTGGGGTCCATTTTACATTGGCACAAGAACTCATCAGATTCATCTCAGTAAATATATCTGGCCAAATAAGATTCCTGTTTGGGCAAGCAAAGTTTTCTTTTCTCTGAATTTGCAATTCTCTTCTATTTTTCAGGTTCATAAGACACATGTAAATGTAATCTCCCTGCTGCACACCACCAGTTCATTTCTTTCTCTGTTTCTTCCCAGGTGTTGATTAGACCATCCCAGTTGCTATTTGTATCTATTTTACAGTATGGAACTGTTGAATTGATATAAATGAAAGTGTTTATTTGACAATATAACTTTTTTCTCTATACTTTTACTCTTCTGAGGTTGTACTTTACTTTTTAAAGTGTGCTACTAATAATTTTTTCACATTTTCAAAATCAATTCTCACGCTTTCTCTAATTTATTTCCTCAGATGCTTACATACTTTGTGCCACCACAGAGGGGAGTAGCCGATCTAGACTCTTCCAGGGATTTATTTTATTTATCTCTTCTGTAAATCACTGAGGATATTTTACCTTTTCCTAACAGGGTTCTTACAATGATCAGAGAAGAGCTGAAAACTTCATGCTGTTCTTATCCCTTGCAACACCTCCTGCATCTCCTCATGCCCTTGCATCCATCTCTCATGCAGTGCAAGAGCCTGGCCTAGCTTGGTATGAAGTGCTAAACAGGGCATAGTTTGAGAGGGATTTTCTCCAGTTGTTTGGGATCTTTTTTTTTTTTTTTTCCCGTGGTGTTGTTATTTTTTTCAGGTTCAATTAGCATAACACAGAAGTGGTGATTTTAGGTTCTAGTCTGTATATGACTTTCCATATTGCTGCAACATTGGGGTACTATTAAAGACAATATATAAGTTGCTTTTAGGCTAGTTTTTGTTGAGCTCAGCTTTTACGAGGCTCATGATGCATTGAATTTTACTGTTACTTCTTCTACTTTTTAAGTATCTTGCAACATAAGAACCAGGTGCTATATGTCTGTTCCTTAATTAAAAAGGGCTATATACCATCCACTAAAATTTAAAACAACACTAAAATTAAAAAATGACTTGCTGAAATGTTCCTTTGTGAATATTCCCCCCATTTCTGGGGCTGTGTTATTATGGCCTTTCTATACAAATTGACAGTTCAGGGAATTTTTCAATTCTGGAGTTGATGACTTTTTTCATTTGCCCCAGCTGCAAAGGTATAAATGTGTTTTAATGAAACTACATTTTAAAACCTGGTTATTTATTACTGGTATGCAAGGAAATGAAAGCAAGTTGATATAGGATTCTTGACTTTTAGTGATTCTAATAGTAAAAATAATTCTAGGCCTGGTCTAGTAAAGTTTATAATAAGTAAATTGTTAATAGTAATGAGGTTTAATGGCATAGGCTTTCATGAATTTATGAATAGGAAAGAGTAATCATTGTACCTAACATGCCAGACTCACATAGACTTTATGCGTAAAACACAAAGCCATGTTTATTACCTATACAATTAACTAATTGAAAACGTAAGGCAATTTTAAATACTACTAATTCATTATACTAAACTGAACTTCTGTGAAATTGAAGACAGAAAAATAGCCATTCACAGGAATACACACCCTTGCTACATAGTGGGGGAAAATATTTAAGGTTCTTACTACTCCTCTATTTCATAGATAAGGAATGTGAGGCCCAGAAAGGTTAAGAGGTCACAGAGCTTTTAAGAGTTGCAGCAGAAATTCAAGCACAGTTCTCTTCAATTTCTTAATCTCTTCATGATTTTTTCTATAGTGCCCAATAATCATACCACTTAATATAATTATTTTATTTTTACTTCATATTATTTTGTAGAAATTAGACTATGGTCATATTCTCACTGATGATTAAAGATTAATAAGGGAAGTTATATTTTTAGATGACTATAATATTTATAACAGAAAAAGAGCCTCAGAATTTATCTGATTCAGCTCTTTTATTTTACAGATAAGAAAACTACTACCAAAAAAAGCAAAGAAAATTTCCAAAAGGTCCATAAATATCTGTTAGCAAATATGTCAGATGTAGGGACCTAGATTTCCAGTAGTATTTTAAAGATATTTATTAAATAGCTTTAATTAATTCAAGAAGTATATTTAAAGAACAGATAATAAAGAAATTAATGTTAGCATAATCTAATATTTATTTGACTTACACAAATGTATCAAGTGTATTAAATTTATAATTGGGCTGATTGCCTTTAAATTTGACCATTGTGTGAGCACAAATAACAGAATCCAATCTGATATCATTTGTACAGTAGATATGCTTAAGTGATTTTAATATATGTTTACATATACTTGGAAAAATTTGTATATTTGATGGTGCTGAGAAAATTTGTTATTAGCTCAGAATTACTATGTTTTCTCTTTTCTTCCTTATATTGTAATCATTTCTCAATTGGTTCTTCCAAAGAGAATTCTTTAGTTTATTATGTAGATACTTATTAAGATAATTGATTCATGAAATTAAGATTACCTTTTGTTCATTTGATTTTGGAGAGGCATTACTATAACAAATAAACAACCTTGTCATTTGCTACTTTTTTTCCAGTGAGTGCTCATGAAAGAAATTAAAATGATACATCATCAGTGTATCTTTCTGTAAAGTAAGATGGAACAACTTTTGCAAATCAAATGGCATGCAGCTCCAACCTGAAAGAGATTTGGCTTAATTATGACTTCAATCACAGTTCTGTTAGCATAAATCCATTTGTTCCCAAAGGCATGTATTTGCAGGATATCTACTAAGTGGATGAGGCTAAGGAAACAAAACTAGAGACATCAATGTATTTACTGCACCATGCATATAAGGGTAGAGGGGAATAAAATATCTTTTAGAAAATAACTGTGATGTAGATGCTGTTCAGCATTGGGTAACTATATAGTTCCCTTTGTGATTCCATGTTTATATGTTCCTGCAAATAAAATTCCATTTTTTCTTTATTATCTACATTAGGTGAAAAAAGTGTATTTTAAACTACAGCAAGAAATATGCCCTTCCTTTTCACAATTCTTCTTCAGAGTATACCATGCCACAAATAAGCATTTTTATACAATCTAGTGGCATGACAATAATGTGGTGTTTCTAATCTATCAGGTTCCTGTGGGAACCAAGGAATAGTACAAATGTTCATCACATAAGTGGACTATTATATTTATTATAAAGTAAATATTGATAATTTTTTTCTGGAGAGCGTTGCCCTGTAGGAATTGGGTTATGCTGTCATACTCTCACTGAAGATTAAATCAGTGATTCCATTTATTGCCATATTATGTAAGAGATAGCATGATATTGTGGTTCAGTGTACAGATTCTAGTCTCAAACTGCCTGGGTTTGATTCCAGCTCTGCTATTTGCAGGCTGTGTAACCTTGCACAAATTCTTTACCTCTCAGTCTTTTAATTTTCCTATTGTAAAATAATGGTAATTACAGTTTTCATTATATGGCATTATTAAGAAAATTAAATGTACTACTATTTCTAAAGGACTTATAACAAGATCTGTTCTGCAAAAAGTGAAATAGAAGGAACATGGACTTTGGTGCCAAGCAGAAGTAGATTGTAATTATGAGTCTGCCACTCACTAGTTGTTTCCTCTTGGACAAGTTTTCTAAAATATACAAGTCTCGGTCTCCTCACCTAAAAATAGGACTGAGATAGATATCAAACCTGACTCATAATATACTTTCATCCTATTCCCTCTCCCCTTTTCCTTAAACTCTCAGTTTAGAAACATTGCTGCTTGTGCCCATGTCAAATTATACAATGCCCAAATTAATAAAAGTGAAATGAGTCTGGGCGCGATGGCTCACGCCTGTAATCCTAGCACTCTGGGAGGCCGAGGCGGGCAGATCATTTGAGCTCAGGAGTTTGAGACCAGCCTGAGCAAGAGTGAGAACCTGTCTCTACTAAAAAATAGAAGGAAATTAATTGGCCAACTAAAAATATATAGAAAAAATTAGCTGGGCATGGTGGTGCATGCCTGTAGTCCCAGCTACTCAGGAAGCTGAGGCAGTAGGATTGCTTGAGCCCAAGAGTTTGAGGTTGCTGTGAACTAGGCTGATGCCACGGCACTCTAGCCTGGCACTCTAGCCTGGTGAGACTCTGTCTCCAGGCTAAAAAAAAAAAAAAAAAAAAAGTGGTGAAATGATATATTTTAGTTTGCTTGGTTTGAAGCATCACACACTTTCATGTCTTTGTCTTAGGCAGAGTTCTCTTGCTAATGAATAATTTTAAAAAGAAGGAAAAATAAAAGACAATATGGCAACTATGCATTTATAGGATTTGCAGAATCTCTATATAATTTTAGAAATTGACATTCTTGTGAAATACATAATATACTACCTCAAAAATGGAGATATAAATCAACTTGGAAAAAATGATTTAAATAAAAAGACATAAGACTGATATTTAGTAATGAGTGTGTGTGATAAGAAAAGATATCAAGAGAATTAAATAGTAATGAAAAGTGTCAATCCACAATGATTGATACTAGTAAACAGTAGAATCAATGCAGTAGAAAACTAATTTATTATATGGAGGTCACACTGAAAAATTCACTAATAATATAGAAAAAAATTGAGTTGGAATGATGAGGAAGATGATAGATATGAGATTACAAATATGGAGATCTAACTTTAGATTAGTAGAGTTTTCTAAAGAAAAATATAAAAATTGCAATATAAACATAATGAAATGCATCAAGGAAGAATTTTCTTCAATTGAAAAAATGGCTCAAGCATCCAAGTTGAAAGAGCTCTCTTATTATAAGCAAGGATTAAGAAGAGATGCCCACATTTAGATAAACTCTAAAAATTTTTTGATTTATCAAGAATGGATAGTACATGCTTTTGTTATCCAGACCTGGGGGGGGGGGCGAGTCCATAAAGAAAAAATAAAACCAGCAATAAAATACCTAGGAAAGAACAAAAATCCCGTGCACCCATCCCTCTCTGAAACTTCATTTCAGAAGATGACAGAGCAACATCCATAGAGTTTTAGGAGAAAACATCATAACCCAAGGGTATTACACTAAACAAAATTCCTATTCTGAGATAGTCAAGGGCTTCAGAATATGTACCATCCCTGTATTCATCTTGAAATCAAAGTAAGGCTTTATTCATAGGGTATGTGTAAGAGAATTTGTAGGTCTCTCCATACTTTGTTTGACTACAACTCAGTAATCCAGATGGACTACTTCTTGTTAGGGGAATTCTGCAACCCAAGGGAAATACTGGGCTCCACCATTTTTCTCTGCTGTTTCTATTCTACTTCCATACTTCCAGTTTCTGAAATATATTCTTTGTGCCATATATTTTATTTTACCATTGAGATGGCCTCTCTTAATTTATTTGATGATCACTTAAAATAGTAGGTGCTATCCTTATCTAACACTTATTAACAATGACTAAACTTAGTTTCAAGAATTTTACATAACTTTGGACCCTAGGTAATATTTTTTTCTTATATCCCTCCTCGGAAAGCAGGGATAAATAAAGCCCCATTATAATCATTTTAATTGCTAGGAAATTTGATCATAACTTTATATGGTTTTGTTGTTATTGTTGTTTTGTGTTTTTTTGTGTGTGTGTTTTTTTTTTTTTTTTTTGAGACTGGGTCTTGTCTGGGCTAGAGTGCAGTCGTAGCTCACTCACTGCAACCTCAAACTCCTGGACTCAAGCAGTCCTCCTTCCTCAGCCTCCAAAGTAGCTGTGACTATAGACATGTGCCAGCTAATTTTTTGTTGTTGTTGTTTGCTTCTTTTTTTTTTTTTTTTTTTGAGACAGAGTCTCACTCTGTTGCCGTAGCTAGAGTGCAGTGGTGTCATCATAGCTCACTGTAGCCCCAAACTCCTGGGTTCAGTGACACTCCTGCCTCAGCTTCTTGAGTAGCTGGGACTACAAGCCTTCACCACCATACTCTGCTAATTCTTTCGATCTTTGGTAGAGACAGGGTGTTGCTCTTGCTCAGGCTGTTCTTGAACTCCTAACCTCAAGCAATCCTCCCGCTTTGGCATCCCAGAATACAAAAATTACAGGTATGAGCCACCATGCCCAGTGTCATTGGTCTATTTAAATGTTCACTTGCAGATATTTCTCTAATATCAAAAAAAAAGAAGATGCCTTTTGCCTGTCTTTTTGATAATCCTTCGCTTCTTCCTTGAAGCGAAATAATATTTAAATTCCTCCTTTCAGACATGTCTAGCTTACCAGATCCAAGGCTCACGGAATGACTTAACATGGCTTTTCAGGCTTGTGGGTGGGCAGGCTGGAGACTTAGTCACTATGGCAATGACAGGCTTAAATAAACAGTGTCAGCAGTATAAATAAGCTGCTGCCACAAAGCACAGCTTCTAAACCAAACCAAATCACATTTTAATGACTGTAAGCTCAGAAATTTTTACCTAATATTAAATTAACCAGGTGCCTACTCTTGGCTTTTTCTTTCTTAAAAATCTCTTTAAAATCTCCCTCTGTAATTCTTTTTCTAGCCCAGCTCCTTTTTGTACTTTCCTAATATGTTCTCTGAAAGTCATATGAGGTTGGTTATATTGCAGTTCTTACCAATTACAATATATATAATTCCTTACTTTTAAGAAAAGGACCACAGTATACTTGCTACCGAGGGAGAACATTTTGGAAGTTTCTCTGGCATTCAATTTGAACAGTATCCCACAAAAATAACAACTGTCTTGAGTATACATATGTTAGCATATGTAGTCCTTACAACAACCTATTGAGGTTTACCCCCATTCTACAGAGAACACTATTTCACAGAAATCAAAGAGTTCAACCAAATCCATACCACTTTTGAGTAATGGGACTCACATTTGGATTCAGATATTCAGACTGTTTTAGGTTCATGGTCTTGACACTTCCATCGTTACAGTGAAAAGAAAAAAACCCAAAGTAGCTTCATTTGTATGTAATTTTGGTCTTTCATCTCTAAGAATAAATAACTAAGAACTGAATATAGACCATTTTCCTTCCTAATAAAATAAACCTGGGTTTCTTTATATTTTCTTTTTTTTTCTTTCAGCATATTACGGGGGTACAAATGTTTAGGCTACATATATTGCCTTTGCCCCACCTGAGTCCGAGCTTCAAGAGCATCTAGCTTGTTTTTCTTCAGCAAATAACTAAAGAAGGGAAAAGGAGTAATGGTTTAAATAAAGCTATTTTTAGTCATTTAAAAAAATTTATGTTTCTTCCCTAGACACTGAAAGAAGAAGGTACTGATTTGAGAACAAATAGTCAAGTGATAATCCTCCTACTTAATTTGTAGGGGAGTTTAAATAGGTCAGATATTATGCAGAAAATTTTCCATATGATGCTTTTCATCTAATAAGACAAAATTTCAGTTTGGGGAAAACAGTAATTAAGACTCTGGTCTCTTCCTGCTATAAACACTACATTTTCTCATTGTTGAGAGTTATGTATGCTCACTGAGGTGGAAATACAATACAGAACATTTGAATAACAATGTTATCAAAAAATGCATTTTATTGTTACTTTATTGAAGAAAATGCCCTTTAATACTAAGTACAACAATAAGAATTGAAATAAAAGGAAAAAGTGTAGATAAAATAATAGAAAAGTGGAAGAGATTATTAAAACTGATTATTAGTGTAAAACACTGTGGTTTGAGGAATTTCAAAAAGGAGAAGTCAGAGATGTGTAAAATAGGTATATTGAGTCTTTTAAAAGGCAAATTTAGAGTGTTGCTAGTTTCTGACCAGACATTAGGACAAGAGGTGACAGAGAGACCCCCATTAAAATGCTTGGTGAGCACTCCAGAGGCTGCCTTTGAGTTAATCAGTAATTTTTCACAGACGACATCTAATCTATGAGTATAAATTACTTTGCAGTCCTATTATTCCTTAATTGAAGTGCACCAATGTGAAATTGCCATAGATGTTGCAGGAATGATTCTAGCCTCAATTAACTTGGGTGGAATTGAAGCCCTTTTTTCCCCTGAACTGGGATTATTGTCTGACATCTTGTATTTATTTAAATTGTTGCTAGAAAATTAGAGGGAGAATGTGTGTGACTAGGTGTTTTATAAGGATCTTCTGGAGCCAAAAGAGCATCTACACAATCTATTTCTATTTTAATCTATACCCATCTTATGCTGCTGTTTTGTGTAACAGATGTGCAGCCAGCAGTAGCTTAATCTCCCCAGATTTCACTTGGGAAGTGGAGATTAATAGCAGTCATTTTTTCAAAGTGGCATTTACAATCTGTGTGATTTTTAGTTCAAAAAGGCAAACACCCCTATTATTTTTTAAAACGAATTCTCCTACATAGCTGCTGTTGTTTAATATATAAAACATGGCTTAGGCTTTCTGTCTAGACTGCGGGGAAGGGCACCATGAGTAAGCTCAATACTATGCAGTCCATGATACCAACCCTAAAAACTGTTGGAGTAACATACTGCCAGTAGCCATTCACTATTAATAGTAATTGATTAAAATATCTTCTTCTGTTTTTTCCCAATAAATATCATTTGAGAAAATATTGTTGGTTTATTAGTTTTTACTTGGAACTAAAAACCATGAAGATAATAAACCTGGTGTCTAATCACATAGTAACTGAATAAATAAAGGTGAAATTAACTCTACAATGACTATAAAGTGCTGATGAAATTGCTTCCCAATTCCTGACATTACTAGTAAATATCATTGATATCAAGGATTATTTATAGCCCAAGATGTTTTCTTAAAGTAAATTTTTTAGGTCTCTTAAACAAATTGATCGATATATATTTTAATTCAAATATTCTGCCCCATTACTTTTCACATTAAGACCTATGCCCTGAATGTTGTCTCCAAAAGTCTCTTATTAGATGGAAATGTTACCTAATACAGTAGCCTAATAACTTAATATGGAACTTAATTGGCAATTCTTGGTGACTAACATCAAAGGTAATTCTCACCTTGATAGAATTGTCTATTGCCATTTCAATTCAATATATATTTATTGAATGTCTATTATGTGACGAGCCCTAGAGATAAACCTTATATAACCCTTACTCATTCAGTAGCAATTTGGCATTAGCTAATTTATCAGATTATTTAGTTAATCTCAAAACAAAGATTATAGAAATAAAAATGGTAGTTCTGGGTCTACATAACACTGGATAGCTACTAAAGTTAGAAGAAACCAGAAAGACCTAGATGAAATTTAGAAATGTCAAGATTTCCACCATACCTTTACTTACCTATTTTGCTTAAGTCAAGTTTTTGTTTGTTTGTTTTGTTTTGTTTCAGCATATTATGGGGGTACAAATGTTTAGGTTATATATGTTGCCTTGCCTCCTCCTTACCCCCTGGAGTCAAGTTTAATGATAATGAAATCATTGATCTTTAAGTATATTGGTTACTCTATGATTTTATCTCTAAATCCAACTGTTTATCATTGCAAACAGAGTTTTCCACACACAGACAATATTGTGTGTAAAGAATAAGCAAGGCTATTCTTCTTTTTTAAAAATTCACTGGGAGTACCCAAGTTCCTTAATAAGGCTATTTTCTGGACCTCAGAGGAAATATACTCATGGATGAATACATGGTTAAGTAGGTTGCAGTGGGGAAAAATGGGTCTTGATAATCAGCAGATGATCATACTGATGGATTGGGTCAGCAGGAACCAAAAGGAGTATATCTGGTCCACTGCAGGAAAGTAACTAGTGAATTGAGCTAATCCAGTCTAAATGCCATTGATGCCATTGATCCTTAGCCTCATTACATTATGGGCCAGGTAGGCATACAGAATAGAATTATTCTTAAGAACCAGCAACATAGGAGCCTATATAATTGGAGCATTTCCAAATCTAAAGACTGAACCATCATAAGCATTCTCTAAATTGCTGTGAATCAATCACACATTAGAGAGGATTGCACATGCCTTTTCATAATGCCAACAAAATTGTGAGTCATCGTTGGTTTTTGGTGCTACTTAAATACCGACATGAAAGGTTATTCTCTAGCCTTGACAGAACTGTGTCCATTTGCAGTTCAAGTCAATGTACATTTATTGAATGACTATTATGTGTCAAGTCTAGGGGATACACATTACCTGGAAACTGAAGAAAATAGTCCTTCACCTCAATAGACTCACCACTCAGTGAGCTTCCTCTTAATATAGGTTCTTCACCCTTATTTGGGAGAAGGTATGTCTGGATGTCTGTGAAACAAAAACCCACCTACATTCTTCTGTTAAGAGGCTGTCTCTCAAAACCCTTATGAGAGGGCCTTGTGACAGGTCTTTCTTGTTCCTGCTCTCTCTTACAACTCTACCTCTTATTCAGACTTCTCATCTAAATGATTTTATCAGTACAGCCAGAAGTCTCTCCAATCTTTTAACTTTACTTACAGCCCCTCAGTAGTTGACAGCTGTCAGCTAGACCAACTTAATTCATCATTCATTAATCAAGGGGCCCAGTTTGAAGATGAGATAAAGAGCCTAAGCCAACAGTCCATTACAGCTATCTCAGGAAGTCACCAACAGCCATCTCACAACGTTTTCGGTTTTCAGGTTTTGAGTGATGGATAGCCACTGCTCTGCTTTGCTTAATGTCTGACCTCATCTGAAAAAGGACTGAAAGAGTCTGTATATCTACCTGAAAATTTGCAGATGTATGTTTATTATAGATTCTTGAAAAAAAAAAATTCACAGGGCATGTTTTTAGCCTGTGCCTGTACTCAAGAAATAAGCAGACCAGGCATGACTAATTCATTCATATTGGCTGTGTTAGCAATTGACGTGGATCACTGCACAATCAGTTCAGCTTTGTCACTGGTAGGCACCAGACTTCTAGCTCCACCTTCAGATTTGCCAGTGGAATACAGTAGATCATCAGCAAATGAGGGGACATGTGGAGAAGATGACAGAGCTAAGACCTAGTTTGACTTAGGAGAAATGGCTCCCAGATTCATTTATACTTTCTTTTATTCTATAAATTTGTATTTATGACCTACTATGTGACAGAGGCTGGCAGGGAGTACAAAGATGAATTTTTTCTCTCCCCTCAATCTTTTCAAATGCTTATAATCTAATAGAGAACAGAGTCATGAACATGAATAGTTTTTATAAAGATTATCCACAATAAATATGAATAGTCATCAATTCAGAAAACATTTCTTGAGCACTTAGTATGTGTAGGAAGTGTGCTAGGCACATACTGTGTAATAAAGAACTCTAAATAAAGATTATATGTTGGATTACAGTGTGGGAGATTGGAACCAAAAATGGGCACGATGATCCAATATATAATTTTCATATGAGAGTTCTTTGTGTTACTTCCATACTGTCATCTTCCCCACTCCTATTCCTCTTCCCCCTACTCTGTGGCTTCTTCATGTTCAGATTTATGATGTTCTAAAGATGATCAAACATTTCAGGTAAGAGTTGTAAGTAACCCTAAAGGGAATGTAACAATTGTATTGGTGCCTATATATTTGTCTCCTAATGGTACAACCTTAGACTCTGAATAAAATGATGCAACCTGAAGTCCTATTTTCTAGGTATAAAAGGTGATGAGCACACTAAAAGCCCTGACTTAAGCATTATACAATGTACCCATGTAACTAAAACATTTGTACTCCCTTAATATTTTTAAATAAAAAACAAAACGCCTATTGTAGTTTCTGCTTTTCCTCCACCTTTTCTATTATGTGCCTGCTTCATTTATGAATATCAATAAGCTGATAACTGCATTTGTTTCTTCAATTTCATTATAATGTGTTTTCTTTAATTCACATTGTTTATTTCCCATGCCTCTCTAAACTTGGTGCCTGGTGTGGTGCTTGTCACATGCTGCCAATAAATTTTCCTTTGAATTCAACTATAAGATATGTTCTGAATGTAATTAAGAGAGTTCTTCCCCCCTGTTAGAACTGTATAGTACTAAACATAAGATGTGAAGAATGGAGCATTCATGGCAAAGATCCAATGTCAGTCTCTTTAAGTTGCATGACCAAGGAACGTGGTGCTTTCTTGGAACAAGACTAGACAGTTCTGTCCCCAGGAGTTCTGACAACCAGGCTCTCTTTGAGATGAGTGAGTGCTCATATCAACTGAAAATAATTCACATTCCCCTTAAAATTAATGTAGAATTGAATGAGTACTTTATCCACTTACCTACTTTATGAAAAGTGAGTCTTATTCTACTTAAATGAAGGCAGAAGAGACCACAAGTCGTTAGCCTGGAAATACTTTTGATGAAAGACAAATTTTCTTTCTTTCTGGAGTTATGTTTAAAACCAGGGGAGTTTTCTCTCACTTTCCTTTTTTGCTTAGTTATTTTTCTCTTCTCTGATTGTGCCTTTGTATTGTAAGACGGAGGCTGCTGTATTTCATTGTCACAAATGGGTCATGCATTTGTTCCAGTGTGTGACCTCTGGAAAGGAGAAGATTATATTATCAAGGAATAGAAGGTTGTAGCCTGCATGATTTGTACAGGGAGAAAAAAGTTAAGTGTTCAGAAGAGAGATGCTTAAAAGCATAGGAAAAGTTATCTTGCAGATTCTTACAGCAGAGAAATATTTTGTTTAAAAAAGTTCATACACAAAGCTATACTTCTTTATGAAAATATGAAGTTCACACTCTATTCAAGACAAAGCCCTTAAGGCTTACTCTGTTATTAATTCATTAGATGACCTCAAACTCTTATTTATTAATCAAGACTATTATATAAATTAAATGAAACATGGTATACAAAGTACTTAGCTAAGTGCCTAGCATAGAGTAATGTTCTCAATAAATTCTAGTTATGTCACATAAGACTGGTCACCATTATTATTAATTGCTGTAGAATGGAATGGGCATTACTAAAATTTTGTAATTATTTCATATTTGGAAAGACCATGCAATTATATGTACTAATATTGAATTTTTAAATGAATTTTATTTATTTGATTTGAGTTAAGGGGTTTATTTGTGTTTGGGAGAAAAGGGCTGTAAAAGAAAAAATATCACTTGAAGAGTGAGAATCTGATGCAGAGAAAACTTTAAGATAGCAAAGAAAACACAAGTAGAAGAGTACTAGCATAATTAAAGGCCTGGAGGAAGTGAGGTCTAGAAAAGAAAGAAACAAAAGTCTACCCCGCCTGAATCAGAGGCAGGGGGGAAAAAAAGGGAGAAGAAAGTCATGTTAGTGAAGCTGACTTGGTGCTTGGCCTTGGAGCTGAGTTTGAGAAGTGACCATTTGTTACTTCTGATCATAAATAACTTAAGAGTTATGGCTCAGCTCAGGGGAAAGGAGCAGCTGTGACCTACTAGTATGTATAGATAGTCAAATATTGATTATTCTTTCTATGCTGCAAGCCTTGCTTGCTCCTCTGAGTAAGGCTTCTTTGGACAAAATCTGACATGCTGTTTTTAATATAGAAAAGCCTTTTTTTATTTTACCATTGAGTATAGTACGGCTATACCAGCTCAGCCTATTAAGAAATCAAGGTTTGCTCTGACTGTAAAGCTTGCACCCATAACCAGTGCTGACCATTTTTTATCAGTCTACATACCACATGTGCTTTTGGTAGAATTAGCTTTGATCATAGCAATATGAATCAACTCTAATTTTAAAAAACAAAAGGAAATTATGAACAAAAATAGGAAAATGCTATCTTTATAACTCTAAAATAGTCACAGAAATGGTGAATAAGAAATGCAAACTTTTGAAATAATGTTCATTCAGTATTGGATTTTCAGATTATAGTATATCATTAGTATTTTTTCTTTGTAAGAAATGGTGGGATGGCCTTCCCCCTACATCTAGGAAAAAAAGGCTAAGCCTGTTTAAACAAAAGTCTGTTGTTGAACACTTGGCCAAAGCTTGCTGTGAGCTGCCACAAACTCATCAGTAAGGTTGTACAAATTAGAAAAAGGCACTTCCTAGAGGTAGACTCCCTTGTGCTGTGACAATCTCCTCAATCATGAGGTGGCATTGTTTATAGGCTACCCTGTGGACCCTGGGTAAAACTATTTAACAGCAATATACCAGCAGGCTTTTCCTCTTAGATAAGCTTGAAAAAATCTTTTAGCATACTGAATGATGATATTTCTTTTGGCATGGATAACAGGTGATAAACCTAAAGAGTACATTATTTTCTGTAGATTTTATGACATTGCTTTTGTTATAATTAACTTCATTCAAATAAATTACAAATTAAACTACCATAACTTGGCTCTGATCAACAAATATTCATCTACATTATATATTTATACACTTATATAAGAGTTAGAGAATAGTTCCACACAAGGCAGACAAAAAGAAAATTGGATTATTTTGCCTGAAGAGTAAAGAAAGTATTTTCCTTGAATATCCTGCCAGAGGAACCTGCCAGATGTTTTCCATCTTTTCTGAATGCAGAAAAAAAGGAAACTGGCTTAAGCTACATAGATATTTTGGCTCTGGAAAGAATTTCCTAGCAAAGAGAACAATAAAATTAGTTTATAAAATAACTTTTTTCTCAAGGTAGATAGAATCTTAAAAACAAATTTAAGGATTTTATTACTCACATTTTTTTAATTCAGTTTTTCATTTCTTTTAGAAATAAATGTAAGGATAGTTTGTAGATAAAATCAGCATTTACTGCCAGAAAAATTAGTAAAGGAACATAGAGTAAGACTCACACATTCATTTATTACCATGGAAGAACTGATTTTTGCACATGACAATACCCCTGCTTGTCTGTAACAGTTAAGGGCAGATAAAATGTAGTTTGGAGGAAAGGGCAACAGAGTAGAGACTTTCAAATAACAAACTTTTGCCATTGTGGTCCTGTAACACATAAAGCCATTACATAAAAATAGTAGATTAAAAAAGCAAAAGGGAACATACACAATTTCCATGACACAAAACACCTTTATATGGAAATAGTTGATAAGTAAAGCAAAACAGAGAGAAGACATACACAATGTAGTGAATTATTTAAGAAATCCACAAACTCTGTGTTTCCCTGTACAAGCATTAGACTAGAAGACAGGCCCACTGGAGTCCTAACCAGCTGTGTGACATTAGGTAATTTATATTCCCTCTCTGATCCTCAGTTCTCTCACTCGTAAAATTACATGGTCACTCTAGTTAGTAAAGGCTTTTACAACCCTAATATTTTTGTAGAAATTCCTTATCTTCTTTTTTAAAATTTTGTTTAATTTCAGCATATTATGGAGGTACAAATGTTTAAGTTACATTTATTGCTTTTGCCCCACCTGAATCAGAGCTTCAAGTGTGTCCATCCCCCAGATGGTGCACACTGCACCCATTGAGTATGAATATACCCATCCCCTCCTCCCTGCTCCCATCTGCCTGACACCTGCAAGGTTCTCAAATTTTAGTGTACATCAAAATCACTGGGTAACTTGTTAATAGTGCAGATTCCACCCCAGAGATTCTGAGCCCCTCTCCAGAAATTCTGACTCAGTAGATAGGGTCCAAAGAATCTTTTTCACATACTCTGTCCATGGTAAGGTTGCAGGAAGGCAAACAAACAAACAAAAACAAAAACAAAAAACATACATTCAAGAAACACTAGAATAAAACCTAACTTTCGGGAGAACAGGGGACATGTCTTATCAGACTTTGTATATTGAGTAACTAGCAGAGTACCTGGCAGAGAGTAAATATCCAACAAATGTTTATCTAAGGAACTATTTTTCATTAAAAAATTATTTCATGTTCATCATATTAATTGATTATCATTATCTGCTCCTCTACAAGAAATAAGAGATGATTAGTTAAATTTTGATCATGCTACTGGGGGTATCAAATCATGTGGTCCTTTTGCACCTTTGGGTAGGGTTGGTGATTTAAGATGCAAAAATGGATTTATGTTTATGGGCAGCAGTCAACAAAGTTTGGAAAACACTTATTAAAGAGGTACGCATAAGAAATTCAAATGCAGTTGTCAAGAAAGGGATATTTCTAATGGAGGGAAGATAGGCTAGGTTCCTCAGTAGTTACAAATTGAAATAGAAGTGCTCTGTAAAACTAACAAATTGAAAAACATCATTTCTTTTCTTCAACATAGCTACCCTCCAATCTTCAATATAAAAGAAAAATAATTGAATACTGCATTTGTATACTTTTTGCTAAATGGCATAATTATGAGATGTTCTTTTTATTCTGAAAAAGGACTAACTCTTTACATTAAAGTGCTAGAAAATCAAGCTGTCACTTCAACCCACAGCAGCTGTCTCTCATACCACCTCTGCCAAATGTCACCCTTCCTCCCTGGGGTTTGATTCTGCTACTGGATCTGGGGGAGTATGCCTCACTGCACAGCTTGTAACATCAGTCTTTGTGCCTTCGAGTCTCAGATTCCTTCTCATTTCACCTCATGTATATTAATACAGAGATTAGTTTCACTTTTTTCTTGAATAGCTAATCACTTGGCAGCCAACATCCAACTGTGGCATTACAGGTCAAATCAGCTGAAAAGGACAGTGACTTCAAGCTAGAAAATATAATGCTTACTGAAAACTGAACCTAGAACAGGACCTCAGACTTGTCACCTGGACATGAAAGATTTATTTTCAATTACAAATCTGAGCTTAATGTGAGGGCACACTGGAGGAGATTCAGATCACTGCTTCTTCTAAATTGACCTTCTACTTGTTTCAATATTTCCTTTGCTGCTGAACAGCATTCCATGACCCTCTGAACTGAAGATCCATATTAGCTACTATAGTAATTCCAGAGCTGGGAAAACTTTTGAAAAATTTCTCTAACTGAAGGCCAGGTTACATGAATCATTTTCTCCTTGGTGAGCCTTCGCTGGTTAAAACAGCAATAGATTTGGATTTTAGATAATACTAGTGAATTGCAGGAGCCAATATCACCATGTTGTTCAAACTTGAGTAGAAGCCAAAAGCAAAACTTATTACAATTTACAATATCTGTTGGATTCATTGTTAACAGCTAATTCAGAACTATTATATATCCCTACGTCATTAGTAAGTAAGACTCCTTAGGGCTAGCTGCTGGTGCTACTACACTGGCTGCTAGAATTAGTGGCTTGCCTCAGTGTATTTCAGGTCCCTGTTCTTCTGCCTTTATGTGCATATAGCAGCTGCACCAAAATGCATGCCATATGGCCCAATATAGGGTTCACAAGCTTGCCTTTTAAGAACCACTAATCGAAACTTCTTAGGAAAAGTTTTTCTTTTAATTTCTTTGTAATTTAAATTGGGGGAATAAGAAACTTGAATAATCCTTCAAGTCTTACCAGAGGTCTGATTATTGGGAAGTAGCTAATGTAATTTTCTTTATATTATAGCTTTCACTACTTCTCATCTGAGACTGTTCTCTCTTTCTACATGTGTTTTTAGACCATTTGTTATAGAATACTTACACCATTCTTGCTTTTCAACTTTGGCTCTACTTATTATGCCATAATCGTGGATAATTGTATTAGACTAGATTAAATATGTTATTTTCACTCAGTTTATCTATGGATATTTATTTTTTCCTTAGTGATTGTGTCTACTAATGTCAGCAACAGTGCCAGGTTTTTCCAGTATTTGTAAACACAAGATAGTCATATTTAGGTTGTGAATAAAAAGAAATTATTAACTAATTCTCTCTTGTGATATATATTTTTTTCTAAAGCCAAAGGTGCTTAGAAAAATAGGCACCTTTAAATCCACAAACACTTATTGTACATCTACAATATGTGTGGTACTGTGCCCTACATGCAGATGGCATTAAACAAATAAGTAGAGTTCAGTGTTGGTACATACTTACAAAAGAATGGACAGATTAAACTGGGTGTTTGGAGGAAGGTGGAATATCTGTGTTTGAAGTCCTCCCAACAACAACAACATTTAAGCTGAGACTTAGGGACTGAGCAGGAGCTGACCACTTAAACAAGCCAAAGATCAGTGGTATTCCACAGAGAAGAATCTGTGAATGAGAGAGATGAAGTGATGGTATCAACCAAACTCTTATTGCAAACACTAAAGTATTGTCATGATTTCTGAGATTTAAAGAGAATATTTGAGATTATTATAGTGCCCAGGCCTTTTCTCAAGCAAAAAATTTTTATTCAAAAGTTACAAAGGAAGTTCTAAATGTATTGAGCATATTAACATTCTTCCATTCTCAGGGTATTTTGATAATCATATCAAAGGCCAAGTTCATTTGGCTACATGCTCTATCAGGCAAAAGAGAATAGTGATAGAAGTCCTACCAGGAAGTTCATTCATTTGTTATTTATTCATTAGTTCATGGAATATTTATTCAATGGTAATTAAGCTAAGTGTCAGGAAAACAAAGATGCCCTCTATTAACTCAGGGACAAAAACCACATACTGGTGGCAATACAATGTGTCAAGAGCTCAGATGGTGGTAAATCTAGTGATTGGATACTTAAATCATCTTCTGTGCATCTTTCCCATCTTTCAGAGTTCTCAGCATTTGAAATGTTCAAGGAAAGAGATGTTGTCCTATTCTCTTCATTACCTGTATTTTATTTATTTGTTTATTTTTAAACAAATAAATATATTTATTTTATTTAAATATATATTTAAATAAAATTTTTATAAATTTTATTTATTTATTTTTTTAGACAGAATCTCACTCTGTCACTCCAGCTAGAGTGCAGTAGCATCATCATAGCTCAATGAAACCTCAAACTACTGGGTTAAGCAAACCTCCTGCCTCAGCCTCCCAAGTAGCTGGTTCTACAGGTACATGCCACCAAGCCCAGCTAATTTATTCTATTTTTGGTAGAGAGAAGGGTCTTGCTCTTGCTCAGGCTGGTCTCTAACTCCTGACCTCAAGAGATCCTCTGGTCTCAGCTTCCTAGAATGGTAGGCATGAGCCACTGTACCCGGCCTTACCTTTATTTTATTAGTGATATCATCTAGATAACTCATATTACTATGCTATTTTCATAATTTACTTTTTATTTAAAGTGTGTTTGTATGTATTACCAGTAGTACGTGGATACTTGGATGTTTGGTGTTTATGAGGTTATTTAATATTGTTCCAGATTAGTAGTTTTATCCCATTTTAAGCCATTTCTTTTACAAATTATATATCCCTATATTCCAAAATTTAGGAATCAACTTCAGTTTCTGATTTCTGTAATTACTAGAATTTTTTTGTAATTACTTTTTGTAATTTTAATTAATTTAATTTTACTAAATTACTTTGCAAATTTAATTAATTTAGTAATTACTAAATAGTAATTACTTTGTATATGAAAAGATCATTCAAAAATTATAACTAGAGAAAGGAAATCCAAAGATCCCCAGCTACTAGTTATAATTTTCTCATGAAAATACTGTTTTTATTTTGTCACAGCAAAGTAAAGCTATATTCAAAGGTGTTGGGTAGGTGGTTATCAGAAAGATAATCCATCACTACCAAGTCAGCTTCATTCCAGAGATGCAGGGATAGTTCAACATAAGCAAATCTATAAATGTAATTCACCATATAAATAAAAGTAAAAGACCATATGATCTTCTCAATAAATGCAGGAAAAGCATTTGACAAAATTCAGCACCCTTTTATGATAAGAATGCTTAACAAAATAGGCATAGATGGGACTTACCTAAAAATGATACAAGCCATATATGACAAACCCACAGCCAACATCATAGTGAATGGGGAAAAATTGAAAGCATTCCCACTTATAACTGGAACCAGACAAGGTAGCTCTCTATCACCACTTCTATTCAACTTAGTGCTGGAAGTCCTAGCCAGAGGAATAAGAGAATAGAAGGAAATCAAGGGCATCCAAATAGGGGCAGAAGAGTTTAAACTATCACTCGTTGCTGACAATATGATCTTATATATAGAAAACCCCAAAGATCTGGCCATGAGACTACTGGAATTGATAAACAAACTCAGCAAAGTCTCAGGTTACAAAATCAATGTACACAAGTTAGTAGCATTTCTATATGTCAACAACAGTCAAACTGAGGACCAAATCAAAGACTCAATATCCTTCACTGTAGAAGCAAAGAAAATAAGGTATCCAGAAATAAATTTACCTATGGAGGTAAAAGATCTCTACAGGGAGAATTATGAACACTGAGAAAGGAAATAGCAGAAGATGTAAACAGGTGGAAAACCATACCATCTCATGGGTCAACAAAATCAATAATGATAACATGTCTATACTACCCAACGTGATCTACAGATTCCATGCAATCCCTATTAAAATACCAACATCATTTTTTGCAGATATAAAAAACATAATTGTATGATTTATATGGAACTAGAGAAGATTCCATATAGCAAAAGCAATCTTAAGCAAAAAGAACAAATTGGGAGACATCAATTTGCCAGACTTCAAGCTATACTCCAAGACTATAGTAATTAAAACATTATGGTACTAGCACAAGAACAGAGACATAGACCAATGGTACAGAACTGAAAACCTAGATATAAAACCATCCTCATATAGCCATCTAATCTTTGACAAAGCAGACAAAAACATACACTTGGGAAAAGAATCCTTATTCAATAAATGCTGCTGGGAAAATTGGATAGCCACAAAGAGAAGACTGAAACAGGATCTTCACTTCTCACCTCTCACAAAGATCTACTCACAGTGGAACAGACTTAAACCTAAGGTGTGAAACTATAAGAATTCTAGAAGAAAATATTGAAAAAACTCTTATAGACATCAGCCTAGGGAAAGACTATAGGAAGGAGACACCAAAGACAATCACAGCAACAACAAAAATAAATAAATGGTACCTGACCAAATTAAAAAGCTTCTGCATAGCCAAGGAAACTATCACGAGAGCAAATAGACAACCTACAGAATGGGAGAAAATATTTGCATGCTACGCATCCAATAAAGGACTGATAAATAGACTCTATATAGAACTCAGAAACATCAGCAAGTAAAAATCAAAAAACTGTATCAAAAAGTGGGCAAAGGACACGAACAGAAGTTTTTCAAAAGAAACAGGCTAATGGCCAACAAACATATGAAAAATATTCAACATCTCTAATCATCAGGGAAATGCAAATGAAAACCACAATGGGATATCACTTACCTCCAGTGAGAATGGCTTTATCAAAAAGTCCCAAAACAATAAATATTGTCGTGGATAGGAACACTCATACACTGCTGGTGAGATTGCAAACTAGTACAAACTAGTACATCCTCTGTGGAAAGTAATATATAGATACCTCAAAGAGATACAAGTAGACCTATTATTGGATCCAGCAATCCCAATCCTGGGCATCTACCCAAAGAAAAAAAAGACATTCTATATAAAAGACATCTGCACTAGAATATGTATAGTAGCACAATTCACAATTGCAAAGATGTGGAAACAATCCAAGTGCCCATCAATACATGAGTGGATTACTAAAATGTGGTATATGTATACCATGGAGTTCTTTCTACTCAGCCACAAAAATCAATGGTGATCTAGCACCTCTTATATTACCCTGGATGGAGCTGGAGCCCATTCTACTAAGTGAAGTATCACAAGTATGGAAAAATAAGCACTATATGTATTCACCATCAAGTTGGTATTAACTGATCAACACTTATGTGCACATATAGTAGTAACATTCACTGGGTGTTGGGCAGATGGGTGGGGGAGGAGAGGATGGGTATGCTTACACCTAATGGATGTGGTACATGCTGTAGGGGGTTGGACATGCTTGAAGCTCTGACTCTGATGGGGCAAAGCCAATATATGTAACCTAAACATTTGTACCTCCATAATAAGCTGAAATTTTTTTAAAAAAGGTGTTGGGTAAAAATGACATAAGAGCCAGATTTGAGATTTTTCCACTGGTCAAATAGAGGACAATTTAATTATCAAAATAAATATGGCCAAAAATTATAACTCTCAGAATAAAATAAGAACCCATGGGTCCATAATACTACAAATGAATAAATGAATGAATAAATAGTTAAATAAAAATTGAGAAGGAAAAGTTTTTACAACCAGTTTTAACTAATGATTAAATAATGAAATTATTTGTTTCAAATAAGAATAATCAATAGATGTCAAAATTAGTGTGTTAAAATGATGAGGGAGAAGATTTTTATAGTTTCAATATATCTGTCTACTTTATACTTATTCCCTGTAAAGGGGAAAATGGTAGTTTTATGGAACAGAAATGGCAAATTACCACCCTACCAAATGGTCAATGGTCAATGACAAAACATCATGTGCTTCCTCTTATGTATGATGCATTCAGAAAACACAACATTACTTCTCTGATCTTTTGCCAAAAATTCATAACTTGAATATAATCCTGAAGAAACATCAGACAAACCATAACTGAGGGACATTTTATATATTTTGAATAATAACTGACCCGTATTCCTCAAAAATGTAAAAGTCCAGAAAAACAATGAAAAACCATCAAACTGTTGGAAATTACTGGGATGAAATGGAAAACTAAATTCAACATATGATTTCAGATTTGATAGGAAAGGGAGAGGGAAAGAAGAAAGGCAGGGAGACAGAGAGAAAGGAAGGGAAAGGGAGGGGAGGGGGGAGGGGACGGTGCACACCAAACATTATTACATGGAAGATCTGGTTGAAGTGTATATGGTAGTTTTTTATACTATCTTTGAAATGGTTTTGTAATACTGAAAGTGTTCAAAAATAAAAAGTCTTAAATCATTAAATCAATCAAATAAGCTTTTAATAGAGAAGAATATAATAAAAGCAGCACTTAATGAATACAGATTTCACTAGTTATACATTAGGGTGATATTTATCTTTTCTTGAAAATATCTTGAGATTATAGAAATAATATATGTAAAATAATCTGGTATGGTCAATATTCATATGAAATTAGCTAAATCATCTTGCCATCTTTATTCATTACCTAGACTTCATCTTGATCGCTCTCTTTTTATTATTTGTGTCTTTCCCAAAAATCACTAGTGTGTAATAAAGTCCAAAGCATCCCTCCTTCCCACTCAGGCCCTTGCTATGTGCAGTTGACCACTGCTGCCTATTATTAAGTGGTCAGATGGCTCATATATCAATCTTTCTTTTTCTCTCTCTGGCTATCTTTTCCTATTCTCTTTCTCCTATAGCCTAAAAATATGTTATTATTAATATGTGCTAGCAATTCTGTTAACTTCTGAAATAATAAACAATCAACAAATCAAGACACAATGTCTTCTACTTCATCATTATCACAGTATTTTGGCTCACAAAACTGTTATTATAATACACCCCAACCAAATGTTTGATTTGAATTCTAAGGAATTACCTACAGTGAACAGAAGAAACCTTTTCCTTATCTTTAATAGAATTCCTTAAATTTGTTTATGTTGTAACAAATAACTTTTCTACCTAACTAAAACTAAGAGGACAACATATGTATTTTGAAATTTCCTGCCAACTACTCTCTGCAGAACAATTTAAAAGCCTCTGTGGTAAATTTAATCCTATTGTCTATATTATAAATATTTAACATTTATATAATTTTTAAAAAACATTATTTCTTTTATTATAATTCTTTTGAAATTTATATTTCTTTTCAGTAAATATGGAAGAATGGTTTATTTTATTTAAATATAGTAGATAGTAATAAAAGCCAAAACATTTTTACCCCACATGTATCAAGCCCTCCTGTATGCCAAAAACAGTATCTCTTTTATAATAATAATTCTATAGAGTGGGTACTATTATTAATTGTCTTTTAGAAAACCAAGACTCAGAGAGCCTAACTAGCTTGCTTCACATTAGCAGCTTCTTTACATACCCAAGGTGTACCATGAGGAATCTCAAAAGCCTCTCAAACTTGACGTCTTTAGCCAATATTCTGGGCTAGTCTGCTGGTCCACATGCCATCTTCTTCTCTCAAACGAACCCCACCCAGGACTGTCCTACTTTCCTCTCTTAAAGCTGATGCCACTCGCCCTATGTCTTAGAGTACTTTCACTCCCAGATTGGCTGCCGAGGGGGTTGTTTACTAAGTTCCCACTTCTCTGTTGCCATCAAAGCAAGATACATAGACATCTTTCATTTGAAAAGCTTAAGCGTCGGTCTCTGAGTGGTAGTAGAGAATTAGAACATATTAATTCCATTCTTCATTCAGCAAACACATACAGAGTGGCTATTTAGGGGCAGGTACAGTGGTTAGAGCTCCCAGCCCAGAAAGATAAAGAATATGAACAAATTATACAAATACAACATTGCAAAGCACAGACACATACACACACCCACAGAGGACACAATGAGAAAACAGGGGAGAGACAAAAATAAATATTAGACAGTTAGAAAGTTACAAAGTTTTCATAGTCTTTATTGCTCCTGAAGCTGTGTAGTGTAGTTCTGAACTGTAGTGCTCCTGAACACACTTCTTGTATAACAGCCATTGTAGCTCTTCAATGTCATGCTTTGAAGTGAACTAGACATTTAAATCACTAGATGCTCCTTGCATAATCAGAACAATTAGAAAGGAAGAATGTGATTTCTTTGCACTCAATAGCCCTGTTAGAAGAGAGATTTCTCTCTTTTTTTTCACTTCTATGTGAGAGCACTTATTCAAAATGCAGAACTTTGTCCGTTTTGATTCCAGGTTTGTTGTCCAGATTGAAATAGATAAGATGTGCACAATAGCCTAAATCAGGGAATGTTGGATAAGCTTTTCTCAACTCACAGACCAAGAAGTGTGAATACTAACAGCCTTAAGTTGGGGTGGAGAATATGAGGACGGTGGTGGGGGCTAGGCCTGGGGGTTACTTTCACTCCAGTATCGTGGGCCATTCTTGAAAGGGAAATGGTGGACATGATTCAGAGCTAAGTAAACCATGCCTTTTTTTCCCTCTCTATTACAATCTACATCTAGAAGAAATCTAGTTAAAAGAAATATTTTAATCTTATTTGGGGGAAGGAATCACAGAATGTTAAAACTGAGTATAATATAAAAGGAACAATCTCACCTGTTTACCTTGAAGATGGTAAAACTTTGGAATTTGGGAATTGAAAACCAAAGAAACATCTATAGGTGTTTTCTTTCCAGGCATCTGTTCATAGTCACCTTCTTCTTCCCCTTTATATTGTATCCCTTTATGTCCAGCTGTCAGTAATCTGAAGCCTTGGCCAGTAACTCATTTTGTTCTTCCCAAAGATGAGTCATTAAGCTGCAAATTATCTTGCAATAAATAAATAAATTCACCAAAATATAAAGTTTTGGAAACACCACCAAGTTATATGATGTTAAGATGTCAGCCTCATTTCAGAACAAGTTTTCTTTTTCCCCCTAGAGGATGCCAACAAAAAGGATATTATATTTACTTTGTCCTTTGTTGATTCCTAAGAAGAATTTAGGCAGTAGCTTCCAAGAGAACACAATAGTAAAGAAACTAATATAGGTGATGGATAATTACATAGTATTGTGTGTGTTCTTTTTCCCTCCACAGACTCCAAATCATCCAATTTGGGGAATTTTTGTATTATTATAGTAAAAAACATATACCATTAAACTTATCATTATAATCATTTTTAAGTGTACAGTTCAATAGTAGTAAGTATATTCACATTATTTCGCAACAGCTCTCTAGAACTTTTTTTATCCTGCAACACTGAAATGCTATATTCATTAAATACTAATTCTCTATCCCCTCACTTCCCACTCCTGTTAATCACGTTCCTACTTTCTGTTTCTATAATTTTGACTACTTTAGATAATTCACAGGAATAGAATCATATAGCATCGGTCCTTTTGTGACTGGCTTATTTCACTTAGCTTAATGTCTTTAGAGGTTCACCCATGTTGTAGTATGTGACAAGATTTCCTTCTTTTTTAAGGCTTCCATTGTATGCATATTTTCTTTATCCACAGTTTCTTTATCCATTCAACCATTGATGAACACTTGGATTGCTTCCACCTCTTGATTATTGCAAATGGTACTTTGATGTACATGAGATTGCGAATATCTTGTTGGGATCCTGCTTTGAATTATTTTGGATATATACCTAGAAGAGGGTTTGCTGGATTATTCAGTAATTCTGTTTTTAATATTCGAGAAATCTCCATACTATTTTCCATAATGGCTATACCATTTTACATTCCCACTGAAATAAGGGTTCCAAATTTTCTGCATCCTTTCCAACACTTAGTATTTTCTGTTCTTTTGATAGTGACCATCCTAATGGGTGTAAGATGATATCTCATTGTGGGTTTGATTTGCATTTCTTTAATGATTCGTGATGTTGAATATCTTTTCATGTGTTTATTGGCCATTTTTATATCTTCTTTGGAGAAATGTCTATTTAAGGCTTTTGCCCATTGTTAATTAGGTTATTTGGAGGGTTATTTTGTTGTTTAGTTGTAAAATGTCCATATATATTTTGCATATTAATGCCTTATCAGACACATGATTTGTAATTGTTTTTTCCCATTATGCAGGTTGGCTTTTCACTCTGTTGTTTATTTCCTTGATGTGTTTTTCTAAGTTTGATGTAGTCTCAGTTGTCTTTTTCTGGTTCCTGTGCTTTTTTTGGTTCCTGTGCGTTGGTAAGAGATGCTTACCAAATCTGATGTCCTGAAGCTCTTAACCTATGTTTCCTTCTAGAAGTTTTAGGCCTTTAATTCATTTTGAGTTGGCTTTTTGTATTGTGTAAGATAAGAGTCCAATTTTATTCTTTTATAAGTGGATATCCAGTTTTCCCAATATCATTTGTGGAAGAAACTATTCCTTTCCCGTTGTATAGTCTTGGCACCTTTGCAGAGAATCATTTGGCTATATATGCCCAATTTGGGGGATTTTAAAACATCATAGTTTGAACAATCTTGACTCAAAGAAAATAAAGGGAAATCATCCAATTATGTCTTGACATGAGGATTTTATTTTCATATAGCAGTGTCCTCCCATTAGAACCAAATATTTTTGAAAAGTGAATCTGGTAACAGAAAGGGCACTTGTTTGCTGGAAGTTTGGAGATTACGTGACTAAGTAAAGTGATTTTGAGGGTCTAAGAAGAAAAGAGGAGGACCTTGAATAAGTAAGTGACATGAGGTTTAAAGTAGGAGACAGAGACCGAACGCAGAAGAAGAAATGACTGAACTTGGCAACTGAAAAGATAAGGAGAGTTAGCACATGAAATTTCCAGTTGGATTTTTAGCTAGAAGAATTGAGGTTTTAATCCCACAGTTTTAAATTGTTGCATGCTTATGATGTAAAACCTTTAATGAGCTATTTTTCTGATCCATATTCCCGAGTCCCTAGGAGGATGCCTCACTATCATTCAGTCGCATGTCTGCAAGTCTGGCTCTTTAATGCTCAGTATTGTCTGTATTTTGAAGTACTTAGCAATTTGACTCAAAGAACCAACCACAGTCATCTGTATCCAGGCAACAGCATTGATAAACACTGCAAATTTCTTCCCTACCTTTTTATAGCCTAAACTATATCATGTGGACTCAAAAAAATATATTTTATTTACTGTTTCCAAAAATTAATCACTATAAACAAAGACATTCAAATATGCCCCCCAAAGAAAGCACATCTACAATATAGAATCACTGACATCTTAAATTCCTGACATTCTAGATGTCATCTCAAATATAAATAATATGCTTTTTTTCTTCTTTTTTTGCATTCTAAATATACTGTATAGTGTTTATGGTCAAATTTGCAAGAGTCCTAAATTGGGTCAACCAATAAGCTGCAGGACTGCAGACTGAAAAATTATCTCCTTCCATACTCCTTAGGGCATGCCTATATGAGTTCCATATGCACTAGTAGCCCAAGCCAACCCTCGGTTGCAGTAATTATCTGCTTTTATTTATTTTCCCCTTGCCCAATTTATTTTAGGCCTGGTCTTATTTTTCCATTTCAGGGGCCTATGGACCCACGTTCAAATTCCTAGTTTCTCTCTAATACCTGAAACTAATTCTAGTTGCCAAATCAGTTAAACAGCAAATTGAAGCTAAGCCTGCTCAGTAGATTTAATCAGATCAGTAGAACTAGTAGTTCCATGTAGGAACAATAACTGGAAATATTTTTTGATTGAATGAGTTTTTAGGTGGGAAAAATGAAATGATATTAAATAAATTATATTTAAACAAATAGTTGAATGATGATTGTCATGGATACATGGATCAGCAAAATAATTTTTAGCATAAGTTGCAATTATAATTTTTGACAGTCTTAAGTTTAAAAGTACTAATTTCTTAAGGCTTTATATTCATGAATCAATCAAATTAAATATTTGATTTTTTTCTGGAAAACTCTGCCATTTCCTCCTGAAAAGGAAAAGAGTTTGTTTTTATAGTATTAATATTATTGTTCTATCTTACATAATAAAAATATGTCAATGAATCATGACAATAATTAATCACACATTCTCAAAGCTTACAATGAAAGCAAGGAAAAGCCAGATAAAATTAATGACTCTCTATTAAGAATGATTTAAATGACATTAAAGAAAAAATCTTCAAAGTAATCATGAAATAAGCAACACTTTCAGGAGTCTGCAAAATTGAGTTCCTCCATGGCTGGTCTATAGTCCAGCATTTCAATGTAAAATTCTAGCTAGAGTGGTCTGAAATGATTCCGTTGCTAAGGACATAAAGCTAAGCCAATTAAAAAAGAACTTTAAATGAGTACTTCACTAGATAGCAAGGTATAAAGAATGCTGCCAATGCAGATCACTTGAGTAATTAGCAAACTGTATCTCTTTTGAGGCAGCAATTTATTTAACTTTCCTCATTTTGTGCCCTTAGCTGAGCCACAAGATGTTGTTTGAATATAATATCAGGAATTAAAGAATTCATACAAATATGTATCACTGTACTAGGTCTGAGGAGATGTGATGTGATTGGTTGGCTGGCCTTAATAAAAACAGAATCTATCTTTTTTTCCTAATATAAAAGTCAAAATGCCTGTTTAAATTCACTCTATGGATCAGCTGGTTTCAGATAGATGATATAGATGGATGGATGGATGGATAGATATATAGATAACAGCATATATATAAAATACAATAGAATCAAAAGTAAGGGAAATTCAATACTGAAGGGTAAAAATGGAGTTGACAGAGTGATCTTGGACACAATAACTAGACTAAGATAAAAGACTAAGAGTAGAACATAATAACTTTTACCAAATGATTGACTCAATCTTCTATGCTATGGTTTAATAGTAAAAATTTTGGAATTGAATTGATTTTCTTTAAAACTTTTTCTTAAAGATATTACAAGATTTCTTTAAACTATGTATGTATGAAGTAGAAGTTTATTTTTAGAGACTTTATATGTTTTTATGTTATTATATAAACACAAGGATATTTGACCAATCTACCAGAGTGGTTAAAATAGTGCAACTAGAACCAAAATTATAGAAGGGGTACTATTTAGTTAATGTGGAGATAATTGTCTTATTACTATGGTTCTCTATAGACTACACATTGAATGATGAGTATTTTATAAGTAAATTAATTCTGTATGGATGTAAGAATTCATTTAAATATAACCACACTTACTGTTATTGCAAGATGACTTAAATATAAATCCTCATTTTGCACTGAGTGGCAAGCAATATTCAGAAATCAAACTTATATGAGTATATTGCTGATAGAATTATAGGTAATGAACTACCTAGAGTATTGTGTTCTTGTTCTCTTATTAATCCTCTCTCTCTCTCTCTCTCTCTCTCACACACACACACACACACACACACATCTCCTTGATCCTTCAAGAGTCCTTTCTATCTAATGCACAGTAATCCTTCTATAATGTTGTTTCCAAGGTTATATAGTCGTCTATCTTTACAGATGAAAATATTTTTAAAAGAATCTTTCAAGAATTTAAACTAATGGTTCTGTCTTATATCAAAGTTCATATAGTAGCCAATATAGTTAAGAGTTCCCTGACATGCTTTTTGTTTTGTTTTTTATTATGCTCTAATTTATATAATATCAAGTATTTGAAAATGCTTCTACGTGAGAAGACACCATGAAAATTTTCTTAAATTATTATGAAAATTCAATAAAAGATCATGAGCATGACCAGAAAGATACATTTATTTGGAAAGTATTTTTAAAATTTAACTTCAATCTCAAGGATAATTAATATTTCCACGATTGAACACATATACACAAACACACGCACAATGACCAGAGATTGTATTTTTGTTCCTTAGAATTTTTTACCTTGTAGCAAAATAAGGACTAACTTCTTTCATTTCTTCAAATTTTCAAAATTATTCAGGAGGATTTGTGTTCATTTATTGCTTTCTACAATGATCCTAAAGAATGTCTTGTCCATATATTAATTTTGGTTATGCATTTATTTACTCAACTGATGAATATTGTTGTCATGGTCTGGTTTACACGAATGCAATTGACCTCCTCACTTATTTTATAAAACAAAGAGGTATCTTTCAACTTGAATAAAATAATTCTTATCATAAGTATTTATCCATTATATTGAGTTTCTATAATGAGTCTACAATAAGAGAGAGAACTAATTTTTTTAATTAGTTTATAAAACTTATTGATATTGAAAATATCCCTGGTAAATTAATCAATTTATATCTAATATGACTCTAAGTATATTCTACATAATATATGAATAGTCCATAAGATGGAATAATTATGAAACACTCTACTTTTCCATTTATACCAAATACAGAAATATATTAGAAAATAAATATTTGTCTTATAAGTTATAATAAACACATTTTAAAAGCTATTAAGTCAGAAAAATGAATGAATATGTATAAAGTATTGCTAAAGTAGTATCTTTGACTCTTCCCTCTACAATTTCCGTATATAAGCAAGTCACCAGCTTTTACTGCCACAATATTTTTCTATCCATTTTCTTTCTTCAATTGCCCATTCTATCAGTTCAGATTCTCATAATCTCTCCCCTACCTCCATTCTATTATTCAAGATATATTTCTCTTCATTATCAGATTAGCTATAAAGCAGAGCTTTGATCATCCATCCCAGAAATGATATGAGTCTGAACTTTTCACACTTTGATTATTCCACACTTTTTCCTAATTGAGCAACTCTCCTCAGTTTGGCATTTAAAGTATTCCAAAATGTAGTTTCAAATGACCTCTGGCACAATAATTCCTTCTCAATCATGCACCATCATTGATAAAAGTGTGCATATTCCTATACATGCAGAGTTGTACATAATTTTAGGGAGTTTATAAAACCCTTCCCCTACAAGTCTTAGAAAAATACCCCTGCTTTACATCTTTACATCCTGTCGCTCTGATCCATGTACCTTAAATTCCACCCATATTAGACCATGAGGACTGACATGGTGTTTTATGAAAAATGCACATTGTTTTAAGACCCATGATACTACCCAAATGGTAATTTGGCCCCTGAAATGTCTCCCTCGAGATCTTTTAGAATGCTTTCATTTCCTTTATCTGTCCTGTTACCTGTTAACCTGAATAGTTTGGGAAGCATTTGGGGAAGATAATGTCAATTTTCACATTTCAGTCACTACTATTCTTCCTAAAGTAAATTCTTTCGTTCTGATAGGAAATAACTTTTACTGAAGAACTTGGACTGTACTCATCTTGATTAACACAGGCTTCTTTTGTTTTTTAATTTGATGTCAATTTGATTCATGCCAACTTAAAAGGTGTCTATTTAATTCTATTTTTAATTCTCTTTTTAAATTCTATTTTTCAGGTTTCTTGAGTACAGGGGATCAGGCTGCAAAAGGGAACTATGGACTCCTTGATCTCATACAGGCTTTGAGATGGACTAGTGAAAACATTGGATTCTTTGGTGGTGACCCCTTAAGAATCACTGTGTTTGGATCTGGTGCTGGGGGTTCATGTGTCAATCTACTGACTTTATCCCATTATTCTGAAGGTAACCGTTGGAGCAATTCAACCAAAGGTATTATGCAGGTTGCAAATTTTGACAATTTTGGTGTCTGCATGCCACCACCATCAGTACTATGTGATGCTCTGTATATATTTCTCTGTTCAAACTGAATGTTAGGTTGAACTCAATAACTGTTTAAAAGTATGTTTCTTCAGCTTTTCTATGCATGTTTAAATTTTCTTCACACTCTTTTCTTTGTCTCCCGTGGAGCTTGGTAAGGATGCCCTTTCAAGAAAACTTCAGAATAGTTAGCATTGCAGTTACTCTTCTTTCCTTCAAAGGGTGATTTTGGGGATAATCAGACAATGACATTCACAGTTCTGTCATCTCCATTTATTTAGTTCAAAATCAAAGATGAGATTTTTTAAAATGTAAGGATTGTATATAATCTATTTTCAAGACAATAAACATTTAAAACCCTTTATTAATGTGAAGCTAAAAAAGCAATCTAAGATAGTTTGTCTGGAAACATGTGATTTCACTTGTTGTCTGAGTAGAGAATGGATGTTTGATTATTTTGCATGCATGATCCAAAATTGTCAAAGCATCAAGGTCACTAGTAGAGCTTTTGCTTAGAAAGAAAAATACATTTGATTTTGTTCTTTTTCTATTTTTAATTCCACAAGTGTTATTTTTTTTCTCCCAAATTTGATAAAGCAGCATGAAGCTCCAAGACTGCTTAACTCTATAAAATATTTTTCTTGTTTCCTTTTTCTGACTTTGACATCCTTTTTCCAAAGTGCCTGTCCAAGTCTCACCATGTTGTTCCTCATGAACTCCATCTCCATTTTACCATGTGTTTAATCATCCATTCTAATTGCATTATTAATTTTAAATATCCACAAGAACAGTTTTGTTGAAGAAGTCTGCAAAGCAAATACTTTCTCTCCATTCTTTATACATAATAGAGAGGAAAATAGAGAATATGCACCAACAAAGACCGTTTTGTATTTTCTTTTTTATTGTCATTGTGTGTATGTGTGTGTGTATATACATACATATATATGAAGAAAGTATACACTGTCAAGTTTAATTTATGAAGCATCTTTATTTGTAAGACTGAGTTTTATGATATAAGCATCGCACATAGAATATTTGTTTTTAGTATCAAATGTACATTAATGTGGAAAAGAATAGTCAGTCAAATAAATTTATACAGAGAGAATCATATATTATCATATACTTAATTTATTGACATAATTTACATAATATTTTATTTATATTAGTACAATTCTGATTCAAGGTGACAAAAAAATACACAGATGAGAACATTTCCAACAGAGATTTTGGTCTTTAAAAAATGGCTTATTTTGAAATAACAAATTTTGTTTCTTAATTAAACAGATTAGATGGTTCTAACTTGAGTATTGATGCCAATTCTTAACTAAGGTATCAGTAGGCAACTTCTATAGACTTCCCAGGGTCATTTGATCAAAAATGGGCATTAAAGCCAGTTTCAGCCAGTATCAAACTAACATTGGTTAAAGAGACAAATCAATTAGTTTATCAGCTAACATTGCTACTCATTGATTGACAATATGGTAAACAGTGGCAAATGGTTATGAAAACAGTTGAAATATATAACATTTTATCACACCCTTCAAGGAAATCAGTCATTACCTGGCCAGAGACATGGACTTGAGTTTGGTCAATTCCTAAACCCGTCTTCAGACACCTGATTTGACAAGGAGATGATCAAAAAGATCTCTTGAAATCATCAAGCTGATTCTGCCTCCAGTTCAGACACAGGCTTTAAAGGCTATAAACTCCACAAAGGGCTGCAATAATGCCTGGGCCTATATCCACCATGAGTCAACCCCATTTTGCATCCACATAATAAGTACTCTCACTAATGATAAAATATATGGTTTTCCAATACCATCTAGATGGCATATTTCAGGCTATATTTAAACATGATGTGCCTTTTTCCCTAAATCTTTTTTGGTATATTTAGTTAATGTCACTGAGTCCCTGGAATGGGAAAGAATATTATAGAAATCACCAGGTTTATTTTCTTTGTAAAGTTTTTAATTAATAAAATATTTTCCTGAGCAAATGTTAACAAACAGCCTACATAATTTTTTAATTTATCTATATTTGTATAATTTGCTCTAGCATACTTTGCTCTAGTAAACTAAAAATTATGTTCATAAAGATATCAGTAAACCAAATTTAAATTAGTTTTGTTTGACTTTTTGAATATTTTTAGAATTATCTAGAAAGATGTTACAGACATTTTGAATATATATGCATGTTTGATGAAAAATCTAAAACTTTACTTCTAATTCAGACACTGCTTCTGCACCGTTGTGAAAAAAGGTCTTATTAACACATGAATAATGGCGAATGTGTTTAAATAACTGAACTACAAAGTTGTATTTGGAAATTGATAAGAAACATACATTTTTAAAATAAAACAGATAAATTATATTTTTAAAACAAGAATTTTATTAGAAAAATACCCTAAAGAGTAGATAAAGTGCATTTGTAAATTTGAATGGCACATAGCTCTTATCAAATTGCACATGGGGCCATAATTTACAATTCTTAAATTCAATTAAGTAAAAAGCAGTGGACCATGTACTTTTCATCTTTTATAATAAAATATAGCACTGCACATTCAACAGTGGGAAAAGTTAAATCACCCCTACTAAATCCTTCTGCTGATCGTTTTTTCTTCAGCCTAGTGAAAACACTTCAAATATTATGTCTTCTTCTGAAGGATGGTTATTCAACATACTATGTCTGACATGAAGATCTGGAAAGAGTATGTCTAAAGTGATATTCTGTTCTATGTGCCTTCAGGGCCATCCCCAGGGTATTAACAAATCCCTAGCCCCAATAGTTGAGTGAGCGCACAACAATTTCTTTTCAAATCGAATAGGGTTAAAACAAACATACAGAATTATTTCAAAGGAAGGCAAATGCAGCTAAATTGAAGTATATATCCCAAAAGGATAATGTAGAGTCTTCTGGAGACTTAAAGTAGAGAGAGAGGGTTGGCTCCATTTGGTTAACATTGATGATAATATGTTTACATACTCATTGAAGAAAACATTTGGGGGCTTTTTATCATTGGTATTTACATCTCCTTTTCTTCTTGCTCACAATCTGTTTCAGGCTCTACACAGTTTAGACCTCTTGATGCTCAAAGCCACTCAAAGCACAAGATTTAGCTGCATCTCTCTGATTTAGTATACCCTGGGGATGACTTTGTGTACCTTCTCTTAAGTAAAAGTGTCTCTATATCCCCTGTTTTTGAGTTGTATCTGGGTTTTTATATACATGTCTAAAATATCAGATTGTTATTGTTTTACTACATTATTTAAAGATCATCTGAAACTCTTTGTTGGTTTTCTCATAGGACTTTTTCAACGAGCAATAGCTCAAAGTGGAACAGCCCTTTCCAGCTGGGCTGTTAGTTTCCAACCTGCAAAATATGCTAGAATGTTGGCCACAAAAGTTGGTTGCAATGTTTCAGATACAGTAGAGTTAGTGGAATGCCTACAGAAGAAGCCTTACAAAGAACTTGTTGATCAAGATATTCAACCAGCCCGATACCACATAGCCTTTGGACCTGTGATTGATGGTGATGTAATACCAGATGACCCTCAGATATTGATGGAACAAGGAGAGTTTCTCAATTATGATATAATGTTAGGAGTGAACCAAGGGGAAGGGTTAAAATTTGTTGAAAATATAGTAGATAGTGATGATGGTATATCAGCTAGTGATTTTGACTTTGCTGTTTCCAATTTTGTTGATAATTTATATGGATACCCTGAAGGCAAAGATGTTTTGAGAGAAACCATTAAATTCATGTATACTGACTGGGCTGATCGTCATAACCCTGAAACCAGAAGGAAGACATTATTGGCTTTGTTTACGGACCATCAGTGGGTGGCACCAGCTGTAGCTACAGCAGATCTTCATTCAAACTTTGGTTCACCTACATACTTCTATGCCTTTTACCATCATTGCCAAACAGATCAGGTTCCAGCTTGGGCTGATGCAGCCCATGGAGACGAGGTTCCCTATGTATTGGGAATCCCAATGATTGGCCCTACAGAGTTGTTTCCTTGCAATTTCTCCAAAAATGATGTGATGCTGAGTGCAGTTGTAATGACATACTGGACAAATTTTGCTAAAACTGGGTATGTACCTAAGAAATAAAGTATGTTATAATTTTAATATAAGTATCCTTTTCAGCATTTTAAAGCAATATGTATGTTGTGCCAAAATAATTTAATAGAGCAATATCAACAATATATTAAGTGCCTTTATTCAAAATTAATTCTATATTACCATGTTTCAAAAAGTCATTGCTTTATTGGTTCTTCATTTTTGGAAGTTTATTAAGAAAGGACATATCTCAGTTGCATTACTCAACAATTGCATATGTTTTTGGTTTTTTAATTACACAGGACATTATTATTTTTGTTCAATAGTAACAAATATTATTTTAAAGTGCTTTCCAATTCACAATACTGCATGCATTTTGGTCCTTCCAAGTACCTTGTGAAGCGGACAGGTCAGGTACTATTAATCCATTTAACAGAGAAGGGACCTGAGGCTCTGAGAGCTTTGTGTAGATTTTCATATGTCTGGTTTGTAGCAGAACCAGGACTCTAATATTTCATCTGCCAATTCAAAATTCCAGGTCACTTCTACTATTCCATGCCACCTCTGCTAGTTTGCCTATGAAACAACTCATAAGTATATACATATTTAAATAATTTAAAAATAATCTTTGGATAGATAGTAGCCCATCTCTAGATGGGCAGAGAGAAAGAAAATATAAGGCTTACTTGCCTTACATTATCACCCATCTAACAATCTGGCTGTTAATAGATTTCTGTTTCTAATTTTAACCAAGTTAATGTCAAAACACAATCTAAGGTTTTGCTGAGTCACCTCTTCACTTAGATGTTAAACTAGTAACATTTTGACTAAGGAAAAGAATAAAACAATTCTGTTTCTCATAATTTCTTTTTTTATTTCCTAGTGACCCAAATCAGCCAGTCCCTCAAGACACAAAATTCATCCACACCAAACCCAACCGCTTTGAAGAAGTAGCATGGACCAGATATTCCCAGAAAGACCAACTTTATCTCCATATTGGATTAAAACCAAGAGTTAAAGAACATTACAGAGCCAATAAGGTGAACCTCTGGTTGGAGCTGGTACCTCATCTGCATAATCTCAATGACATTTCTCAGTATACCTCGACAACAACTAAAGTGCCATCAACTGACATCACTTTCAGACCTACGAGAAAAAATTCTGTACCTGTCACATCAGCCTTTCCCACTGCCAAGCAAGATGATCCCAAACAACAACCGAGTCCATTTTCAGTGGATCAAAGGGACTACTCAACAGAGCTGAGTGTCACTATTGCAGTTGGGGCATCACTGCTGTTTCTGAACATTTTGGCCTTCGCAGCCCTGTATTACAAAAAGGATAAGAGGAGACACGATGTTCACAGGAGATGCAGCCCTCAGCGCACTACTACCAATGATCTGACCCATGCACAAGAAGAGGAAATCATGTCCCTCCAAATGAAGCACACTGATTTGGATCATGAATGTGAGTCCATCCATCCACATGAGGTGGTTCTTCGGACCGCCTGCCCCCCAGATTACACACTAGCTATGAGGAGGTCACCTGATGATGTTCCCTTAATGACACCCAACACCATTACAATGATTCCCAACACTATCCCAGGGATTCAGCCCTTACACACATTCAATACATTTACTGGAGGACAGAACAATACTCTGCCCCATCCCCATCCCCACCCCCATTCACATTCAACAACCAGGGTATAGCCAGATAAGAGAAACAAACTATTTTTTTGATGGATTGTGGTAACATTACTGAAGATTCCTTGGCTTTCAACCTACAAGACTCTTACTATTTAAATGAGGAATATTATGTGAATATACATATCAAGAACTTTGGGGGTTTTGAAAAAATGAGTTGTATATATAAACGAATCAACTTTAAGAACAAATTTCAATTGCTTCGAGCAATTGTTCTGAATGATACTTTTTCATTCACATCCACGAATTAATTTTTTGAAGATTTAAGTTACATAATGGAATTAGGCATGTGGAACACCAAACAGGAAAGAACTATGTCTAAATATAAAAAATAAAAATAAAAAAACTATGAATATGCACAAGGGACACACCAATGGAATGTCAGATAATTTTCACCAGTTTTTATTTGGAGCCGTTTATTGTGTAGACCATATTTACATATTTGGATAAGTACACAAAGCACCAATGCTGTTAATGGCCTTAGCAGAGGCTCATGCTGAAATTTGCCAGTAAAACAAAGAAGTTTAAAGACTGGCAGGTACAACATTATCACATAAGTGCTGTCAGTATAAAGTTGTGGGGATAAAGGAAACTGGATATTTTTAGCACGATGTGCATGATAATTTATATGCTTGGTGGCTGTGCTGCTGATTAAGCCGTAATTAAAAACCTTCTCATCCCATTGGAGTTTTTAATAGAAGCTTCCTCCATCAATTGGCAGAACCCAAAGAAGATTTTAAGGGGCAAAAGTAATTACAATAAAATAATTCAGTAGTTTCAATATAGAAAGAATTAGTTTTTAAAGGTATTTGAAGAAAGTATAGGTATAGTGGTGAATACTCGCTGATACGAATCCCAGAAAAAAATTTCCTGTGTTTTTAATGTTCTTTTCATTCCCATCTAAATAATTTATGGAAATATAACCCTAATTGGACATGTGTTACAGTATCTATAATTTGCTGTGGTTTTTGTTTCTCTGTATTTCGTTCCTTTGGGTAAGGTGAAGTGTCTCCAAAGAGTTACTTGCAACAGTCTTTTTATGATATAAGGATGCCCCAATATTACCACTCTGATTACAGTTCTCAGTTAATTGATTTACTCATGTTGCATGACAAAATGTTTACTAATAATAATTGAGTATAAAGTTATGTCCCTCTTCACATCACTTATCTTTCTCACTGAGGTTCATTCACTGGATTTACTCATGCAATCTCAGCAGAGTACAACATAGATACAAAACCTAGGAGAGCCAACATCTGGAGGATTTCAGTTTTACACGTATGTGTGATTTTAAATAAATATTCTAAGACCACAGGAAACTCTTCATCCCCCTGTTGTTTACCAGTAACAGTATATCGCAGACCTTTCCAAATGTTTGTATATGTAATCAGATGTACATTTATATTAAAAAAATGAGATGGACTTAAAGAGCACATCCTGATAAATACTTTCTCTCTTACCTGTACTATATTTCTATTAGACTAAAGTTATGTGATTTTTTTTTACATTTTTTCAGATGACTAGCAATTTTGATAGTTTATAAGATAATGCAAAGAACTTTCTCTGACAAACTAACTGCAGTAACAGAAACCTTTCTTTTCAGTTACTCTTTTTCAAGAATGAAAGCTTATTATACAAAAAACAATTGTATACTACTTGATGGAAACAACTTTGTACATCTTGGCCATGTCACTGGTCATTGCGTGAAATAAAGATAATCTGGATAATGGCTATTAGTCCAATGCTAAGAAACATGATCTTTGCTCATTAAAGAGCTAAAATGTTTATTGCTGTTTTGTCTTTTTTTAAGAAAAAAGAAAGAAAGAAAGAGAAATACGACTGTCTCAAAAAGTCATTTTTCTAGATTAGACCAGTCGGGTTTTTGAAGACATATAGGTAACTTCTACAGAAACCACAACTGTATATTTAAAGGCAAGTCTCATCTAAAATGAAATTCATGAAACTTTAAAATTATGAATTTATAAGCTCCAGAAACATGAATAATATTAGCTTTGTGTTCTTAAATACCTCTCATGTGAAGGTGTTATAGAAATAAAGTGTTTTCACTTGGAAACATAGGTTCCAGTACTAATCATCAAGCAAAAGGTCTATTGGAAATAAATTTGCAATACATGGAATACAATAGGTAGGTTCATAATATAAAAATGATTAAAATGCCATAAAATAAAAGAAAGCTATCCTTCTAAGATAATTTGAAAGTGCCAAGCAAGATATTAAACGGACACTAAAAGATAAAAATCCATTTGAAGGAATTTCTTTGATTATAATTCTACTTTCCAATTATTAACTATCATTGAAATGTAGATATTTTTCCACAATTTTTTTTAAAAAACTCTGTTAGAAGCAAAAAGTCTTCAAGATCCAGAGTGGTCTACATGCAGTTTTTGCTTGATGTGGTTATGCTTTTAGACTGTGAACTGCCAATAAAAAGAATTGTTTAGCATCCGAAATATTGTTTAATCAGAACATTGTCTTTTAATATATTGATTAAACAAAAGATAAAAACAGAAATAGAAATGACATCAAATAAGATATGAATGAATACTTTCACATGCATTAATTCACTTGACAAAACCAAACATTCTATTATGTTTTAATGATGGCCATATTTATATCTATCTACCAATCTATTCTATATTTATCTATCAGCAACCTACCTATCTATAGCATAACTGACATCTACTTTATATTAATTTAGGAAAATGATTTAGGAAAACAAAGCATAGCCCTATTCTTTTCTCTAAATTAAGGTAGTACCAACTTTGTGGAAGATAAAGCAGCCTAGGTTTTGTTATCACGTGATAAAGTCATTGTGAATAAGTGTTAGTTGCTAGTTTTATAATTATAGCCTCTAGTTTTCTAAATGTAAATGATGTCCCACATTAAACAGAACATTAAGAACTGTTTTTAAAGCTGAAACATAATTTTTAAATGCTAGGAAAATTTTAAATATTGTTATTCAATTTTAACCAATATGTTTAAAATGGATTTATTGAGATGACAATTTATGAAAAAAATGAGTAACAAAATTAAAAGAATAATTTGGAATTATTTATTAATTCAGATTTTCCTGCCTCAGATTTTAAAAATAGGCAAGGCTGCTTAGAATTTATACAAATATTATACCAAAATTAATTTTATTTAATTGTTTTGCTATTATATAAAATTTTTGCCAAATATTTATCAATAGATTAATATTATTTTAGAGTATGGGGTTAGAAATATTAAAGCAACAGATTTTATAGTTTTCAATGGCCATTGACCATGTTGACTGTGATCAAAATCTACTTGACTATCACAGATATATAACAAAGTTCATCATTAACTTTAATGCAAATTGGGACATAATTTGTTAAAGCACTAAAATTATTCAATTTGGAGATATCTTGCTGGCAGCTTAAAGCAGAAAATCTGAGTGTAGATTATTTTATTCCTCATTTCAAATTTAAAAGCTGACCAAAATAATGCTTTAATTCAGACTTCTTGATCTGTACATGAAAACAGCAGCAAAATTTTTAAAAATCTATCAACCATATGTAATACTAAGGAGGAAAACAGGATGGCACTAATTTTCTTACAGAAAGGAAATGCCAAACTCAATTGTCATATCTACAACATATTCTGTAACAGCAGTTATGTCACCTGTTGGCACACTCATATTGTCACACATATTAATATCAAGAAAGGATACAAAGAGTGTAGGAAATATGTTCCAGCTTTAAAGACATTACTACATAGAAATTACTGGGATTCTTTTCTTTAGCGAGTTTCACTGAAATATTTTCACAGGACAAAATGATGAATGGAATTCTTAAGAATCTGTCAAATCTCATGGCAGTCCTTTGATGTTAGTAAATTTGTTTTCTTCTGTGTTATTGGTTCAAAGTACTGGCTTTTTCCTTCGTTTCCAGTAATTAGTTGTTATAGACTATCACTTTTTAATGTGAGTGGAAATTAGATAATTTGGTTATACTTGTGAAAACATGCTCCCAAATAAATTCAATTAATGGGCACTTCCCTGCTGAGATTTTGTTATCATTCATTTAATTATCTTGTCAAGCTTTACTGTTATAACAATTGTTTTGGCTTTTTAGTCAATAAACTAAGGGAATTTCTCCAATAGCCTTATACCTCTCCTGCACTTGATATGATAACAACATATGCTTCAAATATCCATCTCTAAAGAAATTTCCTACTGATGTGAAACATTTGGTGGCCAACTTGATTCTTTTTTAAAAGCATTCTGATTTGATTTTATTCTGGCACTTTACTGTATTTGTATGCAGGCCAGAAATCAATTCCATTTGATAAGTGTGAAGAATACAGACTGGAATAACCATGTGCAGGGCTTAAGTGCCTTTTCCTCATGGGCTTTTATTTATAAAACTTATTATTATTTTTTTAATTTTAGATTCTGATAATCCAATTTAAAAAGTGCAATAGGATGACTATGTTATAAATTGCCAATAAGAAAATTTTATTTAGAAATTCTTGCATTTGATTTGATTTTCTTATGATTTCAAATGGGTCCAAATGACTCCTAAGAAAGAATGAGGTGAATTATTTGGAAAGTGACAATTATTTAGATATCTGATTTGATAGACTTAAGAATGGAAATTTAAATCTCTAACAAACAGTAAAATTTTTCCAAATAGGAAAGTTTAATTTTAAAGAAGTCTGAAGTTGTAGGGACAGCCATCTTTTCCTAGTCAGCCATTATATATAGTGTAAGGTTTATATACCCTATAATACTATATGGTTTGTAGGATATTTATGATGGCCGTTTCAGACCCACATTTACCAATGACATTGTATACCTCCCTCCATATGTACTAATGTGACAGAATGTAGTCCTCTATGGAAAGTTAAGCCAGTTTTGTGTTGAAATGAATGATAACAATTAAAGCTTTAAAAAATTTGTAAAGGTACAGTAGCAAAAACTCAGCAGATGAAGTTAAAACAAAGGGACCATTTTTGAATGCCATTTTCACAGTTGCTATCTATATTAGATTGTGTGTTTAAAAGTATTTTAGTGTTTTGGACTCATCCTTTCTCTGCACTCATATCATTTGGCAAATTAACGGGACATGTGTCATAGATCATAGATTTTGTAAAAAAAAAAAAAAAAGGCCATTGGGTTGTCATGATTCAGTTTGTGTTTGGACATCTATGGCTTTCATTAAAAAACGTGTTTATTATCATGAATAAATATTACCATGCTTTCCAAGTTGTGTTGACTATTTTTAAACTCAGAAATAATTTCTTATATGTTTAGTACATTCGAAATTATTTCTAAGATAAATGTTCCCTTGCAACTTCTTCGTATTGCTCACACACGTGCTGATAGTTCTGATTTGATGAAAACAATGATACTTTATGGTCTGTTCACCTCTTGGTGAATACAGGGCAAGAATTTGGAGAGTAGAGTTTGGGAGCTTTGACATAGCTTGTCAGAAAAGAGAAAGAAGAAAGAGAAAGAGAAGAACAGAAGGAGGGAGTAAATGAAGGAGAAAGAAAAAAAACTTCAATTTTAAATTAATGACTTTTTGCATCTAAGTAGTTTTTTAATAGAGACATATGACAGTTTATAAAAAAGAGGGAAAATGGATTTAAATAAATTCCTTTAAACCATAAATCTATTGTCTTTAGAAAACAAGATTGATTACATCTAGCAAGATACAATAAATTTAATCCCTGATCCAAGGCATGGTCAAATTGTGTCACTGGAAACAAAAATAAATAAATAAATAAAATCTAGAGAAACATATTTCTAGTCTTACACTATCTACTCAATAATGATCTTGGTAGAGAAGACTATGTAAAGTAGGATCACTTCTCATCTGTGTATAGCCCAAGATAAGAATATGACAAACAAATTGGACATCATTGAATTTCCGCATACATGGCCTAAAAAGCAATGTTTCCAAATTGCTAAATAAGAAATCTGGCACTACTTTATGGGACTTGGTGGCCATATATGGCCATTAATACCAAATAAATAGTTTAAAAGCATGTTGTAAGAATTTTACTTTCCATAAAAGGATTTTTATGTTTTATAGAATCTGGTGTTATTTGATACTATAACATTTTTTTCTCTACAGTTTTACATTTTCTTACAGTTTACAGGATGTTATTTCTGAGTTCAAAAAAGTCCTAAATATAATATGTAAATGTTCATATGAAAACAGTATTTCCAAATGTAGTGTCATAATTTGAAATACTTCCTACTGCCCCAATTCTGGAGAGCTGCTTGAATACCTGATTAAAATATTTCTATATCCCCTGAAACAGACTCAACTTCTCTCTCAGAGCTGCCTTCTTCTGCACTAGAAGGGATCTTCCTACCAGTTGCTACAGCTTCTATTTCCAGGACATCTCCTGTTACTATCTATGCCTTCTTCTCTGAGGGTGTGAAATTTGTGAGAAAAGTCTTAAAAAGTGATCTAACTGACCAGTGCCTTAGGAATTGGCTTCCTCTCTGTTCCTCAGACAAGGTAGAAGCTAGTGAACATCAATCAATCCATGAGAGGAATTAGCCACTCATTCCTTCAACAAATGGTGCCCACCATGTGTCAGACAGTGTGGTGGGTGTTAGACACATAAGCCAATTCTATGACTTACAAACTAACATACAACTATTGCCAAGCTTGGAATAGATCAAAACACTGGGACTGACTCAGACCACTTTCTATCTTAAACTCTGTAGCAAATCATTGCACAATCCCTTGTTTTATCTATTTTATATGTCTTAAAATAATAAACACAAATCAGGATTTGTCAAGTTCACAGCAACATTAGTTGAATCTTATTGAGCAAGTCCATCAATCAAGGTTGGTGGTAGCAATCTTTCCCAATAATAAATATGGTCATATCTAAAGTCTTGCTATATTATGCCAAAACAAATCATGGAATATAAAATTTCCATCTCAAAGCTCATCTGATCAAGCCCCTTAACCAATTCCTTAATCTCTGCCAACATGTGATTGTGAGCCCTATCATGGAATACTGCCATGGGCCTGGAATTTTGAAACAGCTGCTACATTTTTGATTTTTTAGAATTTCCTTCTTATATGGATTTATTATTCAATTTTTTTCTTTTAAGGATCATAAAGTCTCCATCACCTGGGCTGCTTCCAAGTATTTGAAGACAGGTATCATATCTTCCATGAGTCATTTTCTCCTTAAAGCAAAAATTTCCATTTTCATTACAAAATATGTGAGTCTTTTCAACATTCCAATCATTGTTCTTCAAGTATTCTCCCAACCCTAAGTGTCACAGGAAGTGTAATGTCTAGGATTGATCACAAAAAACACTTAGGTATAGTTTATTTCTGCCTAATAGGCTCCACTATCGAGTTTCTCATTGTACAACCTATGTATATATTTACTTAAATATAACTTTTGATAGTATTACCTCCTTTATTGGCCACAGCATATTGGTAATTCAGATTCAGACCTACCTCCTATTAAAACTCCTTAAAATATCTACATATGCTGCTGTTAAGCAAAATCTTCCTCCATCCTGCCCTTGATCATTTGAGTTTTATCTCTCGTTCAGGATATTAAACAATACTAAATTCTACCTCATCAGACTCAGCACATTGTTCCAGCCCTATGAAGTCCTTTGTATCCATCTCAGAGTAATGAAATTAAACAGGTGATAAAGATCTCTTCTATCTTCACCCAAGTCACTAGCAAAAAAATATCATGCAGAATCAGGATGAGGACAAAGCTTCGGAGTAATAGTAATAGAGATAAGATGTATAGTACCAAGAAAAGAAATAGCTGACATTTACTGAGCACTTATGTTTCAGGCTCTGTATCACACTTCACAGCAAACTACTATATACCACTCTCAAGATATCTATTAATACTTGTTGATGCATTTATTCATTAACACATTGTTTGAAAGATTATTATTAAGAATCTATTATATATTCACTTAGCTAATTGTTGGTGACAGAAAAGTGAATAAAATGTAGCTCCTGTTTTTACATTACTAGCAACTAACGAATTAATTTTCCTCTGTGAACACACATAGCACAAGAGATATTACCACATACATTTGCAGGATCTATTTTCTTCATTAAAATATGTGCACACCATCATAGTCATCCTTCCTAAGAAAACTGAGGTAATTACTGTAGACCCTCTATTTGAGAATTGCTGACTCACTGGTGCTTTATATTAAATGATAGAAGATATCATAGAAAAAGAATTCTCACACCAATCACCTGTCATAATTAAGATGCTGATTTAGGCCAGTCAAGTATAGACTTCAAGTAGGATAGCTTAATAGAGAAAACAATAAAGTTAAATATTTTACAGTGAAAAGCAAACTTCTTTCTCACTTCAGATCCCAATCCCTAAATCCCCTTCCACAGACACATTGCTTGACACCAATTTAAATTTAAATTTCTACAACTATTGCATTTATGTGCAAACATGAACAAATGGTATTGCCTGTGTACATATGTGAGGGGCATTATACGTATAAAATCTTTTGGTAACTTATCTAGAAATGCTCCATGGAAGGACAATTTATGTCAGCTCTAAGGAGAAAATAGAAGTAAATAAAAATACATTTCATTTCAAATTTATCCTTAAACCCAAGGCTATTCTAATCATAATTGCAGCACAGTTTGTTGGTTTGTTTATAGAACTTAGATAAGGGAAGGTCAAGAATAACCAGGATCACTTTGAATCAAAAGAATAAGAAGCAAATACCTTGTCTTCCATATTTCAGGAGTTACTATAAAGCTACTGTAATTAAAACAGTGTGGTGCCAATTCAGAGAAAGACAAATGTAAATGACAGTAAACCCATAAGCGTACCTACAAAGGAAAAGGAACGCAGTGTGCAAAGTGGCGGTATAAATCAAGCGGAAAGGACAGACTCCTCAGCAAACAATGACCATCCGTGTGGGGGGAGATGCTCCCGCATCACAGTATCCACAAAAACAAATCCCATATAAATTAAAGCTATAAACATAAAATGCAAAATGTAAATGTTTTAGAACACATAGGAAAATATTGTCATGTCCTGGAAATAGGGAAAAATTTAAATTAACAATACATAAAACAACATAAAGGGAAAGAATAAGAAACTGAAACTAAAATCTCAATACATCAGTTAACAAGATTTTTAAAATGATAAGCTCATACTGAAAATGAATATTTGCAACATGTATAAGCAATGGAGGATTAATTAATGAATTGGATATAAAATTCCTATAAATTAATAAGTAAAAAACAAAGTTATAAGAAAAATGGAGCTGATTAAATACAGTGGATTGAAAATATGCCTTTGTTTCTTCCCTCTCTATAATCCTCACAAAAATATAAGAAGGGACTAAAAATATATACAAACCCATCGGAACAAAAAGAAAAGGAGAGAAGATAACAGATGAGAAGTTCTAACAAGTTTTTTAAATATAGAAATTAGATAAACTAAAGAACATTAAGAATATAATACAACCTATGAAATGACAACATAAATTAGAATTGGAATTGGAAAAGTCGTGTCGCTTTAAGAGAACTTAAAAAAGAATTGTAAATAAAAGAAACAATAATTTTAAAAATGAAGATTAAATGAAAATGAATGCAAACCAAAGAATGCTTTAAGAGACATAGAAAATTCCATAGAGAAATAGACGATAAAAAGTACAAAAAAAATTTTTAAAAAGGAAGGAAAGGAGAGGAGGAGAGGAAGAGATGAAGGAAGGAAGAAGAAAGAGAATTCAAGCATAAATGACAAGAAGATAGACAAAGAAGACTCAATATACATGTATATGGAATCCTCAAAAAAGAAAACCAAAATAAGGGTACAGGGCAAATACAATTAAAACTGTAAGTCAAGAAAACTTTTACAACATAATAGAAAAAGGTTTGATGTTTTACAACATAATAGAAAAAAGTTTGATATTGAAATACACACTGAATATCTGAAAAAACTGTTACTGACATTCAAAAACCTAAGTAATATTGTTCCCATGAACACCTCCTGAGAAATTTACCAGAAAAAGACCTCAGACAAACAGAAAGGTGACATAGATGTACTGATTGATGATGGGCACTAAATATATATTTACTCAGAGAGGTAAGAATAAATGAGGGTTATAAGGTGGAGGATACAATACAGAATGGCTACATAGTTAGACAATGTAGACACAGTACAACTATGAGAAATAGAAAGAGAATAAGAATACCATATGTGAAAATGTAATTATATTCAATAATCATATTTGTGGTGGTAGCAGTTCTATTGCTACTATGAGACCATTTTTTGTGTAACATGGAATACAGCAAATGAGGAATATTATGACATACTAATTCTATCATCGCCACTGTCTCTGAGAACTAGCAGTCTTAATGTGGAAGATCTGATGCAGGTTAAAAGATGTTAAGTGAAGACCCTGTGGCTTGGATTTTACAGTGGAACTGTCGAAATGTATTTAAAAAAAAAGTTATGCAAACTATGACTAAGCCAGTAACAAAAAACATCCCTATAGTGCAGATTGTGGTATTAAAATAAAGTTCTATACTTTAAAATGCACAAAACACACAGAGAAAGAGAGAGAACTATACAAGATGAACCTAAAACATCTTCTCAAAGACTTCTAGTGATGTATTTAAAGGACACAAGAGCCAACTTGAAGATAATCTCATGATCTAAAGATGGGATAATTTGAGCATCGGTAAGGATAATTTCAATCAATTAAAACAAATTAACTATAAATGCTTAAGTTAATAATAATTAAAAAGAAAACTCATCTATCACTTATGAAGGATAATTGGAACACAACTCATTGTTTTGAGGACAAATAAGTAAAGGGAAAGAGTAAAGAATTTGTCCTGCCAGTCCTCTGTAAACTATACAGCTGGGTAGCCAAATAGTGGATGAGAATTTACACTTTGTAGAAGTATTTCAGTTAATGAAAGAAGTAATCATTGTATCAGAATTTCTTATTACTTGTTACTCTTTATGCATCAATGGATTTAACTATCAAACATCAATGGTTGGTAACATCACAAAAATAGAAACAATTTGTCATCATGTGCTTCCTCAATAAACACACACAGCACTACCTCTGAAAAGTTTTGCAACCAAAAGCAAACCTGTATCTGATAGTCTCCAGGTCCAGCTGTCAAAAAATATACAGTTACAGGAAATATGTGCGACAAAGGAGCAGGTTAAAATACACTATGGATATAAAATCAACAAATTCAGACTATTGAAAAATATTACCAATTAAATTTCCTGGTTTCTTCAATAAATAAACTGCAAGAAAAAATGTGGTGAGAACACATGTAGATTAAAAGAAACTTCCAAAATCTTTTTAAAAAATCACTGCTTGGAAAGTACCCTTGGGCGATAAAAATATAAAGAAAAACAAGGGGGATAACAGGCCTCCCCAAAGTGGTTATTTATAGGACAGAAAATGAGTTGTGACTGAGATCGTGCATATGGAGGACCTTTGGGGTGGCTTGTAAAGTTCTATATCTAAACCTGGGTGTCTTTTTCCAGAGTATGTCCCTTATGGTGATGTATTAAAGCAAACATTTACTTCATGAGGTTTTTCTGTACCCGTGTTATATTTTACAACAAAATAAATAGGATTGTAATAAAAGAAATAACATATGAAAATGTGTCAAACTTAAAGAATATGAGTTTATTCATTGAAAGGGTCCACCAACCACCCAGAATAATGGATGGAAAAAGCCCCTCTTAAGGCATACCATCAAAAAATGCCAGGACATCAGGAAAAAGAAACGTTCCTAAAGCTTCCAGAGAGAAACAAAAGGGATTCTCAACATCGTCTCTGGAAGCTAGAAGACATTGAATAAAAGCATTCATAATTTTGAGGAAAAATTATGATCAACCTAGTATTTTATGTCTAAACAAAATATTAGTCCAGTATCAGTCCAGGAAGGCACCGATCCAGGGGTGAGAGCAAATAAAAACCCAGGACCACTGGTCAGGAAGCTAGAGAACAGCTCAGAGTGTCAAACTGGGGAACCATAGTAAGAATATCTCTAGAACAAAATAGAAACACATACAGTGAGTATGTGATGTGTCTCCTCATGTGGGAAAATGTTATTTGTATGGATTTTATAATTCTTTTGCTCAATTTGTGAAGGATGTAGAAAACTAAACAGCAAAGAAAATCATAATTGTTAATGAAGAGAAGAACAAAATGTGCTATAAAAATGTAATTCTTGAATATATACTTGTGCACATGAATAAAATACAGATAATTCTTACAGATATTAAAGAGAGAGGTTAGATCAAAGGATATTTTATTTTTTTCAAACCATTTCCTAATTGATTTTCAAAGATGTTATTCAAATTTACATTCCCACCAACAGTGTATTAAGGTACCCATTTCCCTACCCTCTAACCAAAAATGTGATTATCAATTTTTTATCTTTTCTATTTTAATATAAGTGGAATGTCATTATTGTATTAATTTACATTTTTAATTGACGTAAAGCATCTTTTCTTATGCTTATAAGCTATTGTATTTCTTTTTAATATTAAATGTATTCCTTTACTTTGTATACTTTTCTATTTGTTTATTAATCTCTTCTTACAGAATTATAACAGTTCTCTATAGACAAATAAAATCAGTACTTTTTGTCATGTGTGTTTTAAATAATTTTGCTCAACTTTTCTTTGCATTTTGTTATTTTGTCCTAGGCAGAAATGTTTGTGTTCAATTATTTAAATGTATCAGTGTTTCCTTTATGTTTTCTGGGTTTTGTTTCTTGCTAACAAAGACCTTCCCCATTCTCAGATTTTTTTAATTCACTCATATTTTATTATGTATTGACAGACTAATTGTTTATAGTTAAATCTTTGATTTATCTAAAATTTATATTGGCATAACAAGTAAGGAGGGGATTTAAGTTTATTTTCTCTCAGATAAGATTTTAATACAATTCAAACCTGATTTAAATGGACTGTGCTTTACTGTAAAGCTGAGAACTTTTCATTTTCATCCACTGAAATCTATAAGATTGTATGTGTTAATAGAAGAACAAGATGATATTCAAACTATGTGAGGATTGTTACTACTCTGTCTTCCACACGCCTATGACTGAAACCTGTTTGCCCTTCTAGCATGTGATATCCAATTCCATATGCTATCCCAAAATGTTTTAAAATTATCCAGCCAATGAAAGGAATGCTCTTGGACTTACGATTCCAGTCTGCACAATGGTGCTCTAATTGGGTTTAGGGTTAAAAGGTATATTCACATCTACAGATGATATTTTTAAAATGCTACTCAATACTAAAATAGCTTAAGGATAACAAGTTTTGTGAGCCCTGTAATCAGATGATAATCAATGGAAAGAAAACTATGATGGGTAAGTATTTTGATCTAGGTTGGAAACAGGAGAGAACAACAACAAAGATATAACTTCACCAGCCCCTGAACTTACAGACCTAAACCAAATGCCTGGTAGATGCTACCATAGGATTGCCAGGGATTTCCATTAAGTAAGAAATCTTAAAAACAGTAGTTATCTTGGCATCTTTAAGATACTCTATGTGGTGGCCTTGGGTTTCTTTCCAGCTTATATAGCAATAGAATAGACAGTCCTCTGATCACTTTTTCTTTTGTTGCTGAGAAACTGAGAGAGATCTAAGTGTTTTCCTGATTTCTTCATCCATTGCCCAAGACTTCCACTGTATCTCTGGTTTTCTTCACTTCTTGAGGTTGGTTCTTGAGGCCCATACTCTGGTATATGACTTATTTCTCTACATTTTTACTTTAATTCTTAAAGGGCCTTCAAACAGATATGAAAAAAAAGTAAAGAAAGAAAAAACTAAAAGAAGTAATAAAAGACTCCACATTAGAATTGAATATTTAACAGAAACTATTTTTGTTCAAACTTCTATGAAGGCTTTTAGCGAAGATAAATGAGCTTATGCCATAAAGCTATGTATGTTTTAGTAAGTGATGAAAAGGTTAATTGGATACTATGTGGACAAGATTGTATATAGAAAAAGCCTTTAATTAGTGGTCTAAGTATACTTAAATGTTCATATATCATATACCTATACCAAATTGCCATTATACATAAAAATTATATAATGCTTTAGGGGAAAAAACCAAAAGAGCTTAGCCATGTGTACTTAGTTTTCAATAAAAAATTTAGGGGGAATTTTATATGTTGGGGATGTGAGGAGGAGAGAAGTAAACTGTCTAGCAGAAGTGAAAAAAGATATGTTAAGAAAGGAGAACTGTAAGTATATTTTCCTCTGGTAACTAAAAGTTTTCTTGAACAAATAAACACATATGTTTATTTCAAGGGCTGTAAAACCTTAGGGAAAAATTTAGGACCCTGGTAATTAGAGCCGAAGCTGAAGGCATCATTATTTGCAGAGAAAAATCTTAGAAAAGAATAAAGAGTCATCAAGATGATAGAAATCCATCTATAGGAGTCAAACTTGTCAATTTCCCCTTGAATTTTCCACAGTTCAAATCTCATGTTAAACTACATTCCTTCTCTCCAAAAACCAAGAAATATATAACTAGATTTATATACATATTACATAAAGACAACTATGTTCACTTACCAGGAGATATATCTTCTCTTTGCTATGTAGACCAGCAGTACAATAAAGTGGAGAGGTGATTTGAGGCTCATGAGATATTTTCTTATGAGGAATCAGTCTCAAAGATCTTGGTCAAATCAATCAATCATACTTCTGTACAACAGTTAAAAAGATCTATCAGATTGCATTTACTCAGCTAAGGTGACTTCATTACAAAGGCAACCTACCTCCTACTTTTGTCTACACGAGCCTATACGCAAAAAGATTATCTCATTGCAAATCTGGTGTTTCCTGGCATCCTCTCTCACTTCTACTCTCCATGGACCCCAACCTTTCTTTTCCTATTTGCAAACTTATTTCACCCTTTCTTCCTGGATGCACCATCTAGTCTTTCTTACCCCATACCCTTGGCTTTATTCCTGAGTGTATTTTCGTCACTGTTCTCTGTGGCAATACTCTCATGGAGATCTATTGTGGTAAAATCCCCTCCAATCAAACTAGGTTTTGAGGAATCTTCTTCCTATTTGCCCCATATTTATCTCATCTGTATTCTTCTCTTCATTAATACCCATTGCCATTTTATACTTTAAAGCCTCAACCACTCTGACCTGGATGTGAAAACAACCTCCTACCTAGTCTTCAAACTCCTATCTGATCCAGCTGATGTTTACCTGTTTTTTGTTTTTGTTTTTAAAAGCATATGTGCTTTTTTTCTCTTTTTTAAGTTTCAAAATATTAATTAAGGAGGTACAAGTCTTTTTATTACATTGATATGTTGTATAATGCTTAAGTCAGGGCTTTTGGTGTGTGCCCATCACCAGAATAGTGCTCATTATACCCAATAGGTAAGTTTGTATTCCACACCCACCCTCCCACCACCCCCTTATTTGTTTCTCATGTCCTTTATCTCACTTCATGCCCATGTATACCCATCTATTAACTCCCACTTATTAATAAGAACATATGGTATTTGATTTTCCATTCCTGAGATACTTCACTTAGGATAATGGTTTCCATTTCCATCCACATTGCTGCAAATGACATTATTTCATTCCTTTTAATGGCTGAGTAGTATCCATGATAGATAGATAGATAGATAACTATCTCCCACATTTTATTTATCCACTCACGAATTTAAGGGCATTTAGGTTGATTTCACATCTTTGCAATTATAAATTGTGCTGCTATAGACATACGAACTGTTTACACTGATAGGCTTCCTTATTCTCTCCCATGTAGCATGGACTCCAACCATAAAGAAACTTTCTGAAGCTCTTCAAATGCATTGTGCTCTAGATCTCTCTGTTCTGGGTCTTTGCACAGACTCCTCTGTCTTTCCTGGTTTTGCTTGCTCAACTCAAAGTCATCCCTCAGACACTCATCTCAGATGGCAGCTCCTGTGGGTAGCCCTCTTTGCTCTTTGTGATTCCTCGGGTAGGTAAAAGCTTGACTCTCTATTTTATCTTTGCCACAACATAAATCACACTTTATTTTAATTGTCTGTTTCTCTGTAGCCCCCTCAAGGCTGCAAACTACTAGAAGTCAGGAACTTTTTTATTTGCTGTTATACTCCCTATACCCACTGCTCAGTTCATTTGGGGGAGAATATGGCACGTATAGGCCCTCAAAATTTCTTGACTTTCCTACCGTAATTTTTCCCATACTGTTATATATGCCTAAATTTTATCTCTACCAATTTGCCCTCTCCCCAGCCCAATGTGTATGCCTTGGTCTATTACAATTTTACTTACTCTTCTAGGCCACATTCAGGTGTTGTCACTTCGGTAAGCATTCTCTGATCCTACCCACTAGAACTGATCTGAATTTCTTCTCTTCTATATCCTAACCATGTAGCATGAATCACACACTGCATTGTAGTGTGCTCAGTCTTGGTTTTTTTCTCCCCCAGTAGACAGATTGAAAATAGAGACTATGTCTTAAAAACCTTTGTATTCCCCACATTATCTATCACAGTGCTTTGCAGAGCTGGTGCTTAACATGTACTGAATGAATTATTGTGAAATAATTTCTCAAAGCTATAAACTTGTCTGTGTTTTCTCTAGAAAATGTTCAGTCATTTCCCCCTTGTGAATTTCTTCATTGTTGCCATTCTACAAAGAAAGTATGTGATTTATTTCTACATATTTCCCTTACAGCACTGCAACAGAAATCTTTCTGAAGTTGTGGTGGGAGCAATAGAAGTATGTGAATAATTCCATTTGGTATAGGTGAAATTGTAATTAGAATTCACATCTCTTCTAACAAAGACTCAAAGTTCTCCAACAGGAACTTTCTTCTCTTCTACCTAAGAGCAATATCAATATGAAGATGTATATACTTTTACATATTCTTTTCTCTCATCACCAACATGACCAAAACCCATCCACTCATCCTTAGAGACATTAGCTCAAATCTGACATTATTTTTGAAGTCTTCCCACTTTCTCTAAGCTAAAAATATTCCCTATTTGAAAACATTCCCTTCTACCTTCTATACATGTAGTGTTATATCTATATCTCTCTTATGACAGTTATATCTTTCTGCCCCATATTTTTGTGAATATTTATGCATATCTAGACTATAATTTCCCAGAAGTCAAAATTTTTGCCTAGTTTCTCTATTTCCTTTTACTCATAGAAAACTGCCATACACATATATGCTGTTCTACCATTTATATATCTATTAAATAGTATATAACATATACATAAAGAATATATATATGAATATCATGTATACATTGTATACATCCAGTACCCATATTTATCTCTTTGGAGCAGAACTAATATCTTTATTAAGCTAGTCTGCTAACCACTGTAAAAATTATAGAATCAGATTGATTGAAGCTGTTAGAGGCTAGATGATTTTACCAATTTATTTTGGTGTCATTATCCTCCCTCTTAAATGTAACAAAAGGTTCCAATAGAATTTTAGTCTTACGTCTTAGATGTCATTTCTTCCCAAAGCCTTCCCTGATTCCCAAATATTTTATGAAGTTTTCATTATAATTCCAGAGCAGTAATTACAATACATTGTCAATGCCCACTCATCTGACTGGTTTGTCTTTGATTTCTTGAAGGCATGGACTACCTCATAATATTGACGTTTGTGTTCACACTACTTAGGGAGACAGCTAGGATCCCCCTCGAGAGCCTCCTGTAGGAATGCAGCTCTACTAACATCTTGATTGTAACTCAGTGAGGTCTATTTTGGACTTCTGACCTTAAGAAGTGTAAGATAATAAATACGTTGTTTTAAGTCACCAAGTTCGTGGTAACATGTCACAGCAGCAGCAGGAAACTGATGCAATAGCCAACACATGGCAGGTGCTCCATAAACATCTGTTCAGTGCCCGAACCATTGACTATTAGGCCTGAAAAATATATGATAAAATCAATGGATGTAGGTAAAAATTGAGGGTTGTCCGAGAAAGAAATGCAGTTAAAGAAAAACTTCCTATTCCTACTTGAAGGTGGGCCTGAGAGAAAGGTGCAGGTAGAACACACACACATACACACACACACACACACACACACACACACACGAACTCCCATTATTTTGGCATAGGCAATGGAATGGATAATAGGAAATATATAAAGAAAGCTTATGCTCTTAATTTTGGATGTATTTGGTATTAAGAACAGCCAGGTAGAGATATCCAAGAGATGAAGGAAATTTAAATTTGATCCAAGAAATCAGTGGATATGTGATATAACCCAGTAGCCTTGAAATATGAAGTTAGAATAGGAAAATAGCTAGCAATAAGACTAGAAAGGCAGTGTGATGTTTCTTAAATGCCAAAGGAAGCCAAACCCAATTCATCTGAAGGAGTCTGAGATGAGCATTGAAGGTATTTGAGCTGAGAAATAATGTAATCAAAGTGATGCTTTAATACTAATCTGGCAACCTTAAGTAAAATGGATTGGTAGAAAGGAAGACTTAAGACAGAAATACCATTTAAGCTTTACAGATCACTTTCAAAAACTATCTCATTTTGTACTCACAGCTATCTTGTGAAGCAGGTAAGAAAAAGCATTATCAAAGACTAATTTTTTCATATCATCATAAAAACATACCATATTGATGAATATTTTAATTTATATTTAAAACATTACTTATAATTTATAATATGCTCAGCTTTTTACTACTCTAATTGGTATATTAAGGTCCTTGGTCTAATTTCTCACCCCTAATTTTCAGAGGTCATTCATCTGAAAAAAATAAATCAAGAGAAACTAAGAATATAAATTAAATTCATCCATACAAAATAGTTCAATCCTTATATAAGCCAAACTGTCCTAAGGGGGAAGGAAAAACATTTTATTATTAAATAGACTAACAAAATTATTTCTATGAATTGAGTTTGACCAGGTGCTTTCATCACAAATAATTATTGTTACGATGGAGCCACAGTAGTCCAAACTTGTTAACCAAACAAGAGCATTTGGATAAACTATTTCAAACCTTCCCCAGAAGTTCTTTCAGAAAGAACTTTGAAAATTCAATATTGACTCAAATATCCATCTGACAAGCCTTTAAAATCACAAAGCTTAATAATCACAAGCCAGGGTAAAAGAGTCTCTGGGGTTATATTTAGGTGCCTTTAAATCACCAGGAATGATTTGGTCAGAATAAGAGAAAGACAACTGAGTCAGTACTCAGGTGAATCAGGTTAGGAGCTCAAAATTTCTCACCATTACTATTCCCAATTCAATTCTCTCTTTTTGATTTATGGGAGGCTGTTCTTAAGCATTAATATGAATAATTCAGCACTCAGAGACATGAGATGCAACATAGGCCTATCTTCACTTGGGTTAAAACATGTTCTGAAGCTTATTTCACTGTGAATCAGGCTCATTCTGGGGCTCCCTTTTGACTTGTTATTTGGGTCTCCAGTATCATTAATCTGGATAAGAACACTATTATTTTGGGCATGTTCACTGCTGAATGCATTTTTTCCAAGTTTCAAATATTAGGAATTATTTAGGGGATCTCAGTGTTTTAGTAAGCCAGGAATGGTCACATGGTCTAAAACCTTATTGCTCAAAATGTATGGTCCATGGACCAGCAGCATCAGCGAAACCATGTGCTTATTAGAGAAGGAGAACCTAGGGACATCCTGTGAACCTAAATAAGAATCTCTACATTTTCACAAGATCTCCAGATGCACATTATAACTTGAGAAGCTCATATCTAAAGTACAGAAACTTCAGGAATTGCTTTTAATTTTATTTCCTCAAAACTCTCCCTGAAACATTTCTTTGACATCACAATAGCTCCAAGTCCCTCTAAACCTCCCATTTTTCCCTCCTCTAGTCAATTTCCATGATCATAAATAGCCAATCGTCTAAAGGGTTTACAAGATTCAATGCATGTAAGGGCTTTATTTTTTTCACAAAACAAACTCCTTGCTTGACAATATACATGCTACGTTGCCTTTTTTCCAGCTTAATTTGACTTTGTTCAAATTTGTAAAAATCTTAAGGAAGGGAGAGGGAACACAGATGACAGATACCATGATTTGGGATGAGTGGAATGCATTACAGCTCAATATCTTTCTCTCTCTGGTTCCACTTCATGGGTAATGATTTCAATTACTGAGTGTATGATTTTAACCAATTTATGTTAACTAGACGTTCATTCATGGGAAACAGATAAACTTCTGCAGGTTAATAAATTACTGACAATTTTACTATCTGCATTTTCTTACTCAGAGATGGCTTGAATGTGACATTTCCTCATGACTACAGCAGGGAAGCAGAAGTCTCATTTGTAGTAGTATCTTTCGTCTCTCTTTTTTTTTTCTTTAAAAATAAAACAGCCAGCAGTTGGCTCTTCAGGAGCTTCCTCCTCATCCTCATAGTGCTGAGTCTAGTTCAGGTATCAGGTCATTGTCTTTTTCTGTGATACTTTAGAGTCTGACCTTCTGCTGCTGTTCCTGCTGCAACAGTTCTGTCTCCTCCACATAAGGTCAATACAGATCAAAACACACCGTCTCAGTCTCACATGGGGCAGGAGGGAGGGGAACAGGTGGACGTGGCTTCTAGATCACTAATTGACATAGGTCAAGTCACTTATCATCTCTGAGCCTCATTTTCCTCATAATGTCAGGAGGCAGCAGCCTGCAAGAATATCTTAAGTTTTAGAGTAGATATAGTAGCAAGATGATAGTAGGGGCCAGTCACTTTCAGCTTACTGTAGGAATATTCAGCCTCAGACTAGACTTTAGGCCCGAGGGAGCAGACATAATGGCATACGCATAGATTCAGGATGCTTAGATTCCAGCCGCATGTCTCGGGACAATCATTTAGCCTATCTAAGCCTCGATTTCCCAGGTGAGAAGGGAACCTTCAATTATGTGCAACATCTAATATATATCACATACCTTTACATGCATATGTCATACATTCCTTCCAACAATTCTATAAGACTAATAATTAGTCTTTAATATGAGAAAATTGAGGCTTCTAGAGGTTAAAGAAGTTTCCCAAGATCTCATAACCTATAAGCAGCTGAGAAAGAACTCAAACTCAGGTCTGTCTGACTCCAAAGCTCATGTATTTTTCTTCCTATAAACCAATATAGCCTGCTAGTATAGACTGTTGTAAAGTTCAAAGGAATTAATGAATGTGAAAGAACTTTTAAGAAAAACAAAGCACTTGTTTGTGCTGCTATAAAATTCTTTAGACTGGATAATTTATAAAGAACAAAAATTTTATTTCTTACAGCTGTAGAGATGAGAAGTCCAAGATCAAGGTGCCGGTAAGTTCAGTGTCTGGCAAGGGTCCATTCTCATAGATAACACCATCTAGGTGTCCTCACATGGCAGAAAGTAATAAATGTAAGAAAATGGCACAAACTCTGTATTCTTACATGCAGAAGTACAGAAGAGAGGGAAGGAACCCTGTCTTTCAAGTCTTTTTATAAGGGCCCTAATCCAATCAGCCCTCATGACTTGATCACTTCCCAAAAGGCTCCACTACTTAATACCACCACAATGGGGATTGTTCCAACATATGAATTTTAGGGAGCGTTCAAACCATAGCATTTCATCCCTAGTCCCCCAAACATACATCCTTCTTACATGCAAAATACATTCATTTCAATCCAAAGTCCCAAACATCTTAGCCCATTCCAACATCAGTTTTAAAATCTAAGTCCAAAGTCTCATCTAAATATCATGTAAATCAGGTATGTGTGAGACTCAACATATGATTCATCCTGAGGCAAATTCGCCTCTAGCTGTGAGCCTGTGAAATCAAAATAGTTATATGCTTCCAAAATGCAATGGTAAGACAGGCATGGGATGGACATTTCCATTTCAGAAGGGATAAATAGGCAAGAAAAAAGGGGTAATAGGTCTCAAGTAAGTGTAAAACCCAACAGGGCAAACAACATTAAATCTTAGGAATTGAGTATAATCTTCTTTGGCTCCATGTCCTGCCTTCCAAACACAGTAGTGGTAGGGGAGTGGATTGGGTCCCAAAACCTTCAGGAGATTCCACCCCCATGGCTTTGTTGGGCACAGCCCACCATGCAGCTCTTATTTGGTGCCTGTGGCTCTACCAGGCTAATGTTGCATGCTGATGGGCTACAGTTCTGGGGTCTCAGGGCTGGCCCCTCTCCCACAGCTCCATTAGACATTGCCCTAGTAGAGACTCTCTGCAGTGGCCCCATCACCACAAATCCATTAGGCATTACCCTAGGGGTAACTGTCTGTGGTAGCCCTGCCTCTGTAGCCCATCTTTGCTTAGGACCTGGGACTTTCTGAGGCATCCTTTGAAATCTAGGTGAAGGCAAGCCATGCCTCCACAGTTCATGAACTCTGTATGCCTACAGAGTTAGCACCAGTGAACCTCACCAAAGTTTACAGAATATGCCCTACAGTTCAAGCCATAGCTGGGACAGTTTGAGACACAAGAGCCAATGAGTACTGCACTAGGATGCAGAAAACAGAGATTTGAGCTGACCCTGGGCAAGGAGGGCTAAGGTCTTGAGGTAGCCCTGGGTCCCTCCCTTGAAACTGGTCTGCCCTCAAAGTTCTGGCACTCTGGGTCTGTAATGGGAAGGGCATCCTCAAAGATCTCTGAAATTCTTTCTTCCATTACCTTAATGAATAACATCCAACTTTTTTTCTATCTACACAAATCTCCTTATCAAATGGTTAGTTGGCCACATCCTTGGTTTTCTCTTCCTAACCTGATTTTTTATTCATAAAGGACCAGGCTGAGAATTTTCCAAATCTTTACATTCTCTTTCCCTTTTGACTGTAAATATTCTGTCTTTAATTTGTTTCTCTCCTCTTGCTTTTACTATAAGCAGTCAAGAAGAGCCATGCTGCACCCTGAGCACTGCTTACAGATTTCTTCTGCAAATGCCCTAGTTCACTGCTTTTAAATTCTATCTTCCACAAGGCTTAGGACATGGACAAAATTCTGCCAAGTTCTTTGCCTTTGTAGCAAGGATGGCCTTTCCTCTAGTTTCCAATAAGATATTCCTCATTTTTATCTAAGCCCTCATCAGAATGGCCTTTTCTGTCCATATTTCCACCAGCTATCTATTCACAACCACTTAGATAATTACACAGATTTACAGCTCTACAGTTCTCCTTTTCAGAGCCCTCGCCCAAATCACCCTTAATGCTCTGTTTAAGAAAATCTACGCTTTTTCTACCTTGCACCTCTGAACTCTTCTAGTTTCTACCCATTACACAGTTCCAAAGCCACTTCCACATTTTTAGCTGTTTGTTATACACCCCTCTTCTATGGTATCAATTTTTGTCTTAGTCTGTTTGTGCTGCTACAACAAAATACCACAGACTGGGTAATCTATAAAGAATTGAAATTCATTTCTTACAGTTCTGGAGGATGGTAAGTTCAAGATCAAGGCACTGGCAGAGTATGTGACTAGTGATGGTCTGTTTCTTATAGGTGACGTCATCTAGATATCCTCACAGGGAGGAAGGGATGGATGGAGCAAAAAGGGATAAACACATGGTAGAAGAGTAGAATAGGGGAAAAAGGGATATCCTCACATGGTAGAAGAGTAGAAAAGAGGAAATCTACCCCCTCAAGCCTCTTTATCCATTTTGTAAAGATCAAACCTATTCCTGAGGATAGAGCACTCATAAATTAATCACTTCCCAAAAGGCCTCAGCTCTTCATACCACCACAATGGGGATTAAGATTCAACATGTGAACTTGGGGGATATTCAGATCATAGCAGCACTACAGAAAGGTATATTTGCAATATTTTAATTAATGTCATGTTTACTGAAATGCAAAAGCAAAAAGCCTCAGCCACTGTCCAAAAGATTCTCATAGTCTGGCTGTGACAAATCCTCATGAAACCAATAATGAGCAAGCCATATTATACAATTGAATGTATACATATTATACATTTAATTCAATGACTTAAACATATAGCAATGCTGGCTTAGATCTTATAGGAAATAAAAAGATGAATAAAATGTGCTCCTTCTCTAAAGGAAAGTACATTTTACTATAGTAAAGTTGATAGGTAAATATTAATAACTTGCTACAAAACAAGACAGAATGAAATGAATGTTAAACAGTGGTACAAGTAGTGTATCAAGGAAATACAGAGAACAAAACATTCTATGTTGACAGAGGATATCAAGGAAATGTTTACAGAGCATGTCTCTTTTACATGTCTTAAAAGATGGGCAGAGAATGTGAAAATGTATTCCAGGTTGAGAAAAAAATGACAGTTAAGGCACAGAAGCATGAAGGAGCACATGTGAAAAAGTGTTGAGTATAGGTGGTTATATCTGGGAAGGAAATGGCCCTGAGAGGAAAAATAGAAACACTTGCTATTATAACTATAATTATTTAGTATTACTGAGTTTTTTTCCAACATGCATATATTGCCCTCATTTTTTTTCAATTTAAGCCATTTTTCTAAAAGAAAAAAATATGCTAAGTTGTATAATGGAAAAGATTGGAATAAAATTTTCCATTGTGTAATGTGCTAATTACAGATATCAACTAGAGGTTAGAAGAGGCAGAGAGTTCCCAAAAAGGGAAATATGTACAAAGGAAGTAAGATTTGTGTTGGCCTTAAATGATAGGTTACAGATGACTAGATAGAGAGGAGAAAGAACTGAAAGAGAACTAGAATGATTTGTCACTTCAATCATGCCTCCTGCCTGACCCAGTTTGCCTGAGTGGAATTGTACAAACAATCCTGGAACATCTCTGCCACCATGAGTACATATTGCCTTGGTTAAGTTTTAAAACGCATGAAATGAAGCATGCTACAAAGAAATGAAGTATTTTTCAGTTTGGTCTTTAAAGTTTCTCCTTAGCAATTTGTATCTTCTCTCCAAAAGATTAGAACAAATTTAAGTTCATGGTATTTAACTTCACCTCTTTCTTTTCTCTTTCTCTCACATTTCAGTGTGAATAATGAATTTCCCATGAGAAGAAAATCTGGATACTTATATTTGAATTTTTTTAAACATACTGTTATTGTATCATTAGTTCTTTACAAATACATACATTTACTTAAAGAAAAATAATAGTAAATCATATTTGAAGAATTGAGTGATGTAAAATGAACCAAATTGAGGTTGTTCCTAAGTGATTCTTTGAAGATCATACTGGAACACTAATTAAATGATCCAAAGTATAAATGAATATTAGTTATATATATGTTAAGTACTATTGGTAGAAACTAGTGTATTTTCAAGTTTGATCAATAATTAAGTTGATAAATAAACTTCTATTGTATTAATAGGCAATGCTAATCACTTTTACCTTTGAAATAATGCTTCATTTGTTCATAAAAATGATGAGAATTTTATTAGCTTAATTATTTTTAAGTGTCTGTTTTTCACCTCAATAAATTGCATTTGTGAACCTGAATCCAAGTTTTTTAGGCCCTGGCACAGACCAATCCCTTTATTAGCAAGTGGGTCAGAATCTGCATATGGGCCTTACCATCTGCAAAAGGCAAACCATCTGGATGGAAAAGAAAGATGACCTTAGAAAACCTGTTTTTTCTTTAAAGTTACATATCCCAGAAACAACTTTTTTCTGTGTAACTGAGGTCTTCTTCTGGATGCCAGGAGGATAGTGAGTAGGGTTGTTTATCAGGAGAGCAACCCAGATTCAGGTTCTGCCACCAAGCTAGCTGGAGGAAAGGTAGATACTCTGAGGATGTCCCAAATATCCCTACTCAAAATTGGGACACCAAAACGCAGCCAATGGTTTGCAGAATACGCACACTTCTTACCTAATGGCTCAAATGTAGGCATCCCATAAAGACATCTTCCTTCTTCAGAGTTCCATTCTGCCAAAAATCTTTTCCAGATTTTCCCACAAATCAAACAGCATCACCCTCTGTCTTTTCCCCTACAGCTAAAGATTCATCCCTATGCATTGCCTCATCCAACTCTGGCTCCTGGGACCTCAGCAAGGTCTACGGCCTAGTAAGCCAGGTCCCATCAGGAAAACAGAGTCCTCTTCAGGTAGTTCAAAAAGGGCTTTAAATACAGGCAACTAATTATAAAAGTGTTAGAAGAGATGCAAAACCAAAAGGGATGAAAGGGTCATATGGGAATCCTTAAGTGAGGAACAGCAGAAAGTAACTACTGCCCCTAGGGCTATAGGGTTAAAAAAATAAAAAAGAATATAGAATTACTAGAACCAAGGCACCAGAGATGACCTGCAGAAATTGGAATCACAGAGAAAAAGAGCTGAATGGTAATCTGGTACTGCAAAAAGAAGCATAGCCATTACCATAAATATCTCTGGAGTCAAAGAGCAAGAAAGGGCAGAAAATACTGGCTTCTTGACTTCCCTAGCTTCCAATCTCCTGCTAAGTCCCTCCATTGGCCAAACCAAATGGAAACCAGCATGGCCAACCCCTTGCAATACAGGGTGAAGAAGAAGAGTGAGGATGGATCTGAGCAAACACTAAATGACTGACAGTTCCCTTTTCACCCAGGACTGAAGATCAAGCAGTTATTTCACATCCTTCTCTCCGGTGTTCTTCACGACAACATCTGGGGCCCACACACAAGCATACCCTGTAGCAACATCTTTTATGAGCTTATGTCTTCTTGAGTTAGTGATGTTTTTCTCTCCAAGCAGCAGCTGAAATTTGCTGCAGAGCCTGACGTGCAGCAGCAGCCACTGAAGGATTTCACCTAATGCTGCCAGCCAGGAACCATAATCTAATCACAGCTGTGGAATCTATACTCTTACCTTAGAATGAAGCATCTTTATCCCATCAGTACATCTGAAGTCCCTGATGCCATTGTATTTGTTCACTGTGGACCTGGAGATCTTCCAGTTCCTCCAAATCATACTATCTTTAGTCAGGATAATCAGTTCTAGCTGCCATCGCAAACACACCAATTTCTCAGTGGCCTGACATAATAAAGGCTTATTCCTCACTTGCACAAAATCTAGTGTAGATCAGGATCTTTCCTCCATCATGAAGCAAACCATTCGGATCGCATAGCCTCCATAATAGCTCAGCACTGAGTTGCAGCTTCTGACAATCCAAATGAGATTGCCACTAAGGTCATTTACTAGTTTTGATAAGAGACAAAATCAGGTACCAATGAAGCTTTGAAGTTCTGGCACCTTACCCAGGTGCCAGAAATAACAGAGAAGAGAAAGAGGACTGGAAGCCCAGATTCACTGACCCCAAGATTCAGAAATGTCCAACAGCATAATAGTCCAAACCTTGATCATTTAAGCCTAACCCTTCTGTTGAAATTGTTGATTATCCCCTAAAATCACATGTAGGGAGCATATTAATTTTTTGATACTATCAATTGCCCACTGCCCAAGCTGCTCAATGGTCCAGTGCCTGCCCTGGCTATTACTTATGGCTACACTAGTTCTTATAGGGCTGTGGGTATCCATACTGGCACATAATAGCGTTACTTCTGAGACGTGCCACCGTCATTGCCTATACATCGCCCAACTATTCATAGCTACCATCATCAGATCACTTGCTAAATCTGTGCCAAGTTTTCAGACAGATACTCTCTCTGCAAGGAAGGGTTTTTAGACAAAAAAAAAAAAGAATCAAGCAGCTCTACTCCATGGTGACTAGTGCTACTATATAAATAATCAATTAGTGCCTGTATTCTTGTTCTCACCAGAAAGTTTACTTCCTTTGAGAGATCAAGGCTGAAGCTATTATATAAATATAACCTGTAGGACACAAAGAAGTGTCACCAGAGGATTCCTCCCCTCCATAGACACACACACACACACACACACACACACACACACACACACACATGCCCCCACACACCTCAGGACACTTGGTGTTTTTGTTAAACAAACAGCAGTTAAATCAAATGTAAACACCAGAGTGGTGAACTCTTCCACTATCACAATCGTAGAATATGAAGGTAGCTCCCTGCATTTTTTTACACAATGATCTCTTACTCAGAGATCTTTTGATTTCTGACTTCTCGAACTTCAATTAGTAGTTATTACTAATACAACCTATTTAGGAAGCTAAGGAGTAAACAACGACCTTCAGGACATGGTGATTCAGTAAAAGTATCTAGTGATGTCATTTCATCTGTGAAATGCTCACATAATTCTTCATATATAAATTATCTTGTGATACTTCTTAAGAAAGACTGAATTAAATGAGCACAGGAATTGTGGCCCACTCTCCTGATCCCCCAATTTCCCATATTTTATGTCTGACTTGCTCTCTCATATAGGTATCACTCTTCCTGGAGTGATTGTGTTCTTCATCTAGAAGGTGCACTTTTTCCCCTTATCCATGTACATAAAACTATTTCAGCATGCTACCAATGAGCTTTTCTGATTCCATGAAGTACTTGGCAATCTGATCTCCCAGTGTGTCTTTTTGCTCTGTTTTCTTTTAAAGTCAGTATTCAGTTTTCATCAAAGTTATATAGTAACAGAGCCTAAAGACTCACATAGTACTAAAAGCCATATAATAAAAAACAGCATTCAGACACTGTTATCATATTTTTCTCTTCAGAGACAATTTTAATTCTTTTATGTTTTGTTTACCTTCCTATTTATAAATATGCTTGTATTGTTTCTTTTACTCTCCAACTTCTATTTTCAAAATTTTCAAATCCAGAGAAGCATTGAAACAATGGTACCTTTCACTGAGATTCGCCAATGTTAAGATTTTGTCACATTGGTTTTACTTCTCTCTCTCATTTCAATGGACTATTAGCTTGGTACGAAAGTAATTGCTGTTTCAGACTGTGAATTTTAAATCATTATGTCTAGGTTTAAACACATCTTTATTAATCAAAATAGGAACCATTACAATCATCACATTTTTTCCAATGAGAAATAAGCTTATTTATTCTTGTAGCATAAAAATCCATGCTTTGTAATTCTACAAACTCTTGGAAAGCATTTTCTGCATCTTGCTGGTTGTGGAAGAGTTTTCCCTGCAAAAAGTTGTCAAAATGCTTGAAGAAGTGGTAGTCAGTTGGCGAGAGGTCAGGTGAATATGGCGGATGAGGCAAAACATCGTAGCCCAATTTGTTCAACTTTTGAAGTGTTGTGTGATGTGCAGTCTGGCGTTATGGTGGAGAAGAATTGGGCCCTATCTGTTGGCCAATGCCAGCTGCAGGCATTGCAGTTTTCAGTGCATCTCCCTGATTTGCTGAGCATACTTCTCAAAGAGAATGGCTTTGCCAGCATTCACAAAGCTGTAGTGGATCATACTAGCAGCAGACCACCAGTGATTATAATCTTTTTGGTGCAAATTTGGCTCTGGGAAGTGCCTTGGAGTTTTTTCTCATTCCATCCACTAAGCTGGTTATTGATGGTTGTTGTATAAAATACACTTTTTGTGGCATGTCACAATCCGATTGAGAAATGGTTCATTGTTGTTGCATACAAGAAGAGAAGATGATACTTCAAAATGATGATTTTTTGAATTTTCAGTCAGCTCATGAGGCACCCACTTATTGACCTTTTTCACCTTTCCAATTTGCTTCACATGGTGAATGACCAACAGACTACAGAATGATTGATGTTGAGTTCTTCAGCAACTTCTGGAGTTGTAAGAGGATCAGTTTTGATGATTGCTCTCAATTGGTCATTGTCGACTTCCCATGGCCAGCCACTGTGCTCCTCATCTTCGAGGCTCTCATCTGCTTTGCAAAACTTCTTGAACCACCACTGCACTGTACATTCATTCACTGTACATACCACCACTGCACTGTACATTCATTCACTGTACATGCCACCACTGCACTGTATGTTCCTGGGCCAAATATGCTGTTGATGTTGTCAGTTGTCTCTGCTGCTTTACGACCCATTTTGAGCTCGAATAAGAAAATCACTCAAATTTGCTTTTTGTCTAACATCATTTCCATAGTCTAAAATATATATAAAATAAACAGAAAGTAATAAGTCATTAGCAAAAAAACATAAAGCTAGAAATGCACATTAAAATGATGTATAACATAACCACATTTATTTAAGAATGTATTCCAATATCAAACAGCAAATTTCAACAACTCTAAAACCACAATTATTTTTTCACCAACCTAAATAGATGTAAGTTGTAGATATTATGACACTTTACGGCCAAATACTTAAGCATATATCCTCTAAAATAAGGGCATTCTTCTCCATAATGTCTCCTGGCTTTGATGACACTGTTTAAGGAATTCACAGGCTACATTAACAAATCCTCAACTCAGAAGTCACAGAACAATGACCTAGTGGAACATATCCACTGATCACAGCAGGATCTGTATTCCCATACTGCCTCTTAGTACATTTCTGGCCCATCTGCCTTGACAATAAGGAATTTGAATATAGTATATTTGAATATGGGTATATTATTCCTCTACCTATAACATTCTGTTCCAAAGAAATTATGAGCTCTATTTTCCCTACTTTCCTTCAACTCTCAGTGTGACATATGCTTTTTACATCTACTGATTTAACTTCTAGCTGATTTCTACAACTGGTAACCTAGTGGAGCTTCAAATATACTGCAATTGTATAAGAATTATGTTAAGAAGCACCAGGCCTGAGGTGTGAGATATTCCTTGGGCCTTCTTCCAGGCGTATCCATGCCATCATTCATAAGCTACACTTCTGTCTCCAGAGGCTCTATTGAATGGTGCAAGATGGACAATTATCATATGTTAAATCATGCTCTATTGCAACTTATTTTTTCTAGGGGACCAACAGTAAAAGTCCCTCTGCTTCTAAAATTTAGAACACCTCATAGAGGATTAAAACATTCCATGAAGAAATCTGGCTTCTACTGCATCTGGGAAGTGGGTAGGGAAGTAGTATATGAGTTAGCCTAGGAAACCTGAGCTTCCTAAAGTGGGGGATCTGGATGTCTCCTCTACCCTTCCTCCCCTAGCTACTCAGGAGTTAGGGCAGGAGAGGGGACTTGTAGAATCATCTTTCCAAGATCCAGAAGTATGTCCTCAGCTGCAGGCATGAAGCAAGGCCTTACCTGGGTCTGGTCTGAGACCTGAGAAGAGACCAAGTGAAGAATAAAAAACAGAATGTGGGTTATTGGGATGTTTAGAAAAATGTCTGAAAACTGATGTCTTCAGTGAAAGCCCCTTTCATTTGGAGTTCAGCATTGGTACCCATGAACCCAAGACAAGAGCAAAATCTTAAGAGTTTTTATGGGCAGAAAAGTTCATCTTTAATTTTCATTTGTCTTTTGGGTGTTTGGTAACCACATATCTCTTTGGGTCAGACTTCCCCTTTTGGCAGAGAGAGATCCAAATCATTTATAGTGATGCATGCTTAGAGTGCTTTTTAATATCTATTTAAACTTGCTTGAAAAGGAAAGCTTTTGATGTTGTCCTCACATAAGAAACCCTAAGAGCTTACTGACAACTTACAAAGGAGCAGTCATACCCTCCTTCACAAGGATCCTTCTACTCCAAGAATTCTAGCCAAAAGATATCTTAGCTTTTTTTTTTTTTTTTTTTTTGAGACAGAGTCTCGCTTTGTTGCCCAGGCTAGAGTGAGTGCCGTGGCATCAGCCTAGCTCACAGCAACCTCAGTCTCCTGGGCTCAAGCAATCCTCCTGCCTCAGCCTCCTGAGTAGCTGGGACTACAGGCATGTGCCACCATAATTTTTTGTATATATATTAGTTGGCCAATTAATTACTTTCTATTTATAGTAGAGGCAGACTCTCACTTTTGCTCAGGCTGGTTTCAAACTCCTGACCTTGAGCAATCCGCCCACCTCGATATATTAGCTTTTTTTTTTTTTTTGAGACAGAGTCTCACTTTGTTACCCAGGCTAGAGTGAGTGCCGTGGCATCAGCCTAGCTCACAGCAACCTCAAACTCCTGGGCTCAAGCGATTCTGCTGCCTCAGCCTCCCAAGTAGCTGGGACTACAGGCATGCGCCACCATGCCCGGCTAATTTTTTCTATATATATTAGTTGGCCAATTAATTTCTTTCTGTTTATAGTAGAGACGGGGTCTCGCTCTTGCTCAGGCTGGTTTCGAACTCCTGACCTTGAGCAATCCTCCCGCCTCAGCCTCCCAGAGAGCTAGGATTACAGGCGTGAGCCACCGCGCCCGGCCGATATATTAGCTTTTAAGGCTCCCCAATCATCTTTCATTTTCCCACCTTTCCCTCCATGAGCCAAGTTACAAAGAAGAACTAGAACATCCCAAACATTTCTTTACCAGATTGATTTTTCAAACATTTTTTATCAATAATAGAAATGCCTTTCTGTATTTAGCTGTTTATTATTTTCTGAGAGAAACTCAAATTTATCCCTCCCTTCCCAAAGAGTACTTCAGCTATGCATTTTACAAAATTAAGTGTACACTTAATGATTCCCATAGCAACAATTAGAAACATGATCTGAAACAACTGCTTTCTAAATAAACACTCTCTAAAAGAGGTGATAAAACCTCAATTTATATAAAAATATGACATCTATATTCAACTTATGTAAAGCTTATAAAAACATTAAACAGAACAAATGTAGAATGAACAAAAGGGGAAAATGACAAATTAAGTTATATTGATGAGTTCCAAATATTTACATGGACATGGAGAAAAACTTTAAAATTGTCCTTCACATGAAGCACTTTTCTTTAACTTCACTGAATTACTTTGAAACTCTAGTATGAATTTCTATAGTCATGTTTCTCAAAGTGTGCTCCACATGTCAACAGTATCAAAATGTCCAGTACCTGCATTTATAACGTGCATCTTGAGTCCTCCTCCAGGGACTGTCCTCAGCATACTCACCTGCACAAATATTTGAGAAACATTATAAGAAGGAAGAAAAAGTGGAATCATTACTGGAGATAAATGATTTTACAAACACAAAATATCAATGATAATTATTAAAATGACCATAAATGTTTCTATATTTGGAGATACACGATAAAATGTTATTTACTAAGAAAATGGTATGGTTTTTACATAGGGCCCCACGGTTCCACCAAGTTGATCACTGTAGAAGTTGGGTAGTGGAAACATGGGGTCATTATATTATTCCATTTTGTATATATTTTAAATTTCCCAAAGTACAAAGTCTTCTAACATGCTGTTACATAACATTCCCCAAATCAGGAAGAGATATTGGCCATGGAGTGACTTACCTTTTTTCACATAATGAACTGATAAATATCAATCCAGCATGCACTGAAATCATTCAGTGTGCATTTGATATTTAATCTAACTGTGACTGACATACATCCAATAAGGTAAACGCACAAGTTTATATTTGAAAGTATTTTTTTCTTTTGAAAATAGCATTCTAGTTACAATAATCACCTAAAATTATGTGTTGTGTTTTTTTCACCTTCTTGACATTTCTCAGTATTTCCAATGGCATTATTAATTGTAACATCACCTTTCATTTTCTAATCTTTTTCTTTCCCACATGACCCTGTCTCCCTTGAAAAATAAAACTTTTACTTTGGAAAGCAACTTTAATATCTGGGATCAGTGGAAGGGGTCATGTCTCATTTATTAATGTGTTGGAGTCTTTGTCCTTTTAGTCTTTTTTGATCTGAAGAAAAATAACTTCATTTTTTTTCTACTAGGCCAAAATACTCTGAGGCATTGAACTCTTGGCCTTTCTATGCCTGGCAGCTGCTTTTTAAAGGGCTAAACTCTTCTTAGATTGGTTTATACAAGTAAAACAATTTGAAGTACATCCATAAGGTTTATGAGATCAATAGACTAGTCTACACAAGAGATGGCAGAATGGTTCTGAGAGCTATCCAACCACAATTTTCTTTCAAACAGCTCAATAGTTTTTATAGACATCAGCCAGATTGAACTAATCAATACCTCCCCACTTGGGCCAATCACTCTGCTATGTAGACAAATGGCAGTTGATTAGTTTAATCAAAGTCATAGTTGGAACATTCTACAGCCATGAATATAGAAATAGTCCAAGACTTTAAAAAGAAAAGGTATTATTATTATGAAACTGTGTTTTAACACTTACTTATAGCGATATTTTCAAAGGGGCAGGGGGACAAAAAGAAGGAATCAAGGGGAAAAAACTAAACAATGGGAAAAAATATTACTTTAAAATTAACTTCTTGATAATGAAATATGCCTATGCAATTTGGGGGAACACACTTTGTCTCTCATGTTGTTATTGAACAAAATCACATTGACTGTGCTTACTCAGTACTGAGTAGTGATGGCCTGGGCTTCTACATATGCTACATCTTTTCTGGCCAAAATATATTGTCTTTATAAACAAGTAAAACTAAATTCTTTTGTTTATGAATTAATTCTTTGGTATTAAAATTACAAAGCAAAACAAAGATGTGATCAATCTAGAATCTGGATTAGTGGTCACTTGTAAGAGGGAGGTAGAGTTGTAATTGGGAAGCGGTACAGAGGGCTCCAAGGGTGCTGACAACATTCTCTTCTGTGAAGTGAGAGATGGCTACACAGAGGTGTTTGCATTCATAACAATTCACTAAGCTATACATTTATGTTTTGTGCTCTTTTCAATGTATATTTTGTAATTTTAAAAAATGTTTAGTATCTGTAATTTCCTTTCAGAACCTGGTACTGGTGTAAAAAAAATAATAAAGCATTTAACAGTCATAATGTAAAAATTTAAGTAAAAAATCTTTTAAAGTTTAATAAAACAACTACTCAGGAAACTATGATTTACATCTAGTTTGGCTACCATGACTTACCAATCTCAAACAGGAGCTAAACCAGAAATTCCAATATAAGCTTTTCCCCTGTTAAAAATATTATATATCTAGAAATATTATTCACACATACATATTTTGTACATTATTTTATTTCTTCAGTAAAGATGTTGTACTTGAAGCAACATTTCCAACACCTGGATAAATGTAAAGGAGCCTAATTTTAGCTAGTATCTCCAACTGAACTTTTTGGTTCAAGCACAATTATACTATAAATTTTTCCCTCAGTTTGATTTTCTTTCATAATCTGACTTTACATTTCCTAATCAGTTCTACTAGCTTCTCTTCTGTAAGGTCTCCCAGTCAAATTTCAAGAACCTTTGGTGCTCTCTCACCAAATGTGAGGTAATACCACTTGTAAAAGCCTCCTCAAGCATTCCTTAGTCCAGACTAAAGTAGAGCCCAAACTGAATTTCAGATAGCACAAGTGACATAGACTTGACTACAAAACTAGAAGAGTTTTTGAGAATAAAAGTAGTGTTTATATTATAACATAATCTAAAATATATTCTATTTGAATATCCATCTAGTTAATTTAATTCAAGGCTTTAACTTTTGCTGTTTATCAATATCCATAAACTCAGTTCAACAGAATTATAAGAGTTCTTAACATTCTTAATCTTGAGTTCATACATCACCAGGAAAATCTCATCCCATCAATATCACACCAAATAAAAAATATGAAAAGATGAAAGCATGAGAGAAAAAAAATTACTGTTTTCTAAAGAATGCTATGTTTGTAGTTGCAGTGGAAGGTTAGTAAAATTAAATAGAAGACAGGTTTTGTGTTAGCATAGGGCTGGATGAAACTCAACCACACAAGTTACCCCCTAGTTACTACTCACTGCCTTGAAATTACCTTCCACATATCTAATTCAGGCACTACGCTCAATGCGTCTCCAAGTTTCCTATAGCCTCTTCCATATAACACTCCCTACATCCTACAACTCTCATTTAGTCAACATTTCTTAATTTTCCCCAATTCGATGCCCAGTACCTTTTTTCCTCTAACTCCCTACATTCCTCAGTGTTCTTTTACTCAGAGATACTTCTAGATTAAAAATATAAGATCCTTTAGGAGCCTAAAGTCAATTACTCCCCAAAATAGTAAAAAATGGGGTGGGGTGATATTAGGGTAGAGAATTTGCTCAAGCAAAAGAGCAGATAGGATTAACACCCAGTTCCATCAAGGAGATGCTGCCTGATCTTCAGGTGTCGATGGGTGAGCTTTCCACGAAGCCAAACCTTGGCATGACACGACCTAGAATTCTTGGAACCTAGACACCCAGGAAGTAGCCACAGGAATCCCAAAACAATTTATATATTTTAAAAATTCTTACAGAAAAATTCTATTTCCCCAAGACAGGGCTGCAGTGAGCTGTCATAAAAGTTTGTTTGAAAGACAAAATATTTGTCTGAATCATCAATGGAGTGGTACAAATTTTGAAAAGGCCCCCGGTGATGTAAGGTTGGAAACCACTAGTCCAAGGAATTAGAGGTTTAGGCTTTTTATATTCTAGCAGAATCTAACATATATGAGATGATATTTTAAAAGCAACTTACAATCAGTCCTAAAAGAAGTCATTGATACTATGCCATTATACAATGCTACCACAAGCAGACTATCTATATTATGAGCTGAAACACTATAATACTACTCTGTTGCAAGCCTTTACTAGATTTGGAGAAATTGAAGTGCCAATTACCTTAGTGCTAGCAATAAGTTAGTTTATGCAAAGATATATTTCTTTACTGTTGTTAAGGATTGGTTGATTGGTTCCAGGAAGTAGAATACTTTTGCTTTTTTCTCAAGACTGAATGAGATGTTTCATAAAACACACACTGAACTGATACATTCCTGACAAGTTGTCTGTAAAATGTGCCATTGGATGACCGGAGTTCAATTGTCACCTTGGCCATACCCTTAAGCTAGGTAATGTTGGGGAAGTTCCTTAACTTCTCTGAACCTCTGATTCTTAAGAATAATAATGCAAAGTTGAAAATAAAGCAAGCAAAAAATACATGTGAAAGCATTTTGCAAATTGTAAGGACAAATTTTTATGGAGGGGGGAGAAAGGGATGGGTATATTCACACCTAATGGATGCGGTGCATGCTGTCTGGGAGATGGCCACACTTGTAGCTCTGACTCAGGCAGTACAAAGGCAATTTATGTAACTAAAGCACTTGTACCCCTGTAATACTCTGAAATAAAAAAAAGAAAAGAAATGTGCTGTGCAAATACCATGGAGTACTACTCATCCATAGAAAGGAATGCAATAATGTCATTTGCAGCAATGTGAAGGGAACTGGAGATCATTATCCTAAGTGAATTATCTCAGGAAAGGAAAACAAAACACCATATGTTCTCACTAATAAGTAGCAGCTAATAGATGGGTACATAAGGGCACAAAGCAATATAAAGAACATGAGAAACCAAGAAGGGGAAAGGGTGGGAGCATGAGCATGGGATAAAAATTTACTTATTGTGTACAATGAGCACTATTCTGGTGATGGGCACACCAAAAGCCCTGACCAAAGCATTATGCCAGATATCCATGTAATAGAAACACTTGTATCCCTTAATTAATATTTTGAAATTAAATGAATAGATAAAAAATAATCCAATTATATGCTGTCTTCAAGAGACTCAATTTTATTCAAAGACACAAATAGATTGAAAAGGTATATCATTTAATATACAAAAGGTATATCAACATCACTATAATCAGCAGCAAAATGCAAAGAAAAACCATAAGATATCATCTCACAGTTGGTACAAGGGTTATTATCAGAAAAAGGAAAGATAAGTGTTGACAAAGATGTGGAGAAAAGGGAACTTGTTTACTATTGATGTAAATGTAAATTGGTACAGCCATATGACAAATAATATGGAGGTTCCTCACAAAACTAAAAATAGAACTACGATATGATTCAGCAATCTCATTGCTGGGTATATATCCAACAGAAACCAGAATCTCTGCATTCTCATGTTCATTTCAGTATTATTCACAATAGCCAGGATGTGAAAATAACCTCAATGTTCATTGATAAATGAATAGATAAAGAAAATGTAGTATGTATGTATATATATGTATATATATATATACACACATGCACATACACATGTATGTGTCTATGTATACACACACAATGGTATATTATCCAGCCTGACAAAAGAAGGAAATTTTGCCATTTATAACAACATAGATTAGACTGGAGGACATTATGCTATGTGAAATAAGCCAGATACAGAAACATAAGTATTGCATGAATTCACTTATATGTGGAATCTAAAAATGTCAAACTTACAGAAGCAGAGTAGAAATGCTGGTTACCAGAGGCTGGGCAAAAGGGGAAGTGGGAAGATGTTAATCAGGGTTACAAAGTTTTAGTTATGCAAGATAAGTTCTAGAGATGTGATGTACAACAATGTGACTATAATTAACAATATTTTATTATATATTTGAAATTCGCTAAGAGGGTAGCAAATGTACACACCACATAAAAAAATTAGTAACTATTTGAAGTGATGAATGCTAATAAGCTTGATAGTGGTGATTATTTCACAATGTACATGCATATCAAATTATATACCTTAAATAATATATAATTTTTAATTGTCAAATATACTTCAATAAAAGAGTAAATAAAACAGGCAAAATTAATTTTAATACTATACTTTATATAACCTAATAAATCTAAAACATTATTTCAACATAAATCAATATTTTAAAAATATTAATAAAATATTGTATACTTTTTTCCTACTAAGTACTTGAAATCTAGTGTATATTTTACAGTTACGTATATCTTAATTCATGTTAGTCACCTTTTTTTTTTTTTTTTTGCTCTACTAAGGTTTCTTTTTTTTTTTTTTATTTCGGCATATTATGGGGGTACAGATTTTAAGGTTTCAATAAATGCCCATTTCCCTCCCTCCCCCCAAAAGTCTGAGTCTCCATCATGACCATCCCCTAGATGGTGCATATCTCACTCATTATGTATGTATATACCCGCCCCCCTCCCCCCTCCCACCTGCCCAATACCCTATTACTGTAGTACCTATGTGTCCACTTAGGTGCTACTCAGTTAATACCAGTTTGCTGGAGAATATATCTGGTGCTTGTTTTTCCATTCTTGGGATACTTCACTTAGTAGTATGGGTTCCAACGCTAACCAGGAAAATATAAGATGTGCTATATCACCATTGTTTCTTAGAGCTGAATAGTACTCCATGGTATACATATACCACATTTTATTAATCCATTCTTGGATTGATGGGCACTTGGGCTGTTTCCACAGTCTTCCAATTATGAATTGTGCTGCTATAAACATTCGAGTGCAGGTGTCTTTTTTGTAGAGTGTCACTGGATCATTTGGGTAGATGCCCAGCAATGGGATTGCTGGATCAAATGGTAGATTCACTTGTATCGCTTTAAGGTATCTCCATATTGCTTTCCACAGAGGTTGAACTAGTTTGCAGTCCCACCAGCAGTGTAGGAGTGTTCCTCTCTCTCCGCAACCATGCCAGCATTTATTGTTTGGAGATTTTTTGATAAAGGCCATTCTCACTGGGGTTAAGTGATATCTCATTGTGGTTTTGATTTGCATTTCCCTGATGATTAGAGATGTTGAGCATTTCTTCATATGTTTGTTGGCCATTCTTCTGTCTTCTTTAGAAAAATTTCTGTTCAAGTACTTTGCCCACTTTTTAATGGGGTTATTTGATATTTCTTCCTAATTTTCGTGAGTTCTAAGTATATTCTAGTTATCAGTCCCTTATCGGATGCATAGGATGCAAAAATTTTCTCCCATTCTGTAGGTTGTCTGTTTACTTTCATGACTATTTCTTTGGCTGTGCAGAAGCTTTGTAGTTTGATCATGTCCCATTTATTTATTTTTGTTGCTGCTGTGATTGCCTTTGGGGACTTCTTCATAAACTCTTTGCCCAGGCCGATGTCTAGGAGAGTGTTTCCAACTTTTTCCTCTAGAGTTCTAATAGTTTCATACCTTAGGTTTAAATCTATTATCCAACGTGAGTTGGTTTTTGTGAGAGGTGAAAGGTGTGGGTCCTGTTTTAGCCTTCTACAGGTGGCTATCCAGTTTTCCCAGCACCATTTATTGAAAAGGGATTCTTTTCCCCAGCGTATGTTTTTGTCTGCTTTGTCAAAGATTAGATGGCTATATGAGGATGGTTTTATATCAGGATTCTCACATCTGTTCCACTGGTCAATATTCCTATTTTTTTTTGCCAATACCATATTGTTTTAATTACTACAGCTTTGTAGTATAGTTTGATATCTGGCATATTAATGCCTCCCATTTTGTTTTTGTTGCCTAGAATTGCTCTTGATATTCGGGGTCTTCTTTGGTTCCATTCGAAGCGTAAAATTATTTTTTCTATATCTGTGAAGAATGCTGATGGGATTTTAATAGGTATTGCATTGAATCTGTAGATCAGTTTGGGTAGTATAGACATTTTGATGATATTGAGTCTGCCGATCCACGAGCATGGTATGGATTTCCATCTGTTTACATCCTCTGCTATTTCCTTCCTCAGTGTTTCATAGTTCTCCCTGTAGAGGTCTTTTACCTCCTTGGTTAAGTATATTCCTAGGTACTTTAATTTCTTTGTTGCTATTGTGAAGGGAATTGAGTCTTTGATTTGGTTCTCAGTTAGATTGTTGTTGGCGTATATGAATGCCTCTGATTTCTGTGTATTGATTTTGTATCCTGAGACTTTACTAAATTCATTGATCAGTTCCAGGAGTTTCTTGGTTGAATCCTTGGGGTTTTCTAGATACAATATCATATCATCCACAAACAGTGAAAGTTTGATCTCTTCTGCCCCTATTTGGATACCTTTGATTCCATTTTCCTGTCTGATTGCTGTAGCCAAGACTTCCAGCACTATGTTGAACAGAAGTGGAGATAGTGGGCAGCCTTGTCTGGTTCCAGTTCTAAGTGGGAATGATTTCAATCTTTCCCCATTCAGTATGATGTTGGCTGTGGCTCTGTCATATATGGCTTGTATCATTTTTAGGTATGTCCCTTCTATGCCTATTTTCTTAAGTGTTCGTATCATGAAAGGGTGTTGAATTTTGTCAAAAGCTTTTTCTGCATCTATTGAAAGAATCATGTGGTCTTTGTTTTTGCTTCTGTTTATGTGGTGAATTGCATTTATAGATTTACATATGTTGAACCATCCCTGCATCCCTGAGATGAAGCCCACTTGGTCCTGGTGGATTATTTTTTTGATAAGTGTCTCGATTCGGTTAGCTAAGATTTTGTTGAAAATTTTTGCATCTATATTCATTAGGGATATTGGTCTGTAGTTTTCTTTTTTTGTTTCATCCTTTCCTGGTTTTGGTATCAGAGTAATATTTGCTTCATAAAAGGTGTCAGGGAGGTTTCCGTTCTTCTCGATGTTGTGGAATAGTTTCTGCAAGATAGGTACTAGTTCTTCTTTGTAAGTATGGTAAAATTCAGGTGTGAAGCCATCTGGACCGGGACTTTTCTTTTTAGGGAGATTTTTAATTGCTGTTTCTATTTCAGCTGTTGAGATTGGTCTGTTCAGGGAATCTATTTCTTCCTGGTTGAGCCTAGGGAGGCTGTGTGTTTCTAGAAATTTGTCCATTTCCTCCACATTTTCTAGTTTGTGTGCATAAAGATTTTTGTAATATTCATAAATTGTATCTTTATCTCTTTGGGATCAGTTGTGATATCTCCTTTTTTGTTCCTGATGGAGCTTATTAGAGATTTCTCTTTTCTGCTTTTCGTTAGCTTAGCCAATGGTGTGTCAATTTTGTTTATTTTTTCAAAGAACCAGCTTTTTGTTTTATTAATCTCCTGAATAGCTTCCCTGTTTTCAATTTCGTTTAGTTCTGATTTGATCTTGTTGATTTCACTTCTTCTTCTGGGTTTGGGGTTGGTCTGTTCTTCTTTTCAAGCTCTTTGAGTCGTTTCATTAGATTGTCTATTTGTGATCTTCTTGTCTTTTGGTTATAGGCATTTATGGAGATAAACTTTCCTCTCAGAACTGCTTTAGCTGTGTCCCAGAGGAGTTGATAACTTGTCTCTCCATTGTCATTTTCTTCATAGAATTTTTTTATTTCCGTCTTGATTTCTTCATTTACGAAGTAATCATTTAGTAGGAGGTTGTTTAATTTCCACGTTTTTGTGTAGGAATGTGAGTTTCTCTTAGGGTTGATTTCTAGTTTTATTCCACTGTGATCTGAGAAGGTACATGGTATGATTCCTTTTTTTTAAAATTTCTTGAGATTTTCTTTGTGTCCTAGGATATGGTCAATCTTAGAGAGTGTCCCGTGAGCTGATGAGAAGAACGTATATTCAGTGGATTTTGGGTAGAATGTTCTGTGGATGTCTGTCAGACCCAATTGTTCTAGAGTTTTGTTTAAGTCTATTATTTCTTTATTAATTTTCTGTTTGGAGGATCTGTCTCATGCCATCAGTGGGGTGTTGAAATCTCCGGCGATTATGGAGTTGCTATTAATCCATTTGCTTAGCTCCAGTAAGGTTTGCTTTATGAATCTGGGTGCACCTAAGTTGGGTGCATATATATTTAAAATTGTTATCTCTTCTTGTTGGACTGTGCCCTTCACCATTATATAATGACCCTCTTTGTCTTTTACTACTTTTGTTGGTTTAAAAACTAAATCGTCTGAAATTAGAACTGCCACACCAGCCTTCTTTTGGCTTCTATTTGCTTGGAATATTGATCTCCACCCTTTTATTTTTAGTCTATGAGCATCCTTGCAGGTTAAATGTGTTTCCTGAAGACAGCATATACTTGGCCTGTATTTTCTTATCCATTCAGCCAGCCTATGTCTCTTGAGTGGAGAGTTTAAGCCATTCACATTTATTGAGAGAACTGATAGGTAAGGTAGATTACTGTTCATTCTGTTGGGTTGGATGTTGTTGCTATGATTTCTGTCTTGAGCCATTGTAATATCTGGCCTTTAATATCTTTGGGTTTTGGTTGTTTTTATATTCGTGGGTTATTATTATGACGTTCCGTGCATAACGCTGTTTTAAGTACTTCTTGTAGGGCTGGTCTTGTCTTGGTGAATTCTCTGAGCCTTTGCTTGTCTGAGAATGTTTTTATTTCTCCTTCATATACGAAGCTTAGTTTTGCAGGGAATAATATTTTAGGCTGGGCATTGTTTTGTTTCAATAGAGTGAGAATGGAACCCCAGTCTCTCCTTGCTTGTAAAGTCTCATTAGAGAAGTCTGATGTTATTCGAATTGGCTTTCCCTTGTATGTTACTTGCTTCTTTTGTCTTACAGCTCTTAGAAGGGCCTCTTTAGTTGATACTTTGGTCAGTCTGATGACTGCATGTCGTGACATCTTCCTGTTTGCGTTGAATCTCCCAGGGGTCCTCTGAGCTTCTTGAACTTGTATATCGGGATTTTGAGCAAGGCCTGGGAAATTTTCCTCTATTATATCATCAAACAGCTTGTCCAACCCTTGGGTGTTGTCTTCTTCCCCTTCTTGTAACCCTATGACCCTCACATTAGGTTTCTTCACATAATCCCACAGCTCTTGTAGGCTTTGCTCTCTTCTCTTGTTTCTTTGCTCTATTTCTGTGACTGATTTATTTAATTGGAGGGTGTTATCTTCAAGCTCTGAGATTCTTTCTTCTGTTTGATCTACCCTGTTTTTGAGACCTCCACTGTATTTTGTAGTTCCTTGAATTGATTCTTCATTTCCAGGAGTTCGGTTACACTTTTCTTCATTGTGTCTATTTCTTTTCCCATATCCTGGAGACTTTTTGTGGTTTCTTTGTGTTGGTTATTGAGTTGTTGTTGCAGCTGGGTGAGTGTTCTTATGATCCACATACGAAATTCCTCTTCTGTCATATTGGTTGCCTGATTTTGGTTGGTGTCCGTTTCTAGGGGGCTGGTGCTCCTCTTTGGGGGTGTGTTTTCTGTTTGGTTCTTCAAATTTCCTGAGTTCTTTCGTTGATTTCTTCCCATGTCGATCAGTTGTTGTTTCTTTCCTTAGGTTATTGTTTGGGTATTCACACACCTTGTTTAGTTTCTGAGGCGTTAGGTGGTGTCTGTGGGTGAAATTGGACCATTCCCTGTATATTGAGTCAGTGGGTGCCGTGGAAAGGCTGTGCAAGATGCCGTCCCTGTCAGTAGGTGGCGTTTGCTTGGAGGAACAGGCTATACTGTTGATTTTGAGTCCTGTTATCAGCTCTCGTTCTGGGCAGAGCTGGGTTGGGTAAGCCTGCCCTCAGGCCGTTTGCAGGGGTCAAAGTTCTGTTCTCTGCTTCCAGGGAAAGCTGTCAGGGCGGGGCTGGCATGGTCCTGCTCAGCCAGAAAGTCCGTGTGTGGGGGTGGGGCTGTCTGAGACCCGCAGTCTGGAGCGGGCCTCGCTTCTTTCCACCCTCCCCAACTCCGCAGCTACTCCTGGGCCTCTGGCAGCAGGCCAGACCACAAGCCACCAGGCCTCCCCGGACTGTGATGCTGGCAGGGAGGTTCCCTGCACAGGAACGCCACCTGGGTTGGGCGCACGGCCTCCTCCTGGGAGGAGGGTTGCCCTCTAGGAGGCTGATCCGCCCCTGGAGGCACACACACCTCAGTAGGCTGTTCACGTATAACCCTTCTGTGCCCTGGGCAATGCTAGCCCTCGGTGCAGGGGATCTGGTCTGCAGGTCTGACCTCTAGGTCCCAGAGTTCAAACTGTATCCCCACCAGGGAGAGGATTTCTGGTCCCAATTCACCCACAGGGAGCCCAAGCTGGGTCTATGTCTTTCAGCCTCTGAGTCGGCACTGTTCTCCTGGGAACACGGTGCCAGCAGCACCTGGGAGGGCGGGCGGGTAGGGAGCTCACAGTCTGAGTTCCCCTGAGTCATGTGTAGGATCCCAAACGGGAAGGTCCCATTCCCTGGAGGTGCCTCCGGCTGGTGGCTGTATTGTCTCTCTGGGCAGCCGAGGGTAGGGTCGGCGGAGGGGAGGAGGAGGCAATATGGCGCCTGCCGCGCGGCTCGGGTCTGTGCACACGGAGGTGCCCGGAGGAAGTTGGGAACCTGGTGCCACGTCTGCTACAGGCTCACCATTGGCAGGTGGTGGCGGTGTCTGGGCTGGTGTCCGCAGGTCTCTCCACCCGCTGGGGAGCCCACCAGCAGTCCCGAATGCAGGGGAGGGGAAACAGCAAATCCACACCCTTGCCACTGGTCTCTGGGCTGCTCCGGTGGTCTCAGCCTCCAGTTCTCCTCCACAGCCTCCTCCCGTGGAGTCTCCGGGGGTCTCAGGTACCCCTCCTTCCGGCCCTTGTCCGCTGTATGCTCATCTTCTTGCTTCTTTCCTCTAATTTCTGCTAGAATCTGTCTTTTTTGCAGAGACACTCTGTCTAGCGGTGTTATTCGTCTGCCATCTTGCTCCACCCCCCCATGTTAGTCACCTTTTAATGCTCAATAGCCACCCTCTGGCTATTGGCTACTATATTGAACAGTGCAGATCATAGAAAGATTTTGTCTTAATTGTTACAATAGAGGATTACACAGGAACATTTTAAGAGCGTGGTGTGGGGGCATCTAAAGCAGCCTGTGGGACTAGACAGGCTTCAGACTGACAGGTAGGGTCATGAGAGGGGCTTATCTGGTGCTAATAATATTCTCTTTTTTTATTCATCCGGTGGTTACAGAGATGTGTGTTGTATGCTTATGATTTCTATACTTCTCTTTCCCTGTTATACTTCATCTAAAAATGTATCTTAAAAAATTGTGGAGAAGTCAGTTCTGGGTAGCAGCTGCCTTTTCTTTCTGTGTTTTTATGCTCGGTAAGTTCTCTTTATTTCAAGATGGCCATGTCCCCTTCAGGCACCACATCTACATTCCCAGTAGGGAAAAGACTGAAGAATTGAGAAAGTAAAGGTTTTTCTCCTAGTGAGATTTTGCTTCTAATTATGAAATGAAGCCCTCCCAAAAACTTTTGCCTACATGTCACTCGTTTACATGGTTTCTTGGGTGATAGGTATTTGGCTTTTAAAACTATATACCAGAGAAGATATTGGGAATGGGTTTTGAGGAGCCAACCTATATTATCTCTATACATATTGCATCGAGTAGAAGTTTTAGAACAATGCTAATAGTGGTAATAGTATTTGTAATGTAAAAAGAAGATACCAGTACCTAAAGAACTTAAAGCCACAAATCATTAACTAGCTCTGCATTTATAATCTGTGTATTATACCCTAAACATATACATGCTTTTAATTTTGAGTTGGCACTTTGGATCCAAATTTCTATCAGATCTCCTCTAATGAAGAGAACTGGAGCAGGTATGAGCATTTATGCTTTGTGCACAAGGCTTACAGCAAAGTCAGGCAAGTGTAACCGTCACTACTCTTTCCTCTGAGCACACCGCCGCTCTTGCATGACTTCTTAGATTCTCCCAGGCTTATTCTACCACACACCACAAATCCTAGTGAATAAAAAAAAGAATAGTGCAAGCAAGTTTTGAAAGTGGGCCTAAAGAGAGGTCTGAGAGAATGATTAAATGAACCCATTTAATTTGTTTCTAGGTTTAATGCTCTCATCTGTTTCTTTTCCCAACTTGTTTCATAAAGTATTCATCATAAATTCCCTTTTGCTTGTATTATGTATATCTCTCCCATGGAAAATTAAGCTCCTAGTCAGTGTTCTAATATTATGTGATCGAGAGCTCTATTTTGTATAATATTTGTCCCATATCTAAGTTTCTCTTCCTGAGGACTGAAGTGGTGGAGGGAGTGGAAACTCTTCAACTCCCCTTGGAGATTAGATCCTGTGAACCACATTTTCAATCATGTTTCTCCCTTGAGTTAACCCAATGTGTTTGGGAGTTTATAGTCTTTTCTAGATGTTGAGGGTTTTTTCCCCCTTCTAAGAATTATTCTTAAAAATGGTCTGCACCTTCATAAGAATTATTTTCAGGTGTTTTTTTTCCTAGCCCCAAAGCCATTTATAAATGCTGCTTGGTATTGTTCAGTAGCCAGTGAAATATTTCAAGTGACCTTATCCCACCTTATATATTAAGTCTAGCAGTCACTCCTAGACCATTCCCAATTTTTCAAACTGTGACTGGTTCTGTTGTCCTACTACACTAATGGCAATGTGTTTACAGCTAACATTGATTAATTACTATGTGTTAGGCACTATGCTGAGTACTTTGACAGACACTAATCAATTTGATCCTCACATAACCCTATTAAGTAGATGCTACTATTATTCTCATTTTATAGATTAGAAAACACAGAGGTTAAGCAACTTGCTCCAATTTACACATCCAGTAAGTGAGAGGGCTAGAATTCATGCAGTCTGGCTCCAAAGAAAAACAGTACTTTCTCTATATCCTGTCCTTGTCCTCATCCCAATAATTCAATATAAAATTGTCTAACATTTACTCCATTCCATAAAATGTACAGCTTCAAATTCCATTTAATGTTCAAGCCGTCTAAACCACCTAATGTACATTTTTAAAGTAGCTAACTAAGTATTCATAAACCACTCTCCCTCCCACCCTTATTTTCTTCCTGTTCTGTTGAGCCTTTTGTGGTCAAAGTACGTATTTCTCATTCAGTAGCTATAGCTAGGATGCTCCTCCAGAACTCCAGAATTAGATGACTTTGGCTCCAAGACTTTCTCACCAACCTTCTCTTTTCCAAAGTCAAAGTCGCATGAGTATCTTAGCAACACACTCACAGACTTTCAAATACACAATCAGTCCCAAAACAAAAGTAACTATAACAACTATTAATCTATGTGATATTGCACATTCAAAAGTTGAATTGCAATATATTTCTTGATTTCAAGGTCAATTGTTGTCAAACAATTTTCAACATCAATACATCCAAAGGCTAGTATCTATTTCCATCAAAAAGGTCACTCACTACAGCGGTGATTTTAGGATTCAAAAATGAGTGAGGGGTGAACAAAAAGAAAAATCCTCCTTAGGATGTGAAACAACATGAAAGGGGTATATACTGTGAAAAAAAACTTACCCTCATTGAAATTTATACTCTCCTTCTCCCTGAAAATCACCATTCTGAACACTAGATCAAAGAATTAATGATTAATTCAGGAATCAGGGAATACACAGATCACTAAACAGAGATGAGAAAGGCTTCAAGGTCTAACTTCCACCTGTGTCAGGCATTTTGTGCTAGTTCTTCAGAGGCTACCACAAGTAAATTTTAAAACACTTTAGAATATATATCCCCAAAGGATATAAATTGTGAAACTAAGATTTTCATAACCTTGGATTAAAAACAAAAACTCTACTTAAGAAGATATTCTTCTTAGAGAATGGCGTCTATAATCTTTCACTCATGTAAAAAGAAACTGAAAATTTTTATTAATGGAAGCAGACTATTTGGTTCCTAGGTCTTTTTTATGTCTCCTTCTGCAAAGTATCTATAGGAGATGCCTTGTGCATGATGAAATAAAGTAGCTTTCAAGAAGTTAGACTATGACATTAAAAATTGATGGACCAGGCCGGGCGCTGTGGCTCACGCCTGTAATCCTAGCTCTTGGGAGGCCGAGGCGGGCGGATTGCTCAAGGTCAGGAGTTCAAAACCAGCCTGAGCAAGAGCGAGACCCCGTCTCTACTATAAATAGAAAGAAACTAATTGGCCAACTGATATATATATAAAAAATTAGCCGGGCATGGTGGCGCATGCCTGTAGTCCCAGCTACTCGGGAGGCTGAGACAGAAGGATCGCTCGAGCCCAGGAGTTTGAGGTTGCTGTGAGCTAGGCTGACGCCACGGCACTCACTCTAGCCTGGGCAACAAAGCGAGACTCTGTCTCAAAAAAAAAAAAAAAAAAAAAAAAAAATTAGCCGGGCATGGTGGCGCATGCCTGTAGTCCCAGCTACCCGGGAGGCTGAGGCAGAAGGATCACTCGAGCCCAGGAGTTTGAGGTTGCTGTGAGCTAGGCTGACGCCACGGCACTCACTCTAGCCTGGGCAACAAAGCGAGACTCTGTCTCAAAAAAAAAAAAAAAAAAAAATTGATGGACCAGATCAGAGATAACAAAAACCCTCTCAAGGAAACAGAATAGCTTTAAGGCCAGCAGCACTGCATTATAAAAAAAAAAAAAACTTTAAAGAATTTGTCTACCAAAAGAGAATGTGTTCATAAATGGAACATAGAGAAAAGAGAAAGCACCCAACACCAACGCAAGTAATGTCCAAGGCATTAGTATTGGATACACCCAACAGTTATTCTGTTAAGTAGATGGCAATAAATGGAAAAATGATATAGTATAGAGATGAAGCCAATTGACTTTGGGTCCAACAAACTAGGTTCAAATTCTGGGTCTGCAATTGAAGATTGTGACATATTGAGCAAGTTGCTCTGGGATGTTTGATTTTTCATCTCTAAAATAAGACTAATAATATTTTTTAATAGGAGGTTGTGAAGTGAAATAATGAAATAAGGCATGTAAAATGTTTATCATATGTCTGATACAAAACATGCACTTAATAAATATTAGTAGTGTACTGGGCAGAATTCTAAGCTGCCTCTAGAGATTATTAACCCTCATGTACACACTCTGGGGGACATCACAGAGCTGCATGGAAATGAATTCTACCAATTACCAGTGAATTTGGAAGAGGACTTCAAACTTCAGGTGAGACTGTACCCCTAGTCAACACATGAATGTCATCCTGGTGAGACCCTGAGCAGAGTACACAGTTAAGCCATACTTGCACTTCTTACACATGGAAAGAGTGACATAATAGATTTGTATTGCTTTAAGCCTCTAAGTTTGTGATAATTCATTATGCAACTGTTAAAAAAAGAATACAAGTAGTGACTGTTACTATAATACTATTACTATTACTATAATTAAACTCACATAACTACATTCCTCTTTTAGCATGTAGGCTCATCTCAACTTCCAAATAATATTGACATGGCTTATTTATAAGCAGAGAGTACCGGTCAAGCTAACATAATTATTAAGTATATTTGGTACTTACATTTCAAATCAATTCATTGGCAAGACTTGGAAGGTCACAAATACCTAGAGAAAGAAATGATTGAATTTATAATCACTCCATTTTTCTAATTTTCCCCATTCTAGCCAATGTGATTTCACTTATATATTGGTTAGAGTATGAGTACCATCAAGTAAGACTAATTTTGGTCTTTGTTGATAGATAGTAATGCTCAACAAATATTCCACTTACTTATCTAAAGGGTCATTTGACAGTTTCTATATCTGATGAAGTGTGATTGAAATTGACACTGGTTACTTCTAGACTGAGGTAATGAAAAGCTGATGAGTGATTCTCCATTTTTTCTTTTCTCTGGCCAAGCCATCTGAAGAGCTCGTGTGTACCAAATGATGTAGGAACAGGACAGCAAAGCCACCAGGACCAGCGTAGGTCCCTGAGTAACTAAGTGAAGCAGCACCCTAACGTCAATCCTCATTGAACATGTAGCCTAAGTGAGAAATAAACTTTCGTTACTTTAACTATCTAAGATTTCAAAGTTAACTTATTATCACAGTAGAACCTACACTATCCTAATACTTAGGTTAAATTAATAGAAATGGATAGGAAATGGTCATTCATTTCTAGTTCTCTTTCTCTACCCTCTGTGTATCACTCTTCTCTTCTTTATCTAATGTACCTGGGTTTAATAACATTGAACTTTAAAAGCCTTCCTGTTTGACTGATTCCTGTCCTACCAATAGGTAAACCATAAAACAGGCTAAGCTTGACCCTTCAGATTCATACATCCTCCAACTGTGCTAGCATGGTTGAAGCCATAGCATATTAAAAAAGTGTCAGTTTGTCTATCATATTTCATGTGTAAAAACTAAGGGTAGCAGTAGCAACTACATCAGCAACCAATGATTGGAAGAGATTAGAAGATTTAGGAATCCCAGCTACAGTTCCTTTGGAAACGAAAACCAGAAGCTATCCTTATCTTGTTCCTAAAACATTTAGGAGATTAAAGGCAATCTCCTAAATGTTTTCCCATTAAGTATGATATGAGCTATTGATCAAGGTAGATATTGTTTATGATTTTAAGAAAGCATTTTTTGTTGAGTTTTCTTAGAGATATTCTTAGTAAATAACTTTTTTGTACTCTATTGGGATAATAAGATTTTATTCTTTAATAATTTGAAGTTATGATTTATATTAATAGATATCCTAAGGCTAAATCATCTTTAGTTTCCTGAAACAAACCCTACTAAGTCATGATAGATGATATTTTTAATTGAGAGTTGAATTTTGGGTGCTAATATTTTATTTATAATTTATACATATATATTCCTAAATGATACTGACTTACAGTTTGTTTTGTTCTTGGTCAAGTTTTGGTATCAGGATGTTTTAAGTTTCAAAATTAAGTTGAATATTTTTATCCTTTTTGCTATGCTGTGTAACATATTATGCATTATGAGCATTATAAGTCTTTTGGAGCTTCAAACAATTGGCCAACAAGCCATCTTACTCCAAAGGTATGCTAGGAATAATTGTTTTATAATATTTTCATTATTCCCATGTTGTTGTAATTATATTTTTGAATTATTTCTGACTCAAACTTGGCAATTATACTTTTTCAGAAAATTATCCATTTCGTTAAGGTTTTCCACTTTGTTAAAATTTCAATTCTTTTTCTATTCTTTTCTATTCTTTTTATTGTCTTCTTTTCTAATTTTAATTTTATTAATAATTCTTCTTAACCAGAGTTGTTAGGCAACTCAGCTTTGTAGTTTATCTATCAAGTAAAAGTTAAAACATTCAAACTGTTGCATCCACGGTAATACAGAACATGGCTGCTAACGTTGGATGAGCTGGATTCACAAAAGTATCTATCAATAAAATTGCTAACCTAAGCTTTCTGCTAATGACTAAAGCTAATGAGAAGGTGATGGCTCAAACTATTAAATTACAATCAGTGATAAGAACTCAATGTGGCAAGGCACTTATCGCTGAGTTGTTTTGTAAGATATGGGATTCCAAAAATTAGGTAAATTTATAAGTAATATTTGGGGGAGAATTCAAGAAACAAATTCTACTTATTTACAAAGGAAATCTGAATCCCTAAAAATGGAATGGAATAGAAGTAAAAACACACAAGGTCTAAATCATGGTGTCCATTTGATATTTCCTTGATATATGTATCCTTTTCAGAACACAGGTTTACACTGTAAAGCAAGATCAACTATTCATCAAATAGTTATAAGGGCAATGAAAAGATAATGCCTTATAATAATATATTCAGAAATAGTTGAAAGATTAAAGTGAAAAATAAAATCCTGCTATTCTAAATAAAATATAAATAGACTGGCAACTCAGCTACAGAAAATAATTTATTTTTCTATGCAGAAGAATGCAATCCTCTATAATGTCTGGCAGTATTATTTATGAAATATTATCCTCTCAATATATTTAGTTAATACACAATATGTAATTTGATTAAAATTGAATTTCTTGATTCATTGCACTATTTCTCATATAAGAGAGATAGAGGCACAGTCTTATGAGAATTCAGTTTGTTTTCATGGAACCAAAGAACTATGAAACTCATATAAGCTATCAAAGCTACTGTCACATATTAGGAAAACCATTTAAAAATATATTGACCAAAGTGAAACCTCAGAGATACCTCAGCAAAGGCCTAGGTTGTGTATTTTCAACAAATTGAAAAATATCTGAGAATTTCTGGAGGGTTGATACACTGAACTAGAAACTATGCTATTTGATGTAGCATGGCCATACATACGAAGTACCTGCTGTGATGGAATAATTTGAAATGGGGAAAAAATGTATTTCGTGGATCCAAAGTTTGAATACATGTTGGGGAATAACCAAGAGTTGGTCAATGATGACTATGAGGCAGGATAAAGAATGGCACATGCCTCAAAGAAGTGAGAATTTCTATACCAAGACAGAGGAATAGTAGTTTGTAAGTGGAAGTGATAGGCAGGATGGATCAGAGGAATGACTGGGTGCCAGGGGTTCAGCAGTTAGAAGTATATTGCAGTAGTCAATGCAAAAAACAACTGCTGATTCAATTCAATTCAACAAATATTTATTGAGCACTCACTATGTGCCCATACTGTTGTAGGTGCTTAGGCTATAATGGTTAGTCTTTTGGCTAACAAAACAATCTAACATTTCTGTCCTCCTGTGACTTATATTCTAGCAACTGAGGACAAAAGCAATAGGAAAGGAGACTATGACAGCATGAGAGATTGCAGATATTGAATTGACAGGACCTATCTTTATATGGATGGTCAAAAAGAGAAAGCATTTCAAGTAAATTCTGTTCTCAAACTTAAGTAACAAGTAAGATAGAAAGTCAATTGATAAATAGGGGACAGCTTGTTCATTCAGCATACATTGGATCTTTCCCAGTGCCAAGCACTAGGAACATAAGATGGATAATACAGGAAGAAACACCAGGCTAGAAAAGTGACTGATGGATGTGATAATGGTGGCGATTCTGGACAAGTTGAAATTTAGACCGGGGCAGTACATGCTTGTGAAATGTTCAACGACACAGTTGAAAAGGTAGTTTTGAAATTCAGGAGAGAAGTTGGGCTAAGAGAATTCCAATTAGGAAGTGTTATTCCAAGTTAACATTATATATGAAATAACCAAGAGAAAGAGAACAGAAAAAGAAGCAATACGCAGAGACAAAGCCAGAACACTGGTATTTGTAAGTGCACATTGTGAAGTAAACACAAAATACCAAGTTATTAATAGGTCATGATAGAGAAGGATATAAAATAATAACAGAAAGAGGAGACGTTCTGGGACACCATCAGCATGTGTGCTAGAGAAAGTTTCCTATGGGATGAGGTCGTCAAGATCAAAATGAACAGACAATAAACAGGGAAAAAAAACTACCAGAAAAATAAATGTTTCAAAAGGAAAAAGAGAGTTTGTGAGAGAAAACGCCAGAATATAAGGAACTGTGAGTAAAAGATCAGAAATGGAGACAATTCATGTAGACTACTGTTTTAAGCAAAGCTGATAGCATGAGTAGTCACCAGGATCAAGGTAATCTTAATTCTTTGTGGGAGAATTGATTAGGAGAGGGCTGAGGGTATTTATAAGCTAAAGAGAAAAGGTTAGGGTCGTAGTAAAAATCTAAAAGAAGGTGATGATAGAACCAAGATTTTTATCTAACAGCATTAGCAAGCATGAAAATGTGACAAATTTATATTATACTGGTTTACATGACTGGGTAAGTAGAAGTAAAGCTGGATATTCATATTTATTAATTATTATAACCATTACTACTAACAGTAACTGAAAATATTTGTTTGCATGTCACCAAGCAAGACAAGGAAAACAATTTCTATGTACTATAATTTCTAAAGACAATATCTAAATTTGTATCACTACATTGTTTTTCAGAGTTGCATGATCATGACAGAAACCTACTGCATGCACGATTTCAAATAACTTATGTGAAATGCACAATTTCTTCTTTAAAGTGTTCGGTATTTTCCAGATGTCAATTAAATTTAATTCAGTGATGGGGTGAAAAGGCTGGAAAATGAAATACTAAAAAACTAAAGCCACTAGAATTAAGAAAATATGAAACAACTGTGTTCAGTCACGCTAAAAAATTGTCTTACAAAAGTACTCTTTTTGAGTGTGCTCCTTATTCTAGTGCATGTTTTAGTCTTTTGTTTCATATTTCTGTTCATAAAACAAGCCTTTGGTTCTGTATTTAGACTACATCTGGCAATATATATGTATTTCAGCATGAGTACAGAATCTACAGCACTTTTTTCATGTTTTGTTCCATTATTATCATTATGTATGAATAAAAGCAAAATGTAATCAATATTTATGACATTTTTCTCAATAAAGAATACTTACTGTAAAGCCAAAAAATATAGCACAGATTATAAAGATATTTTTGATGTGACACTCAAAGAAGCATATTAAAGCTCTGAGAAACATCATTCTTCTGTAATATGTCTGGTTTGGGTGTTCTTTGTTTTTTTGTTTTGTTTTGTTTTTTGCTGTTTTATGCTTCGCATCCAGAGTTCCTTTGCATTAAAATAATTTACTATTTTCAAGGACTAGATAAAGTAGATCTCAAATTTAGTTCTCAAATAATTTCAGAAATCCCACAGTTCTCATTTGAAAAATAATGCTATGGACACCAAACTCTGAACAGCTTATGTGATCAGACTAGACTGCCAGATCACTACACAGATCCTGAAGTAATGGTGTTTCTTGAACTATGTCCTACTGGTCGCATACATCAGAATCTCTGTAAGAGTGAATATTTCGGGGCTTTCCCTGAGACATCTTGAGTGAGAATTTCTTAGGAATAGTGCCCAGCAATCTATAAACAACATTTTCCCCAGGAGACTCATGCATACTCATGTTTGGGAAGCACTGATTAATACTGTGTCATAGTTTGGCAATTTGCACAGTTGTGGGGGAGTGGGACAGTGATGAATAAGCTGAAACAGGTTGAAAACCATTGAAAATTATTTCTTTGTTAGCAATATATTCCACTGTATACTTGGCCACCTGCCACCTACATTTAGATCAAAGAAAGATATTGTCCTACACTATAGTATGCACAATTTTAAGATGACCCCCCAAGATGCCCACTCCCTGATATACATAACCTGCATAATCCCTAAGACCATGAATATCATGGACTTTCCTCCCATGATTAGATTATATTAGATGGAACAGCTGACTTTAAAAAAGAGATTATCCTGGGGGAGCCTGATCTAATCAGGTGAGCCCTTAAAGGAGAATGGACTCTCCCTGCAGTTAGAGATTCAAAGCACTAGAAAGATTTGACGAGATTCTCCACTGCTGGATTTGAAGATAAAAGGGACCATGTAGTGAGGTATACAGGTAGCCTCACAGAGTGGAGGGCAGCCCCCAGCTGATAGCAAAGAAATAGGGACAGCAGTTCTGCCCTCTCAAGGAACTAAATTCAGCCAGCTACCTAAATGGAATGTGGAAGCAGAGTCTTTTCCAGAGCTCCAAAATGAGAATGCAGGTGGCCAACAGCTTGATTTCAGCCACACAAAACCCTTAGCAGAGAACCCAGTCATTCCATGCCTGGACTTCTGACCTAAAAACTGTGGGCTAATAAATGTGGCTATGGTTTCAAGCTGTTAGATTAATGCCGGTTTGCTATGCAGCAATAGCAAACTAATATATAGCCAGGGTGCACAAAATCAACTCTGGGCTCTAGTGATTAGTGTCATATGAACACAGATGATCTTATGTATATGTTGATCTCCCTGAATCATGCATATGAATGATATTGGAAACTTGGGATGTTATGAATCAACAGACTTTACATACAGGAGTCAAGTTTATAGAGGCACCAAGATCTGTTGCAAGCAGGTTTAAAAAAAATCATTAAGAAATCATTAGTAGGAAGAGGAAGAGCAGAGCCCTAAATAGTTCAAAACTTCTCTATCTGAAGTGATTTTAAGAACTCTATTCAAGTTTATATGTTACAAACAATGCTATAAGGTAGATTAATATTTTAATCACTATTACCAAAGAGGCATAAGGACGTAATTGGAGTCAATGGCTCGGTATTGTACACTAAAGGTGCAGGCATGAGACCTCATTCTCAGAATAATTCTTTTCCTCACCAAAGAGAATCTCAGGGTTCCATCTATTCAGCCAAAATAAATCAATTTTTTATCTTTTAATGTGTCCATGAGCAACATAGCAACATTTACTTTCCATTATTTCTTGTGGTCACACAAGCATTTCATTGAATATTTCTATAAATAGTTTCCACATGTCCATGCCTCCTCTAATGACTTTGCAATTCTAATAAAGTGATTAGAACTCCTCATCCCTGCTGTGGCCTCTGCTAAACGATGTGAAAATACCCCTCCTGCTGGGGTTACCCTGCCAGCAAAATTCAAATGACCCACCAAAAAGTACATCTGTTGTAATTTGACTTTCTTTGCCCTTGTTACTTTTTCCTACCATTCTATAAGATCTTTAATTTTTCCCTTGAGGCTCTAAATTCCTTTTTAATTATTTATTTGTGGAGACTCTCTTGTACAGATAAAATCAAGTTGAATGTTCTTTTAGTTTTCCTCTAACTGTTAGAGCTCTGACATGTCACTTACTCTCTGAAACTTCACAGCTTCCTAATTAATATGTGCTCAAGCACGACAGGGTCATACGATTTTGCCTTAGACATTCATTAAGTGTTCGATTACAAGTCCCAAATATCCTGATTAACAAGTGTACAGTTGTGATCTCACTGAGGAAAAATGTGGCAATGAGTCTCTAAAACACAGAGTCAATAAGATTTTGACAAGTAGTTTCGCCAAACCCAGGAGGTAATCTATAGTGGAAGAGCATTTAGACATAAACTGCTAAATGTTTTGTAAGTCTTCTAGAAATGTTAAAAACAAAACTGGGTTTGGGGGCAGATTCTTTTTTAATTATCTGACTTACAAGTTCCACATTGGTAAAAGGGAAACTTACTGATTTTGCCTTTAACCTAGGCCTTTCATAGAAGCACCCAATCTTACTTGGGGAATTTTTCAATCTTACTTGGGGAATTCAACCATTTTCCAGTTAAGTGTGTGGAACAGATAATAATGAAAATACCTTCTGACTTTAGGATACACTGGTGACCGCACTGCTGGCTAACAAAGGCCACATCTCATTGACCAGGTGGGAACAAATCACCATTCTTTTCCATAGCAGCCTGGGAACTTTCATAAAACTGTTGGGAATGATAAGCTCTCTTTTTCCTCTGGTGTTTCTCCATAGGTTGAAAAACCTCTCAAGCTCCTATTGATCAAATTTGTTCTTATATGGGAGAGTCTGCCGGGAATTATAGTAACCTAGGGGAAAGCAGAACTGAGAAGAGAGTGACCATTTCTTCATTACATTCTTTGAGACCCTACATTTAACCATGCTTAAAGTTGTACCACCCCCAGCCTTTTCAATTACTTGAGTCAATCAATTCCCTTTAATAGTTAAGATCCTTTGGGTTGGGTTTTCACACTTGCAACTGAAAGAATCCTGCCTTATAAAAAATGTCTCTCTCACAAAAGTTAAATTAATCCAAGACTCTACCATTTGAATTTAGTAAAAATGACATTATAATGTTAATTTATGGACAACGAGTTTTGAATGGAATACAATCAAACTCCCAAAATATTCCCTTGGTGATCATGTTAAAGTTATAACCATTTACATAGTCTAAATTTTTTCAGTATTTAAAAGTATTTAGATATAATCTCATTAATTCTTGCAATGTCCTTTTGAACTATCCAGAGGACAGGCATGCTTGTCTAATAATATAATAGTTCCTTCTTGCCCTTCATGACATGTTTCAGTGAAGGTTGGCTAACAAAGCACCAGGTCACCTGTGTATGCACCTGGAGAAAACAGTAATTACTTCCTTAATGGAGTAGGTAGGATATCATTGTGGACATGAGAAGAAAGATTACCACACAAAATTGTCACTTATGAGGAACAGTGTGGCCAATAAGAACTTTTAATAATGTAGGTAGATAAATATAAAATTACATGATATATATTTATGATAATACACATTTAACTACCACATTTTAAAGAAAGTCCTTCTACTTGTATTTCATTACATGCATATAATATGTAAGCATATAATTAATAAATATAGGTATTAAATGGTCTCTATGTGTATAAGTCCTTACAAAATGTATTTCTAAAGTATATGAAAATATAAAATTAAAATATGTTAATAGTAAATTTAAGTATTCCCATTATATTTTTCTTCATTATGTAGAAAAGGATTTTTTCCTCTCAGTAACACAGTAGCTATGGGGACTTTCAAGTAAAGCGGGACTGGAGTCCCGCTAAATATTTTTCTCATTAAGATCCAAATTATATTTTAATAAAAAAATTTTTTAAATGTATTATGCACTCCTACCAATTTACCTTGTTCTTGATAACTTCATGGCCTCCTCATGTGCATCTTTCTGGGTTATAAAGCTAAAAATGCTTCTTCTATCCAAGTACACAGAGTTATTTAAACACTGAGTGCTATGCTTTCTAGTTTGTATGTTTGCTTTTGATAGTTTCCTATTTTTTTAATTCCTTGGAATTTCTGCACCTTTAACAAACTCCTTTTAACTTGAATGAGTTTGAGTGAACTTCTATTCCTCTATTCCTTTTAGGAGTGTTTACAGGGGGCATTTTAATGCATAGCCTTAAAAAAACAACTACATGACCTAGCAATTCCACTCCTAGATGTAATCTCAAATGAAATGTGTATATATATGCCAATGAAAAAAACATGTCTAAAAATGTTCAAAGAAGTAACATTAGTGGTAGCCAAAGACTGGAAATAACTACACTGTGATCAGCAGTAGAATTGACAAATAAATTGTTGTATATTGATACAGTGTAATATTACATAACCACGGGACTGAATTAACTGCACAAAATAACATGGATGAAACTCGCAAACAAAATCTTGAGTGAACAAAGTTGGATACAAGAGAGTTTGGTGTGCTGAGATCTATAGTGACTGAAACCAGACAGAGAACTATGAGCTGCTGCTTACAGTAATGTTTTCTTCCTTGATTTTTGTCCTTGCTACAGAAGTATGTACACATTATGTAGTCATTGAGCTGTGCTATAATGTGTATACTTTTCCACACCTATTTTACATTTCAGTAAAAGTTTACACAAAAAGAAGATAAAAATTATTTATTATATATGCCTTTATTGTGCACTACTTCCAAAGCATATGAATTATATTTCAAAAAGCATTTCAATAATTTATTTGTTCATTCATCTTTTCAAATTTAATAACATATCTGTTTTTGTTTTCTCTCTTTTTTTTTATTTCGGCATATTATGGGGGTACAGATTTTAAGGTTTCAATAAATGCCCATTCCCCCTCCCCCCACAAGTCTGAGTGTCTAGCATGACCATCCCCCAGATGGTGCACATCTCACTCATTATATATGTATATACCCGCCACCCGCCCCCCTCCCCACTGCCCATTACCCTATTACTGTAGTACCTATGTGTCCACTTAGGGGCTGCTCAGTTAATACCAGTTTGCTGGGGAGTATATGTGGTGCTTGTTTTTCCATTCTTGGGAACTTCACTTAATAGTATGGGCTCCAGCTCTAACCAGAAAAATATAAGATGTGCTATATCACCATTGTTCCTTAGAGCTGAATAGTACTCCATGGTATACATATACCACATTTTATTAATCCATTCTTGGATTGATGGGCACTTAGGTTGTTTCCACAGCCTTGCAATTATGAATTGTGCTGCTATAAACACTTGAGTTCAGGTGTCTTTTGTATAGAGTGTCACTGGATCTTTTGGGTAGATGCCCAGCAATGTGATTGCTGGATCAAATGGTAGATTCACTTGTATCGCTTTAAGGTATCTCCATATTGCTTTCCACAGAGGTTGAACTAGTTTGCAGTCCCACCAGCAGTGTAGGAGTGTTCCTCTCTCTCCGCATCCACGCCAGCATTTATTGTTCAGAGACTTTTTGATAAAGGCCATTCTCACTGGGGTTAAGTGATATCTCATTGTGGTTTTCATTTGCATTTCCCTGATGATTAGAGATGTTGAGTACTTTTTCATATGTTTGTTGGCCATTCTTCTGTCTTCTTTAGAAAAGTTTCTGTTCAAGTCCTTTGCCCACTTTTTAATAGGGTTATTTGATTTTTTCTTGCTGATTTTCGTGAGTTCTAAGTATATTCTAGTTATCAGTCCCTTATCGGATGCGTAGGATGCAAAAATTTTCTCCCATTCTGTAGGTTGTCTGTTTACTTTCATGACTGTTTCTTTGGCTGTGCAAAAGCTTTGTAGTTTGATCATGTCCCATTTATTTATTTTTGTTGCTGCTGTGATTGCCTTTGGGGACTTCTTCATAAACTCTTTGCCTAGGCCGATGTCTAGGAGAGTGTTTCCAACTTTTTCCTCTAGAATTCCAATAGTTTCATACCTTAGGTTTAAGTCTATTATCCAACGTGAGTTAATTTTTGTGAGAGGTGAAAGGTGTGGGTCCTACAGGTGGCTATCCAGTTTTCCCAGCACCATTTATTGAAAAGGGATTCTTTTCCACAGCGTATGTTTTTGTCTGCTTTGTCAAAGATTAGATGGCTATATGAGGATGGTTTTATACCAGGATTTTCACATCTGTCCCACTGGTCAATATTCCTATATTTGTGCCAATACCATATTGATTTAATTACTACAGCTTTGTAGTATAGTTTGGTATCTGGCATATTAATGCCTCCCATTTTGTTTTTGTTGCCTAGAATTGCTCTTGATAATCAGGGTCTTGTTTTGTTCCATACAAAGCATAAAATTATTTTTTCTATATCTGTGAAGAATGCTGATAGGATTTTAATAGGTATTGCATTGAATCTGTAGATCAGTTTGGGTAGTATAGACATTTTAATGATGTTGAGTCTGTCAATCCACGAGCATGGAATGGATTTCCATCTGTTTACATCCTCTGCTATTTCCTTCCTTAGTGTTTCATAGTTCTCCCTGTAGAGGTCTTTTACCTCCTTGGTTAAGTATATTCCTAGGTACTTTAATTGCTTTGTTGCTATTGTGAAGGGAATTGAGTCTTTGATTTGGTTCTCAGTTAGATTGTTGTTGGCATATATGAATGCCTCTGATTTCTGTGTATTGATTTTGTATCCTGACACTTTACTAAATTCATTGATCAGTTCCAGGAATTTCTTGGTTGAATCTTTGGGGTTTTCTAGATATAACATCAAATCATCAGCAAACAGTGAAAGTTTGATCTCTTCTGCCCCTATTTGAACATCTTTAATTCCATTTTCCTGTCTGATTGCTGTAGCCAGGACTTCCAGCACTATGTTGAACAGAAGTGGGGATAGTGGGAGCCTTGTCTGGTTCCAGTTCTAATTGGGAATGATTTCAATTTTTCCCCATTCACTATGATGTTGGCTGTGGGTCTGTCATATATGGCTTGTATCATTTTTAGGTATGTCCCTTCTATGCCTATTTTATTAAGTGTTCGTATCATGAAAGGGTGATGAATTTTGTCAAAAGCTTTTTCTGCCTCTGTTGAAAGAATCATGTGGTGTTTGTTTTTGCTTCTCTTTATGTGGTGAATTGCATTTATAGATTTATGTATGTTGAACCATCCCTGCATCCCTGGGATGAAGCCCACTTGGTCATAATGGATTATTTTTTAGATTAGCATCTGGATTCGGTTAGCTAAGATTTTGTTGAAAATTTTTCCATCTATATTCATTAGGGATATTGGTCTGTAGTTTTCTTTTTTTGTTTCATCCTTTCCTGGTTTTGGTATCAGAGTAATATTTGCTTCATAAAAGGTGTTGGGGAGGTTTCCATTCTTTTCGATGTCGTGGAATAGTTTCTGCAAGATAGGTACTAGTTCTTCTTTGTAAGTGTGGTAAAATTCGGGTGTGAAACCATCTGGACTGGGACTTTTCTTTTTAGGGAGATTTTTAACTACTGTTTCTATTTCAGCTCTTGAGATTGGTCTGTTCAGGGAATCTATTTCTTCCTGGTTGAGCCTAGGGAGGCTATGTATTTCTAGAAATATGTCCATTTCCTCCTCATTTTCCAGTTTGTGTGCATAAAGATTTATGTAGTATTCATAAATTATATCTTGTATCTCCTTGGGATCAGTTGTGATATCTCCTTTTTTGTTCCTGATGGAGCTTATTAGAGATTTCTCTTTTCTGCTTTTCGTTAGCTTAGCCAATGGCGTGTCAATTTTGTTTATTTTTTCAAAGAACCAACTTTTTGTTTTATTAATCTCCTGAATAGCTTCCCTGTTTTCAATTTTGTTTAGTTCTGATTTGACCTTGTTGATTTCACTTCTTCTGCTGGGTTTGGGGTTGGTCTATTCTTCTTTTGTCAGCTCTTTGAGTTGTTTTGTTAGATTGTCTATTTGTGGTCTTTTTGTGTTTTGGTTATAGGCATTTATGGAGATAAACTTTCCTCTCAGAACTGCTTTAGCTGTGTCCCAGAGGATTTGATAACTTGTCTCTCCATTGTCATTTTGTTCATAGAATTTTTTTATTTCCGTCTTGATTTCTTCATTTATGAAGTAATCATTTAGTAGGAGGTTGTTTAATTTCCACGTTTTTGTGTAGGAATGTGAGTTTCTGTTAGGGTTGATTTCTAGTTTTATTCCACTGTGATCTGAGAAGGTACATGGTATGATTCCTTTTTTTTTTAAATTTCTTGAGATTTACTTTGCGTCCTAGGATATGGTCAATCTTAGAGAATGTCCCGTGAGCTGATGAGAAGAACGTATATTCAGTGGATTTTGGGTAGAATGTCCTGCAAATGTCAGTCAGACCCAAGTATTCCAGAGTTTTGTTTAAATCCATTATTTCTTTATTAATTTTCTGTTTGGAGGATCTGTCTCATGCCATCAGTGGGGTGTTGAAATCTCCGGTGATTATGGAGTTGCCATAATCCATTTGCTTAGATCCAGTAAGGTTTGCTTTATGAATCTGGGTGCACCTAAGTTGGGTGCATATATATTTAAAATTGTTATCTCTTCTTGTTGAACTGTGCCCTTCACCATTATATAATGACCCTCTTTGTCTTTCACTACTTTTGTTGGTTTAAAAACTAAATCGTCTGAAATTAGAACTGCCACGCCAGCCTTCTTTTGGCTTCCACTTGCCTGGAATACTGATCTCCACCCTTTTACTTTTAGTCTATATGCATCCTTGCAGGTTAGATGTGTTTCCTGAAGACAACATATACTTGGCCTGTATTTTCTTATCCATTCAGCCAGCCTATGTCTCTTGAGTGGAGAGTTTAAGCCATTCACATTTATTGAGAGAACTGATAGGTAAGGTAGATTACTGTTCATTCTGTTGGGTTGGATGTCGTTGCTTTGATTTCTCTCTTGAGCCATTGTACTATCTGGCCTTTAATCTTTGGGTTTTGGTTGTTTTTATATTTGTGAGTTTTTATGGTGTTTTTATGGTGTTCCGTGCGTAACACTGTTTTGAGTACTTCTTGTAGGGCTGGTCTTGTCTTGGTGAATTCTCTGAGACTTTGCTTGTCTGAGAATGTCTTTATATCTCCTTCATATATGAAGCTAAATTTTGCAGGGAATAAGATTCTAGGCTGGGCATTGTTTTGTTTCAGAAGAGTGAGAATGGGGCCCCAGTCTCTCCTGGCTTGTAGAGTCTCATTAGAGAAGTCTTGTGTTATTTGAATTTGCTTTCCCTTGTATGTTACTTGCTTCTTTTGTCTTACAGCTCTTAGAAGGGCCTCTTTAGTTGATATTTGGGTCAGTCTTATGACTGCATGTCATGACGTCTTCCTGTTTGCATTGAATTTCCCAGGGGTCCTCTGAGCTTCTTGACCTTGTATATCAAGATTTTGAGCAAGGCCTGGGAATTTTTCCTCTATTATATCTTCAAACAGCTTGTCCAACCCTTGGGTGTTGTCTTCTTCCCCTTCTGGTAACCCTATGATCTTCACATTAGGTTTCTTCACATAATCCCACATCTCTTGTAGGCTTTGTTCTTTTCTCTTGTTTCTCTGCTCTATCTCTGTGATGGTTTTATTTAGTTGGAGGGTGTTATCTTCAAGCTCTGAGATTCTTTCTTCTGTTTGATCTACCCTGTTCTTGAGACTTTCCACTGTATTTTCCAGTTCCCTGAATTGATTCTTCATTTCCAGGAGTTCGGTTAAACTTTTATTCGTTGTGTCTATTTCTTTAGTGAACTTTTGTTCTAGGTCCTGGAGGCTTTTTTTGGTTTCTTTGTGTTGGTTACTGAGTTGTTCTTGCAAGTCAGTAAGTGTTCTTATGATCCACATACGAAATTCCTCTTCTGTCATTTTGGTTGCCTGATTTTGGTTGGTGTCCATTTCTAGGGGGCTGGTGCTCCTCTTTGGGGGTGTGTTTTCCGTTTGGTTCTTCATATTTCCTGAGTTCTTTCGCTGATTTCTTCCCATGTCGATCAGTTGTTGTTTCTTTCCTTTAGGTTTTTGTTTGGGTATTCACATGCCTTGTTTAGTTTCTGAGCCAGTAGGTGGTGTCCATGGGTGAGATTCGACCACTCCCTGTATAATGAGTCTGTAGGTGTCATTAAAAGGTTGTGCAGGATGCCCTCACTGTCAGTAGGTGGCGCTTGCTGGGAGGAACAGGCTACGCTGTTGTTTTTGTGTCCTGTTATCAGCTCTTGTTCCTGTAGAGAGACACTCTAGTGCCTCAGGCAGTCAGTGGGGCCCTGGGACTTCCAGGTGTGTCCTTTTCTCCCCCTCAGTGAGGACTAGTCTAGGAGAGAGTCTGGGCAGAGCTGGGTTGGGTAAGCCTGCCCTCAGGCACCACCAGTGCCGTTAGCAGGGGTCAAAGTTCTGTTCTCTGCTTCCAGGGAAAGCTATCAGGGCAGGGCTGGAATGGCCCAGTTCAGCCAGAAAGTCTGCGTGTGGGGTGGGGCTGTCTGAGACCCGTAGTCTGGAGCGGGCCTCACTTCTTTCCACCCTCCCCAACTCCACAGCTACTCTTTGGCCTCTGTCAGCAGGCCAGACCACATGTCACCAGGCCTCCCCGGACTGTGATGCCGGCGGGGAGGTTTCCTGTGCAGGAACACCACCTGGGCTGGGCGTACAGCCTCCTTTTGGGAGGAAGGTTGCACTCCAGGAAGCTGATCTGCCCCTGAAGGCACACACACCTCAGTAAGTTGTTCACGTATATCGCTTCTGTGCCCCAGGCAATGGCAGACCTCGGTGCATGGGATCTGGCCTGCAGGTCTGACCTCTGGGTCCCAGAGTTCAAACTGTATCCCCACCAGGGAGAGGAGTGCCGGTCCCAATTCACCCACAGGGAGCCCAAGCTGGTCTATGTCTCTCAGCCTCAGGGTCTGCACCGTTCTCCTGGAATCACCGTGCCAGCAGCACCTGGGAGGGCTGGCGGGTAGGGAGCTCACAGTCTGAGTTCCTCTTAGTCAGCTGTAGGGTCCCAAAAGGGAAGGTCCCATTCCCTGGAGGTGCCTCCGGCTGGTGGCTATGTTGTCTCCCTGGGCAGCCGAAGGTAGGGTTGGGGGAGGGGTGAAGGAGGCAATATGGCGCCTGCCACGTGGCTCAGGTCTGTGCACACGGAGGTGCCCCTAATGATTTGGGAGCCTGGTGCCATGTCCGCTACAGGCTCACCGCTAGCTGGTGGCGGCCATCTCTGGGCTGGTGTCTGCAGGTCTCTCCACCCACTGAGGAGCCCACAAGCAGTCCCAGGTGCAGGGGAGGTGAAATGGCTTATCCACCTACCCTTCCCGCTGGTCTCCGGGCTGCTCCGGCGGTCTCAGCTTCCAGTTCTCCTCCGCAACCTCTTCCCGTGGAGTCTCCCGGGGTCTCAGGTACCCCTCCTTCTGGCCCTCATCCGCTGTATGCTCGTCTTCTTGTCTTTTTTCTAATTTCTGCTAGAATCTGTCTTTTCTGCAGAGACACTTCGTCTGGCGGTGTTTCTCGTCCGCCATCTTGATCCTCCCCCCATGTCTGTTTGTTTGTTTTCTGTCATGATCCAAGCACCAGGCAAGGGGCTAGGGATACAGCACAGATTAAGTTAGACATGATTCTCACTTACATGGAGTTTATAGTCAATTCTTTTTTATGGCCATAATATTCCTGCAAGGTAAGGTAAAGAAGGTATGGTCTTTTGAGGGATTTTTGGTTGTTTAAATGGGAAACAATTTAAATGGGAAACAATTAAGCAACAGATACAGTATGTGAGAACAATGGAAATATTGAAAAGTGATCCCTGAAGAGGACAAGAGAAAGGAACCCAAAGTGCAGGAGAAAGGAAGAAAAACTCCAAACTAGAAATTATCAGAAGCCGTATGCTATTAGATCTGACAGCCCAACTACATCAAATCAAATTTCTCTGCATTGCTGCTGTTCCTAGCGTGACCACAAATCTCACACACACACACACATACACTTTGAAGAATAAATTTTGGTTTTATGTGCATTGGTCATCATGATCTGTTGGTGATTCATTGTATGACCCTCAAATGAGGAGCCTTTTCAGGCCAAGTTTTATGTCTTAAATCTCCAGTGAAGTCTCTGCATTCTCTGGCAGCAGGGAGAACTGTAATGGAAGAGAGTCAAATATGAGTAGTGTAGAAGATTAGAAAATAGAATGATGACATCAGCTGAAAAAATGTGACAAAATTCCTATTTTAAACTCAATTATGGATAGTGGATTTCTGAATACCTTGGGATTTGTGATCAAAATGACTCCTAAGAAAGCCGGGGATTGAGCAAGAGACTATATCACATTCCTTGGGCCCTGGAGATAAAGTTTCTCATTTGTTAGTCCAGGTTCTGCAAGAAGCAAAAGCCAAGAGTTAAATATGTAAAAGATTTATAAGGCAGAGTGCCTATAAGGGAAAGCAAGAAGGAAGCTACAGGAGATTGAAGAGCCAAGAGACTTCAATGCAAGTCTAACTCTTGTAAAGGGGAGAGGGAAGGAATGAAGGTGGGTTGGAATCATCTTAGACAAAAGTGCACTTCTAAAAAAAAAATCAGTAATGTTGGTAAGGAAGCCTCACACCAAAGTCACTGATCAGATGTGTCCCACATCCCTCAGTTATGGCCCTGTCTTAGTATTCCTGCTTCGCTCAATCATGCAGAGGGAGCAGCCCTGGAAACATTGCATTGCCATGAATGTGGTGTTGGATTCCAGAGTGCAGCAGCAGGGGCCATTTTCATGGCCACCACAGCTTACATGTCCTGAAATCACCATTTTAGAGCAAAAATGGGGCAATACTCACCTTGATGATAATAGAGTCTGGGAATCTTGGGAATACTGTAAATCTTCATCTGGACTCTCCAGATACGATGATAGATAGATAGAGATATATGAAACCTTACTTTCCAAATACATGAGTGTCTGTCTCATTGGAAGAGGTAGTTACTGTCAAAAGCCATTTCCCCCATTTATTTATTCAAAAATATTTACTAATTATCTATTGTGTGCCTGGAACTACTGTAGGCTCTAGGAGGAGCAGATCAAGAGCCATCTTTCACGGAGACGACATTCAAGTGTAAGTGCCATGTAGTGATAGGACTAAGAAGAAAAATAAAACTGGGTAGGAAGTGCAAGAATGAGAGGGGCAGAGAGAGGCTATGTTAGAGAGAGTGCCCACCACAGTTGTCTCTGATAGGTGATATTGGGCAGAAATCTGAATGAAGGGAGGAAGTAATCCACTTTGATGTGTATGGGAGAGCATTCCAGACAGAAGGAACAGTAAATGTCAAGGTTATAAGAGGAGAATATACTTGTCTTGCTTCAGGAATAGCAAGAAAACCAGTTGAGAAGGCAAAAGGGAGAGCAGGAGGGCTACTGTAGAGTGAGTATGATGGGAGTATAAGGAAATGATGTCAGGGATTTAGGGGACCAGATCATATACAACTTAGATGCCATGGAAAAAGCTGTAGATTTCATTCTGAGTAAAATGGGAAGTCCCTGGAGAGCTTGGGATAGAGAAGTGATATGGTCTGACTCATGTAATTAAAAAACTAACTCTAGGGCCTGTGTGAAGGGCTTCCTGTAGGTAGAAAATGATTTTGAAATTCTGTTTTCTCCACTTGTCATTATCTCCCTATATCAATCCTATATGTGTTGCCTTTTCATGGGCTTCATCCCAATAGGTGACACACTCAAATGGGGTAACTGAAGAACATTTAATGAAAGGATTATATATAAGAATATGAGCAGAATAAAGGTAAACCAATAAAAGAAAGAGATGCTCCCTGGTCCCCACCCATACACCTGAAGAGGAATGAGAGCAATTCCTGAAACCCAGAGAGAGAACCATTGCTGTAGGTGAGCATCATAATGCAAAAGCTATGGAGAATAATTTAGCCACTGATAACCCATGACTTCAAAGGGTTCATGACTCCAGTGGAAGGCAGGGCAATAAATAGCTTTACCCCACTTTCCGACAACACTTCATTTTCTGCTGGTGCCTCCCACCGACTAAATCCAAGCAGAAGTCAGAGGGCAAGAGAGTCATTGATGTATTTCCTGTATGTCAGCATCCTAGTACAATAGCTGGAGAAGAGTGCTCAGTGGAGCAGTAGGGACACTCAACAATTAGCTAATGCACAAATATTTTCCCTTTTTAAAAAGTTACCTTTACTCCTTGAGTCCCATGTGTCTCTACTATCCTATCACTCTTGTTCCCTTCCCACAGAAGCTTTTTGAATTCACTCACTGTCACCACCTCTGGATTTCACATTTTCCTCTCTACCCACTTCCATCTGGCTTCTACTCCTGCCACTTCCTGGAAAGCAACCTTGGCTTCTCTCCTCCCAAAATCAACACTAAACCTTACTTGTCACTGCCAACAGTTTCAGTATTTATTTTATTTGGCCCTTTGCAGCATTTGATCATCATAATAATAGCACTCCTTTCCTTGAAACACTCTCCTCTGTAGTTCCCAAGATAACAAGCTTTTCTGATCATCCTCTCTTCTTTGGCTTCTCATTGTCAATATCCTAGGGCTGCTATGACAATGTACTGAAAAATGGATGGCTTAGAACCACATACATTTATACTCTCACAGTTCTGAAGGCCCATTCCCCCTCCCTTTCCTAGATCAAAAAAGAAAAGGCTCACGAGACCAGACCCTCCAAGGACAAAACTACCGGGCCCTGCTGAGAGGAATCACACCCATAATTCCACCCAGATAAGAACATTTCCTCCGCTCCTGGATTACACAAATACCTCCAGGCCCTCCTATTTCTCAACAACCACCCAAGGTACAATGGAAAATCCCCAGCTTTTCCCGCCAAAAGTCCCTAGCCAGGCCCACAGGGTATAAAAGGCCTCAGCCCCTTCAAATGGCGGTGACTTCTGGGGACCCCCTCTCTTGGGGCCCCAGAACCTCGTCCAGGAGTGTATAATAAAGCCACATGGTTTGGCCCCCACTCTTTCTCTCTGTCTGTCTTTTCTTTTCGCCGCCACCAAAAAACATTACACTTTTCTAATAGTGGCCTTTATATACTAAGCATTAAATTAATATATTATAAGTAAATATTTTATCTCACTTAATTCTCATAGGAAGAGTGTGACAGGGTTCTTAGTTTAGTTTCTAAAATAGAGAATGAGAAAAGGTCTTAGTTCAAAAGCAGGAGTGAGGAAACGGGAAGGAAAAACCAATACCAATATCGTGGTTGCTGCTCTAGGCAACAAGGCTGGAATATCTGAGAAATCAAGAGAATGACTCCAAGAAGTGTCCATCTGAAACATGAGAGTTGGAGACATTTATCTACAACTGCTGTCCCTGTTGTTAGAAAACTGGCCCTAAGCCATTTTTGCTTTGGTGAGAAGCTCCCACAGCCCAGGGACAGAAAAAGAAAAGATACACAGCACACAAGTGAATTGGACAGTTGCCTGGGAAAGGTGAGTCTAAGCTCACTTGGAGCTATTTACCACAGCTGCAGCTAAATCCAATCCAAGTCAAGGAGAGGTGATGCAGAGACCTCATCTGCTGATGATAAAAAAAAAAAAAAGCAAAATTTTGAGAGATAACACAGATTGTGAAGTAACCAAGCTAAAATTTACGTCTGGGTCAGTCTGACTCCAAAGCCTATACTTTTAATTACTATGCACAGGAAGTTTCAGCCAGCTATAAAATTAGAGGACACAGTCCCCAGGACTGCACTCAATTTTGACACTAAGTGCAAGTTGGGGGCTGGGGGCTGGGATGGGCAGCATTCCCAAAACCACATTCAGTTTCAGTAATTCACTAAAAGAACTCATAAAACTCTGAGACTTATTATACTCATGGTTATGATTTATTACAGGGAAATGATACAGATTAAAATGAGCTAAAGGAAGAGAGGAATAGGGCAGAGTCCAGGTAAGTTCTAAATGTGACCTTCCATTGTTATTTTCCCATGGAGTCAGGATGCATTACCTTCCAGGCATCAATGTGTGACTATATGCATGGAGTATTGCCAACCAGGGAAACTCACCCAAGACTCAACATTCAAAGTTTTTACTGGAGTTCCATTACAGAGGTCTTTTTGATTGATTTATTGTCCATTTGGTTGATTTTTACCTCTAACTTCACTGATACCATGGAACCCAAAACCCCCTACCTAAATCATTTGGTTGGTCTTTCTGACAAATCCAATCCTCATCTAAGACTATTGGATGTGGCTGGCCGCACTCTAAAATCTAATGTGGCAGTCCCCACCCTGAACAAAGATACTGCTATCAGATTTGACACAGATCACCTACCAGAAGCAGAGGGTAAGACTACCTTCTTTCAGCAAGACCAAATATTTTACTACACACTGTGAAATATATCTGGAATCACGTCCATTATAAAATATGTATCTGATTGTGTCTCTCTCCTCTTTGAATGTTTTTGATGTCTCCCGTAATCTTCAGGGTGAGATCCACTCTTTTTAGAATGGCATCCCAGGCGCCTCAAGATCTGATTCCATCTACATTTCCAATCTCATACTTTGCATCTTTCTTTGTATCCTACCATCCTTCCAAGCCACTGACACTTCCTCTAATGACGCTGTCCTGCTGTCATCAGCAGCCTGATTAGTAAAAATGGATGACGACATCTTCTTTAACAAAAAAAATAAAATTCCTTTTTTTTTTCTTTTAGTAGTGCAAATAGATTAAGACAAGCTCCTGGGACATATAGGTATGTGTGGATGGGTTGTCCCTTGATGAAACTGTCATTTGAAGAAGAAAGAAGGTGCACTAGGATGCGAGAGAAGGAAGGATATACTCTAGTTTGACAGGTAAGTGGCAGAAGTACAACTGAGTTTCAACTTCTCTTCCAACTTTTGGAGCATAGATAAAATGCTCAGATCTCCATCAAACTCTCCTATGCATAGTGCTTTCTTGTCTCAAGACTCTTGTACATGCAGTAACTTCTCCCCAGAAAGTAAATTCATACATGCACGTGCACACACACGCACAGCTCTGTGTTTCAAGTCCCAATACAGAATGTCTTCCCTGACAATTATCTCTTTCCTCCTTCCTTTCTAGAGGGATCTCTTTTCTCTCTTTACTACATAATACCTCCAAACTGTTACCAAGGTGTATTATTACTGTTTATTTATATATTCTTTCCATGACTATAAGTTCTATGAGAAAAGAAACTATACTTTTTATTTTTGCATCCTTGTCATCTGCTACAGAGTCCAATAAAATTAAGATAAGATCTATACACTAGATGAGCAAATAAATAAAAAGAGAAGAAAGGGAAAGAGAGAAGAAAGAACAGAAGGAAGAAGGGAAAGAAGGAGAAGAAGGAGGGAAGGAAGAAGAGAGAGAGGGAGGACCGTTCAAGTTCATTTGGTTTTAGCTATGCTGAGGAGGCGCTAATGCCAAGTTTACTAAAATACTACCCCCTAAATCCCCAACCCCCAGGCCCCAAGCAGCAACCCTGTTTCTGATGGCAGAGTTTAGTTAGCTCAAGGATAACACACAACATAAGCTGAATGACATTAAACTGCTCATGGGTTCATGCCCAGACCAATTCCCTCTGCAGGGAGGTAACATTTCTATAGTCTTCTACAGTACTTTTAGAATCTCTCCAGGCTATGGTGGCAACAGATTTAGTAGACAAGAGGGAACTAGCAGCACATCACATGAACTGAACTGGAAAATGTCCTGGCCAATTAACAGCAAATGTCTCTAGCAATTAACAAACAGCCTGGGAACAAAGACTATCTGTGTTATTATGCTCAGTCCTGGAATGTTTATTGTCTCTTCATGTCTTTGGTTTTATAGTTTCAACATTTGAAAGATGTATATTCCAGTCTTTCAGTAGTTTGTACGCTCCCTCGAGGACCCAAACTCATCTAATCCATCTTTTTATTCACACAGCACCTAGCACAGTGTTTGACTCAAAGTAGGAATACCATAAATATTTTTTAAATAAATTAAAAAATTCTATTCCAACCCTGAAGCTGTGGTTTAAGTCTCTTGCTACCACGTGTCTACAATATCACACAGGTGCACAAATTAAGTAACATGACTTAAGCATTTCTCTACACTTTTTAGTTGCCTTTATCAAAATAAAAAGTTAAGGTTAGGTTTATATTAGGAAGGATTTTGGAGGTTGTTTAGTTCAATTCTCCTCCTTTTAGGTGAGAAACCTCTTAAATTAGCTTGTCTAATGCACCAGCTAGAAATATGACAAGACTTTAACCAGAAGCCACCTCACCAGACTCTTAGTCTAGTGCTCCTTTTTCTTTTTTAACGGCAAATCATCTCTCATCACTTCTTACTAGTAACCTAGCCAACAGGGTGTTTTTATAAGAATATTTATGAAAACATATAACCCTTGGGTACATTTTGTTAGCTTTATCACTGGCACACATCACCCAGCACTAAATGTTTGTTAACGCAGATTCAAGACCCACTTTTGATGGTTTGTCATCAACCCTTCCCTCCTACTCCTATCTCCTTAAAAGAATAGAGGCCACTAGTCAAAGTCACTCTTTTCTTCTAATTCCCTATCTATAAACGTATATATTAATATATGTATGTATAGCAGGCTTATTTCCTCTTGGTTAGCTTTAGAGAATGAGGTATTCCTCCTCCTTTTCAAGGCCACGCCTCCATCTGGGCACTTTATTCAGCTCTCATCAATATCCTAAAGACTTGCTCTGTATGTAGTCTACCCTCTTTCTCTCTTGAAACTTAGACTTTCTCTCTAGCTACCGGCAACATAACCATATCCAATTGTCTTCCATCTTAAAACCTCTCAACCCAATGTAGCTGAATAAGTACTTTTAAATGCTATCCTCCTTTTCTTGTTCAAACATCTTGAAACAATATACACTAAACAGTCTCAATTTCTTAGCTTCATTCGTTTCTCATCTCACCACAATCTTCCCTCCACCCCTGGCACTTTACTAAAATGGCTCCAACCAAGGCCACAAATTGCTTTCTAATTATCAAATGCAAGGGAAATTTCCAGTCTGATGTTACTGTGTTATTTTTTTCCTTCTCAGAACAACTCTCTATTCTTTCAGCTTCCATAACTCTGCACTCATTTGATGTCCTGAAATGTTTCATAACAGATTTTCTGTTTTCTCTGTGAGTTCCTCTTCTGCCTACTCTTAAAATGTCAGTTTCCCACAGGAAATAGAATCATGATTTCAAGTATCAATATGCACTGCTGGCCACTAAATCTGTATTTGCAACTCAAAGAGCTCCGATATTGAGATATATGTGTTCATGCCCCTATTAACGAGTTCCATCTTTGTGCCTGATGAGCACCACAAGGTCAATATTAAAACTCAATTCAACATTCTTTGCATAGTTGATCCTCCAACTATACAGTAGAATCTCCACCCAAATACTACATGTGGTATCCAAAAAATTATACCAGCTAAAATTCAAGGTCACATTATTATAAGGTTAATTAAAAAGTCATGCTATAAAATTGCCATAGGAACAAAAGTAAAAATAGTGAAACATATATTGAGCATAGGTGACCATAAATTGACTGAGAAATTCCCAAATAATCACAAGGTACTCACTTCCCAACTACTCCCTGCTACATATCCCTGCCCTTGTTTGATTCTTCCCCCAGTATTTCCCTGTTGAGAACTGGGGCTGAGAGAAGGATTGGAACCAATCACAAATTCCACAACATCCAAATTCATATCATGGAATAATTTTACTGGGTTTTCTATCTTACCTGCTAGGCTCATCAACAAGGTAACACTTAACCTAAAAACTTATGGCTGATTCTTGTATCCCCTTCCATTACCCTCTATACCCAAATAGTCACCAGGTCTTAGAAATTGTACTTCTTCAAAATTCCTTGAATTTATGTAATGTCTCCATGTTCTCTAATCCAGACTTTAACCTTTTCTTTCTAGATTACCCAAACAGCCTTTTATCACATCACTCTACTTCCAGGCTTGTCCCATTCAAACTTTAGAAATGAGGTTGCAGAGAAAATTTAATGTGCTGAGGTCTTCTCCCTGCCTTACATTTCACAATCTCTCTTATGCTTTCAGAATAAACCAAGGTTGTTCACACCTCTGTTGTTTGTTACTGCAGCTTCCCCCACCTAGAGTCCTCCACCACCTCATGTCCTGCTCAGCAATCACCCATTGGTCTGTTAAGACTCAGCTCTGATTTCATCTATGAAGACATCTCTATCCCTTCCATCATTTTCCCCCAAAATTGAATTCACTGTGCCCTGTTTTTTTTATTACACTAAATATGTACACATGTGTATTTCAAAGTACTCACAACATTTCATTATATTAAGTCAATGATTTATTTCTCTTTCCAACTAAAATATAAATTTATTGAGGAATGGGACTAGATGTGATTCAGCACTGAGCCTATGTGGAAGCAGGGTGTTTATAAACTTGGGTTTTTTAAACTATGTTTTATGCATTATGTATGTTGTTGATGTATCCCACAATCTTTAAAAAAAAAAAAAAAAAAGGAGAGAAAGAAAAGAGATTACACACAGACACTAAGATCACCTGATAGCCAGAAGTCAAATCAAAACAAACAATGGGTAGGACAAGGGTAGGTCTGGTAGACAATCTTAGATAATATTAAGAGACAGGCCAGACTATGTTTGCTTTCTGTCACTTTTCAAACCATGACTCCTCTCTTGCAATGACTATTTTGCCTTGTTTCCTGTCCTTATTTCCCCCATCTGATGAGTGAGAGAAAACCCCCACTGGCTAGAATCATACACGGACATTCATCACTCTAACTCAACATACAGATCAGAAACTAGTGAGAACATGAAATAAATGAGAGAATTTTCCCAAAAGATAAGTTTATTAAACCCCCTAAAGTGAGTTAAAATAAGTACTTAAAAAGAGTTACTTAAAATTAGTAAAATATGATCTTACATATCCTTTTAGACTCTCTTAATAATTTTTATGCCAAACCGCTTAGTGAATTAATAGAATTCTGAGGTTGCCTTTTTGTCATAATTTAAATCATAGATTATCATAAATAATAAATATCCTGACTTATTCTCCTATTCTCTATAACTATCTATTTGAAGAAATAGAAAGTTTTTATAGGAGATGTTCCAATAGAAATAATGTAACCAGTGGCAACTTGAGGACTTCTATATAGAAAGCACTCGGGATCAGTACTTTGGCTGGAATCAGGGTCTAACACACTTATCTGAGAGAGGTGTTTGCCATACATGCTCACTCTCTTACTGGCATGTATTTTTGTTTTGTAAAAGGTTGAGGAGAGGAGAATGGCTAATAGCGATTGTGGCAGGGATAAATCTTCTCAAGTCATTCACGTGCACCGATGCCAAGCACCACATATACTTGGGTTGTTGAGATTTGAGGTTTTGTTTTCCACTTCATAAACACATCAAAAATAAGCAAAAAATTAGGATTAAAATATCTAAAAATGAATCTGAGTGATCAAAGTTATACGGCAATTTCTGAACTAGAAAAAAATAAATTTAAAGGGCATTTTGGAAACCAAGTATAAAAGTTTTCTTCACAATATATTTAAAGGCACAGATAAATTAGGAGACGACCCCTGCCTCCACTTCTCTCTATGTTTAATCTTTCTGTATAACTATGGAACAATATCTCTCACTTCATATCACTTCACTTGTGTAGAGGACATTATTGCATGTGTTGCCTGAGGAAACATTATAAAATAATGGGATTCAATGTCATAAATTTCATCTAAGACACAATAAAATAGTGGAATCTCTGACTTGTCTTAGTTTTTATTTGAACAAAATTTGAAGTGTGTGCCATCAGTCAGTCACACATTTTCCCTAAACAATGGTTTATATCCCCTAAACTCCTTTTAGTTGTAGGGTGTCATAATGTGACAGTAAGTGTCTCCAAGTACTAGTTGAATCAAATTACACTCTTGAGCTTGTGCGTGCTCTGCCTATTGATGGCAATGTCCCTGTTTCTGTCGTCCTTCCTCATCAACTGTCTTGCTGAACTATGCAGTGAGTAATGATTACAGGGTGATATTTAATGAAAACACTACCCATGACTCTGAGCCAAATGTGACCCCTACTACTCTACTATTAAAGAATAATTACCCATTCCCCATGCAATTGCAATTGCAGGTGGCAGAGATTTTGAGTTGCCAAAATATGCCAGTAAGCTTTTCAATTTTTTTTAATTTCTTAACATCTAAAGTGCTAATATTGATATAGAAATGCATGGGAAGTAAAAAGTCTGGCTCTTGGGGAAATTAAATATAAATAACCTTGCTTCCAATAATTTGGGTGAGAGTTGCAACATCTTTTTAAACTAGCTCTCATGTAGGAGCCGAAATAAAGATGCTGAAGATTAATGCTGTCGATTTCAATGGTCAGCATGTACCCAAAAGGCAAACATATAAATCTAAAGCAAATAGAAGTGCATTGCTTAATTTCTGCTTATCATTCATTACACAATTGCCAGGAAGTTAACCATTATGTTTTGCAAATACATCACTTCCTAAATTCATCTTGGAAAAGCTCCTTCTTCTATTACTGTATTGGACTTTTATGGATCTTTGATGGCTCTCATAATCAGGAGTTACAAGACGAAAGTATACTAAAGTTTTGAGAGAAAAAGATGAGTGCATTGTACATTATTCTTTTATTTTTTTCAGTGTCTCAAAACTAAGGGTATAGGCTTTTAATCTGGGCATGTGATCATTTGCTTTCAATTACCATAGTTCTAGCAAGAAATTAGGATTTCCAGTCACTTTTTGCTCAACATATACAACATATACAAAGTAAGCAAACGTAATTTTTTATAACCCTCAAATCCAAAGATTCTTAGCAATGAAAGAAATATTTTAGCATAATTTAAAGAAATAAATATTTTTAAAATAAATAAATAAATAAATATGTTGTATAATACATTTCTGGCTTCTCATATGCTTTCATGTTTATGATTCAATATTCTATTCAATTCATTAGTTATTCAATTAACAGAAATTTTTTTTCTAGCATGGGCTAAATAATACAGCTAAAGAAGAGTATATAGGAACATTTTTCACCCCTAAGAAAATTGTATTCTAATAGGCCAGACAAACAACTAATATATATACAAAAAAGATATTATACATGTAAGAGGAGAATCAAGTACAAAAAGAAGTACAATGAAGCTAATAGTTAATTTGAGAAAGAGGAATAAGGTGAAACATGAACATGGTCCAAAGGCTTGATAGTAGAGATAACTGCTAAGCTGAGTCTCAAAAGATAATAGGTATTTGCTATGTGCATGTGGTGGTTTACAAATATGTCCACACATTCTTTAACATTCTATTCACCAAAAAGTGGAATCTAATTCCTCTCCTCTTGAGCATGAATTGTCCTTAGTGACTCACTTCTAATAAATAGAATGCAGCTGAAGGACACTGCATGCCTTTTGAGGCTAGCCAGGAACAATGATATGGCTTCCACCTGACTCTCTTATTCTATTGAGACAAGCATTTTGAAGCTCTAAGGCATCATTCAAGAAGTCTGACTCTGCTAAAGCTACCATGCTGGAGAGACCATGTAAAGAGACAACATAGAGAGAGATGTCCAAAGAGCCCCAGCTGTTCTAGATGTCAGCTGTCTGAGTCTTTCAAGTCCAGGCACCAGACATGTGTTAGCAAGTCCCAAAAAATTCCAGTTCCAGCCTCCATATGAACTCCATCCCCATGGTTGACTCCATTGAGCAAGGACCACCTAGCTAAGCTCTATCAACTCCTAGTGTTAGTATGATTTATTACCCAGCAGTAGACAACTAGAACAATAGACAAGAAAGACAGCTTGTGAAAAGCTATGGAGGCTTAAACATTTTGATATCTCTGAGCAAGAACAAGTAGCTCTGTATGGTCAAAGGGTAGAGTTTGAGCCAGAGACAATTCTGAAGAGGTAAGCAGGTCATGGAGGTCCTGGTATGTCAACCCTTGGAGTTTGATTTTTATCCAGAAACTGGTGGATATTCACCTATACTTTGAGACATACATGTTTACAAAGATTAGTTTACTTGTAAAAATTTTGTCAAAATGTTATGTATTGATAAATCTGTAAGTAAACACGCATACACTATTTGACAGTTTTATAAATAAAATGCTCTGTAAGTCTACTTGGTTTTTTTTTTTTTTTTTTTTTTTTTGAGTATGCATCCTTCTTAGCCTCTGGGTACTCTGAAGAACTAACTGCTTAGATTAGCACTTCACTTTAGTGAAATCAAAGCAACCTGTTCTGGATAACGGATTGTCCAGACATATTATGAGTCAGGGGTTATTTTCTAGTCAACAACTTCAGTGGCTCTGGCTTTATTTAGAAGGATTTTAGTGCATGGTTGAAATGGTTCGTCTAAGCACTACATGCATGGTTAACCTTTTGTAGCTATAAGGATTACTTAGTAAGAATATTTAATTTTAGGAATCCTGAGTGGAAGAAAGGTTAACATATTTGCAAAGTTCATACAGCTATGTAGCACTAAGCCCCCAAATAAAACTCACACCTTTTTTCAGTTAGCAGTCCTTTGTGGAATGTTTTCAACTGTCCAACTAGTGGCCATGTTGGGGGAAAAAAAAAAAAAACAGAGTAAAGTGGTATAGTATTTAATGCTTGCTTGAAACTATTTCCATAGAAATATTATTGAGTTTGGCAACTGATGTTTTGACAATCTATAGCAGAAATCAGTATCATATTTGTAACAAAAAGCATGTATCTCATGTTCGTAAAAGACAATGGAGGTAAAAGACAGTTTTACAATATAAGATCTGCTTATTTTTATATGTTAATATATATTTATTATCATATTGAACTTCTAAATTAAAAGAGGGTATGTGAAGAATGTGAGTAGATCCACCCACCTGAAGTGAATTTTGAAACAGTGAAATAGTAAGTTATAGTAAAAAGACTATTAAATCTAAAAACAATATAACAAATTGTTAGAAAGGGCTTGTTCTACTGTCTCTGCCTTTCAGCTAAAACCCTGAGACTGTGGAAAGTAGATGAAAAGTAATTCCTACGTTTTAAAAAAAGATGTTAGACTCATCTATGAGGCAATAACTTACTTAAGGCAGCAAAAGTTGTCTAGCAACTGACCCCTGCAAAGTAACTATATGAAAGAAAAAAGTTTCATCAAAGGTTAATCAGAGTATAGAAGTTATCAGCCTTGTTGAGGTCTGGTTCCCCATTTCAAGATTAATGAGAAGGCTGTTTAGAGAATTAGCATAAATATTTGGAATGTCAAAAAGGGGACAATAGCATCCTACTATCCACCTGGCTATTTGGAAGACTCTGACATGTGTTCTCAGAGAATATGCAAACATGGAGACTGGTACCTGGCTCTCACCTGGAGAATGTTGAGGGTGCTAGGATGGCATCAACTGACATAAATGGCAAGACAAGTAGAGAGCACCATGGTAGGAATCAGCAATGCACTTCTATCATTTGACAGAGCAAGGATGTCTGAACTCCCTCATGCTAAATGGATTCCTGAGAAGGTAAGGTTAAAAATATATTGATGCTTACTATTAAAAACAATTGATTCCATGGAGACAGAGAGTAGAATGATTGTTACCAGAGGCTGAGAAATGTATCAGGGAGAGGGTATAAAGTGGGGACAGTTAATGGGTGCAAAAACACAGTTACATAGAATGAACCATATTTGATACTCCTAGTATTGACTATAATCAACAATAAGTTAGGGCATACTTTAAAATAACTAAAAGAATAGAATTAAAATGTTCTTAACACAAAGAAATGTTGAATTCCTAAAGTGATGGATATCACAGTTACCCTGATTTGATTAATTTGCATTGTATGCCTGTATCAAAACATCACATGTACCTTATAAAGATAAACAACTATTGTGTACCCATAATAATTGAAAATTAAAAATTAAAAAAATAATGGACTCCTGCCAAAGAGTATCTCATATGAAGAAGCTGAATGTGTGTCTCACAGTGGAGAAAGTAAAGTTTAAAGAAGTCAGCCAGAAAGTGAAACCTCTGTTAGCTAGCATATGGAAGCTTGCCATCAAAGAGGTCACTGACAGATGGATTAGTAGAGTCTACTACAGGAAAGAGATTGCTTTTTCCTCCTACCCCCATCCCTCTCCAACCTCCCTTGACTCTAGAGCAGCCAACTGCTGAGTAAGTGGAGAGAGAATGTGGAAAAGCCTAGAAAGATACTACAAAAAGGGCATTCTTGTGGCTTTATCACTTCAGAGCTCTGATGCCCAGCTTAGGCCTTAATCAGGACAGGGGAAAATTTTTGAGTTGGATGTGTGTTTGAAAATTTCCTTTAGGGGACTTCCTAGAGAAGATGACTGACCAGAGACACCTGTACCAGAGTGTTTCAATAGGAAGGAAAGGTTTAAGATGAAAGAGAAGAAAACAAAAAAGCAGATAAACAAAGACTGGGTGTAATTCTGAGGGAAAGGTGCCAGAACTTGCAGGGGACTCCATGGGAAGAAGTTGCAGAGCAGAACCAGGAGGAGCAACATACCAGTGGAGATCAACCCTGGAGAGGCTTGGGGTTCCGCAAAAAGGATAAGTGGAGTGGTTTGTTTCTCCCAGCCTCACGTCTCTGACAGTCAGCAGGCTTCCAAACTGCTGGAAAAACTTTTTGCCCATCTAAGTCCAAAAGCTGCTGCCACCAGAGAACTGTGAGCTTCTTGTGGGAAAAGTACCAGGTTCCTAGCCCCCCTGGGATGCTTCCTGTCACCAGAGACCCGAACTGAGATGGCAGGCACCATATTGCCTCTCTACCCACGATGTGCCCTTGTCCCTCCAAGGAGCTTCAGACTCTCAGTTTTCAGCTTGCTCATTCCCACAAAGACATTTCCCAACTCCAGCCCAGACGGTGGGAGCCACAGGGGTCCAGTGGATTTGAGGGGATCTGCATGATCCCAGAGCCTGGATATTCTAGGCCTTGAAGAGAGGGAATGGAGAATACCAGAATGCTACATTTCCTACATCCAGACTTTTCTTCTCTTCCTCCCCTCCCCTACCCGCAGCTACTGAGAGAGACAATTGAACCACCACACTGAGGCTTCTACAGACAGTGGGGCTCAAACCATTCCCTCTTAAAGTCCTATAGCACACTAAGGGGTGCACAGACTGTGAGCTCCCTGCTCACTGGCCCTCCTGGTGCTGTATGTCCCGGGGCTCCATCAGAGCAGGGCACACCTGAAGCAAATATGTTGGGTTTGTCAATCTCATCTTTGTTCTCAGTTCTTGGTGTACTCTTGGCTGAAGAATGACCAGACACATCAAAGTAAGGCAAGCATTCGGTGAAATTTATTGAGAGGGAGCAAGATAGGTTTATAGAGCAAGAGCAAGATATAGGTTTACAGAGCAAGATACAAATGCCATAGATAACAACTAGACCCTAGTCGCAACAAAGAGACCTTGGTTATGGTCTGGATCTTTTTTATAGTGTCTGGTTAGGACTGCCCTGTGTTTCAGACATCATTATGGAATCACTTTGGTGGACAGTTGGAATTATGTCCTAAGTCTGACTGTGCATGTGGATCTCCCATGAGCCTCTTGAAAGCCCATTTGGGAGGCTAACCACAACACAGAATTAAGCTAATGACAAGATAATTAGCCTTAGGTTGTCCTAAGTCAACTTCCAAACTCCATTGTTCCTATCCCACTTGGCCAGTGGGCTAGATGGTCCTCTGCATTCTTTTGCAGTTAGCAGGCTAAGTTCTGATTGGGAAATCAGTAGGGTATTCCCTCCTACCCCAGGTATGCCAGTTACTCAGGACAGAATTAAGGTGGGACAGCACCAAGAGGAGGGTCTGGGGCCCACATTTGTCCATCTTTCCAGGTGGGGCAATTGCTCAAGGCAGCACCAAAGCAAGGCACCTACTTTCATCCCTAAGAGACCTGGAATCTCTCACTATCTAACAAAGGGACATCAAAACTGCTTGAGGATCACATAGGCAACTCAGGGCCAGCATAGTTCTCCCTAGCATGGCCAGGGATTAATTTTTGGAGACCTGGCAGCAGGCCAGCAGGCCAAATCCCTCACCCTTAGGATGTGATTGTGTTGCTAGGGAGCAGAGGATAGATTTGTGAACTAATCTCTGGAGGGCCAGGGAGTCCCACATGGACAGACTAAGAGCAGAAGGCAGTGTGGGTCCCAACCATGGTGTACTTGTGGAGCATCCCTAGCCCCACAGGAAGGCTACACGGTCAGCCCAGAGTAGGATCCTAGGCAGGGGAATTCCCCAGCTTGAAGCTCAATCATGGGCGAGCTTAGTTATTTGAGCTCCTGCCTATTGGCAGACATTGAACTAAAACAATGGAGCAGGGGAATGTGGAGAAGAGTGAAACTCACTCCTGACAGCCAGTTTGTGAATCTCAGAAAGCCCCATCTACGCAAGCAGGCTTTCTGGTTGGGTGGGGCCACCTCAGGTCCTCCCTAGGGACTTTTCCAAGAAGCTGGGAGTGGACCTTTGACCTCTGACAAAATAGCTATATTGCTGGATTTTGTAAAGGCTGAGGGTAGGCTCACCAACCTGGGCCCAGCCTCACTCCTCTACCAGCCTCTGCTAGGGTGGAAAATAAGAACTCACCTGGAAGTTCGAGGGGCCCCCTCCATGCCCTGGAGCATTTGGGTGATTCTCCTGAAGGACTAGAGCCAGTTACAGGTCCCAAAACAACACTGCAACTTGTACTTCCAGCAAGTACCACTTACTGATAGGGCAGTCAATTTGCACAGCCCTTTACGGTTTTTATTGACTTGATTATTCGGGGTGTGATTGATTCTCACCCACAAGCACTACCTACTGTCTCAGAAATTAAACAGGGCATGCCAAGACAATTCACACTGTTAAGAAGAACATAGGGATGGTCAAAGAGAAAGGATTTCAAAGACCTCTGACCTCCATCCTCCCTTATCAAAGAGAGATAGGGAATCTGCTGACTCAAATGGCTCACCACTGCTATAGCCAACAAACAACAACCAACTGAGAAAACCACCACATTAAGGATATCTTTAACCAAGATATCCATCCAGAACCCAGATTGCCATCAAAGCACCCACAAGGAAAGCCAAAAGGTTCTTAACCAACATATGCTACAGACATACTCTTATGAGTGTGTGGGGGGGACAAAAGCCCCATCTAAACAAAAGAAAATCCAAAACTTAGAAGCAGCAGATACCTCAGTTGAGAAGGAATCAGCAAAAGAAAAAGAACTCCAAAAGTATGAAAAATCAGAGTGAAAAGACACCCCCAAAAGGAAACACCAGCTCTCTAGCAATGGATATCAACCAAAATGAAAATATTGAAGGGACACATAAAGAATTCCAAACATGGATTGTAAGGAAACTCAACAAAATCCAAGAGAAAATGGAAAACCAATTCAGAGAACCCAGAAAAACAATTCAGGAAATTAATTAAAAATTCACTAAAGAAACCAACATATTAAAAAGAAATAGACCTTCTGGAAATGAACAATTCATTTAAGGAAATACAAAACACAGTATAAAGTTTTAAGAATAGACTAGACCAGGCAGAAGAAAGAATCTCAGAACTTGAAGACAACTCTTTCAAATTAATTCAGTCAATCAAAAATAAAGAACAAAGAATTAAGAAGAAGGAACAAAACCTACAAGAAATGTGGGATTACATAAAACAGCCAGATATAAGAATCATAGACATCCCTGAAAGTAAAGAAGAAAATACACAAGGACTGGAAAACCTATTTGAGGGAATAATTGAGGAAAACTTCTCTGGTCTTTCTAGAGATTTACTCATCAAGTACAAGAAGTTCAGCAAACACCTGGGAGATTAATTGGAAAGAGGCAATCTCCAAGATACATAGTCATCAGACTTGCCAAAGGCAACAGGAAGGAGGAACTCCTATGATCCATAAGGTGAAAACATCAAGGAACTTACAAAGGAAAACCCATCAGCCTAACTGCAGACTTCTCAACAGAGTCCTTATAAGCCAGAAGGGACTGGGGCCTCATCTTCAGTCTTCTTAAACACAACAACTGCCAGCCTAAAATTTTGCACCCTGCAAAATTAAGTTTCATGTATGAAGGAGAAATAAAGATTTTTTTCCAGGCAAGCAAACACTAAGGGAATTTGTCAAGACCAGACTTGCCCTGTAGGAAATACTAAGACATGCATTATACATGATCAGCAAAAGAGTCATCCATCAGTGTAAAACCACCCAAAAGCTAAAGCTTAGAGCTCGTATAAAGCAATAATACACGAGGTAAAATAAGGAATAAGGCACTACTTAACAGGATGAACAGAACAGCATCCCACATATCAATTCTATCATTCAACATGAATGGTTTGAATTTTCCACTCAAGAGACATAGGCTGGCTGAAAGGATTAAAAAAAAAATACAACCCAAGTATCTGCTCTCTCCAGGAAACACATCTAATCCAGAAGGATTTATATAGACTTGGAGTAAAGGGATGGAAAAAAAGTATTCCATCCAAATGGAAATAAGAAGCAGATATAGCCATTCTCATATCAGATATCATTAACTTTAAATCAAAAATAGTAAAGAAAAGACAAAGATGTTTGTTATATAATGGTAAATGGAGCAATTCAACAAGACATTATAATCCCAAATATTTGTGCATCTAACACAGAAGTGCTCAGATTCATAAAGCAAGTCCTACCAGATCTAAGCAAAGAGATAAACAGCAGCATCATAATTGCCAGGGACTTCAACAGCCCACCAACAGATCTTGACAGATGATCCAAGCAGAATGGAGAATGTTCCATATGCTCATGAGAAGAATGTGTATATTCAGGAGTTTCAGGGTAAAATGTTTTATAAATGTCTGTTAGGCCCATTTGTTCTAGAGTCCCATTTAAGTTTGGAGTTTCTTTATTTATATAAGGAATGAATCTGTAAGCGTCATATCTATCAGACTTTAAGCTATACTACAAGGCTATCATAACCAAAACAGCATGGTATTTGTACAAAAATAGAGACATAGACAAATGGAACAGAATAGAGAACCTGATATAAAACCATCTGCCTACACCCAACTTATTTTCAAGAATGCAGATAACACATGTTGAGGAAATGACTCCCTATTCAATAAATGGTGTTGGGACAACTGGATATCCACATGCAGAAGAATGAAACAGTATCCATATCTTTCACCACTCACAAAAATTAATTCAGATGGATAAAAGACTTAAATGGAAAGCATGAAACCATAAGAACTCCAGAAGAAAATGTTGGAAAGATTCTTCTAGATATTGGCTTAGGCAAAGAATTTATGAAAAAGACCCAAATGGCAATCATAGCAACAATAAAAATTTAAAAATGGAATTTGATTAAATTAAAAGGTTTCTGCACAGTCAATAAAATAATTAAAAGAGTAAACATACAACCTACAGAATGGGAGAAAATATTCACAAGCTATACATCCAATAATGGACTAATAACCAGAATCTACAAAGTCAAGGAAATAAGCAAGAAAAAATCAAACAACCCCATTAAAAAGTGGGCAAAAGATATGAACAGAAGCCGTTCAAAAGAAGATAGAAAAATGACCAACAAATATATGACAAAAAAATGTTCAACATCACTAATTATCAGGGAAATGCAAATTAAAACCACAATGAGATATCACCTTATCCTAGTCAGAATGGCTATTACTAAAAAGTCCAAGAACAATAGATGCTGGTGTGGATACAGAGAGAAAAGAACATTTATATACTGTTGGTGGAACTGCAAATTAGTACAACCTCTATGGAAAACAGTGTGGAGTTTCCTCAAAGAACTAAAGGTAGATATACCATTTGATCCAGCAGCAATCCCACTACTGAGTACTTACCCAAAAGAAAAGAACTCATCTTATCTAAAAGACACCTGCACTAGGATGTTTATTGCAGCACAATTCACAATTACAAAGATGTGGAATCAACCTACATGCCCATTTCATGAGTAGATTAACAAAATGTGGTGTACATAAACCATGGAATACTACTCAACCATGAAGAAGGATGACTTAATGCCTTTTGTAACAATACGGATAGAACTGGAGACCATTATCCTAAGTGAAGTATCTTAAGAATGGAAAAACAAACACCACAGTTGCTCACTATTAAATTGGAACTAACCAATGAGTGCACATGTGCATAGAGAGAAGCATATCTCAATGGAAATTAACCAGGGTTGAGGAGAGCGGGGGAGGATGGGTAAAAACCTACCTAATGGGCATAATGAACATTATCTGGGTGATGGGCACACTTATAATCCTTACTGAAGCATTACAAAAGTGATCCTTGTAACCAAAACATTTTTATCTCTATAATACTTTAAAATTAAAAAAAAATTCCTTTAGAAAGGATTAGATATACTCATGGATCAACAGAATTATCATTCTTAAAATGTCCATACTTCCCTAAGTGATTTACAGATTCAATACAATCTCCATCAAAATACTAACATCATTTTTCACAGATCTAGAAAAAATAATTCTATGCTTTGTTTGGGACCAGAAAAGACCCCATAAAGCCAAAGCAATCTTAAGTAAAAGGAATAAATCTGGTGGCTTCGCATTACCAGACTTTAAGCTAGAAATATCACGTGGCATAACAAAATAAAATGAAAAACATCAACTACCAAAACATAATCAAGATGGCCTATTCCCTATTTCTCCAAGTCTTTGCATAGTAATTTCTTATGCTAAGAAGACGGAGCAGCAGGGATAGCAGCCAATCTCTGCCTGGACTGTATACAAAGCAGGCCTTTCAAACTCAAAGATTGACTTCCTTTATTATAAAATCTCATTCAAAATATACCTCTCATCTATAATGTAGTTTTAATTAAACTGGGTCATTTGTAATATTTTTTAATGTTTCATCAAACTAAATGAGAAAGAAAAGTCTGCAAAAGAATAATCTCTCTGAAAAAAGATCTATTTGACTTGTGGAATGGGAATAAGCTATGAGTTATCTAAAACAAAGGCCAGTAGCCTCTTAAATTGGTGAGGCCCACATAACAAAGACATGACATTCTTTTTTTAAAAAAAAAAAAAAAAAAAAAACACCAAAGAGCTTGTGTTCCAGTTCTTATCCAAGATTTTCTGTGTTTTAGAAATAACAATCAGGCTGTTTATTTGATGAATGGTTTTCTGAGGGGCTCAATTCTAAATTTTGAGAGGAGTAGATTGTCCCTACAGCCAATAACACTGAACAGGCTCCAGGGAGCAAAGCAGTAGAAGGAGTAATGAAACATTTGTCAGCCACACTTGAAAGCCTATAGGTCTCTCTGTGAATTATGGCATTATGTTTAATAAATGTTGTTGTTTACTTGGCTGGAACAAAGCATTTTTAAGGTGGTCTTCAAACAGAAAGAACTTTCTTAAATTTCCCTAATCCCTCCTTATTTTTTGGAGGTTGCCTGGAATGATGGCCTACAAAACAGTAGTCTGAATTCTAATACTAAGTATGTTAGTAAAGCCTTGCCTTGACTTTGGGCAATTTACTTAAACAATGTTGTTCTCCTTTTCCTTTATGTTTAAAATATGAAGGTTAATGCTCTACTCTACATGGTTTCTTTCATGCAACCCTGGCTATTTCCTTAAGCTGCACTACATACTCAACATGCTACAACTACCCCTAAAACCCACTACTGACTCAAGCAATTCTTTCAGATTTTGCTTTCAGCATCCCAGCTTAATTCTCTGAGTGAGTCAGCAATGAAGTCTTGAACCCTTCTGCGTTTATACCATAACTCACCTTCCCACTCATCTCATCTTGCCACTTTGAGATATGGTAATAACATACTTTATGACTGATTGAGAAATCCTGATGTTTGTTAGTGTTTGCTACTTTCTTCCCTTATCCCACAAGCTCCGTACCTGTTATTCAAGCATCTTTAGTTTCAGCATACTCTGCCTCTTTGATCTTAATTTAAGTACTAATTCTATTATCTTCTATGTCCTCTGAATTCAGTGCCTTAGGTTAATTTTTTTTCTTTAATAGCTAGAGCCTATCAATCTACCTTGTAATCAAATGTATTGAGTGCTCTTTCATAATCTTTTGGAAATTATCCTTCCACTTTTATTGCTCAGAATATCCACTTTTTCTTTTTAAAGTAGTCCAACTTTCCTTTGTCTGATCCACTTAGATTTTGGATTCATCAGCACGTTAATGGGAGCTGCAGCCCTAGTAATGGATGAGATCGCTCAGCAGGAGCACAGATTGAGAAAGCTAGAGAGAACAAACCAATGCTTTAGGATCAGGCAATAGAGAATACATCAAAGGAAGAACAAAAAGCATTAACAGTAAAAAAGTTTAGTCAGAAAAAAATTAAAGTGCTATCCAGGAAGCCAAGAAAAGAGGAGACATCTCATATGAGAAGAGGATGGGATATGTATACAGAACAAAATTCATATCAAAACACAATTTAAAGAGATTTGACAATATGAGGATACTTAATAATGATTCAAAAACTTGCAAATGACAGTTTGCAAAGTGTTGAAACATGAATAGTAAAGTTTCACCATGTTAACAGGCAAATGGAAGGAGAGTTACAATGCAATAAAAAGGAGGGAAAAGGTTCAAAAGAGGTTAGTTTTGAACCAAAATTACCTAAGAATGTTTATAAGTAGTTAGCAGAGAGAAAAAGACACAAGATATAAGAAAAAGGATAACTGAAGCCAACCTGCTAAAAGTGGAAAAAGATAATGAAATCTGGAATCAGATAACAATTTAAGTAAAAGTGAGTCCCCTCGATAGACCCTCTTTTCCCCAATTAACTTTTCAAAGATATGCTATTATTGTTTTCCTTCCACTCTAGTTACTTAAATGAACTATATTTGAAGTTCTATATTTGAAGTTCTATTTTGCCCAGTTTACACCTATATGATAGCAGTACAATCCCCCCAATCCCCTTTACTATTCTACTGTATCATAATGTTTACTATTACTCACCAATAAATATTTTAAAGGGACCTGCTTTAAATATAAATATTTAGGTTTTATGTAAGGACTCTACAGATTAATCTGGCATTTTTATCTTGTTCTCTTAAGATTCCTAGGTAATGAGAAATGATGTCTCCAAGTGATAATGCTCTTTAAAAAGCACAATTATATTAGAAGAAATGTTTTCGTATGGAAATAAAACACACAATAACATAAATTTGATGAAGGGAAGGACATACTTTGAAAAATTCGTTTCTCAGTTAAAGTATTTGCTGAAGCTCTGAAAGGGGAATTGCTACAGCTATCTTAAATTAAATAATACCCTACTGACAAGCGCCAAGAGGGTAATGTTCAGTTTTACTAGAGTTTATTTGATACCTGACAAAATGATTGGATCTAAGACAATCATTACAATCATAGGCTACTAAATTACATAGTGAAGAGTATATGGGTCTTGGTCTTTTAACACAAGGAAGAGGAGCCTCAGTAAACTTGCCAATCACCTCCTTAGATATAGTCTCCCATGATGGATAAAATGTTACAAGTAATGAAAGTGTTGCAAATTAAGCGGCAGCTCTGTTTATAGAAACAGCACTCAAATGACTATTAAAACATAATGCAATTTAAATGTGACATCTGATAGAAACAGTTACACAGGGCACCATCACAAGCTTCCACATTTGTAGTCTCATTCCAAAACAATTCCAGGTCAGATTCTATGGGAGGCCCCATGATAAGTTAAATGATAAGGACCCATTCAGCCTAGAGCAGGGAGTCTGTAGTGTTTCTTCCCCACGTGAAACAAATTAGCCCTCCCAGTTTTAATCCTCAATGGGAGTGAATATAGATTGGTTTTCTATTTAGACCTAATGTTGTATAAGCCACCCACTGGTGCTGAGCTCTTCTTATGGAAGTGAACACTGTAGGGTGCCAATTGACCACTTTCAGTGCCATCTCACAGCTTTGTTCTGCAACTCTGATAGAGTAAAAAGTCAAACCAATCATGATTAGAAAGTTCAGAGTAATGCTGTCAGTTGATGAATACACTTGCATTTGCAATCCACAAGCCACCTATTCTGAATAAATTTGTAACCCTTTTGGCTTATAGATGTAACTGTGTGATCAGCTAGAGATAGGCAGAAGTTTATGACCAGAATAGAATGCAATAATATTAAAATTAGATATTAAAATATTAAAATACAATTGCTGGGGTTTTAACCACTCCTTAAATACATGGGTGTAAAACCCACAATTGAAATTGGGAATCTGCATTTTATTTATTTTTTTTTATTTTTTTATTTTTTTTTTTTGAGACAGAGTCTCGCTTTGTTGCCTAGGCTAGAGTGAGTGCCATGGCGTCAGCCTAGCTCACAGCGACCTCAAACTCCTGGCGCAAGCAATCCTCCTGCCTCAGCCTCCCAAGTAGCTAGGACTACAGGCATTCGCCACCATGCCCAGCTAATTTTTTGTATATATATTAGTTGGCCAATTAATTTCTTTCTATTTATAGTAGAGACGGGGTCTCGCTCTTGCTCAGGCTGGTTTCGAACTCCTGACCTCGAGCAATCCGCCCGCCTCGGCCTCCCAGAGAGCTAGGATTACAGGCGTGAGCCACCGTGCCCAGCCGGGAATCTGCATTTTAAGAAGTCAATTTTTTAAACTATCATGAACAAAATTTGAAGTTGTATTTAATCATTTTATTTTTTGCAAGTTTCAGTCACCTATGATTTTTGAGAATTATGATTTTAAGAATCATGATTTCAAAAAATCCTTTTTCAGAAACAAGTAATAATTTTAGGTTTCATGGAAGATAATACCATTATATAATACCATTTCATGGAAGATAAATACCATTATATAATATATATAATATAATATAAATACCATTATATAATAAATACCATAATATAATATAATATATAATATAAATACCATTATATAATACCATGGAAGATAAATACCATTATATAATATCTAATATATATAAATACCATTGTTTTATGCATGTGCCATAGGGAATCAATTAAATAAATTTCTTATTAATTAGTCTATAGTGAAAGATGTTAATAAAACTCTTACATTTATTGTAACAATGTTGTAGAGCATAGTCAATTATATTTATCAATGCTTGTGCTATGAAAAACAAGGAAAGAAATGTCTCTTGAATCTCATTTTCGAGAGAAACTGACTTTCTCCAAATAAGTAATTAGTTTTGTACATACATTAATATACATTTGTCATATATGTATATATCAGTTACACAGGGCATAATAAACATATGTGTGTGTTTGTATATGCATTTTATTTCATTCACTGCTTTGTCTGCTAGAATACTAAAAAAAAAATATTTAGTCCATCTATAGGAGTATTAGAGAATATTATGGAATTTTTGTACAAATATTATGCTGGCCTTTATCTTATTCTTTCACCCCAAATTCTTCATTTATTTGCTTTTTAAAAATTCATTTTGGTATGGACTTATGGATATTTATCTTATGCTTTGGGTTATAACCCAGTGATACATTGTTTATTTCAGTGATCAAGTTGTTCCAGTTTGGGCCATTGAGAGCTGTTTCATTTGACTACTTTGTTCCATTGGCATTCCCTCATTATTGTGGATTTTTATTTTTTTTTTTTTAATTTCCTTACTTTCTGGCATTACTAGAGTCTCCAAGCTAATCTTGTATATTTCCTGCTCAGTCTAGTTTTAGAATCAACCATTTTTTTCCAAGCAGCCCAGGATCCTTTAATTGGAGAATACTATTCGAAACCAATATAAAAGTGCTAGGTGTGTCATTACTTCTAAGTTCTTTCAGCTGATAGGACAAGGAAGTATATGTGTGTATACTAACCTTTTATATACACACAGCTGAAAATATTTCTAGGTGACCGTCTATGTCTATATTAACTAAATATTAAATATGAGTTTATATACTGATGTCTCTGATCCATTACCATCCACATGTATCATTCTAGTCTCCTACCTTTGCTTATCTGTAAATTCCTACTCCAACAATCAGAAATATAGGTCTCACTATATACCACCCATTTACTTAATTGTTTAATTCCAGTATATATGTATAGCAGTTTCAAAATTATTAACCCATCCTCTCATAGAAATAACTTTATCAGCTAGAGTACAGTGCTTACATGCACTTTTTTTTACTGTTAGTATTACAAACTCCACTCATTTCCAAAGATACTTAGATCAGCACCTTCCTCTAGGCTACCCTGTACAGAGACGTTATTTAATTCATTTACAATATAGTTAAATTCTCTTGTCACAGTGTGCAATCTTTTCTGGGAACTACCAAGCTCCTAGTTTGTTTTTTTTTTAAATTAAATTTGTATACATTAAGTTTTGCTTTTTGTACTGTAAAATTCTATGGGTTTTGACAAATGCATCACGTTATTAAAGTCTCATTCCAAATATTCTCATTACCTTAAAAATATTCTCTGTGCTTGGTCTATTCCTCTCCCCCATGATACCCCTGGAAACCACTGATGTTTTACTGTTGCTGTAGTTTTGCCTTTTTAAAAATGCCCAATTATATTTTTTAAAATATATTGGAATTGTGTGTTATATATCCTTTTCAGATGGATTTTGTTAAATTAGCAATATGCAGTTAAGATTCATCCATGTCCTGTTTGTGGCATGATAGCACATTTCTTTCTATTGCTGAATAACATTCTATTATATGGATGCATCACGATTTGTTTATCCATTAACCTACCCATTGAAGGACATCTTCATTGTTTCCAGTTTTTGGTGATTATGAATAAAGCTACCATCAATATTCAATTACAGACTTTATGTGTATGCACTCAGCCTCCAGAAATTCATTAAAGTTACCACTTAAATATTCCCACCAGTTTTATGGCTTCACTTGCTTCTACTCCAGTGAAGTAGACCTCAGGTATGACTCTCTTGATCTGGCTATCTCTACAGATCTCTGGGCATCAGTTTTTTTCTGTAATCTCGGTTCTCTAAGAGGTTCAAGAAAGTTGTTGATTTTCCACTTTTTTGGCTTTTCTTATTATAAGAAAAAGAATAGGGACTTCCACATTTTTACATGTCAGAGGTGAAGCCAGAAGTTATATTTACTTTTAATCCATTTATCAAAGCAATATCTACCCACATTACACAAGTTTTAATACAGAAAAGTATAGAGATAAAGAAAAAATACCATGCTATGATTTCATCACTTAGAGCCACAGTTTCTTCAAGACTAATTTTAATTTTATATTAGTCTTATATTTTAAGTTATATTTAGAAATAGTTATATTTCCCCATGTTATTAAAAAACTACCCACAAATACTGTTTCATGACTTTACTTTATCTTACACAATAAATATGTTAAGTTCTAGTTCAGATTTTATAGAATGTGAAGTCAAGCATGTATTGTCATTTTCTCTTCTGTAACTTTGCAACTAGTAAAAATTCCTTGAGACACTGGCATATAAAATAAAATATTTTTGCCAAGGTCCACAATCAGCAAACAGATTTACCAAAAATTTTCATTTGATTTGTAAAACTTACCAATATCTCCAGAACATAAACATTCATGTCCAGTAGGCTATCATCTCCAACTATTTGAAGCATATAATTGTATAAACTAGTGAAGCATAAATATGATATATGTGTGCAAAATGAATGTGAGTTGATGTTGCTATGGAGACTAATTTCTGTAAATGCTAAGTTGAATGCTTTGGGAAGAACTAAATAAAGATTGAATAAGTATGAGCTGTGGAATGGAAAGACTTGGAAGAAAATTCCTAAAAATTTAGGAAGCGTTTGCAATTTTTTTTATTTAACTGGAAAAAAACCCTATAAACAGCAAATGGTAAATAATACTTTATATAATGTCTATGCAAGAAATTTGACTTGGAATCCCAATCATCTGAATGTACTCCATAATAACAGCTAACACTTACTTAGTATTCACATATATTAGACGTTGTTCCAAGTGTTTTACATATAACACTTTTAATCCTTAAAGCAACTCTATGAAATAAGTTGTATTTGTATCCCCGTTTTATAGTGGAGAAAATGGATGTAGAGGCCATAAGAAACTTGCCCTATATTACGTAATTCATGGAAGTTGAAGATGTAGTTGCTCTTGTCCCATGTTTGTATAAATCTAAACCCTAGCTATGAAGAAAATAATGTGGCAGTTTCAGAGAAAGCTATAGATAAGTTTACCATAAAACCCAGTAATTTCACTTCTAAAATCCTACTCCAGAGAAATAAAAACACATGTCTGCACAGACTTGCATGTGAATGTCCATATCAGAATTATTCATATGTAAAATGCAGAAACAACTCAAGTGTCCATGAGTCAGTAGATAAACAAACTGCAGTACATCTATATTCTATTCAGTAATAATCAAGAATGAAATGCTACAACATAGATGAACCTCAAAATATTTATGAAAAGTAAACTTGGATGAACCTCAAAAATATTATGAAAAGTAAATTTTTGCAAAGCAAAAGAAGCCTAAAACAAAGACCACATACTGTATGATTTCATATATGTGAAATGTCGAGGAAGGTAAATCTAAGGAGACAGAAAATTTATTAGTTGTTTCTGGGGTTTGAAGTGAGAATGGGGGTTAAATTTAAGTGGACACAGGAACCTTATTAGTCTTATTAGGGTGATGGAAATGTTCTAAAATTGGATTGTGGTAATGGCTGCATAACTATAAATTTACAATAATCTTTGAATTGTACATTTTAAATGGAGGCATTTTTATGATGCAAAAATTATACCTTAATAAAGTTGTTTTTAAAAGTTATGGACAGAAACTGAATAGAAGTGATGGTTGCACAATATTGGAATGTACTAAATGCCACTGAATTTTACACTTTAAAATCGCTAATTTTATGTTATGTAAATTTCACCTAAATAAAAAATAAATCGCTAAAAAGTTATGAACCCTGTCAAAATGTATGTATTTTTTGTGTAGTTTAAAGTTTGTTTTATGATATTTTTATTCATGCATTTATTTTTACATGCATTTCATATTCACTCTATAATAAGCAGGAAATAAAAAAAGAAAAGGGTTTTAAAATGTCTATTATTCCACCACCTAGCAATAACAGTGATTTCATGGGCATATATCCCGCCAGTCTTTTCTCTGTCTTTTTATCAAAAGTGTAATCATACTATATACATAATTCTTTGATATGTTTGGCAGCTTAACAATACAAATAAGTGTCATACCATGCCAATAAGATGACATAGATTTGAAATTTGAAAACCAAATGCTCACCTCACTTAAAGATGAAACCCATTCTGAGGGAGATACAGTGGTCAATCTGCCAAGTAAAAACTGAATAATAAGCCACCACTCTCTGTATGCCATGTGCTATGAACTGAATCATGTTCCTAAAAATCCACATGTTGAAGCCCTGCCCCCCTGTGTGACTGTATTTGGAGATAGGGCCTATAAGGGAGTGATTAAGGTTATACAAGATCATAAGAGTATATCTCTGACCTAATAAAAATAGTTTCCAGGCCAAGGTGGGAGGATCGCTCAAAGTCAGGAGTTCGAGACCAGCCTGAGCAAGAGCAAGACCTTGTCTCTATTAAAAATAGATAAAATTAATTGGCCAACTAAAAAAAATATATAGAAAAAATTAGCGGGGCAGGGTGATGCACGCCTGTAGTCCTAGCTACTCAGGAGACTGAGGCAGTAGGACCGCTTGAGCCCAGGAGTTTGAGGTTGCTGTGAGCTAGGCTGATGCCATGGCACTGTAGCCAAGGCAACAGAGTGAGACTCTGTCTCAAAAAAAAAGCTATATGAGAGGACTCACTCTCTCCCTTTTTCTACCATATAAGGACATAGCCAGAAGGCAGCAGTCTTGCAAGCCAGGAAAAGATCTTTCACCAGAAACCTATCTTGGCCAGTACCTTGATCTGGGATTTCCCAGCCTCCAGAACTGTAACAAAATAAATTTCTGTTGTTTAAACTAGCTACCTAGTCTATGGAATTTTATCATGGCTATCCAAGCAGACTAATACACCACGTATTTCAGGCTAACTTAAGTCCTGGACTAATCAAGAGTGTGAACTATATTTCAGGTACTGTATTAGGTACTTTAAATGTGTTGCTTTATTTTATTTTTAGAAATCATGAAATTATTTTAAAAATGAAGCAACCAGGATTCAGAAAATAAAGCTAATTTGCCCAAAGTAACAATGTCAGAGCTTGAACTTGGACCTATGTATGGCTGACTGCAGTGGCTATGGATGTTCTGTGGCACTTTGCTAACCACTGTCTCCCAATAGGACAGGAGACTGCTAAGGATAAGAGACTGTGCTAAGAATTAATAGTGCAGAATATATTTTCAGCATTAATTGTCATCTAGATTATACTTTTACTGATCACCTACTATGAACTAAATATCATTTATGAAAGGCAGTAAAAGCCAGGATGAACAGTTATATTTTATTCTATAGTCTGGAAATGAGTTAACTTTTTCCTATAAAGGACAAGATAGTGGATGTTTTAGACATTGTGGGGCATACTATTTCTGTAGAAACGACTTGACTCTGCATTTGCAGCACAAAAGTAGCCATATGTGCCAAGTAAATGAATAAACATGCCTGTATTCAAGAAAATATTTTATGAAAACAGACAGCAAGTTGGATCTTGTCAACATGCCATTGTTTGCCAAACCTTGCTGTAGTCAGGAGTGATTGAAGGTGCTCAGGTAGATTTTACCTAAGGTATATTTTTTCAAAGATGGTGGTAGTAATGTACATAATGATTGCAAAAGGGAGAAAATAGGGGCAGAGAAGGCTTAAGAAGACCGAGACTCAATAGATTTGGTATAAGGCATGAAGAGAAAGGTGGAATGTATAACAAATATGAGTATCTCAGATTTTAGGTCATATATTGATCTCTTTTAGAACTCAAACTTAGAACTTATCAGTTGGAAAACTCACAAGAATAGATTATGTGTCTGTTTAAGTCAATAATTTATCCTTTTTTCTATTTTTTTAATTTTAATTATTATGAATACATAATAATTGTACCTCCTCAGAGGTACAAGTGATAGTTTGATACAGGCATACAATGTGTAATGATCAATTCAAGGTAATTGGGATATCCATCACCTTAAGCATTTATCATTTCTTTGGGTTAGAAGGATTCCAATTCCATTCTTTTGGTTATTCTGAAATATACAATAAATTATTATTATCTATGGTTGCCCTATTATGCTACTAAATAGATAACTTTCCTTCTATATAACTGTATTTTTGTACCCATCAATCATCCATTCTTTATCCCTTCCCATTACTGTCCCAGGCTCTGGTAACCATCATTCTACTCACCATCTCTATGAGTTCGATTTTTTTTTTCTTAGCTCCCACAAATGGATGAGAACATGTGACATTTGTCTTTATGTGCTTGGCTTACTTCACTTAACCTAATGTTCTCTAGGCCCATGTTGTGGCAAATGACAGGATTTCATTCTTTTTATGGGTAAATAATATTCATTATATTATATGTACCACAATTTCTTTATCCATTCACCCACTGATGAACACATGAGTTGATTCCATATCTTGGCTATTACAAATACTGCTACAATAAAAATGGTAGTACATGTATCTATTTGATATATTGATTTCCTTTCTTTGGGATGTATACTCAGCAATAGGATGGCTGAATCATATGGTAGCTCTATTTTTAGTTTTTTGAGAAACCTCCATACTGTTCTCCATAGTGGCTATAGTTATTTATGTTTCTACGGACAATGTAAAAGGATTCCACTTTCTCTACATCCTCATCAATATTCATTATTGCCTATCATGTTGATAAAAGCCATTTTAATTAGGGTGAGATTATATCATTGTAATTTTGATTCACATTTCTCTGATAACTAATTATGTTGAGGGTTTTTTTCATATATCTATTGGCCAGTTATATGTCTTCTTTTGAGAAACGTCTATTCAGATCTTTGACCATTTTTTATTTGGATTATTTGGCTGTTTACTAATGAGTTGTTGGAGCTCCTTATATAATCTAGTTACTAGTCCCTTGTCAGATGAGTAGTTTGTGATTATTTTCTCATATTCTGTAGGTTCTTTTTCCCTTTGTTGATTGTTTTCTTTGCTGTGCAGAAGTTTTTTAGCTTGATGTGATCCCATTTATGTAGTTTTGCTCTCGTTACTTGTGTTTATCTTTTCAAAAAAACAGCTTGTCATTTTGTTGATCTTTTGTATTTTTTTAATCTCAATTTCATTTATTTCTGATCTGCTCTTTATAATTTCTTCTACTCATTTTGGGCTTGGTTTGCTATTGCTTTTCTGTTTCAATAAGGTATTTAATTAGGTGGTTTCTTTGAAGCTTTCCTACTTTTTTGATGTAGGCATTTATTACTTTAAACTTCCCTCTAAGCATTGCTTTTAATATATCCCAGAGGTTTTGGTATGTTGTGTTTCCATTTTCATTTGTTTCAAGAAATGTTTAAATTTTTTCTTAATTTCTTCATTGACCCATTGGTCATTCAGGAGCATATTGTTTAATTTCCATGTGTTTATATAGTTTCTAAAGTTCCTCTTGTTATTAATTTCTTGTTTTATTCTGTTTTGGTCAGAAAAGAGACGATATGATTTCAATTTCTTCGAATTTTTTGAGACTTGTTTTGTGGCCTAAGATATGGTCTATCCTGGATAATATTCCATGTACTGAGGAGAACAATATGTATTCTGTAGCTTTGGGATGAAATTTCTAAATGTCTATTGGGTTCATTTGATCTATAATGCAGTTTAAGTCCTATTTTTTTATTGTTGATTTTCTGTCTCAATGATCTGTCTAATGCTGAAAGTAGGGTGTTGAAGTCCCCAGAGCCTATTGCATTAGGCTCTCTCTCTCTTTAGCTCTAATAATTTTTTTTATGTAAATCTGCAAGTTTCAGTATTGGGTTTACATATATTTGTTATTGTTATATCCTCTTGTTGAATTGATTCCTTTATCATTATATAATGAGCTTCTTTGTCTCTTTTTACAGTCTTTGTCTTGAAATCTATCTTATCTGAGGGAAGTATATCTGCTCCTGTTCTTTTTTGGTTTCCAAAATGGAATATCTTTTTCCATTTCTTCCTATTCAGTCTGTGTGTGTCTTTATAGGTCAAGTGAGTTTCAGGTAGGCAGCATACAGTTCAGTCTTGTTTTTCTTAGCCATTCAATTACTCTGTCTTTTGATTGGATAATTCAGTTCATTGACATTGAATGTTGTTATTGATAGGTAAGTGACTACTACTGCTATTTTGTTACTTGTTTTGTTGGTCCTCTCTTCTTTTCATCCTTCTTTACTGTCTTCCTTTGTGCAAAAATTATTTTCTAAAGTAGTATTTTTAATTTCTTGCTCTTTATTTTTGCATACCTATTATGGGTTTTTGCTTTGCAGTTACCACCAAGTTTGGAAATAACATCCAATTATTTTAAATAGCACCCGATTATTTTAAACTGATGAAAAGTTAACTTTGATCCCAAAGAAAAGACAAAATGCAAACAAAAATCTAAACAACTCTATACTTTAACTTCACCCCTTCTTACTTTTTTACTTTTTAATATCTCTATTTATATCTTTTTTTTTTATTTCAGCATATTATGGGGGTACAAATGTTAAGGTTACATATATTGCCCATGCTCCCCCTCCCCCCTCCCACCCACCTGACACTCGATAAATGTTATTCCTATATGTCCACTTAAGTGTTGATCCATTAATACTAATTTGCTGGTGAGTACATGTGGTGCTTTTGTCTCTTTAAAAGCTGTTATAGTTATTGCTTTTGATATATTTGTCTTTTAGTCTTTCTACTAAAGATATTACAATCTTAGAATGTTTGAAATTTGTCTTTATATTTACTTGTACCAGTGAGTTTTATACCTTCAGATAATTTCTTGTTGCTCATTACTATCCTTTTCTTTCAGATTGAAGAACTTCCTTTAACATTTCTTGTAAAACAAGTCTGGTGTTGATTAAATCCCTCAGCTTTGTTTGTCTGGAAAAGTCTTTACTCCTCCTTCATGTTTAAAAGATAATTTTGCTGGATATGTTAGTCTAGGTTGGAAGGTTGTTTATTTGTTTGTTTTTGTTTTTTGTTTTTTGTTTTCCTTCAGCAATTTAAACATGTCATACCATTCCCTACTGGCCTTTAAGGTTTCTGCTGCCAGACTTATCAGAGCTCCTTTATGTATTATGTCTTTCTCTTGCTGCTTTTATGGTCCTTTATTTATCCATGACCTTTATTAATATATGACTTGAAATAGTTTTATTTGGGTTGAATCTAATTGGTGTTCTGTGATTTTCTTGTACTTGAATATTCATTTTTTTCTCTAGTTTGGAAAGTTATCTGTTGTTATTTCTTTGAATAAGCTTTCTACCCTGATTTCTATACATCCTCTTTGAGGCCAATAACTCTTAGATTTGCCCTTTTGAAGCTACCTTTTAGATCTTGTAGACATGCTTCATTTTTTTCTCCTTTATGCGTGTTCTCCTCTATGTGTGTTCTTTATGTTTGTTTCTCCTTTATGTGTGTTTCTCCTCTATGTGTGTTCTCATATAGTCTATCTTCAAGCTCACTAATTCCTCATCTGCCACATCAATTCTGATGAATTTTTCAGTTTGTCAATTGAATTATTCAGCTCCAGCATTTATGCTTGATTTTTTAAATCAACTTTATAAAAGTTTTCTGATATAATTCTGAATTCTTTCTCTGGCTATCTTGAAGTTCATTGAGTTTCCTCAAGACAGCTATTTTGAATTCTCTGTCTGAGACGTCTCATGTCTCCATTGATCCAGGATTGGTCATTGATGCCTTCAGTTGTCTGTTTTGTGAGTTCATGATTGCCTGGATGTTACTGATACTTTTAGACATTTATCAATGTCTGGGAATTGAATTATTAGATATTTATTCCAATCGTAACAGTGTTATCTTGTTTATACTCATCCTTCTTGAGAGAACTTTCCAAGAATTGAGTGTTATGACGTTAGCCTGTGGTCACTGCAGTCATTTCAGCACTAGGCAGTGCTCTAAGCCCAGGAACACTGAGACTCTTGAAGACTTTAGACACAGCTTTGGTGGATTTGAAGAGTATAAAGGAGAATTCCCCGTATTACTCGGCAAAGTCTCTGGCTGTCTTCTCTTCCTCCAATCAGAAGGAGTTTCTCTTTTCAACTGGACTGCCTAGAGTTGGGAGAGAGATAACATGGGCACTCCCATGTCTGTGACAGCTGGCCCCACACTGGGTTCACCTGAAGTCCATGACTTTCCAGAGATTGATACAGCACTGGTGCTCTCCCCAGGCCTGTGACCAATGTTGCCTGGTTGCCACTGATGCTTATTGAAGGCCCAAGACCACTCTAGTCAGAAGAGGGTGACTCCCGCCAGAACTAGATCATCCCATGAGAGCAACAGATTCCCTTCTGACCCAAGGTGGCTCTAAAAAAGGTCTCTAGGAGTTGGGAGCTTCAGAAATCTGCTTTGTGCTTTGTTATACTGTGGCTGAGTTGCACCCAAGTTGCAAGATAAAATCATCTATACTCTTTCCACTGCTTCCATCAAATGGAAGGAGTCCCTCCCTGAGCTGCACTATTTGAAGTTGGAGGAGGGGTGGCATAGGCACTCCTGTGGCCACTGCTGCTGTTGTTGCACTGGATCACACCCCAAGTCCAGTGCAGAACCAGGGCTCACCCAAGTACAGCAGTCCCTGTAGCCTGACTGCCAGTCAAATTTATTCAGAGCACTAGGCCATTTTTGTCAGCCAGTGGCAAAGTCAGCTAGAACTAAAGTTCCATCCGCTGGGGCAGAAGATTTCCCTATGGTGTAAATTCTCCCTCCATGGGCACCAGCAGAATTTGGCCTTGTGTTTTGATCCTCTATGACAGTACAGCAATGAGTTCCAATGCAAAGTCCCTCACTTCACTCAGATTCTCTTTCTGTGCTGCACTGCCTGGGTTTGGGGGAGGGGTGGTATAAACAATGTAAGACTGTCCATCCTACCCTCTTCAATGCCTCTTTTCTTGCTATTATGTTAAAATCAGGTACTGTGATTATTCATCCAATTTGTTTGGTTCTTATGAAGGTGATTTCTTACATGGATAGTTGTTTAATTTGGTGCTCCTCTGGGGATACAATCACTTGAGGGCGCTATTCAGCCATTTTGCTCCACCTCCCCCAGCAATCTCTCTATTTATTTTATATATTTTGTAGAGATGGGATTGCACTATGTTGCCCAGGCTGGTTTTGAACTCCCGGGCTCCCGTGTCCCAGCCTCCCAAAGTGCTAGGATTACAGGTGTGAACTGTCCTCTACTTTTTTGTAACAAAAAAAATTAATAACTAAAGAACCTGAATATATTCATAAATGAATATCTTGTTCATTGTATTTGTGTGTGGTTGTATGTGTGTGTGTGTTATAGCCCAAGGAACTACAGAAACCAAGAAACCACAGAATATCCACTTTGTCTTATTTGTAATTTTTGTAATCATCTAATGTGGTAAATTAAAGAGCGGGGATGTGAAAATGCGTGAATAAGGATGATGCTGAGAAGTTCCATGACTCACAAATTGCCACAACTCCAACATAGAGTTGGACTGATGAATACGAATAAAACCATTCATTTACAGAAGCTTCCTTGGCAGGAAATAGGAATTAGGCCACTTGGCCTTTTATTTCTCTCCATAAAATTCTCTTTGATAAAAATGTGGGAATGGCAATTTCCCTGTGAGCCATTGAGCAAGCAGACTTGACTACACTTCCTAGCAGATGGAGAGAAGACCCAGGGAGATTTTAATTTACTTGGTCAAGATCACTCAATTAAACATTGCTTTGTATGAGAACAAGACAAAACACCATGAATTTCTATCTATGTGATCCCACAGTCACGAACTACAAAATGAACAATCCAGTTAATGAGCCAATTTTTGTCTATGTGATGGTAAAACATTGATTTGACTCATATTACTTTTAAATTAACCAACTGTTTAGGTAACATGGTGAAAACAACTGGCATTCCAAACCACCCCTTATTTCTTCCAATTAAACTGAATTGTCTGATAACTGATAGCAAAAGAGCATTCACTCATTTGTTCATGTTTTGTCTACTGGCTAAACATTTAGCGAAAACCATTTCTTTCCCAGTGCATGACACTGTGCTAAATATTAAAGGACAACAGAGGTAAGTGAGATTAAACCTCTGCCTGTGAAGAGATTACAATTTCATAGGGGACATAAATTGACAAAATAAATATTGATAAACAGATAGTAGAACGTTATAAGTGTCATATGTTGATGAAAATCCTGATGCTTATAATCTACTGGGCTTCTCTCTTTGAAGAAAGAGCATTTAATACAACTCTGGAATGTTGGATCCAGATCCTGGAGCTGCCACTAACTAGTTGATTACCATTTGCTTAGTCACAAGTTTTCTAGGCCCCAGTATCCTTACCTATGAAAGGATAAGTTACATTAAATGTTTTTTAATATTCTTGGTACTAATATATTAGTATATTAGTACTAGTATACTAATATTAGTACTAGTATACTATAGTATATATAGTATACTATATACTAGTATAGTATAATATACTATATTAGTATATTAGTACTCTTGGTACTAAGTTCCAATAATGTTTTAATTTTAAAAGCTGTGACTTAAAAATGGGTTGAAATATAGTTGTTCTTGAAGACACAACAATGGGTCTTAATTGATGCATATGAGTTAGGCACACTCTCTAAGTAAAGGGAACATAGGTTCCCAGCTACATCTGTAAGAAAGTGTAGCAATGATAATAATATCTGTACTTGTGGGGTAAATATCTAAAAACAGAATCTGCTCTGAAATCTGGATGGAAGTGTCAGGCTAAAAGCAGATAGAAATGTTGATGGTCAATATTTGGCTGGAACAAAAAGAATTCTTTGAGTCACCTCCCCTGTTCTGCATGGACAGATGCATGTGAAGAGTAAAGTACGGAGGTGGAAAAGGCCATCCAGTGCAGGAGGTAACATCCTAGTGAGTCAGTCCAGGGTACTGACAAGCCACAGTAGCACCAGCAGCAGAATGAAGCTGCTGAGAACTATTGCACAGCAGAGGACTACTGCAAAGAAACACAAAGATCTCTTAGAGTTCAGTCTCCTTATTAGATGTGTTATGGATGGCTAAGGCCACCTTAGGGAAATCTCTAGGACAATAGCTTATTAGGTCAAAGTCGACCAAATAAGTGAAAATGATAAAAGTGGTAGGGATCTGGAAGTTTAATTCATAACAACACCAGCAGGGAAGGGAAAGTTTTTAGTTTACCCTTGGTACTGGAAGATCTGTGGTAAAGAGGAAAAGACAAAAGAATTAAAATTAGCAAATCAGTCTCACCCAGAGCAGCAAAACAGGTGCTCTCAAACTTGAAATTCAGAAGTTTAAAAGGGTATGAGACACTGAAGAATTGACTCCTTTTCCTGATTTTTACCTCAGAGGAGAAGGCAGAAGTAGCAACTTTAGAAATTTGTGAGATCAAATGTAAAACTGAAGAACTAGGAGTTGTGCCCCAGCACAGCCCTTGGTAGTGGTCATCACTGTGGATATAGACCTGTATCCTGGGATCAAGTCTATGGCATGGAAGTTTCTGGAAGAATGAGTGGCCACATGTATTTTTCTCTGTCCAAAATACAACCCAATTCCCCTTCTTTCCCTCTATCCTCCCAAAAGAAAGAAAGAAAGAAGACCTAAATAGTCACCTATTTCTTCCCACTAGAGATATTTGAGTGAAGTCAATGTTAGCTATAACACCAAGGAATGTAACCTCTCATAATCAGGAACTAGAGTGTAAAAAGGGAAGATTAGAAAGCTACCACAGCAGTTCAGCAGTGGTAAAACCCTGCCACTCCTAAGGATACGACTTAATTCAGATGTGTTTCTTCTACCCTCAGGAACTGTAGACCATCACAAGAATTAGATGAGAAGAAAGATCATGATATATGAAACCAGATAAATATAATGTTCAGGTGCTTCTAAGGTTAACATTTGATTCACCAAAATTGATTTTGGATATAATGAGCTACTCCTACCAGGTACGTTATTGTGATATTGAAATCCCCTGAAGAAATTACAAAGGAAGAACTAGTAAGCAGCTATGTGATATGCCCTGCATCGGTTTTGGTAGTAGTGGAAGGATAACTATCTCTTCATCTGGCAGCACACCAGGGGCAGCACCACCACCAAGAGATATTTAGCCACACCAAATGTATTCAATGTACAATGTCTAATCACATATGGAGACAATAAAAGAAAATGATCCCTGTTCCTTCCTCCTCTGCATTGTCCTGGAAACACGCCCACAACTTGAACCTAGTCTTTTTGCACTTTGTGTTCTCTTTAGCATCTGAGTAGAAGGACAGGTTAAGGTGAAAACTGAAGCCAACACTTACATGCCTGCCTTGTGGGATGTGCCGAGGGGAGCAGAATACATGACTCAAGGGCATTTCTGGAACAATCTAGGAGGATTGCTTTGTGGGAGATTAATAACCAAAGGAATCATGTTGAAGAAATGTTGGTTAATAAGATCATTACTGAATCATAGCCCATATGCTTCTCCAGTTATAGTAGTGAGAAAGGAGTCTAGAAAGAACTGAGAGTATGTGCATTATCATACTGTTAACTGTTGAGCTAAGAGTGATCAATAAGCTGTTTTTAAAGAACACCTAGAGTTCACCTTGCTAGATTTGCAGAACGGTTATTGCCAGGTAGCAATTATAGCTAATGAGGATAAAGAGAAGAGAGCTTTTATCTGACCAGCAAGATGTCATCCATTTGAGATGATGCATCAGGGTCTCTCAGGAGGCCTTCCTGTCAGCCCTCAATGGAAAAGGTTGTTTATTATAGGAGCTAGTTAAAAGATGTTCTTTTCTTCATCAGAAATCTCTACAATTTCTTGAGGAGACAGATGAATTGTTTTGCACCTGTGTATTAGTAAAGGCCCCTGCTACTGGGGTAGCAGTTGCTGTCCACGCCCCACCCATGTTCTCTCAGAGCTCCCCACTAAGCCGAAGGCTGCTCACTACAAATAAGCACAGCTCCATAATGGAGGGCTTTATTTTGTTTTGTCTTGCTTTTTCTGCCTTAGTAGCATAATAATCTTCAAGACAAGACAAAAGTTAATAGGAGTTAATGGCTGTAGAAGCAAGCCTCAACCAATGAATAATATTCATCTTTCTCTTGAGGTAATTCTAAGGTATGGGTTATACAGACTCTCAGAGTTCCCCAATGGCATGGAGCTCTCATTGCCCATAGTTATAATTTGCTTGATAATTTACTTTTCATTGGCTTCCTTGCCTTTCCTACTTCACCTTCTGTTATGGACTGAATGTTTGTGTCCTCTCCAAAATGTATATTTTGAAACTCTATCCTCCAATGTGGTGGTAATAGGAAGTGAGATCATTGGAAGTTAGTTAGGATTAATTGAGGTCATGAAAGCAGAGCCCTCATGAATGGGATTAGTGTCCTTATCAGAGTCTGAAAAGAACTTGTGACTCTCTACTCAGCTGCAATGTGAGGATACAAAGAGAAGTCAGCAGTCTGCAATCCAAAAAAGGGCTCTCATCAGAGCCCAACCATTTTGGCATCTTGATTTTGGACTTCTAGCCTACAGACCTGTGAAAAATAAATTTCTGTTGTTTTTAAACCACCCCGTGTCTATAGTATTTTTCTTACAGCAGCCTGAGCTGACTGAGACTCTTCCTTACTCTCCCCCTGGGATCACTGCCACATTTGCTCTCAAATCCTTATTTCTGTTTGTTTCTGGGGAAATGCAAAGACACTCAGATAACAAACCTTATTACAAATGTATATCAGATACTTTTGCTCTTGAATGTGCTTAAAGATTAAGAACAGAAACACGTATACACTTCTAACTTAAACACAAAAGCTTCTATCTTTCCAGCCGTTGGCCCAAAATAGGAAGGAAGGACAGAAGAAGTGTATAGTTGTAGAACAAATCTCGAATCTTACCTGTCTGGTGGTCATTTTTTCCCCTAACTGAGGTAAAGGGGGAAATAGGAGCCAAATCTGTAGCCTGTGGGTCCATTAAAAACTTGCTACTAAATGTTTGGTCCTCAATATCATCTGGCAGCTTGTTAGAAAAGGACAATCTCAAATCCCACCCAGACCTACTAAATAGGAATGTGCATTTTTTAACAAGATCCCCAGGTGATTCATATACACATTACAAGTTAAGTGTTACTGCCCTGAGATGCAGAAGGTCTTTTAGAGGAGAAGGAGGTAGTATGAAGTAGTATTTCCATTAGAAGAATTTAGCAGCTTCAGCTCTTTGCATGATTGTATAGTGTATACTGCTATGTCAAGTAACCCAAAGAGAAGCCCTATAATTTCCCTTTTATACGATTATCTAGGTGTAAATGGGAGATTTTACCAGTTGCCATTAGGTATAATGAGCTGTCAGTGCCCTCCAGCCAAAGACCACTAGTTGAACAAGCTGGGGTTATTACTCATTGCTTCAAAACAGAACACCTAAGTGGACACATAGGTACTATAGTAATAGGGTATTGGGCAGGGGGCGGGGGGTGGGTATATACATACATAATGAGTGAGATGTGCACCATCTGGGGGATGGTCATGCTGGAGACTCAGACTTGTGGGGGGAAGGGGGAAATGGGCATTTATTGAAACCTTAAAATCTGTACCCCCATCATATGCCTAAATAAAAAAAAAACAGAACACACATTATGGGGAATCCTGGGTGTCTCAGTAAAAGACTTGTTAAAGGATTTGGGCTGTGGTTGAGAGATTTTTAAGGAGGGTCCTATGACATAGGGCCTTGCTGTGAATTGAGTACTATCAGAAAGCAGGGATAATTCTATAAGTGGATACCTAAATAAACCTTATTTATAAGGAAGGCATACTAGAGTAAGGCTAAAGCTATAATTGGAAAAACAACTACACACACACATGCACAGTAGTCACTCACATCAGCCAAAGAGTAAAATATTTATTAATAGTATTTTGTTGCTTAGACATTATTCATCTTTCTTCTGTGTTCAGACATAATGTCAGAATTGTCTTGTCTTTTTATTTTGATCTATCATGGTCACAGAGTGCTCTTATTAGATGTTGATGTTCTGTCAAATTATTTCTGTTCATGGAAAAATATGAAACCTAACTGTGAGTACCAGGCCAGCTTGTAGCAACACCAAGAACTTGCTGGGGAGAGTCTTATTTATAGTGAAAAAAATCCAATGGTAAAAAAATGCTTAAGCTGATTTTTGGACATTTCTTGAGCTTCAGCCAAGCAGAACAAGTAGAATATTCAACCAGATTAGAGGAAAAATCTTGAGATTTAGCTACTGTAAGAAAATTCTTTCACTTTACTAGATTACAAAAAATCTAAAATCACTCCAATCCATGGTCCAAAATGCACAAATGTAAGCTTCAGTAAGACTTGATGGACTATATCAAAGATAGTGCAGGCAAAACTAAAGAGCCAATTGAAGCAAGTATGTTGTACTCCTGGCATAAACCCATTCCTCCACTAGAAATTACAATACTATGTGCACTCTCTGTTTTTTCCTTGTTGTTCTGAGCATTTATGTACCATATATCTCTGCTCATATATTGGTGAAAAGAGTTGATATGAGTATGATTCTGTAGCAGCTAAGATTAGGAAGAAATAAAGGAGGCTTTTCAACACCAGTGCTCTAGGACTTACTAATTAAAGATGAACAAACTAAATGTTTTAAAGCTTGAATGAGAAATATGATGATGTAGTGGTTGAGGAATAATCAAATACTATAGCCAAATTTGGCATCTCTGTAAGCCAAAAAGGTGCAAAGCTGCCTCTTCCCTCAGGTGGCACCAATGGATTTATTCCTCCAGTCTTAACCCATGTGCAGTAGCTTTTAACTGGTACCCCTGCCTCCTTGAATTCTAAAGAAACCTGAGGGCCCAAAAGAATCAAAATTCTTCCTTCCCAAACTAAAAAATACTGAAAACTCTCTTTGGAAAGAGGAATCATAATTCTCAAAAGATGAGATCTTGACATCAGCCTGTTTGTTAGCTCCCTAATAATGTCCCTGGTGCATCTCAGGATGATAAATTTAGGAAAATTTTGTAGGAGGAAGCACAGCTGAGTCACATCATATATGCGTTCAAAAAAGAAAGAATCAGTAATCAGTTTAAAGAGTAGAATCAGTTTTGTCTACCATTCCTCTCAATAAGCATATGCCACAGAGTAAGAGTGAAACAAGACATGAATCTGCTTTTTATTCTGAGTGCCCCAGATTCCCTATGCCATAGTTTATTACCTTTAATATGAGTCTAGAGATTAAAGACACGTACAGTTTGTACAACATGACCTTTAAATCCAAGCCAACTATTTTCTTTACTATTCAACACAGGAAATGGTCATATGTTCTACAGTGTTGGATTTACTGAAAAATCTATCATTCAGTTATTTATTGGAGAAAAGTTTTACTATACAGCTACTAGGTACCACATAGTGTTTTCCTGTTGTCTAAAGACACATAGTGAAGAAGACACATATTATTCCTACTTTCATAGAGGTTATAAAGAGTGGAGAGAGATGGACAATAAACAAATAAGATAAAAAGTCAAATAGTGAAAGTGAGCTATGAATAAAATGAAACAAAGTAGTGAGATAGAAAAAACGGGCTTACTTTAGGTCCTTAGTTAGGGAAGGTTCCTCTGAGGACATGATATTAGAGCAGAGACCTGCATAATGTGAGGGAGTCAGTCATGTACAGATCTGAGAGACAGGTCTTGGAGGCAGAGAGAACAAGCAGTGTGAATCCCCTGAGTCTGGAACAAGACTGGTGGGGGTTTCTAGTAAAATAAAGAAGGCCAGTGTGGCAAGAGCATAAAGAACCAGGAACAGAATGGTACAAAAGGAGGCTAGAGAGTAGAGAGGTAACATCTAAAATTGTGTTTGTAATATCTGAACCTGTGAAGTTTGAGATGCCTAAAAGATGCCATTCAGCAGTGAAATGAATGAGCTTGGGACATTAGAGAATAGGTCAGACCTTCAGACATAAATTTGGGAATCATTAGCTATATTATATGCTCTGTTGTTTAATTCTGAATTCTGCTTAGGAAATGTCTTCAGTATATAAATTCTAGAAACCAGGTATAGCAACCACTAGGTAAAGATAGGTAAAAATAACTGGAAAATAAGACCTACGCAAATGGGTAAAAATTTTCAAGGTCTTTGAAATGTTTTGTTGCGCATAGGACTGGGAGACGATGATCCCATCCAATTGACAAAATCCTGAAGAACAACCTCTTCAGTAGAATCTCTTTATTGGTCTCCAGGTAGAGTAGAAAGTAGCTCCAGGAAGGAGAGGAAGGGACACATTTCATAGAGAGCAGCAGAAATGGGAGAATAAGGGGAAAGGGGAAAGGACTTTAATATACAAGGCAAGGAATTAACATAAACCCCATGCCCCTAACGACGACATTGACTAAATATAGCACAAATTTTAAAGGAGGAAATATTGATGAGTGAAGACTGAAACAAATGGCCTTAAAGTGATAGTGAGATCATAGGAGTCTTCATATTGAAGACTCTGTTTATGTTATCTCATTAATATGTTTCATCTTTTCTCTTTTGATATTTCTGTTAGTTAGATATTGATCTTCCTTGACTGTTACTTGAATTATCCCCTTTGTGTATGTGTTTCCATCTCTTTTTTAGTGATATTTTTATATTAAAAACTTTTATAATGCATATAAGTAAGATATGTAACTTTTTAAGGTTTCATGCATAAACAAAAAACTCTAACAAATGATTATACTTAAGTATATAGCAGTGTACATTCTGTATGTTTTTACCATGTGAATAAATATTTTCATTTTTTAAAAAAATTGTTAAGTAAATGACAAAGAGTGGAAAGGAATGGATATGGAGCTTCTTACTATTTGGCCAAGAAGTTTTACTTTTAGGAAAAAAAACTTAAAGGAATAATCAGAAATGCAGATAGAATTTTATATAAAGAGACTCATGACATTATTTATTCATTCAACAAACTCTACCAGATTTTTCTTTTTTGCCCACCAAGTTTCAAGTTCTATTTTAAACTGGGATTGCAGAATAGAAAAAGTCTCTGCCTTCATGAATATTACAATCTTGTCAAATTAGAATAAGTAAAACTGTGGAAACAGCCTTAATCTCCTAAGCTGGGAATGGCTAGATAAATTATACCCATGTGATGAAATGCTGAGTAGCTATAAAAAGTAAAATTTATCTCCATATATGAACTTGGAAAGTTTGCTAACATCTACTATGAAGGAGCTGTATTGCTCTCCAGTGCCTAGTATATAGTTACCCAAGAGATGATAACTGGCATATAAATGAATATTTTTAAATATTAATATTTGTCCTGTTATCTTTGTGTGGTTAAAAAATATTTATTTTCTTAGTTATATATTCTATATCTTCAAATTGTTTATCACTACTATATATTATGTCTATAACAGTATCACTTAATAACAGATATTATCATTTAAAATTTTTAATAATTAAAACTTATGTTTAGTTATAAATAAAAAGCCTAATATTAACCTGGAAAAGCTACAATATTGGAGAGACTAAATTGGAGAAAACTTCACTGAAGCACTCAAACCTTTCCAGGTTTTCTTTGTTTGTAGGCTAACCAAGAATTTTCCATCAAGGTTGAATAATGTGTGTGTGTGTGTGTGTGTGTGTGTGTGTGTGTGTGTGTGTGTGTGTGTGTGTGTGTCTGTGTCTGTGTGTTTTAATATGTGTTTATCTTCTCCCAGTTAAAGGTTTTTATTCTATCACAAGAAGAAGATCTCAAATTAGTCCCATTTTTTCAAGTGGAACTCCTTTTAACTCTTAAGGGATAGAAAGAGAAAAGAATAAAAATTTATTTAGGATAGATTCCTAAGATAGATTCAAAAGATTCCTCACACTGAATGACAAAGGGAACACAAGATTTCAAAACTCTATTAGATATAGCAAAATCATCCCTAGGGGAAAAGTTCACAGTCTTAAATGCCTACATCAAAAAAAACCCCAAAAAACAAAAAAGATCACAAATTAACAATCTAATCTTATATATCAAGGAACTAGGAAAAGAAGAGCAAACCAAACCCAAAGCCATCAGAAGAAAAAATATATAACAAGCTCAGAGCAGAAATAAATGAAACAGAAACCAAGAAAACAATGCAGAGGATCAATGAAAGAAAAAGTTGTTTCTTGGAAAATATTTTAAAAAGTCAATAGAGCACTAACCAGATTAATCAGAAATAGAAGAGAAAGGACTCAAATAACCTCAATCAGAAATGAACTTCTGATATTGCAGAAATGCAAAATACCATCCATGACTGCCATGAAAACCTGTACACAAACAAACTAGAAAACTTAGAGGAAATGGATAAATTATTGGAAACACACAACCTCCTAAGCCTGAATCAGGAAGAAATAGAAACCTTGAACACACCAATAATGAGAAGCAAGATTGAAGCAGTAACTGGAAAATCATATCATGTTCATGAATTGATAGAATCAACATCGTTAAAATGTCCATACTGGCCAAAATGATTTATAGACTCAATGCAATCCCCATCAAACTGCCAGCATCATATTTCATAGATTTAGAAAAAAAATCATCTTAAGCTTAATTTGAAATCAAAAGAGAGTCCAAATAGCCAAAGCAATCTTAAGTAAAAAGATCAAATCTGAAGGCATCACATTACCTGGTTTCAAATTATACTGTCAGGCTACAGTAACCAAAACAGCATGGCATTTATACTAGTATAAAAGTAGAGACTTAGACCAATGGAACAGAATAGAGAATCCAGAAGTAAAGCTATTTACCTACAGCCAACTGATATTCAACAAAGCAGGCTATAACATACACTGGGAAAAGGAAGCCTTTTTCAGTAAACGGTGCTGGGAAAATTGGGTAGGCACATGCAGAAAAATGAATCAGGATCCCTATCTCTCACCATGTAAAAATTTTAACTCAAGACGGGTAAAAGACTTAAATGTAAGGCATGAAAGTATCAAAATTCTAGAAGAAAATGTAGGAAAAACTCTTTACACATTGGCCTAGGGGGAAAAAAAATTATGATTAAGACCAGAAAGGCAATTATAGTAACAACAAAAATAAATAAGGGACTTAATTAAATTAAAAGGCTTCTGCACAGCAAAGGAAATAATCAACAGAGTGAATAGACAACCTATAGAATGGGAGAAAATATTCACAAACTATAAATCCAAAAAGGACTGCTCTCCAGAATCTACAAAGAACTCAAACAAATCAGCAAGAAAAAACCAAATGACCCCATCAAAATGTAGGCAAAAGACATAAATAGAAGTTTTGCATATGAATATAGACAAATGACCAACAAACATGAAAAAATGACCATCATTAATCATCAGGGAAAGGCAACTTAAAACTACAATGAAATAGCATCTTACTACTATAAGACTGGCCATTACTAAAAAGTCAAAAAACAACAGGAGCTATCATGGATACAGAGAGAAAGGAATGCTTATACACTGCTGGTGGGACTGCAAATTAGTATAACCTCTATAGACAAGAGTATATAGATTCCTCAAAGACATAAATATAGACAAAACATTAAATCCAGTAATGCCACTGATTGGTATCTACCCACAGGAAATGAAGTCATTTTATCAAAAAGATACCTGCACTCTAATGTTTATCACAGAAATATTGACAATTTCAGAGATGTGGAAACAAACTAAGTACCCTCAATTCATAAGTGGATAAAGAATATGTGATGTGTGTGTGTTTGGTGTGTGTGTATACCTGTGTCCTATTCTTAACTCTTTTCTCTAGAGCAGGGGTCCTCAAACTACGGCCAGCAGGCCACATGTGGCCCTCTGTGGACATTTATCCGGCCCGCCAGGTGTTTTTGCCACCACTGCCTGTCCTGCTTAGCAGCCGACTCCTCCCAGGCCCAGTGTGCATGTATGGAATGTGTGCCACACTCTCCGATGGCCCTCCAATGGTCTGAGGAACAGTGAACTGGCCTCCTGTTTAAAAAGTTTGAGGACTCCTGTTCTAGAGTATTGCTTGCTCCCTGGTTTTTCCACTAAGTCCTATATTCCCATTTTTCTTTGTCTAGATACTAATTCTGCATATGATCAGACCAAGTGTGTGTGTATATATATATATACACACACACACACACAGAAACACACACACACACACACCATGGTACTATTCAGCCATAAAAAGGAATGAAAAATGTCATTCTAGCCATGTGGAGGGAACTGGAGACCATTATCCTAGGTGGAATATCTCAGGAATGAAAAACCAAACATCACATGTTCTCACTAACAAGTGGAAGCTAATAGATGGGTACACACAGGCACAAAACAATATAAAAGACATAAGAAACCAAGAAGAGGGGAGGGTGGGAGGGTGGGTGTGGAATAAAAAATTACCTATTGGGCACAGTGAACTCTATTCTGGTGATAGACACATGAAAATCTTTGACTTAAGCATTATACAAGTTATCTTTGTAATAAAAACACTTGTACCCCCAATATTTTTAAGTAGAAAATTTTTAAAAAATCCATGGCAGTGCCTCTAAAAAAGAAAATGATAAAAATTTCTGCCATCTCACATAAAATCAATAACACAATTTATTATCATTAGATTCTTGAAATTAGGAGAAAATACAATGACTTAAATATGATAAGGGCAACGAGAGTCCTGGAACAATAATATAATTTTAATAATAACTGCCTAAATGAATTAGGAGATTAACTTGATATAAGATTTTTGCTTTATACATTACATGCATTATGATATCATTAATCCTTCAGGAAATCTATTATATAGAAACAACTATGTTCCCTCATTCTACCAATCAAAAAAAGATATATTTGTTCTTTCTATAGCTGGTGAGTGGAAGAACCCAAATATAGATCAAGATCTGTCTTGTTCCAAAGCCAATGACTATAATCTCTCTGCTCTTTTGCACACAAGAGGTATTTCAGAGCTGAATCTTTCAAGATTGCTAATCTTGGATTGTTAAAAAAGAAGAAGAAGGAGAAGATAAGTATTTTTCAGAAGAGAAAGGACATAAGTGTCCTCTCCTGTCTTTTCACCCAAAGGTGTTTTTTAGGTACATAAACTGAATGGGACTATTGGATATGTCAAGGCCCCCTATTGCCCCTCTTGCAGCTCCAATATCCCAGTTTGTATAAAGAAGGCTGTCACTGTACACCCTAACCAGAGATTGCAAGACCATAAACTCCACAGTCTCTACCTGCCTATGTAGATTCATTACCTATAAGACACATCATCACTAGGTCCAATCATATGCAGAATTAGTATATGGCCCTAGAAAAATGGGAAGATAAGACTGAGTAGAAAATCCAGGGAGTAAGCAATATTCTAGAGGAAAGCGTTAAGAATCAGACACAGGCCTGGGGAAAGTACACAATGTTTATTTTTATTTATTTATTCTCATTTATTTATTTTGTTGCATAAAAGAATTTATGGAACATAATACGTAGGCATATATACACACATACATATTCATCCACACATGCTTAGCATGCACACACACTCTCGGTAGCAAGATGACAGAAATTAGATGCAAGCTAAAGTAAACCAATCATTTTAATCTATAAAATTTACAAGGATTATTAAAAACACTTTCCGATATAGATGAGGCCATAGAGCAAATGCAGCAGGAGCATTTTCCTACAGAAAGGTAGAATCTGAGGAGTTTCTCTAGTGAGTAATGGAGGAGTATAAATCACTTTCTAGCATTGTTACTTAAGCACTATAAATCTCCATTTTATCATCTGCTAAATAGAGGGAAGAATAACTACCTTAAAGTTGTGTCATATAAATTATAGGAGATAATTTATTCAACATGTTTAAATGATGCCCAGTATTACATAAGTACTCAATACTTACAAAACTTCTTCAGACCCAGGAACATTCATATCTAGGAATGTTTAGTCTTTTGAACTAATGAAGCTAAAAGTATGATTACAAATATAAAATAGTACAAGATTTTGTAAAGGAATGATGCAAACCTGCCAAATCTCTCTAGGTTGGATTGCTATGGTTGTGACAATTAAATTATCTAGATGTGCTATACAATCTTAAAAACTGCAAAAAAAAAAAAAAGTGACTCTCAAACTTTAGTTAACATTAGAATCTACAAGAAAGTTTGTTCAACTGATAAAATCTTAGGGAAGATGCATTTTGAGAAAAAATAGCACAAAGTTAAATATCATTCTGTTAGTATAGTAAATAATACTATAGTATAGTATCATTCTCATACTATAATAAACTGGTACAGTGAATAAATGTAATTGTTTTACTTAAACTGATGCTTTCTTTCTTTTGTTACTCAAATAGATTAGAGCTAATAAAATGACATTTCTTTCTTCACCATTCTATAATTCTGTGCTTTCATGAATTTAGATAAATATTGCAAATAATATTAATTAGTGAATTCTTACTATTGGTCAAAATTCTGTGTTAATTCTTGATTACCTTGAGTATTTAATAATCATAACATTGAAGGGGTTGAACTATTTCTTGTAGTTTAAATAGTAGGATAGTTTTATATAACTGATATATTAGTCACTTATTAGAAAGTAAGATTCATTCCCAAATCTCTTAAATGGTTTTCCAGAATGAAAATAGATTAATCATGGGGGTTTTGTTATATAAATATGTGATTATTATAAAATAGTTGTGTGGTACATAAAATAGTAAAGAAATTAAACATCACCTGAAATACCACCAGCCTGAGATAAAAACCATTGGTCATTTAGTGATCAAGTGCTCATGCATTCTTTATAAATATAAATCTATGCATATATGAATATGTAGTTGTATGTATACATATATACAAAATTTTATGTAAAGGAAATCATATCATATATTATGCTGTTTTACTTTGAAGTTTTTTAAATGCTTTTGTAATGGAAGTTTTTGATAATCTCTCCTCTTTCCCTCTAGTCCTGCACTCTGTCTCTACACATCCCCTATATTATGTATTTCTCCCCCACCATGTAACCAATTCATAATATGGTATTTATCCTTCTCATATAAGCATGTACATTAACTTACAATTGTTTATTTTATAAAAGCATAATTATCTTACATACAACTCTTTTGTAGCTTTCTCTATGACTGATATATATCCCATTCATTCTTTCAAATCCCCACTCATTACTTAGTAGCTGTGACTTTGGGCAAATCATTCTGTTCCGAAGTTTTCATCTGTAAAATAGGGACAATTATGGTACCTAATTCATTGGTTTGTTATTAGGCACAATCTATTAGTACATACAAAATGCCTAAAACCATATCTTACTCAAAGTAAGTCCCATAAATGCACTAGCTATTTTTGTTTGTAATAGCTATGAAGTACTATTTCATGGTACATAGATAAACAAAAATGTATTCAACCAGAAAACCCCTAATGAAATAATTGATCTAGGCAATGATCATCAATGTATTCTAAACTCCTTAAGTGAACAATGGGGGATGATCAGACTGACAACACCTGAACCTGTTAATCAATGTTAACATTGAAAAGTAGGACAACTAAACAGTATTTGCTTGCCGGTTTGATGTAATAGGAAGTATGAAATGTCCAGTTTACTTAAGTACTAAGTTTGACAGCTGATATCTCTGATATTTCACTTTGACACCTCTAGTTTTATTTTTATTGTGAAGGTACATCCTCAGTCTAACAAATGCAAATGCACATTTTGGCTTGTGACTATCTTTCAAATTATTTTAGAGCAATTTTTGTGAAACTATGGATAAGTGCAAAACTCGTGTTATTTTCAAATATGAGTTCCATCATAAAACCAATGCAGCACAGACAGCTTAGAATATCAACGAAGTGTTTGGGAAGGATCTGGCTAATGAACACACAGTACGTCAAGAAGTTCCATTCTGTTTATTTTAATCTTGAAAATGAGCCAAGTGGGCAACCTGACACCAAGGAGGATAATGATGAGCTGAAAGCTGTAGTGGAAGTGAATCCATCTGAACCTACACGTGAATTAGCAGCAAGGTTTGATGTTACTATTCCAACAATATTGGACCGCTTAAAACAAATCAGCAAGGTAAAGAAGCTGGACAGGTGGGTTCCACATGAGTTAATGAGAACCAGAAGAGAAACCGTCTTGAAGCTTGCTTTTCTTTGCTGTCATGACATAAAGGTGAATCATTTCTACACAGTATTGTTACATGTGATGAAAAATGGATTCTTTTTGACAATTGTAAGCATTTGGCACAATGGCTGGATAAAGATGAAATGCTGAAACACAGTCCAAAACCAAATATTCATCAAAAAACCTAATGATGTCTGTTTGGTGGTCCAACACTGGTATTATTCACTACAGCTTCATGAAACCTGATCAATAGATTACAGCAGATGTCTACTGCAAGCAATTGAACAAAATGATGAGGATGCTTGTAATTAAGCAGCTGAGATTGGTCAGGATACAGACAGGCTAATCCTCTTGCAAGACCAGTGTTGCAAACACAACACTGCTCAAACTACACAAGCTGGCTTTGGAAACTGTCTGTCATCCACCATATTCACCAGACCTTGCACCAACTGACTATCACTTCTTCCAGGCTTTGGATCACTTCTTGCAAGGAAAAATACTCAATTCTCAACAGAGGGGAAAATGCCTTTCACGACTTCATTGCCACTGGCTCTCCAGGCTTCTTTGTTAGTGGCATAAACACGCTACTGTTAAGATGGCAAAACTGTGTTGATAGTTTAGGTGCATCCTTTGGCTCATTGGACTGCTTCTTGTTTGAGATATAATAAACTAAACGTTTGATTCAAAATCAGACATTTCATGCTTAATGACCTAATATTTTATCACCACCAAAAAATATTTTTATCCAAATAATTTAACTTAAACTCTCATAGGCCCTCAGTATCTAATGTCTTCCCAGTTTTTAAGAAAAAAAAATGAGGTATCAAATACTATATTAAATAAAAAGACAAGCATACAAATAGATAAATCTAAATGCAGAAAATGCTACAAAACAAACGACCAAGTTTCTTTAACAAGTGGCATGACAAAAAGGGAGAGAGGGAACAGTAATAGATTAAAAGAGACTTGAGAAACATACCAACAACAGGCAAAATATAGACTTTGTCTGGATCCTGATTCAAATAAAATGTACTATAAAAAAGCATTTTTGAATCAAAGAAAAAATTTGAACACCAAGTGGGTATTAGATATTAAAGAATTACTATTAATTGTTTTAACTTTAATAATGATACTATGGTTATGGTTTTTTAAAGAATTTTTACCTGAACTATTTATGGGTGAAATGATATAATGCTGGGATATGGTCTGATAGCCTAGGAAGAGAAAAAGTGGAGGGGTGGATGGATAAATTAAGATTAGAAAAAGTATTGATAATATTTTAATGTGATTGGATGAGTTTCTAGGGGTTCATTACACTATGCTGTCTAGTTTTATGTATGTGTGTATTTTCCATAATAAAGGTTTTCTCTATAAAAATTTATTCAAACTTTTCATATTTAGAGGCATTTATCTACTTCTAGTTTTTTAAACCACAGGAAATGTGTGGTAATAATGTACTTGTGGATATATGATATTATATACAGATGCTTGTGGTTTTTTTTTTTTGAGACAGAGTCTCGCTTTCTTGCCTAGGCTAGAGTGAGTGCCGTGGCGTCAGCCTAGCTCACAGCAACCTCAAACTCCTGGGCTTAAGCAATCCTACTGCCTCAGCCTCCCGAGTTGCTGGGACTACAGGCACGAGCCACCATGCCCGGCTAATTTTTATATATATATATATATATATTAGATGGCCAATTAATTTCTTTCTATTTTTATAGTAGAGACGGGGGTCTCGCTCAGGCTGGTTTTGAACTCCTGACCTTGAGCAATCTGCCCGCCTCGGCCTCCCAGAGTGCTAGGATTACAAGCGTGAGCCACCGCGCCCGGCCCAGATGCTTGTGGTTTTACAGGATAGATTTCCAAGAGTAAAATTACTAGATCAAAGGCTATGTGTAAATTTTTTTCGTAAAAACCTATTGCCACATTGCTTTCCAAAAAGACTAGCTTTTGACATTTCCATCATTACTGTACATAGCTTTTTTCTCTCCTGCTTTACCAGCATTTGGAGTTAACACTGCTTTTAAACTTTACCAGTCTGAGGGATGTAAAATGATATTGCTCATTGTTTTCTTAATTTACATTTTCCTTACTACTAGGGATGTTTAGCACATTTTTAGTATTTAACAGTCATTTAGATGTGTTCTTTTGTGAATTGTATTTTAATATTCTTAGGATTTTTTTTATTGGATGTTTCTTTATTATCAATTTATATGGGTTCTTTCTCTAAAAGGCATTAACTTTTTATCTATTTTTGTGTTTCAAATATGTTTTATTATCTTTAATTTGACTATCAACTTTGTTTATGGTATATTTTTCTAGGCAATATGTCTTAATGTTTATATAGCTAAATATGTCTATCTCTCCTTTAATATATTTTGGGTTTCCCATCTTAGTTAGATAATTTTCTCCAAAACCTATATTATACATATAATCTTCAAACTTTTCTTCCAAATTTATATTGTTTAATTTTATTTTTACCATTAAGTACATCCAGCAGGAATATATTAATCAAATTTCTAAATAGTTTACCTGTTTTATTGGACTTTTTAGGAGTCATCTCTTACATTTCTTTATCCTATCTATAATTGTTGTCACTTTTTTATTTCATTAACTTCAGCTTTTTGCTTTAACAGTTCCCTTCTCATATTTTCTTTGATTTTATTGTTCTTTTTTAAACTGTGTTGACATAGACGTTAAGCTCCTTTTTGTAAATATCTTTAACCATGAAGGCATTTAAGGCTAGGTATAGCCCCTGAGTATTTTTTGCAGTGTGTCAGAGGTCTTGAAACTTTTAATTTATTTCTAGATAATTTGTAATTATGCTTTTATTATCTCCTTGAGCTAAGAATTACTTAAGAGTATATTCCTTAATTTCTAAGCAATTAGGGTTTTATGGTAAACTTTTATTATTTATTTTTAATTGTATTGGTTTGTGATTATATTGTAGAATGTATCATAAAAATCTCTCTCTAAAGAATGTGTTAAAGTTTCCTTTGTGTTCAAGGAGGGATTCATTTTGTAATATTCTTTGAATATATGAATTTTTTTCTCTTAAAGGATCTAAAGATTATACATAAATATATATGTATGCATGTATGTATGCATAACCAAGTTTGTTAACTATCTGCTTTAATTTTTCTATGGTTATGCATTTTCTCTTTAGTCAATATTTTACTAAATATATTACTCAATATTTTACTCAATATATTACTAAATATATTACTATATATTACTAAATAATTACTAAATATATTACTAAATATTTTACTCAATATATTACAAAAATATTTTTAAATATTCCATTACAATTTTCTTCTTCTTGGACTCTCATTATATTTGTAATATTTTTGCTTCATATATTTTGTGATAACATGTTTGAAGTACAGAGATTTATTGTTCATTCAATCACTAAAATAAATCTTTATCATTTTCAACATTAGATTACAAATTAACTGATATTATTATTGCAACTCTTTCTTGCTTTTAGGTTTTATTTGCCCAGTATCTCTCTACTACCACCTTTCTTTAAAAATTACATTTCATCCTCTATCACATTAAGTGTTATACATAAGGATATTTTTTAACTGAAAATTTTGGGGTTTAATGCCATTTTTATCTTCAAATTAGAAAATTTGGCATATTCTTATTTAAATAACTGATATAATTGACTTATTCCTTCCATTTTATTTTGTTTCCTGCCTACTTTACTCTTTTCTCTTTTTCTCTGTCTTTGTGCTTTTCCCATTTTTAAGTTCCTTAACTTTTTCCTTGCTAATTTAGAGTTTTATCTCATTTGTCTATATTTATTTATCAACTATCACAATATTTTTAAAATTACTCATAATCAAACATATTATCTTTTCCAAAATACAAAAACAAGATACCAATTTTTACCCTCAACATACCATATTCCCCAACATTTCTCCTTCCATCCCAGTAGGATGAGAACTTACCATGCTTTTACTTTCCAGCACACATCCCTTACCAACAAATCACCAGTTTTTACTGGATGGTTTAGTACTTTTTTTGTCAGACTCTTTTGAAGTTTTCTCTAGAAATACATTTTCTATTTAGAGAAAATCTATTATCTATCTATCTATCCAGATCCATCCATCTACTTAAACTGTTTCTTCTTTATCCTCCCTTATCACAAGAACTTTCTTCTGATTCATTATTGGTTAGGTGGTGTCCTTTCCCAACCATTGTCTTCACACAAAGTAAGTGGAGATATGTTCTCTCAATTCCTATAGCTCTGCAGAAATCATTCCTCCTCTCTGGCAGTTGATATCTAGGCTGAACTGCAATCCTATCTTTCCAGGTATCTGTGTCCTTAGCTCCACCAAGATTTTGCTGATGAGAAATTTAATGTCAATCTGATTTCTTTTCCTTGGTAAGTAATTATTTCTTTCCATCTACAGTTTGTAAAATGCTTTCTTTATTGTTAGAATTCAGACATTTTATCATAATACATCTGAGCTATCTTTTCCCTTCAATCCCACATGGAATTTCCTAAACTCCTTCAATATACAGACTCCAATCTATCTTCATAATAGGACATTTGCTTCTATTGCTTATGAAATTATTTCCCCTTCTCCATCAATTCCTTTTTCTTCCTCTATAACACATATTACTTGAGTTCTAGGATACTTAAATTTATTGTGTTTTATAACATTCCTTATTAGTTTTGTTTCCTTGTGGAATTTTTTCCTTTATTTTAAGATATTTCTTTTACCTAATCTTCAAGGCCACTAGTTCAAGTCTTAACTGTGATAATTTTTGTCACAAAATTACCTATTAAATTTTTTACCTCAAGCACCAAGTTTGTCAATATCAGAAATATATATATAACTATATGTGTATGTATTTATATATAAACACACATATAGTATTCATCTCCCGAAGTGTTCATTAGTCCCCTCCAGCAGTACTTGGCTAACAACCACCATTGGTTGTATTTAAATTTTCTCAGTGGGATTTGGGTTCAGCAGCTAATTTACTTTAATGGTAATAATACCCTAGTTGAAGGAAGATGCAGTTGTGTCTGTAACTGTAGGCCTCTCAGACTTTAATGTGCCTGTGAGTCACCTGAGTTCTGATTCAGTAGATCTGGGTTGGGGCTGTTTCTGCATTGTTGCTGGGGTCAAGGACCACACTACGCATAGCAAAAGACTAACAGGTACCATTCAGCAATTGTCAGGTTGTCAGTCCCAAGTGGAAACATCACAAAAACTTATTCCTGCTTACAGTCTTCTCATATGCAAAAGCTAGCATTTTCCAGAACTTGGTGTGAGAAAGGATCTTCATCACCTGTTTGGCTATCCCTGCTGGACAAAGGGACCAGCAGTTTTTCCCAGGGACACTTATCTTTCCTCTTGGAGATCTGTGGAATTCTGTAAGGCAAACTCTCTCCAGGATTTATACAATTTTGATCAGTAACTCATAGCTCTCCACCACTGATCTCCAGAGGCATCCTTAAGACCAGAAGGTGAAAAAGTCCTGTAGTCCTCTCCATCTGTGCTTGGAAGAGCCTGTCTCTAAACCTCCAGATCCCTGCAAATTGGTCCAATCGCTGCTTGGCTCAGGAAAGTTAATTATTGATTTGGATTTGAGAAACAGGTTGAGCTGCCATCTTCATTTTTAAAAAGCCTCTACTATATATTTTAAATGAAGAAATGATTTTCATAAAGAGTACATATTAAGCAGAATAAAGAAGGAAAAGATCAGATGAAGTTATATCATTGAACTGTAAAGGAAACGAGCTAGCATTCCATTAGAAGACACTCCCATTGACATTTCACTGAAGAAAGTCAAGATGATATTTTATACCTTGGGGTCCTGAACAGCTAAAAATGAAAACAGAAAAAAAATATAAGTAAATCAACACTGAAAAGAGTGCAGAACCACCATATTCTTTGGTCCCTCTTTCTTCTATGGGAATATCCTGACATTGTTGAACATATAAGTAAAGGAGAATGAAGTTTATATATTCAGCTCACCCCCCCACACACAAATCCTCCAGGGAGTGTGGCTTCATATATGTGCCTTTCCTTGCAATAAATAGCACCATAAAAGAGGAAGTCAAACATACATGCTATACAAATTCTAGCAGCCCTGTTTTATGTCTGCTCATTCCTGGAGATGTCCCGATATTGCTTTAGAAAAAAAAAAAAAAGATATATTTTTTTTTTCTAAAAATCAGGTTATATGTATCATAACCAGTTAAGCCAAGAGTGATGCACTTTCCATAGGAACCATTTTTAACTGATTTTAATAAAGTTGATCTGCATGGAGTGCAGGGGAACAAAGAAGCTGTGGGTAGAATAAATGCAGCTGCAGTGAAGCAGAAGTTTCCCTTAAGAACTGTGCCTTTAACAGTGTGACCTAATGGAAGAGCTCCAGACATAAGAATTCAGCCATCCCAACACAAGAAGCTTTCATTCTTTCCTCCTTGGTGAGAAAAACTCCAGAGAGACTGTTAAAGAGCAGTGGTGTTGTTATTATCATTCCTATGCAAAGAAAAAACATCTTTTATATTAAAAGGTGGGATTTTTTTTCATTTTATCAGGGATATTTATTTGGAGACTTCAAAATATGATCTTAGGACTCTGAATCTAACTAATAATACACTAACTCTAATACAGTAAATACTCAATTTCTGCTACTCAGTTCATCTCTACTTAAATTCTTTTCTTATAAAAGTTCAAAAGATCATCTACTTATAGACTTGATACTACCTCTGAAATGCTATGGCACACATCTGAGCCAATAGCAGCACAGTCAAGTTTTGTGGACCTATAGATAATAAACTTTGCAGTGAGGAGGACTCATGTATTAAGGTATATTTGACCTATGCTGTTGGCGACATAATCATAAGACTATAGATCTGAAGAAACCCCTAGAGACTATCAGGTTTACACATTTTTCTTCAAATATCTCCATACCATTTGACATGGATGGTTATTTGTTTTCTTCATAAAGATGTTCCAGTACAGACATCCCATAATTTTAAAGATTTTTATTATTCAAATTATAAAAGGTCTTGGATTTCTCCATCTAAAAATCTCATTTGTATTAATAATATCATTTTGAAAAGTGTAGAATTTTTGTTTTCTGAGAGAACCAGGGACATAAAATGAGGAAACTGAGCCCTTAAAAGAGTGAGGAGAACTAAAACTCTATGTTCTGACTGCTAACTCAATGTTCAGTATAATACACTATCTCAAAAGTGAACAAAATATAATGTATATAATAGTATTTTAAAATATCTTCACGTGTTATTATTCAGAGTGACTTTGTTTTTTTAATTTTTATATCTTTAGTTCTGTCACCTTGTAGGCACAATACAAGAAAGAAATCATAAAGAACATGTAAACGCAACATAATTTTTTAAAAAGATATGTTGCAATTGGTTAATAAGCTCTCATAAGAAAAAATTGTTTAATGCAGACTATTTTACTTATGGGCAAAATGAAGAAACTGGGCTAGATGATTTGCAAGATGCCTTTCTATTGATGGGATTCAGAACATGTCACCCCAAAATATGTCACTTTGGCATATTAAATATTTTGAACTTAAAAAATTAAGAACCAACCAACATGGGAAAAGTTCTTTACTTTCCCCTCAACTGACAAAATAAAGTATAAATTTCCCCTTTTATAAATAAAATTTACATTTATAAAGGAAATTTTATTTAGTAAAGGTATTTATACTAGACAGAGTGCTACTTCAGGACAATTTTTATCAGCTGAGAGACTTTTACTTATATAACAAGGCAATTTTCATTCACTTTACATTTCCTCCCTCCCCTTACCTTCCCATAACTTGTCTCTAGTACTCACCTAAAAGTCCACACCCCTATTTCTTTCTGTATAATATGATGATATAAAAGTCTCAATTATCTGCCATTCCTTGAGACTCATATTTCTATGGGAGTACTGTGCATATGTACACTGTTTTCCTCCTGTTAACTTATTTTATGCTGATTTAATCCATAGAACAGCCAAAGAACCTAAAAAAGTAGAAGGAAATAATTTTTCTCCCCTATACTATAACATTTGAATCTATTCAGTTTTATTTTATGAAAATTTGCCTTGAGCTTTCAATGCTAAATGTTACCCACCATAACTATCATGAAAATATCTAGGACTGTCACAGCATGCCACCAAAACCCGCCCTCTTTTGCTTATCCCACTCCTACATTAAGCAGCTACTAATACTCACAGCTGATGAGGTGATTTGGAGTCATACTTCTGATTGGCTGACTACTATGTAAATGAAGTAAATTTTGGAACATACTTCTGATTGGCTGACTACTATGTAAATGAAGTAACTTTTGGAACATTCTTCTGATTGGCTGACTACCATGTAAATGAGGTGACTTTTGTGAAAACTTGCCATTGGCTAACTGCAACCCAAAAAAAGGTATAAAACTGAAAGAAAACGAGAAAGGGGCACTCAGAGTTTGGTGGCAGATGTGCCTCTCTGAGCCTGCCGGCGAAATAAAGCTGACTCTCCAACTCTCTGTGTGCCGCTCAGGCTTTCCTTGGGCCAAGAGCTGTTCACACCTGCTGGAACAGGACTTCATGGAACCATAGGGAAGGAAAAATGAATTTTCTCCCTACCCTGTATAGTTCTTAATTAGGATAAATCACTATAACAAAAAGCAGATTAATAAGTTAAAAACAAACAAGTTTATTATCATGTATACCACATGTACACACAGGAAATAGAGAACTGAGTAAATCTCAAAGAGGCAGCTTTAAAATCAGGCTTAAATACCACTTTCCGCTATAAGAAGTAAAGAAGGGTGTTGGGAAGACCAGTTATGGGAAGATGACTGGGAAAAGCATGGTAAATGGTAAACAAGAGTAGCATTTGTTATGCAGATTTCAGTCCCTGCCTTCTCCATTGATAAGAGTCTGTAGTGATTTAGAGTCATGTTCTCTTCCTGATATTGAGAGGAAGACACACTTACAAACGGAGATTTTCTTTATAGACATAAATTTCCCTTACAAAAGAATAACTTCTGTTTTTTTCAGAGCTTCTCCTAAGGCTGCTCTTTCTCAAAATAATCCTTATGCCAAAGAGACATATTTCAGGATGGTTTATTCTGGTCTCTTATATACCTTTATAAAAGGAAACTGACATGAACTTTACAATTTAATGTAGTGTTATTCATAGAAAAGATCTCTCTAAACCCAGCTTGTATTTCATTAATACTGCGGATTTTGGCTTTGAAGTTATAATCTTACATTTTGTTTTCCAGTTCTTTCTTGAGGTACTGAAGAACTTGTAAGAAATCAAGGTTAATCCATTGATTAATCCATTAGAGACCAGTATGACAGTCATTTGCAAATTACAATTACTTTTTATATTTCAAAGTTCTTCTCTCACCCTCAGGAATACACTATAATTTCAATGACATATTCTTTATAAACAGAACACAGAAATGAATGGATAAGAATTAGTCTTTGCAAAATAAGAGGCTCTCAAGTTGCACATTCTTATGATAATCTGTACTGAATGAATACTATTGTGAGTCTCTTGCATCTTATAGCAAGATTTCTGCCTACTAAACTCAAATCTAACTAAGAACGGATGATATCTCATCCCTATGGTACAAGGAAAAAGACTGGAAAAAATGTCAAAATCGTCACAACCTCCTTCAATTTTTCCCACTCTACTCAAGTCCTCAACTTCACATCACCCCATTAATGCCCCTCGCTGCCAACAGATGGTACAATCTTATAATAATGTTGCTATAATCAGATCTCCTGATTATAATTTCTTTAACTTCTATTCCCACCTGAAATCTCTATCATCACAGATTCTGTTCTCTGCATTATATGGAAGCCAGGGCTTGACAGACAGATCTGTCCATTCCGTTACGTACTAGCTAAGCAACCTCGGGCAAGTTATTTAATCTCTCTGATCCTTAGTTTCATTAAAATGGAAATAATATTGCTTTCCCCATACAATATTGTAAGATATTAGAGATATCTCTCTATAGAGAGGGGTTGGGACTTAGAAAACAATACCCCAAAATGAAGGAAGGCCTCAGAAGCAGCCTTAGAAGAAAAGGGTTTTCTCTGAACTTCTCCCGCCCTCTTGTCTGTCAGTCCCATTCTCCCGCAAGGATAGCCATAGAATCCAGAATCCTTGTTCCTCAAAGTGAAGCATAAAAACCATAAACCCTTTTCCCCAAAGCTAGCCATAAAACCTAAAAATATTACTCTAACTTTCCCTCTGCCTTTCTGTTTAAAATCTGGCCATAAAGAAATTATATGACCTACCTTGTTTGACTATTGGTCATAAGAACCCTATTCCAGGGAATGTCCTGCCCCATACCCAGAAAAAAAGAAATGTATGCTCAGAGACCAAGATGAATATAGACAGACAGGCCTTAATGGGTTTCCCCACTCAGTCTGTTAGCATTAGATCATACCCTTTTTGTCTAATCATATTACTAAATATTTGTCCATATTTTGTTGAATCCAAGTGTAAAAATGAACAATTTTCCCTGTATCTTTGGGTCTTGATTCTGAAGGTTCTCATGTGTACATGTTAAATAAATTTGTATGCCTTTCCTCCAATTAATCTGCCTTTTGTCAGTTAATTTTTCAGAGATCTTTCAGAGGGCAAAGGGAAACTTTCCCCTACAGTGGTGCACTTTAATTACTTATAAGATTGTCTCTAGTTAACACATTATAGGTGCCAAATAAATGGTTATTGCTATTTTTATCTCTGAGGAAAAAGTATCTTTTCCCAGCAAAGCTAATTTCTCTAAGACCATGAAGTATCCTCCACTCTTACTCATCTCTTTAGTCATTAAAAATGAGTTTCATCTGGGTGTACAAACATGTTCAGATAAATATTTTTTAGTGTCTAGTACTGTGAGTTTTGACAAATGTACACTGTCATGTAGCTACAACCATAATAAAAATAAATAACAATTCAATCACCCTGAAAAATTCTTCTGCATCTTTTCTCACTCCCAGCTCCTGAAAGTTGCTGATTTGTTTTCTGCCCCTATAGTTTTGCCTTTGTAAATAATACATATATATGTAATCATACAGTATATACCCTTTTGACCCTGACTTCTTTTATTTAGTATAATGTATCTGAGACTCAGTCATGCTGTTACATGTCTCAGTCATTTGTTCCGTTTGAGGTAGTGTTCCATGGAATGGAGGTACCATAATATGTTCACCCGTTCTCTATTTTAGGGTCATTTAAACTATTTCCAATCTTTGGCAATTACAAAGAAACAAAAGCTGAATTTTAAACTGCCTTTGTTGTTCAAATTATTTTTCAATTTTATCTTTAATTATATGAGGTTGAGAAGCAGTTACTATTTCCATCCTTACAAATCCATAAATTCATTGCTTCCCTCTTTCACTCCTGCTTGCAAGGGGGTAAGTTCTATCTGAGCTTACCTTATTCTAATATTTTGCAAGACTCAGACTATGGCAACCCAATCATACTACCATCATTCTGTTTTCCATTCTTTTGCCTCTAGAGCAAAAAAGTTCATTAGGTATATAATCTGCCATCTCCATCATTGAGAGCAACAGTTTCACCAAAATTTTACTACAGCAAAACATGGAGAAATATTCCAACCTCCAATAATATTTTTCTTCTCACCTGCTTCCCAGACTCCATGCTAATGCAAGAAATTTTGGGTTTTTATTATAATATCCCAAAAATTCTAGATAGCAATTTTTACATTAATCAGGTTATGCTGTGGCGGCAAAATCTAGTGGCTTACTACTAGAAAAATTTATTTCTCCCCTGTGTATCCTATTTAGCACAGGCATGCAGGGGGATGTTCAGCTCATTGTGCCATGCAGAGCCTAACAGAGGTCCTATCTCAACATGCACTTCTATTATCACTGCAACAACGGGAAAGAAAAGGGATAATTGCATATCAGTTGCGTAGAAGAGGTACATTTACTTCCATGTGCAAGTGCCATTTGCACTTGTGCTTATATCTCATTGGCCAAAACAAGGCACAAGGCCACACCTAACTTCAAAGGTGATGAGGAAATATAATCCTACCATGTACCCCAAAAAACAGAGCTAAAAAATATATGATGGACAGCACTAATGACTACTGCAGGGTCCAGTTTGTCCCCAAGCACCTAGCCAATTTTTCTAAAACCGTTCGTTAAAGATTACACTCTTCGCCCAGCCATTTTAAATGCCACCTTTACTGTCTACCAAAATCTCATGAGAGATTTTGAATTCGTTACTAGTCTCTATTCTATTTCATTTAGCTCTTTGTTGTTTCCTGTAACTGTACCTCAAGTTCTTAATTACTATAGCTATATAAAACATTTTGATAGTGATAGGGCAGGTCCTTCTTCACTATTCTATTTCAAAATATTTATGGGATATTCCTCATATTTATTCTTTATCTTTTTATATTTTATCTATTCTAAATTCACAGGTAACAAATGAACAAAAATAATCCAACAATAACAAAATACATATAAATAAAGCATGCATGCTCCTCTGCAGCCCCCTTTTCCATTTCCATTTTTCTGTTATGAAGTAATCTTTGATCTATATTCTACCAGTTCTTTATCTATATATGTATGTGCATATTTTTGTATATTTATAAAATATTGGTAACTTAGTCTGCATAGACTGCTATAACAAAATACCACAAATTGGGTGGCTTATAAAAAAACGAAAATTTATTGCCCACATTTCTGGAGGCTGGGACGTCTAAGATCAAGGCCTTGGCAGGTTCAGCGTCTGGTGAGAGCCCACTTCCTTGTTCCTAGATGGAGGGCTGTCTTCTCACTATGTCCTCTCATGGTGGAAGAGGTAAGGGATCTCTCTGGGGTCTCTTTTATAAGGGCACTAATTACAGTTATGAGAGCTCTGCCTTTATGACCTTATCACCTTCCAAATCCTCCACCTCCTAATATCATAAGCAGGGGGGTTAGGATTGTAACATATGAATTTTGGGAAGATACATTTATATCATATATATTGGTTTGCTAGATTAATATTATTTAACATACACAAGATCATGCCATACATATTGTTCTGCTATATTTTTATTACTAATTTAATTTGGTTATAGACAGAGAACTTAATTTCAAAACTTCGAAATTTTTAAATTTTTTGTGGTTTGGCATATGATTTACATTACTGCATGTTCCATATACTCTTAAAAAAATGTATCTTTTTCAGCTGTTGGATATAAATTAAATTTGTTCTATAAATTTCTGAGAGAAGTATTAAAATCTCCACCTCTAAGAATTTCTATTTCTCCCATTAATTCTGTTCATTTTTGCTTCATGTGTTTTAAAGTATTGTTACTAGGTGTATTCACATTAGGGCTGTTATGTCTTCTTGATGAATTGACACTTTTGTGATTATAAAATAACCCTCTTTATATCTGGTGACACTTCTTGTCTTAAGGTCAGTTTTCTTAAGGTCAGTTTTTCTGACATTGACATAGCACACTAGCTTTTATTTGCTTAGTGTTTGCAGAGTGTATCTTTCTCCATTCTTTTACGTTCAACCTGTTTTTGTCATTGTATTTATAGTGTATCTCTTGTAGGTAGAAAATAGTTGGGGTTTGCCTTTTTATGCAGTCTGATAAACTCTGAATTTAAATTATTGCTATAATTGAAAATAAGTCTACCACAGTGCCATTTGCTGTCTATTTGCTCTTTGTTTCTTTGTTCTTCCTTTTCTGCCTTCTTTTGGATTAATACAATTTTTAATATCCTATATTATCTTCTGTGTTGGCTGTTAAGCTAATACAACTTTGGGAGGAGTAGCATGCTTCCCCTATAGATTACAATATACATTCTTAATTAATCACAATATTCCTGAGTAAATATTATGCCATTTGGATAGTACATTTATTAATATAATGTAAGAAACAGCAGTAAAATTCAATTTGCTCTGCTCCTATCCTTTGGAATATTGTACACATCTATTCTACACATCATAAACCTCACAACATATTGTTTTTACTATTGTTTTAGTAGTCTATGACTTAAACAATTTAAGAAAATGAATAAAAGATAATGTTTTATATTTACCATTAACCTTTGTATTTAATGTTTCTAGCATTCTTTATTCCTTCCTGTATATCTGAATTCCCATCTGGTATTGATTTTCACAGTGTGAAGATGTTTCTTTAGCATTTCTTTACAGTGGCAAATTCTGTAGGCAACAAATTCTCTCAGCTTCCATTTTTCTGAAAATATTTTCTTTCATTTTCAAAAGATATTTCTGCTAGATCTAGAATTCTAGGTGAGACTTCTACTGTGTTCGTGAGAGAATAAGATGATCTAGAATTCCTTCTTGTTGTCAGCTAGAATATGGAAAAGTTATAGGAAACAACAGTATCCAGATAGCGGATTCTATAGTTTGGATGTTTGTCCCCCCAAACCTCATGTTACAATTTAATCCCCAATGTCAGAGGTGAGACCTAATGGGAGGTGTCTGGTCATGAGAGTAGATCTCTCATAAATAGCTCGGTGTTGTGCCAGTGGTAATGGTGAGTTCTTGCTCTATTACTTCCTCCAGAGGGCTGGTTGTTAAAAAGAGCCTGGTACCTCCTTCCCTCTCTCTTGCATCCTGTCCTCTCTCACCACATGATTTCTACACACACCAGCTGCCCTTCACCCTCCGCCATGAGTGGTAACAGCTTAAAGCTTTCATCAGAAGCAGATATTGGCACCATGTTTCTTATACAAACTGTAGAACCCCGAGCTAAATAAGCCTCTTTTCTTTATAAATTATGCAGCCTCAGGTATCCCTTTATAACAATGAAGGACTAAGACAGTGAGCTAAAAGTAGCACAGGACTCTGATCCCTGAGAAAAAGGATACAGCTAAAGTGAGTCCTATCATTGCCTTGGCTTTCTGAGTGGAAGTTACTCCCAGGTTTTAGCACCTCAATAACAAAACAAAACAAAAAAGTCCACAAGCTCACTGAATTAAGGAGACAAATTGGAGGCCAATGCAGCTAGAATTTATAGAGTTCAGAGAAAGCTACCTAGAGAATGAGTTTTCACAATCTGCATAGGGACTCCTCCTTTCAAGGTTCAAATCTCTCCAGTTACTGTCTGATTTTGGTTGCTTTTAAACAAGCTTATTTTTAATAAGTTCCCTAGAATTTATAATTATTATCAGCAGAATGATGAGTTTGATAAATCTTTATTAATATAAGTCAGAATTCCTATGGTTTGGTTTTTACCTACAATATGTCTTAAATATCTTTCTCACCAGTATTGCAAATCCCATCTCTTTCTTTTTAGTACCTGCAGAGTGTTCCATAGCACAAACATAATCTGATTTATTTAACCATTCTTCCATGAAAGACAAGTGCATTATTTGCAGGACTTTTACCATTAGAAATAATGTTATAATAGTCTTATAAATATATCTTTTATACTTTGATAAGAATTTTGTAGACTAGAGTCCCAGAAGTAGAACTGCTGTGTCAAAGGGTCTAAATATTTAAAGTTCTTATAGATATTTACAAATAGTCTTTACCAAGTTAAATGTTATACTATATATTTTCCTTTTTTATTTACTTCTCAAGAAAAACTTTAAAATCAACTTATCAAATTCTGCTTTTAAACACTATCAGGATTTTTTATTTTAAATAATGTGATCATATTGTATATAAACAATTGTAATATACTTTTCTATTTAACACAATATGAGAAGCATTTCCTCTCTTGTTAACTAGTCATATTCTTTTCAGTTTTGCTTATTTTATTTTATTTAAGACAAAGTGTTGCTTTCTTGCCCAGGCTGGAGTGCAGTGGCACAATCATAACTTACTGTATCTGAACTGCTCAGGTGATTCTCCTGCCTCAGCCTCCCGAGTGGCTAGGACTACCGGCACATGCAACTGCACCCAACTAAGTTTTTTTTAAAAAACTTTTTTTAGAGACAAGGCCTCACTATTTTGCTGGTCTAGAACTCCTGGCCTCAAGCAATCCTTCCATCTCAGGCTCCCAAAGTGCTGGGATTACAGGCATGAGCTATCATGCCCAGCCAATTTTGCTTATTTTAAATAATACTACAGTGATTTTGTATAACCACTTTATAATAGTTTCTCAGAAGTAGAATTACCTGGTCAAAGGTATAAATTTAATAATATTGCTAAATTGCTTTCCAAAGTGTTTGGATACTTTACATTTATATTATTACCTGTCTGTTTCATTATACCCTTGACAATGAGTTTTTTAAATGTCTGCTAATTTCATTGACAAAATAAATGGTTTCTCATTTTTTTTCAATTTAGTTATTGAACTAAATTTAATTTCTATTTAATTAAACATAACTAATTTCAATTTAGTTATTGAATTAAATTTAAATTTTCAATTTAGTTATTACTTTACTAATTGTAAAATTGGATGTTGTTTTATAGGTTTATTAATCAGTTAATTTTATTTTTCTGAAAATTATTGATGTCGTTCAATCATTTACTTTTGGTCTTCACCAATACTAACATTCTGATCACTGTCTCTCATGTATTAAATGCTTTGTAAAATCATTCAGACTTTCTTAGTTTCTGTGATTATTCTGGTTATCTATCAAGCTCCATCTAATATGTTTGCCTCTCACTTTACTGACTTCCTCACTTCTACTGACTTCTACCTCCACCTCATTTTTGCCTGACTCTCCTTCTGCCTCAGCTGTCATTGCAAGTACTTCAACTCTGAAGTCTTAAAATTCTTGATTGCCCTCTAACCCTAAACTCTCTCATTCTCCCAGCTCTCCTACTTCATTATTACTTTAATACCCTGTCTTTCCCTAATTGTCAAGTACTTAAGAAACATCAATATTCTCTCTGTCAAAATATATTTGTAATCTGTCTGTAAAATACCTCTTACCATCAGAACCACATCAGTTCCATGAAATAATTCCATAATCATCCTTTAGCTTAGACTCTTTTCTCTCTGTTCTATTGTCTTCATATATATATATGTATAACAAATTATATACACAAACGTATATTATATAATATGCTATATTTAATATATTTACTATATTATATGTAATATAGTACATTTAATATATATTATATGTAATATATATTACATATATATTTAAAAACTCAACTCAGCTCAATTCACCTATCCTTCCCTCTGAGTAAATTTTGTTTTACGAACACTGATGATGACTGGCTCCAATACAAATTCAAGGCCTTTTGCCTCAATTGGGCCTTCTGTGCTTCTCAGGAATCCTGTATATTTCCTGTGGTTTCTTTCTCTTTCTCTAATTCTCAACAATTAGTACCACAAATTTTCTTCAAACTACCGAGATACATCTTCCAATGTCACTTTCAGAACATGATCTCAATCGTCATAAAAAACGGTAGCCAAATGTTCCTCAACTTCCTGCCACTCTATATTTACTTTACACTCCATTCTTCCTTCTTCCCTGACATAATTAGAAAGGGGTTCTTTCTCCTTACTAGGGTCAATGGCTTTCATCCCTGCTTTTCTGATCACTCTGCTCCATCAATCACTCCAGCTCTCTAATATGTCTTCAATCTTCCATGATCAAGTTTTTCTGTCAGCATTTAAATTTACTCAGGCCCTCTCCCTAGTGCCAAATAGGTTGGGGACCAAAAGGATATACCTGACCTGACCCATGCACCTATTGTTTTGAAAGCAAAGATCACACACAAACATAACAAAGTCGTATGCACGTACATTTGCCAGTCATACAATGTAATGAAAAAAAATTTAGCTGTTCAACAGAGGTAGAAAAGTTATAGAGAAACAGAGAGCTCCTTTAGTTGAATTCCAAAGAATTCTAATATGTAAATTTGTTTTACTTTCTTAAACCTTATAAACATACAGTTTGTGTATTCAGGCGGGCCCCAGGTTACAAATGGTATATATTCCTGAGAACATCTTTGGGTCAAATGTGTATATAACTGGGATCCCTGATGAAGGGCACATATGTGGTAATAATAATAATAATCATACTATAATGGCTCATGTGTGGTAATAATAATATAGTGTAATACTGTAATAATAATAATAATACCTGTGTACTGTAATAATAAGTTACAGAAACTATTGTGCTCTTTTAATTCGAACAAAACATAAGAACAAACTCATATAAAAAGTTTAGATAAGAGATAGGAGAAAATTTTTTAAAGAATATTAAAGGTTAACACTGACCTAATGTTGCATGAATGTCTTGCTTACTGGAAGAAGCATTTTTGAGGCAAAAAGGTAGCTAACATTAGTCAGAAGAAGATGATGGAGTTGGTTCTAGAGAGGGTGGAGGGTGTGCTGGAGAATCAGGATTTGATTCTGTTGCCGGAGAAGGGGAGCTTACTGCTGATGTTGGTTTCTTGAAAAATGTATCTAAGGTTGTTTACACAACATTTTTTCATCATAAATGGCCTTGTAGCAGCTGATGTTCTCCATGACTGCACGGTAAACTTTTGTAAACCACTCAACGTTAGGATCTAACTCCTCAAGCTTAGCAAATCTGCTTCAATGAGAGGAAAGACTTCAGCTAATTCTGTTGCTGTAAATATTCCTGGCTCTGGATCTTCTGTTTGTGTTCTTGTGTTTCTATCAGCTGCTTCTCTATCTATCTACAAGACTAGCCACTAGTGTAAAGATGCTGCCCCAATGAACCATTTACACCTAAGGTCCCCAACCCTGGGGCCCACAGACCAGTACCAGAATTGCTCACATCACCACCTGAGCTCTGCCTCCCCCCGCATACACTCTACCCTTGACTGTGGAAAAATTGTCTTCCATGAAATTGGTTCCTGGTACCAAGAGGTTGGGGACCACTGATTTACACCATGGGAGTTTGTTTACATGCATGAAAGAAATGAGTTTTCAAATTATTAATTTCATTTTTCAATTATAATTTATCCTTATGGCCTTGGGAGCTGGTTTATAAGTACAGAAAGCTGTAAGTTGTGTTGTCCATAACCTGAGGACTACCTGTATTTACATTTTATTTTGTTCTGTTTTGGTTTTTTTGGTTTTTTTTTGAGATGGAGTCTTGCTCTATTTCCCCAGCTAGATTGCAGTAGTGTCATCTAGCTCACTACAATTTCAAATTCCTGGACTCAAGCAATCCTGCTCCCTCAGCCTCCCTATTAGCTGGGTCTACAGGCATGTGCCACCATGCCAGGCTAGCTTTTTCTGTTTTTAGTAGTGGGTGGTGGGAGGCGGTGGGGGGGGGTCTCACTCTTGCTGCTCAGGCTGGTCTTGAACTCCTGACCTCAAGCAATCCTCCTGCCTCAGCCTCCCAGAGTGCGAAGATTATGGGCATGAACCTCCTCACCAGCTGTGTTCAGGTTTTAATTGATTGTTTAAAAAGTAAATTTTGTCCTTCACAAATCCTAAAAATCTTTGACTAGGACAACTTTAAGGGCAGTGATTTGCATAAAAAATATTGTCATTAGTGCACATCAAAACAGCATTTCTTCTGTAAATCTATTAATCTTATCTAGTTACTTGGTTTCATTTATTAAAAGAGTTTAAGAATTTTAGTCTCAAATTCCGTAAGTGTTCAAAGGGAAGACATTTTAGATTTATTTTAACAATAAAATTAGCAACTATAATCTCATGCTATATATGGATTCTTATAAAACCCAGACTACCTTTAAGAATAGATTCCTTAAATTTCAAATATACACTAAGACCTGAAATTCATTATTTCATACACCAGATGTCACTGTTTCTCCATCCTAACAAAATGGACCAACAAATTTTGGCAGTTAAAAAACCCAAGTAAGCTAGGAATGGTGGTACATGCCTGTAGTCCCAGCTATTTGAGAGGCTGAGGCAGGAGGATTGCTTGGGCTCAGGAGTTTGAGGCCCACCTGAGGGCCTCAATGAGATCAGATCTGCAAAAAATTTTTAAAAACCAATTCAACTCACTCTCTATTTCCATTCTTAAGTGTATATTCAACAGAAATTAACAAACAAAAACAAGACCAAAAATGTTCTAGTAGCACTATTTGTAATATCCCAAACTAGACACTACCCAATGCCAAGTAAAAGTAGAATGGGTAAATACACTGGGTGCATGTACACATAATGGTATACTATACAGCAATGAAAATGAAAAAAACTACAACCATATACAACAAATCTCAAAAACATGTCGTACAGAAGAATTCAGATAAAGTCCAAAAACATGCAAAACTAATATATAGATTAGAAGTCAGATTCATGATTACCCTTGGGGGCAGCTTGTGACTTGCAGAGGGCAAAAAGGGACTTCTGCAGTGCTGGTAACATTCTGTCTCTTGACCCAGGTAGTAGTTATAGGAGTTTTTTCAGTTTGCTAAAAACTTGTTGAGCTGTACTTTTATGATTTATACAATATTTTTATGTGTGTTATACTTTAAAACATCAATGAAATCAGTTTATCTATGAAGATAAATTGAAACTGAGTTGTTAGCCCACTGAAGATATACTAAATATATAATTCAAATTTGATGATTAAATATATTGAGAATTCCCAAGCTTTTCCCTTCAGTTGATTAGAAATCCCAGAATATTTTGGTATAAGTTCCATGGCTGCTCCTTCCTGTGACCCAAGGAAAATTCCTTCATCATAACTTCCCATCTCATCATTCTATGTATCCAAGGAATGTATCTTTCAATGGTTAGCTCAGTCTGAGCATGGTGGGTCACACCTGTAATCCCAGTGTTTTGGAAGGGTGAAGTGGGAGGATTGCTTGAGGCCAGGAATTCAAGACCAGTCTGGACAACACAACAAGACCCTATCTCTACATTAAAAAAAAAAAAAAAAAAAAGATCAACTCAATTCTCCATTATTTCAATCATTTTCTTATTTATCCTTTCCTCTTAGCATATAAACATGTTTATGTTTTTCCAATCTTCAAAAACAAAATATCCTTCTCTATTTCTCAGCTCCCTCTAGCTAGTGTATCATTTTTCTGCTTTTCACAGTCAGGCTTCCTTTGCTCCATATCTTGATCTCCCAAGAACATCTCCCATTACAACATATAACTCTGTGAAAATTGTTCTCCCTAAGGTCACTGGAAGCCTCCATATTGCAATTAGCCTTTGTGTTATTCCCTGAGACATTTCAAGCTATTAATAACCTTCCTTGGGAGGAGCTAAACTGTTTAAAACATAAGTCTTCACCTGATGATTAATGTGAGGAAAAAAATCATCCAATACAGTAGCTTTAGTCCTATATTTTAATTTAAACGTCATTAGTTCTCATTTTCTTTATGTAAAAATTTCTTCCCAGACATTCGTTACCATCTCAAACACCTCTCCAAGATGATGTCTAGGTACAAAGTAGAATTTCTTATTGTTTCTTCTTGGCAGAGAGAAAAAATGGTGATTATTGGAGATCTGTTAATCCACATAATGTACTTGTGCTGCTTTGGTGCATTTTTCTTCTCTTGATAATACATCTTGTCCATCTAATTACTGCAACTCTTAATGGCATTGTGGTTGAAATTAGTGGTTTTCCTTAAGAGCAGTACTTCCCTCTAGGGAATGTTTTGGAAATGTAGGGGAAAGGTCAAAGGAAGTAGTGCTGGTTTTCATATAGTTAGTAAATGTTACTGATACTCACTGAGTGGAAGTCAGGGGTGCTGGATGTTCTCCAGAACCAAGAATTGTCCCACATTTCATAAGACCTTACAATGACTCACCAAAAGTGCCTGTGGTTAAATCACTTCTTTATAATGATCTGAACCTGAAACCTAACTTCATTTTATATGTTAAAAATATATATTTCTTGCAAAGTTTAATATACACTGAATTTTCCAGGAGAGCAATTACTGTGCAAATTGAAAAAATACTTTCTCAAGAGTGTTCACCATTGCAAAAATGCACAATGGCAATACTCTTTGTAATAGTTAATTTATCATTAAAACATGTTTTACCAGCCCACAGATGAGTTTCTTATAGGCAGCATATAGTTGGGCCATGTTTTTTTATCCATTCATCCACTCTATATCTTTTAAATGGAAAGCTTAATCAATTTGCATTCAGAGTTATCATCAATATGTGAATGCTCATTCTTGTCATTTTATTAATTGATATCTGGGTATTTTGTATATCCTTTGTTTCTTTCTTTCTCTCTTATTGTTTATCATTGTGGTTTAGTAGATTTCTATAGTGGTAACATTTGAGTCCTTTTTCTTTCTTATTTGTGTGTTTGCTCTACCCAGTGTGTTTTATACTTTCATACATTTTTGTAATTTTAGATATCACATAATAGCTTCCAGTTATAGGACTCCCTTAAGCATTTCTTGTAGGGCTAATTTAATAGTGATGAATTTTCTAAGCTTTTGCTTGTTTGGGGAAAACTTTATTTCTCTTTCATTTATGAAAGATATCTTTTCTTGGTATAGTATCCTTGACTGGCAGGGTTTTTCTCTTTTAGAACTCTGAATATGTCTTCTCTTTCTCTTTTGGGTGTAATGTTTCCACTTAAAAATCTGTTGGCATGATGGACATTCCTTATAAATGACTAGACACTTTTCTCTTGCTGTTTTTAGAATTCTCTCTTTGTCTTTGACCTTTGGCAGTTTGACTGTAATGTGCCATGGAGAAGACTTTTTCAAATTGTATTTCTTTGAGAATCTCTGAACCTCCCATATCTTGATATGTAAATGTCTTGCTAAACTTGGGGAGTTTTCAGCTATTACTTCATTAAATAGGTTTTCTAAGTTTTCTATCTTCTTTCTGAGACACCAAAAATGTTAATATTTGATTGCTTTATAGTGTCCCATGTATTATGTAGGCTTTATTTATTTACTCTTCTTTATTTTTTTTTTTCAGAATTTGGTCTGCCTGTGTTATTTCAAAAAATTTATATCTTCAAGTTCTAAAATTTCTTTCCCTACTTGAACTGGTCTATTGTTGAAGCTTTAGAATGTATTTTGTATTTCATTTAATGATTTATTTAGTTCTAGCATTTCTTTTTGGCTCTTTTGAAACTTTCTCACTGTGTCCTTAATTGTTTTTCTGATTTCTTCTTATTGTTTTTCTGTATTCTGTTGCATCTCATTGAGCTTTGAAAACATCATTAGTTTAGAATATTTATATGGGATTTCATATATTTCTTTTGATTGGAATTTCTGGTGGAGAATTATTGTCTTCCTTTGGAGGTGTCACATTTTCTTGCTTTTTTATGTTTCTAGTGTTCTTATGTTGCTATATGTGCATCTGGTGTAATAGTCACTTCTTTTAAATTTTTTTAGTTTGTTTTTATAGGGAGGACTTTTTCCTGAAGATATACTTATGCCATTGTTTGGCTAGGACACTTTTGCTTTGATTATGGGTGTACACTGTAGTGTATTCCCCATATGATTTCTTAGGCTGTAAAGAGTTTCAGTGGTGTCTGTGATTTCCTCTTTGGCTTAGGTTGTAATTGTTAGTGGAGGCTGTAGTGAAATTTGGGGGGGATGGGTACAGCTGATGGGCCTGTCCTTAGTTCCCAATGGCAGCAGCAGCAGGCCAAGAGTGTCTGTCCTTGGGCCCCAGGGTGAACATGTTGGCATCAGTGTTAGCAGGTCCAGGCAGGCTTGTTATTTGGCCTCTAGGTTGATTTCTCAGGTTCCAGTAGTGGCAGTGGTGGGCCAGACAGGTAGGCAGGTTCTCAGGCCCCTAGGCAGTGGGTATGGGCAATGCAGTAATAATGATGAGATTAACCTTTGGTTCCCAAGTGGTCCATGCTGGTGTTAGCAGTGGCTATGATAGGTTGGACATGCTATTCCCCAGGCACACAGATGGCATGTGTGGGTGGCTGTCTACTGTAGTGGTAGCAGCAGGTTGGGTGGGACCATCCTCAGCCTTCCAGGATGAGTCCCAATGGTAGTGGACTGGGCTGAGCAGTTTCTAGGTCCTAGGATGGTATGCTGTGGCACTGGTGCTAGGGGCAGAGCCAGCCTGGGTAAAATTGTCCTTAGGCTTCCTGGTGGTGTCCTTGGGTACTGGCTGTGGCAGGAAGGAATGGGGTAATCTGCAGACCCTCAGGTGGTATGAGTGAGTGGTTGCCTGTTGTTGTGATAGCAGCCAGTCAAGTGGGCCCAACATAATGTCCCAGGCAGAATGCTCAGGTGTACCCATGATAGACTGGGTAGGGCAGTGCTGAGGCTCCTGGATGACATGCTTTGGCACTGGTGTTGAGAAGGTGCAGCTGGCCCAGGTGGGCCTATACTTAGGCCCTCTGGGTAGTGCTTACAGGTGGTGGTTGTGGTAGATGAGGTTGGTTGATTCCCAGGTTCAAGTCAGAATACTCAGGTGGAGGCAGCAGAAGCTGTACTGCAGCCCAGCCACTGATGAGGGCATGGCTGCTTTCAATGGCACCATCCACACACAGGTGGCTGGGGAGCATGCACTTCACTAACACTTTGGCCCTGAGCTGTTGCAGTCAGGGGCATTTATCCTTGAGACCCTTGAAAATGCGCAGTGGCATCAAGGCTGGGTGCAGTGGGGAGGTCTTTGCCAATGGCTTGTACTTCAGCCCTGGAGGCAGCAGTCAGTCCTAGTCAGCAGTGGCTAAATGTGAGTAATGTCAATAGGGCTCCAGAGACGTGGAGATGCAGGGGATGTTGAGCCCCCTGATGCAGGATGTAGTCTGGTGGGCTGAGCTCTAAATATAATGTTTTACTATAGCTGCTTAGGACTCAGGAGGTGTGTTGAACACAGTGTGACCTTTCTCTCTGGAGTAAGGCCTTCCTGGGGTCTCCAGGCATCTCCCTATGTTAGTCTCAGGACCCATGAGGGTCTAAGGGCTTTCCTGTGGCCAGAATACAGGAGTCCATGGCAGGAATGTGGACTGCTGGGTGTTACGTACCCTTTTCCCCACATTGGTGAGCCTCTCCCAGCTCCCAGCTAATCCTGGCCAACCGAGCTGACTCACTTCCCTCTCCTTCCTTGCTTTAGACATTTCCTATCACTTCTCTGTAGAATTTCAGTGTTTTCTCTTAGATGATATATTTGAAGTGTTATTACTTGCTATTTTAGTTCTTCTTTGTGGAAGAGGCATGTATCATAGCTATCTTGAAGCCCCTCTGAATGCTTAAATATTTTCATGTGAACCAACCCCCCAAATTTTGAACTGTTATTCTCATATCTTGCCTACCATCAGCCATCACACTCTCTTATAGGTAGAAGCTGTGCTTAATTTACCTTAAGTGGTTAACTGTTCAATTAATGGAAAAAGGAGTAAAGTTTTCTCATGGATAAATAAGTCAAACGTTTCCCTTGGTAGCAAAGGGTGTGTGACAATAATTATCTGTTCCAGGCACAGATCTAAAAGCTTTGATGTATTCCCTCAATTTATCCCTGATATGAGGGAAATATACATTATCATCTTTTTATAGACAAGGAAATTTAAGTACAGTGGAGTTAAATAACTTGCAAGGTCACACAGACAACTTTTTTTTTTTTTTTTTTTGAGACAGAGTCTCACTCTCTTTCCCGGGCTAGAGTGCCATGGCTTCACCCTAGCTCACAGCAACCTCAAACTCCTGGGCTCAAGCAATCCTTCTGCCTCAGCCTCCTGAGTAGCTGGGACTACAGGCATGCGCCATCATGCCTGGCTAATTTTTATATATATATTTTAGTTGACCAATTAATTTTTCTATTTTTAGTAGAGACATGGTCTTGTTCTTACTCAAGCAGGTCTCAAACTCCTGACCTTGAGTGATCCGCCTGCCTCGGCCTCCCAGAGTGCTAGGATTACAGGTGTGAGCCATCGCACCTGGCCCACACACATAACTTTTAAAATGAAAAAATAAATTGAGTAAATGAATTCCCATTGTCCTCCCTATATTTAGTGAAATTCTTTCTATGAAAAACAACATTATATGGATATCTCATGCAAACAGAAAATTAGCGTAGAGTGTGTCTACCTAATTCATGGCTTGATGTCAGGAGATGTGGTTGAATCTATTGTCACAAGGAATGGGTGGGTGAGCTATAGCTGACACTATGAAATCTGGTTTCCTTTTTTGCCTGTTGATTTCTTTTTCTTTGCAGAATTTCTATTCAACAGTCAGGATAAGACCATATCTCATAGAACATGTATCTATTTCCAAAACAAAGAATGTGAGAAGAGGCGTGTCTGAAGGTTGGGAACAGTTTCAGAATGTGCCTCTCCTTTTGTCTTCAGATAAGAATCCAGAAAAGGAGTCAGTAGAAATCTACAACATTAACCATACATAGTAACTGTTTAGTTAACTACTTTCATCTTTAATACCCTTGAAAATTTATACCACTTTAAATGAGTAACCCCCAGCAGATATCTCATTTTTCTCAGAATTACAACTTTTTGAAACACAAAAATACATTAAATAGATATCTTCTTGAAGTGATATTTCAACATTATGGTTTCAGACAAAGACCGATTTATTTACTTCAAGAGTTCTTAGTGAGAAAGTATCATACGATTAATTGGAGTTGTGCACCATATTTGAATGCATCCAAGAGGAATGAAGAGATAGCTTCTTTGACTTTTTGGTCTGTCAGGCTTTTGGGCTATTTTCACATGCTTTGTAACACTCACATTTTGGTTGTATTTTCTCTTAAATGTCTTGATCCTAAAGGTTCTAAAGTTGTTTGACTGAGTTATAACCTTATTTTCAAATAAAGTTTTGTGTAAAATAGCTATGAAACTCAAAAGAACTGAAAAAATAGTTTTTCAAATGGTATAAAAAGAATGTACCTGCCAAAGAATGATTCCCTTGCCCCCTTCCTCTACTATTTATTAAGTTTTTTCCCTCTGGCATATACAATAAACCTTAATTCATTGCATATAGGGACCACCTATATTTGCTTTCAAAGTTTTTATTATTAAGTTGTTTTTGCTATTTAATTGACATGCTTTTCTATTTGTGAACATTCTTTGGTTGCCTTAAGAAGGAACACATCATAAGTTTTTCCATTTAAACTAAAGCAAAAATTGTTTAATATAAGTGGTTTCATTATGTTACAGTTTTCAGGAAAAGTCAAAGTTGTTATTCAAAAGATAGATGTATTTATCCTTGACTTCTAAATGCAAACTCAGATTGCTTTTTTCCTATCTTCCCAGCGCTGTGGTAACAGAGCTCCCACTGTACAATGTGAGTCTTAAGGAGGTGCTGCTGATGTGACCTGGGACTGCGATTGCTATTTAATCCTTTGTTCCCACCAAGAGAACAGAAAGTGAAAAGAAGATGCACTGTAAATATGACATTTTTATTGAAAATTTTCTCTCTTGTGTTCTAAGAATCACAGTCAGGAATTTCTGGTAACATCTTGTAGTTTATATTATAATTATATCATGATTAATTATTTGATAAATCAAGGAAAGGACAAATTAGGAAAGTTAAGCACAAATTAATGTTTCCATCTATAAATTTTATCTGTATTTGATAATAAAGTATTCCAAGAGATACAGAGGATGAGAACATGAAAACCTAACTAATTTCCCCTCTATGGCTAAAATTTTTTTCTTTCATCTGTACCGACTAACCACCCTCCAATTCCCAGGAATAAAATTACCAAGGGAAAATTAATAAATAGTACACCAATGTATTTATGTACAAAAGTGTTATCACTTCTAATAACTGGATGAAAGCATTGTTAAGCAATGTAATAGATGTCTCAGTTTATAGAATGCAAAATTATGCTGGCTTGAAAATTCTTTCTTCCACAAATATATTAAATTTTCAACCAAACTTTATTATGAGTTTTTAATTTATTTTCTTTAAATTTAGACATTGTTCCTACATCATTAGAAGCTAATTAATTGCATTTTCTGTGAGAAGACACTGCCTTTTATATTTGTTGAATTACTATTTAACAAGGAACTCCCCAAACCACGTCTTTTACCCTATTCTCCTTTGTGTAACTTGTCTAGTTTCTTAAATTTGATGATAATGTTTTAGATTAGTTTGCAAAACTAGTCTTTTTTGTCTCTAATTAAGAAAAGTGGATATAGTATGAACTCACGCAAATGCAATGGCCTAGAACTATTCATTGTATCTCATTTAATGAACAAAGTTATTAAGTTTTGAACAAAGTTATTAAGCATTTGCACCTGGCACCATGCTACGCACTGATTATTGAGAGAGGAACAAAAAAGGTGATGGAATCTCTGACCCTGTGGATCTTAAATCTAGTGGGAGTGGGAGATAGATAATAACAAAGAAAACAAATAAGTGTCCAGTTACTAATGATGATACATGCTATAAAGAAAAATTAAAATCTCAGGATCCCCCAACTCCTTATGCAAAAAATAAAGTCAAGTATGGAGGCTGAATCATGCAACACACCCTTGCAAATGAATAGTTGTTATTAGCAAGATGCATTAGCCAAATCTCCAAGGACAGGTAAAAGTCCTTAAGGAGTCTATGAAGGACTGCCCCCACAGATCATTCATAAGGAAATTCTTTGCTGGCACAATTGGTTCCCCTTTTCTCTTCAAATACTCACATGATCTTATGCAAAATGTAGATTTCCTGGGCCTCACAAGAATGTAATCATTTAGTTCATTATCGGCTCCCTCCTCCTCCATTTCTTTTCTGCACGCCCACTCCCCTTAAATACTAAGTTCTCAAATCCCTTTTTGGAAAAAAAACAGTAACAGACATATTTGTGGCTTGTGTTTCTCCTGGGTACATCCTCAAATTTTGGCTTAAGGAGAAAGTTGAGCACATCCAGAAGATTGATTAAGCTTCTCCTTTCTGTTTTCTTCCCATCATGAGATTGGGTGATTTGGAATATATGGGCCCTGTTACTGAAGATTTTCCTAAGGATTCTGTATCATAGGTAAAAACTAGGGTAACTGTATAATCTCCTGTCATGTATCCTAAATAGCAATATTAACAGTTTTATAGTAATTCATTATTCAAAAATCTGTATCTTTCATAGAACTCATTTTCTAATTAAAACATTTTGCCATCAGGATGACAGAAATTTTATAATAATTAATTTGTGTTCCCCCTTCCTCAAGGTAGACCAAGTTCTAGGTAACATTATGACAGTAATAGTAATAGTAGCTATACAAGAAAGCCACTGTACAAATGTGATTTGCAGGCCTACCTTGCTCTAACCTGGTACATTCCCAAAAGTGTTTTTAGGATAGGCCTTTGTTCAACTCTTAGGGCCTCAGCTCTGACCTCTTGGAATATTCTTCCTGATTAAAAAAATGTTTTATACCTAAGGCATTGATCAACACAGTACCCGTTTAATCAGATAGTTTATACTAAAAATGTGATTGATGGTGAATGCCTCTTTTTGTTCTGAGATGTCGTGGTCTGAGTATCTGCAGCCAGTCACTCAGGTACTGCATACATACATGACTGATCCCCAGTAGAAACCCTGGGCACTAGGGTTCTGGTGAATTTCCCTGATTGCTAACACTTTGCCTGTGTCTTAATTCATTTTCTATTGCTGTAACAGAATACCATAGACTGGGTAATCCATAAAGAAAACAAGTTTATTTGGTTCACAATTCTGGAGCATAGGAGGTCCAAGAGCCTAGTGCTGGTAACTGGTGAGGGTCTTCTTGCTGCATTATCCCACCACGGTGGAAGGATAGAAGGGCAAGAAAATATGTGTGAAAAAGAGTTTGCTTTTATAACAAAGATACTCTCATTATAACTAACCCACTCTCACAATAATGGCATTAATCCATTCATGAAAGTAGAGCCCCCATGATCTAATCACTTCTTAAAAGTCATATCTCTTAGTACTGTTACAGTGGCAATTAAATTTCAACATGAGTTTTGGGAGGGACATCCAAACTATGGGAACATATATTGCCATATATCATTTCTGGGAGATTTAAGCATGTTCATGTGACTCTACTGGGAGAGTACACCTGGAATTTTTCACTTGGTTTCTCCTTGATTTCACCCATGCACTTTTTTTCTTTGCTGATTTTAAGCTGTTTCTTTTCATGATAATAAACTATTATTGTGTGTATAACAGCTTTTCTGGGTCCTGGGGGCAGTCTTGGGTACCCCCAACACAGTATCTAACATTTTTATTTTGCTTACTACATGCCAGCCACAGTTCTAAGCACTTTAGCAATATTAACTCTTATAATCCTTGTCTTAATCCATTTTATGCTGCAATAACAGTGCTGCAGTTTCAGTGATTATCCCTCCAAACCTTGTGTGGAAACTTGATCCCAATGTTGGAGGTGGGACCTAATGGGAGGTGTTTGGGTCCTGGGGGCAGATCCTCATGAATACATTAAGGCCCCTATGTGGGGATGGTGGGGGATTAGTGAGTTCTCACAATTAGTTCCCACCAGAATTCATTAAAAAGAACCTGGCACTTCCCTTCACCCTTTCTCTTGCTTCTTCTCTCTCCATGTGACCTCTGCATGTGATCCCTTCACCTTCCACCGTGAGTGGAAGCAGCTTGAGGCCTTCACCAGATGCTCAATCTTCCAGACTGCAGAACTGTGAACCAAATAAACCTTTTTCTTTGTAAATGACCCAGTCTCCAGTGTTCCTTTCTAGCAATACTAAACAGACTAAAATAGAAAATTGTTATTGAGGAGTAGGGTGTTGCTATTAGGATACCTAAAAAAGTGGAATTAGCTTTAGAAGTGGGCATTGGGCAGAGGTTGAAAGAGTTGGAGGGCTCAGAAAGATGAGGGAGAATTTGAAACTTTTAAAGATTGGTTAAGTAGTTGTGACCAAAATACTGACAGAAATATAGACAGTAGAGGCCACGCTGACAAGGTCTCAGATGGAAGTAAAGAACTTACTGGGAACTGGAGCAAAAGTCATCTGTGTTACATCTTAGCAAAGAGCTTGGCTGCACTGTGTCCATGTTGTAGGGCTTTATGGAAGGTAAAATTTAAAAAGACTAAACTAATTTTGTTGCAGAAGAACTATCTAAGCAGCAAAGCATTTAAGAAGTAGAATGGCTGCTTTTAACAGCTTACAATCAGATACACAAGCAAAGGCATGACCTAAATTTGGAATTTATAATTAAATGGGAAGCAGAGCATAAAAACTGGAAAATTTGCAGCCTGGCCATGTGGTAGAGAAGGAAACAGTATTTGCAAGAGGGAAATCCAGTGGTGCATCAAAGCAACTACTTGCTAGAATGAGTAGCACAAATAAAAGGGAGCCAAGTTCCTATAGTCAAGACAATAGGAAAAAGGCCCCAAAGGCATTTCAGAAATTTTTGAGGCCATCCTTTCCATCACAGGCCCAGAGGCCAAGGAGGACAGAATGGTTTCAGGTGCCGGGCCCAGGGCACTGCTGACCTGTACCTCATAGGGATCTGCTCCCTGCGTTTCCACTGCTCTGGCTCTGGCCACACCTCAAAGGGCCCCAGATACTGCTCGGATCACCTCTCCAGATAGCACAGGCCATAGGATTTCATGGCTTCCATGTGGTGGTAAGGCTTGGCAGCTTCTACCTAGATTTCACAGCCTGTGACAGAAAGCCTGGGTGCCAGACAGAAACCTAATACAGGAATGGAACTACCACAGAAAGCCTCTACTAGGGCAGTGCCTAGTGTTGCCAGGAGACCAGAAGCACTGCCCTCCAGAGCCCAGAATTACAGAGTCAATGGCAGTGTGCAACCTCAGGTTGGAAAAGCCCCAGGAATTCTACTCCAACCTGTGGGAGCAGCCATTTCTCCAAGCATAGCCATGGAAGGTGGGGGTTTGACCAAAGCCACCCCTCACACCAGTATGCCCAGGATGCAGGACATGGAATCAAAGAAGATTACCTCTTTAATGCAGATAGCTAAGATGTTTTTCATGGAGATAAGCATTGGAGAGAGTGAGAATAGAATTTTATCAGTGGAAAATGGAATTACTGTAACACTGATTGTACTATAATACTCTTTCCCTGATCTTAGAATATGTCTTCAAGTGGTGCTGGTAGATGAAAGTAGCCCAGTGGGGCCCCATTCAAAAGAAGAAATTTTAAACCAGAAACAAAGGGGGATGAAGTTGGAGAAAGGGAAGAAGCTGGACCTCAGGCAATAGAGCTATTTACTGGTAACAGAGCAGTGTAAGGTAGATTTATAAATAGAGAGTGTGCTTGTTGGCCAGCAGAGGAAACCCTAGGACCTGCAGAGATTGTCACCACATGGAGGGCTACCAAGCAGAGAGAGATCTTGCAAGCACTGACTACAGAGTAACCCTGGGAGGAACAAACCTCTAACTATCAAGATAAATGCCACTGCTTAGCTGCAAGGAAGAACATGGGGGAAAAAATCCTGATTTTATCCATTGGAAAAGTAAAGAAATACACCTAGTCCCACCTATTTGGATCTGCTCATATATATTGAAATAAATATTAACTTTATTAGATTAGAATAACAAGTAGATACTATAGTAATGAGATAATTGTAATAGCTGCTTCTTTAACCATTTCCAGGCACTATTCTCCTTTATTTTGTTAATATCAATGTATGTTATTTTATTTATTGGCTTATAGAAATATAATTTCCTTGAGAGCAGGGAATTTGGCTGTCTCATTGACTTCTGTGTGTTTATTGACTAGAAGAGGAATTGACACAGAGCAGAGGCTCAATTAATAAACATTTGTTAGATGACTGAATGAATGATTGAATGAATGGTAGACAAGTATTCCAAGGATTCGTTTTGAGCTTTCAGGAAGAGAGACTAAAGCAGAAGGTTTTAGTGTCAGGTCAGCAGTCTGAAATGTCGGTTCTTGGTGTGCTCTTGGTTGAAGAATGACCAATCACACTGAAAGCAAGGTAAGCACAAAACAGGGTTTATTGAGAAGACAAAGATAGGATTATACAGCAAGAACAAGATACATTCACCAAAGATGATGAATGGACCCCCTTGTTGTAAAAAAGGCGTTGGTCCTGGTCTAGGGTCTTGATTTACAGTGTCTAGATTAGGCCCTCCTGATGGTTCAGACATCACCATGGAACCACTTTGATGGACAGTTGGGAGTGATATGACCTGAGTCTTACTGCACATGTGAATCTCTCTCTAAAAGCCCGTTTTTGGGGATGAACTGCAATATCGATTTAAGCTAATGACATAATTAGACTTAGGTTGTCCTAGGTCACCTTTCAGACTCCATTGTACCTATACTGGTTGGCCTGTGGGCTAGAGAATCCTCTGCATTTTTGCAGTTGGTGTGCTAAATTCTGACTGGCAGATTCATAGGGTGTTCCCTCCTCCCTCAGGTGTAGCAATTGCACACAGCTTTGTCCCCAGGAAGGGCCAGAGGTTCCTGGCTGTCTACCTAACAATAGGAATAAAGAAAAGTAGTAATATTTCATCACCTATAAAAGGAAAGGAGAGGCAGCCTCACCCTTGCCATGGCATTGAGATGGCAATGGATGTTAACAGTTTCACAACTTTGAAAAAAAGCATCACAGCCCCTGGCCCTAATGGATTGATTTACTGGAGGGAGAATGACTGTGTCTGGAGCACAAAGCATATAGGGAACACTCTGATAAAATCAGCCACTTCAAAACAGAAAGTACATATTAGAAGAAAAGGAAAAGAGCCAAGGTCAAGATAACCAGAGATGTGATAATATTTGAGTCACTCAGACAGAGAGAGAAGTTTATATTGAAGCTATAGTAATGACCGAACTGGTACCCTGTTAGAAATGAAAGAGATTTGGGCAATATTAGGATTCCTGAAATTATTTATTGAGGGCTTTGGCCAGAGACAAGTGTGCATTCCTATTGTTTTGCTTTTTAGTGCAATATCAATATTCATTGATTTTTTTTTTTTTACCCCTTTAGGTTGTTGGACTGTGGGGATGTTACCAATTAAATTTCTTTTTCCCTAACGAGATGGGATCTAGATCACTGATTCAACTCTCATTAATAACTTAAAGATAATTTTTACTTAATATGGGGAGTTTTCTTCATTTTATTCCTTCTTCTCCCCATATCTTTTGGTACATGTGTAAAATAGCACCTTTGGTTATAGAAAACCAGAAACCTCTGGCATTTTTGGCAAATAACTGACATATCTAATTGACTCTTTCAAAGAAGTGGATATAACCCTCCTCTTTTCTCCATTTCAAAATTAGCTGTATATTCTTGGGACCATTTAAAATATTGACCCTAGTTGTGTTATCAAATAAAGTAGAGTTTTGTTGATACCTTGGGAGAAAATTTGAAGTAGCTCCCACCATTGAAAACCAGGAAGGAATTTAGCCAGCAATTTGATGTTGATATCTAACTCAGTGCTCAGTAGCAACAGAGTTACCTGGAGTCATTGTACCATTGAGCCACAAAGGCATTTCCCACCCAGCTCTCAGGACACAATACCTGCAGGATCCATGCTACCTGTTCTTAGACTAGCATTGTCCAAGACAACTTTACCCCAAGTTGAATGCTTTTAGATCAGATGAAGTCATTCATGCTTCTAATCTATCTGAAATATAGACTATTCTGGCATATTACTCTGTCCTCTCATCTGAAAATCTATTCTAGCCATTCCAGGCTGTTCCTCATCTTCTTGTTGACTGCCTTCCAAACCCTTTCTTCATGACAGTCCTGGAGAGAGTCATGCCACAGGAATCAAAGAATTTCTGAATCCACCCTATGACCTCTAAGCCCCAGCTTCAGGATATCCCACCCTGCCTTTTTGGCCCAAGCCAATTTGTAACCTTCATGTACCGATTTACCATTTTGCTTACAACTTCTGCTTTCCTGAAATGTACCCCGCCTTTAAAAATGCTGGCATGTAAGCCATGGGGGAGTTCAGGACTTAGGCGTTAGCTTCTTGCTCTTCTTGCGGGGTGCCATGCAGTAAAGGCCTTTTTCTCTCGCAGCAAATCTTAGCATCATTGTCTGGCTTTACTGTGCTAGATGAGTGGAACCAATTTTGGTTCAGTAACACTCTCTGGTGTCTCATTCCACTGGCAATTATTATTATTATTATTTTACATATTCAGTCTCTTCAGAGAAAATTCACTTTTTTGATCTGAAGTAATGTTTCTCAAGATGATTTCAGGCTATTCATGTATAAATATTTAAATTCTAATAGTTGCATTTTATTTTAATGTGTTTTAGACAAATATATTTCAGAGTCATGTTTGCACACATATTGTCACATAAATTAAAGTTAAAGGATGCACTTTGATTTAAAAAAATTGGAAGAAAGTAGAGTTGATGTAAAAAAAAATAAAAAACAAGAAAGCAATAGTATACACAGAAAATAAAAATGGCAAAAATCTTGAATGACTGAAGTTTAAAAAGTGCTACCTTGCAGTGCATAATCTCAAAGGTGTGGAAACAACCCAGGTGCCCATCAATACATGAGTGGATTAATAAAATGTAGTATATGTATACCATGGAGTACTATTCATCTATAAGAAACAATGGTGATATAGCACCCCTTGTATATTCCTGGATGGAGCTGGAACCCATTCTACTAAGTGAAGTATCTCAAGGATGGAAAAACAAGCACCACATATACTCACCAGCAAATTGGCATTAACGGATCAACACTTAAATGGACATATAGGAATAACATTTATCGGGTGTCGAGTGGGTGGGAGTGGGAGGGGGGCATGGGCAATATACATAACCTTAACATTTGTACCCCCATAATATGCTGAAATAAAAAAAAGAAAGAAAGAAAAAGAAAAAGAAAGTGCTACCTTGATGTAAACCTGATTTTTTACTAACAACTCCAATTTTGCTATCTCTTTCTCCAGTGCATGCTCTGCTTTCTCTTTATCCTAGCTACCATAAGGCCAGGAGGTGTCAAGGTGTCAGCTGCATTCTCTCATTATCCTTTCCAGATCTGTCTGTCTTCATTCAGAAACTTATCTCCTTTAAAGCTCATATCTTCAAACCATAACACTCAAGAAGCCCCATTTTTTCTCTGCAGAGTATTGTCCTTCAAATCAGTCTCTTATAGTTAATCACTCTCCTGTGCTTTCCCCATGAATGTAATAAACTTGCTTTTTTCTCTTATTAATCTATCGTCAATTTATTTCAGCAGACTTAAACCTTCAAAGAGGGAGGGAAAATTTCCTTTGCCTCTACAATATTATTAATGTTTTGTCATTTACTTTTCAGATGTTTTATACTTTATCACTGAACAGTACATCTTAGAAGTTTTTAGATGTTATACATCTTTATAGCACAATATAACAAATTCCTAATAGCTCAGTATACATATATACTGTCATTTAAACATCCCCCTATTGTTTGTTAACTTAAATGACTGAAAATGAGAGTCACATTGATTTGAGGTTTATTAAGCCAAGATTTTAAGGACACAGCCAGGAAAAGCACGTCCACAAAACACCCGTTGTGGACTGGGCTCTCAGTAGAAGAGAGAAAACTTCACATTTAACGAACGGGGGAGGCACAGGGGGGACAGAGGGGCAAAGGAGGTAAGCAGTGAGGCAATTGATGGAATTCTTGTGAAGTTCTATTTGGTGCTTAATAAATCTACATAAGATAATATGAACATTCAAAAAAAGACGATAGAGGAAATAGTCAATGTGTAATCTCAAGGTGGATAGAAGAGTTATCAAATCTCTTCCTTGATTTGCATCTGTGGAGATAAACTTGTAATGGACATTTAAGAGTTTATTTAGCCTACAATCATAAGGTTATAATTGACATGCACTCACTTTATAGGGACTGTATATCTTGAAGGGCTTTTTTTTTAGGGCTGAAGGAAATAAGAAATATTTTAACTCAAAATGCATTTTTTTGTCATATTATGAGATAGCTATGGGCAAACAGGAATGATGCTGTCAGGCAGTCTAGGTAGGGAGGCTGAAGAGAGATTTGCATCTGTAGAGAATCTCTTTTAAATACAGCCAGGTGCTGCCTATTTGACCTAGGACAGGTTTGCTGAGAGTCTGATGCCCTAACAGTTCAGAATGAAAACATTTCCCTGAGGACTGTTATTGTGAGACTTATCTGCATAGCAGATAAGCTATGCAGCCAGGCTATAAGCCTTGCCAGCCAGGCTTCCTTTCTTCCTCCCACACCCAGTCCACCAGAAAATAGTTTAGTCATTTTCTAAGCCCCTTCATTTCTTAAAAGAGGACCCCTGTTCCTCTGTTATAGCAAGTGTTACAGCGGGTGGTCCCGAGGACAACCCCGAGAGTTGGAGAATCAAAGTTTATTCCCCAGCGGGCTCGAGGAATAAATTCTGAGCCCCGCCTACCAGATTTTTCCCATTTTTATTAAGTTGGGGTGGTCCAAGGGCTGGGATATCAGGTGACTAATGCCTTCCAGGTAATAGGTTAGTTGATGTGTCAGGCAATAGGTTTGTATTATGTTGATGCACCAGATAACAGGATAATTGATGCACCAGGTAAAAGATTAGTCGAAGGGCCAGGTAACAGGTTAATATTATGCTGATGCGGGTTTTCCCTGAGGAGTGGGGGTCTCAGGTGCCTGATGTGCCAAGTAATAGATAGGGGTTTTCCTTTTCACCTCATTAGGTAAAAGGTGGCAGTGCTTGTGTGACTCAGTTCTTAGGCTCAGTTCTCCCTTTTGGCATAATGCATTTTGTGGGAGTTCTGAGATTTTTATTTTTCCTTTACATGTTAGACATTTGGTAATAATAAAATTTCATTACTATATAATTTCTGCAAAACTTACGGTCATAATTTATTGTATCAGTTATAATTACTCCATTAGGCTAGATTCCCAGGAGAGGAGTTTCTAGGTCAAAGGTCATGAAAAAATTTAACTATAACTGGATAAACTCCCCAGAGCATCTCTAAAGAACAATAGATGGTTAGAATGGAGAGAACAACACTGGCTTGGTGCTTTTGTTGTCTAAAGCTATTCCATCAGCTCTCAGGCTTTTATTATGCTGAGTGGGCCATGGGTACTGAATGGACTTTTTGAGAAACTTCGAGTTAGAAACACTGGGAGGAGTAGGAACGAAAGTAGAAAAAGGGAGAGATGTAATAGTGCCGGGGTAGTGAAACTTTCTGAAAAGAAACAGGGATGGTTAAAGGGGATATAATGAGATTTAGGACAAATCTTTCATATGGAGCCTACATTCTCTTTCACAAAAAGCTTGTAATGTTTGTTCACACTCTGTCTTCAAGAAGTTCAGGCAGGTCACATGGAAATTTACAGAGGCTGGTACACAAAGACATATATAAATGCAAACTTCAAAAGAATATCTGCAAAGCTTGCATGCTATGAATCTATAAAGTAGGTATCTGGGTTAAGGCTATAAGCTTCTAGAACACAAAAAGCCATAAAAGAGGCTTTTAGCTGCTTGCTGTCTGGTGGTTTTGAATTTGGAAGGCGGAGGTGGCGGGTGGGACTTATGGAGAGCCCTGAAATTATATTCCAAGTTTACATCTTAAAGAGAACTAGTTACAAATTTATGCAATTTTTGACCACATTCCCACTCCACCCCCATCCCATAAAAAAAGTGTTTGATAATTTTTAATGGGGCAGTTTAAGTCTAATAAGATTTTGTTTAAAACTATGGACTCAAGAACCACACTACCCAGGTTCGAATTCAAAACAACGAGATGTCAAAAATGAATAAAGATAATTTTCCTATAAAAGAGAGGGGAAAACAGGAGATACAGCCTGTTAGGTCCAGAGCCCAGAGGGAGACACATGAAGCCTCATGGGTAGCAAAATGCTGTTTATTTTGAGCATTTGAGTTCAGATTGGTGGAGGCCGAAAAAGGAGTCCACAAGAGAAAAGGGGTAGCCTTGGGTTTTATAGAGGGTTTTTCTGAAAGGAGTAAATAAATTCTTTTCAAACAACCATGAGGGATAAGGAAAGTAAGTTCCCTCTGGAATTCCATTCCTTTATCTCCCTAGGGAACAAAACTGGGGGAGATCAATTTAGTCCTTACCAGGAGGGTAAAGGAAAGTAAGTTCCTTTTTTGCATTTCAATCCTGTATCTCCCTAGGGGCCTGGCAAATACACCCTTAGGAAGGGGAGAGGGTGAGTTTTATAGGAGGTTTGGATAGCAGTTTAGGGAGGGTGAATTCTTTAAGCCTAACACAGCCCAGGGGTGGATGCTAGTTTTGAATTCAAAATCATGTAAATGTCAAATTTTATTTAAAAAAATAATAAATCAAAGCATGACAGAACAAACCATGCCAAAAAAATTGAAAACAAAGTGAAACAAACCTAAGTGTATATCCGGTGGTACCATAAATACATGGATAAGAATTATTTCAAAGAACTTTAAAACACAGTATTTTGACTCTACATCTTTGTGTCCTAAGGAAAACAAACTAAGTGAAAAACATTGAAATAGCATTCAGTGGTACTATTGTTAGTAGTAATGTTTGTGTCGTTGTTTCAGTATTTGGTATATTGGTATTGTTATTTTGAAACTGTCATCTTTGTTATTATATACATTATAGACACACACACATATGGTAGAATAAAGTAAACAATAATTACATTTATGTCATTAGAAAATAAGGTTTTTCAAAAACAAATGAAAGAGGTACAAATATAAAATTAAGTTAGTAAAAGAAATTTAAAGAGCTCAGGAAATTTCACCCCAAAATATGACTCTTTGGTATAAAGAATATGTTGAATCAAAGGCTTTTAGAGATTAACAGGCCCTTGGAGGAGGCTTTCCCTCTATCTGCATAACCTGCCAGAACCATCAAAAGAATAACTGACTTCCTTTCCCCTCCCAGTTATCTCACCATGATGCAGGAAAGAAAATCAAGAATGCAACCAGACCTGGCCCAAATAATTTTAAATATAATACCTGATTCTCAGATTAATTTACAAATCTGCCAGCATGGTGGCTCATGCCTGTAATCCTAGCACTCTGGGAGGCCGAGGCAGGAGGACTGCTTGAGCTTAGGAGTTCGAGACCCTGTCTCTACTATAAGCAGAAAGAAATTAGAAAACAACTAAAAATAGAAAAAATTAGCCAGGCACAGTGGCACACGCCTGTAGTCCCAGCTATTCAGGAGGCTAAGGCGGAAGGATCGCTTGAGCCCAAGAGTGTGAGGTTGCTGTGAGCTAGGCTGATGCCACAGCACTCTAGCCCAGGCAACACAGTGAGACTCTGTCTCAAAAATAAATAAATAATAATAATTTACAAGTCAATCTGTTTTCCCTCATCTATTCATCCTCCTTAGCAACCAACGATTACATCCCTAAACAGAATTACCTATCCTCCTCATCTCCCCTTCCTGGTTAAAAGGAAGGTATAAAAATCTCTGGATCTCATTGGGATATTGGGTAATCACTCTGTGATTCTCCCCATGCACAGGGTAAATAAACCTCTTCCTCCTATTAATCTGCCTTAATTGTGAGTTGATCTTTCAGTGAACTTTAGGGAGAAAGGGCAAGTCTCCCCTCACCCCTATAAAACCATGAACTTAAAATTTATTTATTTGTACAATCTCATTCCAGGACCAAAAAAAAAGAAAAAAAAAAAAAAAAAAAAAATTTATTTATTTATTTCTAGAAAATATTTATTTCCTAGCACTATTTGTCACACCTGGAACAAATAGAGCAATACAGAAATAATGACAGCAATACATCAAAATATGTGTTTTGATATACATATATATTTTAAAACTTCATAATTATATTCAAAAAGAAACTCCTTAACTTCATAATGATATTCAAAAAGAATTCATGGGTCAGCTTTGATGGTTGCTTAAGACAGGAATTAATTTTCATAATAATAATAAAAAAGCAAACATTTATTCTGCCATTCCTGTTCAGACTGTATTTCAGAATACCCCCCAAAATGATGAAATTTTGTCTTTATAGAAGACTAATAACTGGCAAACTTAGGAGGAATATTAAAATTGGAACAGCACCACTTTGCAATCTATAATGAAACAACAAAATGCTAAAACCATTAGATGAAAGATTGATGGGAAAAATTTTTAAAAGATGGATGACAAAACTTAAACCATCTTAACCTAAATAAGAATGAAACAATCATATTATGTTCTTCCTGAGGAGATGCAATATGAATTTCAGATTATATTACCTCTTTATAGTTTTTTATTGCTGAAAAGAAAAAAAGCAAAGTTGAATCTAATCAAGTCTAGCTCTCCTGCCAGATTACTGCAAAAAACATGGGTGTGGAGGAACATGTTAAGTAATACCACACTTACATTGAACTTAAATCAATCCAGTGAAAAGTGTGAGAGATTCTGTAATACAAATGATCTGGTAGCTTTAATGAGAAACGGCACAAAAGGGGGTGGGGAGAGCTGTTAGCGTGTAATACAAAGATTATTACACAATGTGCCCACTCCCATATGTCTAAACACTGGCTTCTTTCCTACACCTACTTCCTCCCAATCTTCCACTTTTGGGCCTTTCAGACTTTTGACCAAACAGCTAACTGTTAATCATTGCCAAAGCCTTCGTGTATATCCTTACTTTGGATCACTTCTCTCTCTACACAAATGAATGATTATATGAACTAGGCAGTGCTCTGCCCATTGCATTTCCCTTACAACTATCTGTCAGGGCCATTCTGGATTAAGGGATATAGTCAAACAGCAGTTAATTTTCCACTTGTAACCACGCACCAAGCCAATCTCTCCATGGAGCAAGCCCAAGCTTTCTTCTTCCATCAGCTAGTAATGGAGAACGCTTCCCATGAGGCTAGAGAAAGTTGTTAATGCAACAGTTGCAGGTGACATGGGGTCCGAGCAATCTTTCTGGCGTATTTATGCTCTATGGACCTAATTAGGCCCTTAATGTAACACTTCCATTTTATAAGAAATTGCTGCTGAGCTTGCCCCATGTTATGACTTGATGGGTCTGACTCAGCTCAAGATAGATAATTTTACTACATGGTCATTTGATGTTCTAGGATCAGAAGCTAAGATGTTCTAGGGTCAGACTCATACTACCTGAGTCTAGTAGTACGCCAAAAGCTGTTTTCCAATGGTATATAGCTTTCTCTTGCAAATAGTTAATCAGTCTGAGTCCTATCAAAAGAGAAAAACCAAAGAGTAATTTGAATAGGAAAAGCTTAATATAAAGAATTAGCAAAAATAGAGGATTAGAATAATAAGAGATTGGCTAGTAAGAAGTAAGAAAATTTAACAGAATATGGGACTAGCAGATAGAAGTAGTATCCATTATTATTCCTGGGTTGGAAATCAAGCACCCAGAGAAGAATCTCACTCTCAACCTAGAGATGATATTGAGGCCTTATTATAAAAAACTGAAAAAGGTCTGATATTTTGTCCTCCTTGCAAACTAACCAGTCAGCTTGCAGGGTTTGCAGATGGTAGCAGAAAACATGAGATGCTGGAGTCAAAGACAGAGTACTTTATTACTCAAGGCACAAAATCAGAAGGTGTCTTACTGGAGGCAATTCACCATCAACTCCCCCCTAACTAGGGGTTCTTGGGGAGTCTGCTGGCCACTGGGAAATAATGGCCAATGAGCGCTGAAGGAGCTGGGCACTAGAGAAACTGCAAGTGCTGCAATAACCTGGTGCTGGAGAGAGCCTCTCGTGCTGCAGTAACTCAGGGGAAGCTATATGTACTGCATGAGCACATAGAGACCTACCACACACATGGAAACAGGTAGCACAACCACTTTATCCTTGCAATATCTTTCTAATGTCCTCAACTGACAACACTTCAGTGCCAACTTCCAAAGAAAAATATTTAAAGGGCTTAGATCCATTACTACAGAGCAGGCCAATATATGAATTTGGAGCTTAAAATAAATAAACTGATAAGCAGTACAGATGGCATGGCCTTGCTCCAGAATGAAGGCATCTACACTTGACTCTGCTTTTCATTCTTGCTAGAAGTTCCACAGAGCATCTTTCTCTAGTACCTTTGAACATGCTGGGTTATATGGTTCAAGAAGATCTACTTATACCATAGCCAGGATATGCTCTAGAGCCCTTTCTTGCTTTGAGTTTGTACTCAGAGATAGTAGTTTTCCATATCATCCAAAAAATGGTCTGGAGCAGTATTCCAGGTATAGAATAGGATACTTCTAGTGAAGTATCCCAAGAATGGAAAAACAAGTACCACATATACTCATCAGCAAACTGGTATTAACTGAGCAGCACGTAAGTGGACACATAGGAACTACAGTAATAGGATATTGGGCAAGTGGGAGGGGGGCGGCTATATACATACATAATGAGTGAGATGTGCACCATCTGGGGGATGGTCATGCTGGAAACTCAGACTAGTGGGGGGAGGGGGTGAAAGGGGATTTATTGAAACCTTAAAATCTGTACCCCCATAATATGCCGGAAAAGAAAAAAAGAATAGGATACTTCTAAAACCCAAATGGACTTACCAAAATTTACATGTATTTCTTATTGGTAGATAGTGCAATACATTGTTCTTTACTTTGGAAGAGAAGCCCTGGCATGCTGTAGACCATGATGCTACTAAAAACATTAGTAAAGGTGCAGGTCTCCGAAATGTTATAGGGATTATAGAGTTTATGTTCCATCTCTTGGAGCACATGTCTTAGCAAGGTATCTAGAGTACTTGCCATTTCTTGTTCATCAGGTTCAATTAACATGATGCCATAAATCTAATATACCAATATATTGTTTTGTGATATGTCCACATGATCCAGGTCCCTTTTGACCATAGGACGACAGAAAGCAGGAGAATTAATGTAGCACTGATGCAAGACCACCAATATGTACTGTTTTCCATTCAATGAATGCATTGCATCTGATCCCCATTCTTGATGAGAATGGAGAAGAATTCATTCCATGTGCCAGAAGCTCTGTTAATTTACGTAGGAAGATACCACATCTGTCACCATAGATGCAACTGGGGCTACTACTTGGTTAAGTTTGATGCAGTCCACTGTCATCTGCTATGATCCATCCAGTTTTTTCAGAGGTCATGTTGGTAAATTAAATGGAGGTATGATAAGAATCTCCTACCACCGTAGTTCTTACTTTAAGTTTAGTGAACCAATGTGAAGGTTCTCAATTGCCAAGAATACCCATTTCAAGTTTACATTCAGGGACTATGAAAATTATGACCATTTTAGTTGATGGACTCAGGATGAGATGGACCTTAACTAGATCTCTTATTCTAACTGGAGGAGCCATGATATGGCTCTGGTCCTGGGTATCTGTACCAATTCAGATCCTGGAGCCAAAAGTCTTCAAAATATATAGGAATTTCCCTTCCCTCAGCGTATGATTATTTGAGTAAATGGCCATAGGTCTCTTTGAATAATGACAGAGGAATTGTGACTATAAGCATTTGCTGTGATATTTTTATTCTGCTTCATGGGAGGCCTCTTCTTCAGTGAATGAGTTGTGGGTCTGAAAACTGGCTGAGGTCCAAAAATTGGCTATGAGATTGGGATGTTCTACTGGGTCAACTGATTTTAATCTTCTTCTCATTCAATTTTTATCTCTTTTGCTTTTATATATTAATATTAAGCTGTAATCTTGTTGGTCACCTATCAATATTGGCCTTGGGAACCATGCTTTATAAACCATTTTCATAAAGTCTTTCAGATCAGAGCCACTAGCTGATATTTCAGTATTCTAACATTGCTGCTCATTAAAATAATTACTCCTGTCTTATTCCTGATGGCTGAATGCTGCCTCCCAACTGCTATTCCAAGATTCTGTTACTCCCATTGCTACCAGGGAGCCCAGCATCATTAGTGCTGTCACTGCTCACCCATGCTTTCTTATATCTACTTGGTAAAAAGAGAGTTCTTGAGGTCCCCTTGAGGATCATGGTTAATTGGTGAATATTTTTTGCCTTATATAGTCGACACATTTTGACACACTTGCATTTCAAACTTTAGATCCCTTCCTCAATAATTTACTTCATTTATTAAGGGCCATTGACTTTTGTCAAGCTTTTAAAAGTTATCCCAGTAGTCTAATAGAGCCGTCATTAGGGTTCTTCCCAGGATGTTAAATCGTATATAATGGTGAAGTACCTCCATATCAACAAACTCTCACTTATCCAGTTTTAATTTCTGCTACCCTCGCCCCATCCCATACAGCATTCCCAGGGACTACTTCAGGCATATTCTTCTCATTCTTGCCCATACATGTCAGCTACACCCTACAACTATGTTGATGAGCAACTCCTTCCTTCCTGAGCAGGCCCAGCACTTCCCAGTTGGGTATGATAAGCACTGACTCTAAATAGGAGTCTGACAGATAGGAGGGGATGTGGAGGCAGATCCTGAGGAAGGTAAGCATGGTCTTTTAAGGTATCTGTTTCATTTTAGGCCTCTGCTCAGAAAAATTTCTATCAAGCAACAAGGAGAATGGGCCAATTTTGCAAACCAAGAAAGTTCAGGGGAATTTGGATATTCAAGATTTTAAACTGCATCTAATTCACAGTGTTTAGAGCTGCCATTTACCCCATACTTGTAAAATTCCTGAGACAGTATTCCAGCTAGCACATCTCTTTCCAACATCCCAGTTTACCACAGAGGATAGTATCAGCAATTGCACTGCTGTGGGACACTTTACTCCCATTCATGGCAGGGTCCTCTTTGCCATCCAGCTGTGAGTATCCCAATTCTAGAATTTTTAACTTAGTGTCTGCTTCCTAGAACAATTTCTGCCATTAACTTAGGTTCAGGTTAGAAGCAGGGCCTGGAACAAAGATTTGTGTTCAAGTGATTTATTGAACAATAGAGGAGTGCTTCTAGGAGAGTGAGAGAAGCAGGATAGGCCAGTAGAAAATAGCTAAGAAAAAGGTGGTCTCACTTGGAGACCAGTTTACATCTGATCCCCAAGGAATACATGTGCCAGTCAGTTATTAGATCAGCCAAGGTTTTCCTCCTACCTTGGTGGGGGCGCAGAGGGTAGAGGGTGATAGAAAGCACAGAACTCTAGGGGAAGCAACTCTCATTTTGTCAAGAGCATTTTTTCAAGGAAGAGAAGAACCATAAATTACAAACCAACACTTATAGCATCTAAGGCATGGGTACACCAGCTGATAAATAGTACATATGCAGAATTCCAATAAGGAAAAGGCATGATAATTGAGTTGGCTTTAAAATATCTCAACAAGGAAAAGGAAGGAAGGGAATGAGCGAGCGAGGGAGTAAAGGAGAGAGAAAGCGGGGAAAGGAAAAGAAGAAAAGGAAAGGAAAGCGTAAGGAAGGGAAAGGAAGAAAGGAAAAGACAAATGGTAGGGGGAAATACATAAAACAAGAGCAGTAGGGATTTGACAGTTTTTGAAGTTGAGTGTATGGTATGTAGGCTTCACTATATTATCTTTTCTGTGTGATTTTTAAAATATTTTCATAATAAAAAAATTTTCCTTTGTCTTTTTAAATCAGTCTCCAGCATTTCCTAGTTGCATAACTTTAGGCAAGTTAATTAACTTCTCTGTGGCTCAGTTGCACCATCTGTAAAAGGCAGATCATAATATGTAGATCTCACAGGTTTATTTTTGGAAACAAGTGAGTTAACACATGTAAAGTAGTTGGAACAGTTCCTGATGTGCAATAAGCATACAATGTTATTATTGCTGTTTTTAAAAACTCCGTCCCCCCCACACATTTGTCCCAGAAGTAGAGCTGTAGAATTGTCTGGTGATCAGGAAGAAATTCACAGGCCCCTGTCTGTATCAACTAGGTACACCATCCATTAAGTTCTATAGTTCATAACTGTCTGGAAAAATCTGTCTATTAACCTAGAGAAAAAACTATGCTTGAATATCTGACGTGTATATATATTCTTTTGAACTAGGGACTACTGAGTACTTCGAGGATGGTACAGGAAGATAGAAATAAACATGTGACTTTGCTCAAACTTTCCTTTTCTTTATATTTATATAGATATTTATAAAGTGTGTAACAAATCTAAGGAGCATTAAAAGATTAGTTGGTGTTCCCTTTGCTTTCTCTAAGCCAGAAAATTATAGAAAGTTTTGTGTTGTGTGATGTAATCCTCCTCAGTACAGTTTTTTTCACCAATGCTTCTATCATTAGATTTGTTGGGGTTTTGGGAGCAGGACTGTGCTACAAGTGTCTTCAATGTGGGCACAGGGCAAGAGCAGAGATTGACAGAGAGGTCCCATTACAGTTAATTTACACAAGGTTCTTGATCCAAATTGTCATAGTACTGCCAGAAAAATAGATTATTTATATGCCCAACAACAAGATTCTAGTTTTAAAATATCCTCCCTCCAACACTGAGAACTATCCAGTTTTCACCTTTGTTCATTTAATAAGCAGATAATTCTGTCCTCCTTTTCAATGAAAAAAAGAGAAATCATTTGCACTGAAATTCCATACACTCTATTTTCTTTTCATAGCTACAAGGCGATATATAGTTACACCCATCTTCATCTCTTTCCATTGATTAAGCCTTAGAGGATGTTGGCATCCCTCCTTTTCTAAGTCAGTTTACTACTTATAATCTGATTCCTATACACCTGTGTTTTTCTCCTGGAACTTGCTACATTAGTTTTATTCGCTCACTGGTAACTTCAGCCCTTCATTCTCTACTTATTACTTCCTCTGTAATTGAAATATGAGTGAGTCTCTATCATTTTAAAATTATTTTTTCTTTATCCTCATCACCTCTTGTTTTTCTTTTTCCACCTTTTTCTTCTTCTCCTTATCCTTATTTCTAGCCTTATCTTCAAAGAGTGGTCTCTGTTTTTTTATTTCTCATTTCTTTTAAAGTTATTGAAATAAGACTTCCATATATAACTTTTCAACATAATTATTTTGGAAAATCTTTCCAATAATCCCCCTGGTTTATAATTCTAATTGCCACCTTCTAGTTCATGTCATATTTTACCTTTCTAAGTTATTTGGCATTTTTGGCACTTTTCTTCTTTATCTTAAATACTTGCCTTCATTGACTTTTGTGCTAGATACTGATTTGGGGGGCCGGGGTTGGTGTCAACAATTATTCATTTCCACTTCTTTGTATTCTATTCCCTCTATTGTTGGAGATAGAGACACCAGGAACTAAATTTTTCAAATTCCAAAGTTTTGAAGTGATTGAACTCTGATAATGAGAACTTGCTCAAGATTGCAAAGACAAAAGGGAAGCAAAAATCGATTCTTTTTCTGGAATCAGTGGGCACATGCAAAAGCTTCTACAAACATCAGGCAGCTATGATTAATAGCAGCAATTACTTAAATTCATAACTAATTATAATAAATCTCTTTCTGAATAAAGTAGTTATGTTTTTATGATAAAAGCCTGACTAGTCAGCTTCCATGAAAGACACTCTGGTTTTCATTCTGATCCTTCTCCTACATCTCAGCCCATTCTTTCTCAGTCTCCTTTGCAGCATCTATTTCCTCTCTGCACTCCTTACATGCTAGTGATCTTCGGGGCTCATCACTTCTCATTCTATACCCCCTCCCTAGTCAATCTCATCCATTCTCATATAGTATTGTAAAATTCCAGATGTAATGATCAAATTAGTCAGCTTTGCTTTGGGATAAAGGATGATCCCACAATTTCAGTAGCTTACAACAACAGAGATTTATTAATCACTTCCATTTCATAAGAACTGAGGGTCATTATGAGTAGGATGTGGGTCAGAATTCATATTTGGGACATAGTATTGTCACATGGCCCTCAAATCTCCTGCTAGGATGGGGCATATATCACATTCATGTCACATGATCAAGCATAGTATGAATAAGACAGGTATGTATAATCCTCACATAGGGGGCACTGCAACTCGCCTAGCAATTGTCATGGATGTATAATTAATTATCTTCAGAGATGAGGAAATATATATCTGTGGATAATAATTTAATCCACCACAATATTTGTACTGCTAATACCAACAATTAAAAATTGCCCTAATATATAGTATTTTCACTTTTGAAATCTTTGGGACATCTTTTATGTATTAGTTCATATAATGCCTACAACGGTAAAAAGATAACATAAGGAACATAATGACCTAAGTGCCATTTTCTTGCCCTCCATTTCTTACACTTCAACTCTGAAGCAGTTGATATTAATAAGCATGTGTGTGTTGGTGAAGCCTATGGCTCTGTTGAAATCTGTAGCCAACTGGTAATTGTCTGTCACTATTCATTCTCTTCTTTCCACATAATAGAGTGGAAAGTGGCCACTCATATCTTCCCAGCTAAAGATTATCCTCTCCAGATATCTTGCAGTTAAGGATGGCCACATCACAAAGTTTTGGTTAAGAGGGTGTATAAACATTGCCACATACCCCTCTGAGCTCTGAGCTAAAAATGACTGGGTTAGGCCCCCCTTTCTACTGCTTGGTAGATGGCAATTATTGAAGCATCTTTCCTGAGTTGTACGTATGAGTAGAAGTCTAAACCATAAGTTCAACATGGTAGAGATGATTACAAGGCCAAGACTGCTTGCTTACCTCTAGACTGTTGCATGAACAAGGGCTAATACTTAAAGAAAATTTTGCCTCTGAGCAAGCCCTGTTTGAGCACAGAGGCAGCAATCAGCCCTTGCAATCAAAGCACCTGTAAGCAAAGAAACATAGTCAAATAGACATTTAAAAAATCACTTATTGATAGATAAGCTAGGTTCAATAACCTCCCACTCAGAGCCATTTTGTAGCACTACACCTGCATCCCAGGTGTAGCAGAAGCTCTTGGTACCCTGATTGCATTCCCTCTACAGGCAGTTACCTTTTGGTTTCTCCTTGATGACTTCTTACTACAAGCTCCTGCAACATTTGGCTTTCTCTGGTCATAAGAGTGTTCCCAATCTATGCACAGGGAAGGCTGGAAGGAGCAGGGAGTAACTCCCACAGTCCCAGTGGAACTGAACACCAGTGGCCCACTGAGGTAATCTGCTCATGAGCACACCTCCTCTACTTCCTTATCTCATTTCTCCCTGCCCCTACTGATACTTACTGTGATCACTTCCTTCTAGGAGAACCAAATCTAAAACTCTAGGCTTTGAAGTCTTTTTTACTATTTATAATTTTTAACTTATTGCAAGAAATTTTATAAAAAGTCAAAGAAGTTTGTATTAATCCAGGCTTGGCTTTACTTTTCAGAAGTCTTTAGAAATGTTAACAAATAAAAACAGAAGTAAAATTTGTAAAAAGGCATCTGACTATAAATGTGACTCATTTAATCTTAGGAGAACAATTGATAACAAAGCTTTTCTTTTTAATTAATTGCTGGGGATACTAATGTTCATATTATTAGGAAATCCAGGACATAAGTTCCTAAGGCTTCCTCCTCTCCTGCACTGTCCAAAAACCCCAAGCGACCAATTGGAAATTGCGACCAATCCCCTGAGAAGACTTACTTTGGGTTTGTCATTCTTTCCCTTGTTGCTGCTTGAACTGGTTCTATAAACGTTGTCCTGCACAGACTGAAACATCCCTGCCCTCTGTTGCTGCCCTCAGTAACCTAGTCCCCTTCACAGGCTTCAGGATACACCATGGGTGTAGGGTGATAGTCCTAGGCTCCCACGTGATAGTCCCAGGGTGATAGTCCCAGGCTCGTCATTGGGATCAATGTGTACAACCATATGGGTCCATTCAGTGAAGCAGGGGTCACAAGCATCTGCTTCAAGAAGACTTTTTTTTTTTTTTTTTTGCTTTTTTCTAGGCCAATGAAAATTGGAAGCACCTCTTGATGTATAAGTGAATTAATGCTTTCAAAATTTTTGAAAAACTCATGTAAGAATAGATGTCAAAATATATCTGTCGTCATATCTATAAGGTGAAATTTTGGTTGATTTTTATTTTTCTTTCTGTTCCTGTAGTCTCTAAATATCTCCAATGCAAATGAATTACTGTTGTAATCATATTTTTAAAGCTATGAATTAAAAAGAAAAAGAAGAAGGAGAAACAGCCATCAAAAAAAGTGATTTGGAGATTTCAAGCCATCAGAGAATGGAAGAGGACACAGGGTGAATTCCTACCCTGTAAACTCTAGATTCATGTACATCCAGAGAGACAAAGCAATTAAGATCTGTTTCCCTAAAGCAGAAGCTGTTGGACTCCACAAGCTGGAGTAAATGTATTTAAACAATATTTTTACTGAATTGCTGGAGGCTTAGTGACTGCTGGGATGAGAGTGAAGGGCTTCCAAGAGTCATAGTCATAGGAAAGCCACCAAATATTCTTGGGTTTTTCCTCAGGAAACCCATAAGTTTCTCAAAAGAAGAATCTGGTAAAGATCCGACACAGAATCTTCAGAGAGAAAGAAAGAGTATCTACTGCGAACCCCTCCCAGACTTTTCTTCCCCAATCCAGGCCTATCCAGCCTTCTAGTCTCATCTAGGCGGTTGGTTGCTGGGAGCCCTGGTCAATAGGGGAAAGGGCTTAGAGAAAATAGTCTGGAAATGTTGTACTCAGCAGATTGGAATGTTGGAGTGGGAGGTAACAGACATGGAGGAAGGGTAGAATGAATCATGTGGTACTACACTTGAATCAGAGCTCTGTGTGCTGCAAGGGCCTTGGAGCTATACACCTCAGTAGCAGGAAGCAAACCTAATATTGATTTCTAATACCTAACAATTATTTGGCCCCACACTTTCCTATGCTAGGATTCATGAAAGCACCCTTTCTCCTAGTCTTTCATGAAAACGTGGTGCATTACTATTATTATTATTATTTTGCTAATTGCCACCTTTATTTTTGTGTTTCTTCTATTGCATTTAAAATATTTAAAATTAATTTAAAAGACACGAGGAAATAAGCAGTGAAAAGGGTGGTTCAGTAAAGGCTTTAATTTGAGAACTTTAACTTGCAAGGGACAGAAATCCAGCTGAAATCAGTTTAAGAAAAATATAATATCTATGATTCACATACCCGGGAGGTTTAAGGGAGTGGACATAGGTGCTGGCTAATAAAATGTCATCAGAACATTTTCTGTCTTGCTCTCCTTTCTCAAGATACTCTCCATGAAGTAAGGAAGCTGGTTCTCAGCAGCTCTGGGCCTAGAGCCTGTACAGCTGTGTAGAGAATTGCAACTCTCTCCCCACTATGAATTGTATTGGGGTTTTTGGGTCATGAATTTGCCTTTATGGTGATGCAGATAGAGCACTTTTCTAGAAAGTCATATCATATTCATATGGGGTAAAGAACCATTTTCCCAAAGACAAGGGGCTTAGAAATAGTACCACAAAATGAAGGCCTCAGAACAAAGTTTTTCTGTGACCTTCTTTGGTACTCCTGCTTCTCAGTTGCATTCTTTCCTGAGGCTAGCCATAGAAATTAGAAACCTTCTTGCCCAAGGTGGTTCGTGAAAGCCAAAAGCCAGCCATAAAACCTAAAATTATTCTGTATAAAAACTGGCAATAAAGAAATTATCTGAGCTACCTTGTTTGACTATAGGTCATAATACCCCCATTCCAGAGAGGGCCCTCCCCAATATCCAAAAGGAAGGAATACATGCTCAGAGAGGCCAAGAAGAATCTAGACAAACAGGCCTTACTCAGTTTCTCCATTCAGTCTATTAACATTAGATCATTCCTTTTTGTTCAATCATATTTCTACACAGCTGCCCATACTTTTTTAAACTTAAGCATAAAAATAGACAATTTCATTGATATCTTTGTGTGTTTGTTCTGAAGGCTCCCATGTACACATATTTAAAAAATTATATGTCTTCTTCTCCAGTTGATCTTCTCCAGTTGATTTATTTTTCAACAAATTTTTAGGGGGCCAAGAATACTTGGTCCCTACACTAGGAGGGATGAAAGTTATTAATATATAAAAGGTTATATTTATTGGACAAAATCATGAAAGTGATCAATTGAGAAAAATCTCATATACTATGAAGAAAGTAGAAAGAAAAAATGCATAATATTTGGGATGGATTATTTTGTCTTTGCTTACATAAGACTTATTAAGTAATTGCTATGACTTGAATGTTTTTTCCCTCTGAAACTTATGTTGAAACTTAATCCTCAATGTAATAGTATTAAGAGTTAGTGTCTTTAAGAGGGGACTAGAGGTCAGGCCCAATGGCTCACACCTATAATCCTAGTACTTTGGGAGGCTGAAGTGGGAGGATGGCTGGAGCCCAGCAGTTTGAGGTTGCAGTGAGCTATAATGACACCACTGTACTCTAGCCCAGGTGACAGAGCAAGACCCTGTATCAAAAAAAAAAAAAAAAAAAGGTGATTGAGTCATGAATGGATTAATCCATTCATGGGTTAATGGATTAATGGGTTAATATATTAATGTATTACCATGGAAGTGGGGCTGTTATTATAGCCAGTTTGGGTCTCTCTTGTGTGCCCCTCTTACCCTTTGATGCCTCCCACCATGCTATGATGCAGCATGAGGGCCTCACCAGAAGTAGACCACCAAATGCAGCCCCTTGACCTTGGACTTTCCAGCCTCCAGAACTGTAGGAAATAAATTTCTTTTCTTTGTGAATTACCCAGTTTCGTGTATTCTGTTATAGCAACAGAAAATGACTAAGAGAGTCATTAAAACCCATTCTGTCATCTTTTTTTCTTAATCATTATAAAGTATTTCTATATCAAAGTGGATTCTAAATCATATTTAGAAATGTTTTGCTATAGCTTTTAATACATACTTTAGTATGAAAAACCCTCATAGATATTCCTGCTCAGCCATCCATCCAATAAACAGAGCTTAGGTTGCACATACCATTTAATATTTTTCTCTGGTTCATTTGGCATATTGACACAACAGGGAAAGAGAAATTCACAAGTCTCTTTTCCACCTCACAGTCTGGCCTTGTATCAGTAATTTTTGTAAAAAATGGATTTTCAAGAAGTAATCATATTTTAAAAGCTTTGTAACATAATAAAAAAGAAAATTGAAAATCATACAGTTCATCCTTTTAGTAAATAAATCATTTAGGAAGACCAGAAATATAATGGGGAAAGAAGAAAATTATAACGTGCATAAGAGAAAAAAAGGAATGGTAATTTTGGGGGTAATTACATTTTGATTTTATGTACAGTTCTCTAATTTTTGAATAATAAAAGATACCTTTAGACCAATGGGAAGAAAGAAACTTGTTAGGTACTTGAAATAAAAAATATATATGTATCAATTAATGGTACCAACAGCAATAGTAGTAATAAAATAGAAAATTATCCTCATTATTTCAGACATGGGAAAATAATTTCTGAATGAAGATATAAAATTCCATACATAGATATAACAGAAATATGTGTATTTCTTAATATTATATGTTAAAGGAATAAAGTTTCGTGTTTAAAAACTGTAAAAATGGTTTATTTAAGCCTTTAATGGATCTTCAGAATTCTTTAATTTCTTATTGAAGGAAAATATCTTCCTTCAATTAGTCATACTTGGCTAAAAGCTATTATAAATAACACCAAAATCACAGTGGCAAGTCCAAAGCAGATGATCTGGGTCAGTGGTTCTCCTAGTGGCTCACCTCTCAGGAGGACCTCAAGAACACAGGCTCTTTTCATCTAGTGCTTCCTCCATAGAAGGGATGGAGATCTGACCCCACAGGAATGCACATTTGTTCTGGATAAGAAGTTCCTTTACCTGCCAGCAATGCTTTGGCCAATACCACGATTCATGGACTTACAGAGCACCATCTTGAAGTCCCACTCAACACTATTTTATAGCAGAAGAAGTGTCGCAGGATGGCATTTACTGATCTTTCCACTCATGTCATTGACTTGGATACTCTGCTACAGCATACAGTATATATTTTGAATATATATAGTGTTATTTCTTCTAAAGCCAGAATGCATGGCTCTGAGAATCAAGAGGCAGAAATAGAAGTGGCTCCTCTTACTATTACACCAAATTTTATATTTACAAAAGTTTGGTTCTCATCCCTGAAACTTTGGACCCTACTGATTTAGTGATCTCAGTTCCCAAGAAGCTAAGAAATGTTCCCACTAGGAGATACAATCACTGCTGTATCAAATTGGTGTTGAGACTACCACCTAGTCATTTTGAGCTTTTCATGAATTTATTGTCAAAGAAATAATTTATTGGCTAGAGAGATTAATCCTGATTATCAGGGAGAAATTAAGTTGCTGTTATGCTATGGGCACAGAGAAGACTATATCTGGAATCCAGCGGATTCTCTGGGTTAATCTTTTAACATGTACATATTTAACAATAAAAATTAAGGAAAAACAAGAAAAATACATTAATGATAGGATGACTGAGTCATTAGAACCTTTAGGAATAAAGATTTGAGTTACTCTACCAGATTAATATCTTTGACCAACAGAGACACTGGCTGAGGTCAAAGGAACATGCAATGAATAATGGGAGAAATTATAATTATCAAAGTTCTTATGACTAGTAACAGAAACAAGGACTCTAGCAACTTTGTAGATAGCATTTTTCCTCTTTCTTTTTTATGTCCTTCTTATCTTAAACAAGAATTGGAGGTGATGATTAGTGCTTTTACTTTGTTGCTCAGTTATAGAGTATCCTGGTGAAGTTATAACTGAACCAGTAGAGGAACTAACCTAACTAATAGATCAATAAAGTCATGTTGACTTTATTATCCATGTCTCCTTTTTATGGGCACAGAGGAAGAATATTTTTGTTGAAATAAATGTGGACTTTAGTACTTTTAAAGTTATGACAGGGAGATTACTCAATTTTAAAATAACTTTTCCAACTTTTCCTTCTTATATTTCATGAACATTTTGAGCATTTGAGATTTTTGCTATAGAAGTTTAAAAACATGAAAAGGGATGTGCACAGAGGCTGACATAACAAAGGTAAGGAGTCTGCCACTTATTTGCCAATTGACTTGTTCCAAATTCTATAGTATCTTCTGTAGTGCTAGTTGCACACCTGTATGACAGGTGTACATTCCTGAGACATCTGTTAATTTCTGCTAACAGGTTTTTAGAAGGTGGAAAAGGAACAAAAGGACTTCCTTTGTTTTCTATCAGCATGGTTTGAGCAGCAGCAGTTATATACCATCTAAATCATCCTTTGTCACTTTCAGAACTGGTCTTGTATTCTCTCAGAGGGGTCAGCTGCAGCCAACTATGTCCCCTGTTAACTGGTCACAGAACCATCTCCTGGGGATCCTCCTCTGAGCTCCTGAGACACAAGAAGTATTAATAGCTGGGAGACACCTTATAATAAAGAGTCTGACTTCATTTTTTGAGGTTTGACTTCTGACTTCTCAGACTCACTTCCTCTTTCCCATTTGTCTCCACATCTGGATGTGCTGATAAGAAAGTTCAAGTGGGCCTCTTCATTTGGCACCAGTGGAAAATTGAAACCTTGCAAATTGCCAACACATGCATAGAAAATTTTCCCCAGTCCTACTCTCCAGCCACAGTTATGCCTCAACCCATTCCCTCTGCCTCACTCAAGTCAGCATGGACCAGCTTGTGCCTGTTATTTTTGCTCCAAGAGTCCCAGTGTGAATAAGCATTTTCTCAAATTCATCTGATATGTGGAATATTATCAGCCTCTATATCCTACCAATACTAGAGAGGGAGTCCATCCCATCTTTATGGGTGGGGTACAGCCCTATCTCAGAGAACTGACCAAATTACATATGATTATTCTTGAAGTTCCTAGGTTTCAGTAACCCACCTCTTTCCTTTTGCTTCCCTAATGCACTTGTTATTATTGCTGCATAAAAAATTAGCACCTTAAAGCAAATGTTTATTATTTCAGGTTCTGAGGGATAGGAATGCAAACACAATTTAGTCGGGTGCTTCTGTCTCAAAATCTTTTATGATGCTGCATTCAAACTGTTGACAGGGGCTGCAGTCTCATCTGAAGGCTTATTAACAGAAAGAGAAATCAACTTCCAAGCTCTCTCACATGGTGGTTGGCAGGCTTCAGTTCCTTGCTACATGAGCCTCTCTCTCCACTGGACTGCTTCATAACATGTTGGCTGGCTTTCCTTAGGGGGTAATCCAACAGAGAGTAAAAGAGAACAGGCCAAGACAGAGGCCACTGTCTTTTTATATCACAATATTCAATGTGACATCTCAGTATGTCTGCTTAATTCTATTCATCTAAGCTTCATTAGGTCCACCTCATACTTCAGGGAAGGGTATAGCATAAGGCATGAATACCAGGGGGTGGGTTTTGGAGGTTATTTTATGAACTCTCTATTACACCCAGCCTAGGGATAGTAGCCATTTCATGTTATTATCTCTAAGTTACTAAGGTAACTTTCTGCTTACTTTTCTTCATAGATTACACTTTTGTGCAATCAATGTCTCAGTATTAAATTCTCTCTATTTGAATAAAAAGCATGGCTCAATTTTCCTCACTTAATGCTAAGAGACATAATACTTACGGTCCTCTGCTGGAGTTTCTCTAACCATTCAGCTCACAAATAAAGCAAGCATGGTATAATTTTGTCCACATTCTATTGGTGATAACTCAGTCACATGATTAGCATAATTTCAAAGGAGGCTGAGTATCTGTATAGATGCCATACACAGATAATAGTGAGATTAACAGCTTCTGCCATGCTGATTAATTTTCAAGAAATCATAGACACATTGTTAATACCTCCTAGATACCACTTGCTCAGCTAAATAACTTTCTTTACACAAATAAATTTTTGTAAAACTCAAAACTGTCGCGCCCGCCTCGCCAGCAAGGAAGACGCGGCAACTGGAGTTCTTCTGACCGTGCTTTAATGGGGTTCCCTTTAGACTTGCATGATGCGGAAGACCCTGAGCACAAGCTCTCACACACTTATATACTCTAAGGAAGGGGGGAAGTGATGGGGATAGGTTAAGAGCGCGTGAGGGTTATTACTGATAGGCCAAGCTAAGATCCTTCATATGCATACTTGATGAGACAGGAAAAGCCCCTACACCTGCGCGGTTCACCCTGTTTATCAGTCCTGTAGTATCGGCGTGACCAGGAAGCCGGCGCCATCTTGCAATGGCGTTAACACCGCGCCCCACACAAAACACTTTGCAAGCATAGTGATTCTAACTTATTTGGCTTTTTCCCCATTGAATTTCTCACAATGATGTCATTCATTTCCCCAAAATGAATTGGAAGTAGTAGGAGCTTTCTGTAGTTAATAATTTAAGTCTGTTATTCAAAGGTAATTCAATATAAGATTTTTTTTCAGTTATTATAGAATTAAAACATTGAAATTTGCTATTATATAGTTTTTTCAGCAAGAAATACAGTAAATTGTAGAAACTTTAAACAATTTATAAGCATAAAATACACTGTAATTCATGCACATGTAATTCATGCATATTTCTCTATTTTTTGGAACTTTAAAATCATTAGAGGGTAATGAAAATGAATCTTATCTATGTAAGAGCTTATATGCTATTTTCAAATGCTATGTATCTTTATAGTTGAAACAGATGTAGACAGAATCCATAGTTTAGTTACTAAGCAGGAATTTCTAGTGATGGACTTTATTACTTTTAAAGTTATGACAGCGAGATTATTCAATTTTAAAGTAACTTTTCCGACTTTACTTGCTTATATTTTATGAACATTTTGAGCACTCCATGTATAAAGATATAATTTTGTGGCATTAACAACCAAAAACAGTGGGGCCAAAGCTGTAAAAGTACAGAGTTTTTATATGTTATTGAAGTTAAGCTTGTATAAATTGAAATGAGATTATCATAAGTACAGAATGTTAAATGTAATCTGCATTAGAACTACAAAGAAAATAGCTATAGAATATGCTAAAAAATGAGAAGGAAATTTAAATATTTCACAGCAAATAATCAACTAAACAAGACCCAAAGACAGTATTGCAGAAAATGAAAGACAAAAGAAGCTATAAAGCATATAGAAAAAAAAATAGCAAGGTGACAGAAATTAAGTTCCCCCTTCTCAGTAATTACTTTAAATATAAATGGGTTGAACTCTCCATCCAAAAGACAGAGATTGTCAATAAATAGAAAACTTGATCTGACAACAGTCATGCACCACTTAACAAGAGGCTATGTTCTGAGAAAAACATCATTAGGTGATTTCATCATACTGAGAACATCAGTATAATTACACAAACTTAGATGGTAGAGCATACTATACACCTAAGCTATATGGTATAGCTTATTGCTCCTAGGCTACAAGACTGTACTGCAGATTACTATATAGAATATTGCAGGCAAGAAGATATTCCATGCAAATAATAATCAAAAGAGAGCAGGAGTATCTATAATGAGACAAAGATAGACAATATATTAATTAAAAGTTCAATAAAAGATATACAAATGATAAACAATCACACACCCAAATAAGACCTTCAAATATAAGAAGCAAAAACTGATAGAATTGAAGGCAGAAATAGGTTCATAACTACAGTTGGAGACTTTAATACCCCACTCTCAATAATGGATAGTACAATTAGGTGGAATAAGGCAATAGAGGACTTGAGAAATACCTTAAACCAAATAGATCTAACAGACATATATAGTAAACTTCACCCAACAACAGAGTATATATTCTTCTCAAATGTGCAAGGGACATTTGCCAAGGTAGATGATGTGTTAAGGCACAAATTAGGTTTCAGTAGATTTAAAAAGACAAATATTGTACAAAGCATCTTCTGTAAACACAATGGGGTGAAGTTAGAAATCATAACAGAAGGAAAATGGGAAAATACACAAATCTTTGGAAATTAAACATTTTCTTTTTTATTTTTGTATTTTGTATTGCTTCATTTACTTTAAATATCTGTTCCCAATTTTTTTTTTTTTTTTACATATTGAAATATTTATTGCAAGGAACTGGCTTATGTGATTGTAGGGCTGGCTGGGCATGTCTGAAATCCACACAGCAGGCTGTCAGGAGGAACAGGCTAGAACTCTTGTCCACAGGCTGAAGCTGCTATTGACAGCTGGAATTGCCTCTTCTTCAGGGAAGCCTCATCTCTTAAACACATTCTTAAACAACCAATTGATCAAAGAAGAAATCACAAAGGAAATTAGAAAAACTTAGAGATAAATGAAAACAAAAACACAGTGTACCAAAACTCATGGCACACAGAGAAAGCAGTACTAAGGGGAAAATTTATAACTATAAATGCTTATATTTAAAACCAAGAATGATCTCAAATTAACAACTTTACAACTTAAGAAACTAAAAAAAGAAGAACTAAATGCAAAGCTAGCAGAAGGAAGGAAATAACAAAGATTAGAGCACAGATCAATAAAATATAAAATGGAAAAACAATAGGGAAAATTAATGGAACAAAAATTGGTTCTTGAAGAGATCAACAAAATTGATAAACTTTAGCAAGATAGGCAAAGGAAAAAATGAACGGACTCAAATTACTAAAATTGGAAATGAAAGTAAGGATATTACTATTGACTCTATAGAATTAAAAAGGAATATAAGGAAGCACTATAAGCAATTTTATGTGAACAAATTTGAGAACCTAGATGATATGGAAAAGTTCCTAGAAACACAAAACCTATGGAGACTAAATCATGAAGAAATTGAAAATCTGAATAGACCTGTAACTAGTAAGAATCAGTGTAAGAGATGTAAGTAAAGAAACCAAAGTGTGCTTTTCCTACTTTTATGCACTTAATACAACACAGAATACTTTACCTCTGGTCACCAAAATGTATAGGGATTTCTCGCAACACACAAGTTAACAACTCTGCAGAAACACAAGCTGGGTATTCCTATAATTCAACTCCATTGTGAAAAATATCTACCTGAGGACTCTGTCCAACAGGACTACCCCTCATTTCAGATGCAAGTCAATTGTAAGCACAGGTTATGATCTGTACTTCTAATTAACCAGCTATAAATTGGGGTTTCCACAACTCCTGGCTTTGAATAATTTGCTAGAATGGCCCACAGAACTCAAAGAAACACTTATGTTTACCTATTTATTATTGAAACAAATTACAAATAATACAGATGAACAGCCAGATGGAAAAGGTGCATAGGGCAAGATATATGGGAAAGGGGACAGAGCTTCCATGCCACCCTCCAGGAATCTCTACATGTCCAGCTATTCAGAAGCTTTCTAAATCATTTTTTTTTTTGGGTTTCATGAAGGCTTCATTTTGTAGGCACAATTGATTACATCATTTGCCACTGGTGATCAAATATCTTCAGCCTCTCTCCTCTGCAGAGGTGGGGAGTGTTTGGCCACAGTCCTGACCATCCAATTATGTCTTGGTCTTTCCTGAGACCAGTCCCTATCCTGAGGCTGTTGGGGCCCAAGCCACCAGTCATCTCATTAGCATACAAAAGACATTCTTATCAATCCAGAGATTCTAATGGTTTTAGGAGCTGTGTGTCAGGAAGGGAGAATGAAAACCAAATATATATTTCACTATATATATAGTGCTATATATATATTTATATTTCACTATATATAAATATATATTTCATATATATATATATTTCACTATATATTTATATATATTTCACTATCAGTAATCAAAAATCTCCTAACAAAGAAAAGCCTTGGACCTGATGGCTTTACTGGTTTTTTCTACCAAATATATTTAAAGAAGAACTAATACCAATTCTTCTCAAACCTTTCTACAAAATTGAAGATGTAGGAACACTTTCTAGCTCACTCTATGAGGCCAGTATTACCCTGATGCCAAAGTCAGACATAGACACTATAAGAAAAGAAAACTACAGACCATCATCCTTTATAAATATTCATGCAAGTATCCTCAACAAAATATTAGCAAATCAAATTCAGCAGCACATTAAAAGGATTATATATATTGACCAAATATGATTTATCTGGGACGCAAGTATGTTTGAACATACAAAAATTAATCAGTGTAATATACCACATTAATAGATGAATGGGGAAAAGATCACATGATCACTTCAATTGGTAAAGAAAAAGCATTTAACAAATTCAACACCCTTTCATGATAAGAACACTCAAACTAAGAAAAAAAAGGAAACTACCTCAACATAATAAAAGACACACAAAAAACCTACAGTGAATATCATGCTCAATGGTGAAAGACTGAAAGTCTTTCCTCTAAGGTCAGGAATAAGGCAAGGATGCCTACTTTGCCACTTCCATTGAATGTAGTGTTAAAAGTTCTATGCAAGAAAACCCTGAAGATTCCACACACACACACACAAATCCTGTTAGAATTAATAAATGAATTCAGAAAAATAGCAGGATTCAAAGTCAACATAAAAAAATAAGTTGCATTTCTATACATGACAATGAAAAGTCTGAAAAAGAAATTATAAAAACAATTCTATAATAGCATCAAACAGAATAAAATACTTAGGAATTAACTAAACCAAGGAAATGAAAGACCTATATAATGGACTATAAAACATTGCTGAAAGAAATATAAGAAGACATAAATAAATAGTAACACATCCAATGTTCATGGATTGGAAGATTTAATACTGTTAAGATGTTAATGTTACCCAAAGCAATCTATAGAGTCAATAAACTCCCTATCAAACTCCCAATGATAGTTTTTGCAGAAATAGAAAAACCCTTCTTGAAATTTGGAATCTCACAGGACTCTGAATAGCTAAAATAATCTTGAAAAGGAAGAATAAATCTGGAGCACTCACACTTCCTGGTTTTGAAACTTTCTACAAAGCTACAGTATTCAAAATAGTGACGTATTGTCATAAAGTCAAACATATAGACCAATGGAATGGAATAGAGCCCAGAAATATTAGGTCTAGCATACTAGGTCAAATGATTTTTGACATGGATCTTGAGGATATCGAATGAAGAAATGCTGGGAACTGACATTATACTTTCCTAGTTTAAGAATTAAATTTAGTGAGTAATGTATGTGCTCTGCCCAGAGCATTTGAGAGTAATGTTTTCCGGACAGGGACGCTGTGACAAACAAGGTTGCTGCCTAGAGGCACAACAAAGGACCTGAGTTTCTGCAAGTAAGCAATAGCTGCACAGCCCCACAGCAGTGGGGGTCTGGAGGCCACACAATAAACACATTGTTCCTAGGATTGCTGCTTAGCCCCATAAGATGGCTGATTAGCCAATGACAGGTAAGATCTCTCAAGGGAGGGACGACCTAAGACAGTCACAGCCACGGGGGGTCAACCTAGAGGAACTGGGGACAGAAAATGCCCCTGTGGCTGCCTTGCCTAACTTTGCTAATCTCCGTCTATAATCTATGCCTGGTTGCTAGAGCACCCACCTGGAAACTTTGAGTCAGGGGACATCTGTGTCCTTAAGGCTACGTGTTCTGGAATTTATGGCCATTGCTAAAATGCCTGGGTGGTCATGTATAAGGAACTAACTTTGATTTTTTAAAGTATAAAATAAAAATGACCAGTGCATTGGGCACTCGAGTCTTGTAACCATCTTTGTATGTGTCTGTGTGTTTCTTTGTGTTCTGTGTTCATCCCCTGTCCTGCTAACGGGCCACGGCAAAGAAAGGATCATCTTTTGAACTAAAGGTGCGAAGGAAACTGAAAATCCATATATAAAAGAATGAAGTTGGACTCTTACTTATTACCATATAAAAACTAACTCAAAGTGAATCAAAGATCTAAATGTACAATCTAAAGTTATAAAACCCTTAGAAGAAAACATAGAACAAAGGATTCATGATATTGGATTTGGGAATGATTTCTTGCATATGACACCAAAGGCACAGGCAAGAAAAAAAAAACAAAAAACAGACAAACTGGACTTCAGTTAAATTGTTATGTTTAATTTAACTTCAGTTAAATTAAAATGTCTTAGGAAGACAGGATGTGGAGGCTCACACTTATAATCCCAGCACCCTGTGAGGTGGAGGCAGGAAGATCATATGAGGCTGGAGTTTGAGACCAACCTAAGTGAGAATGAGACTGTATCTCTACTAAAAATGGAAAAATAAGCTAGGCATAGTGGCACTTGCCTGTAGTCCCAGTTATTCAGTAGGCTGAGGCAGGAGAATTGCTTGAGCCCAGGAGTTTCAGGTTGCAGTGAGCTATGATCATGCCACTGTACTCTAGGCAAAAAAAAAAAAAAAAAAAAAAAAAAAATCTACTTATCTGTCTATCTATCTATTCATCTGTCTTATGCATCAAAATCAACAGGGAGCAACTTGAATCTATGCTCCCAGATTAAAATAATAATAATAATAATTTTTTAAAAAGTAAAAAGGTAACTCATAAAATGGGAGAAAATATTTCCAAATCATATACATGATAAGGGATTGATATCAAGTATATAAATACAACTCCTTAAACTCAAACAACCCAATTTACATATGGGCAAAGGACTTGAATAGACATTTCTCCAGAGGAGATAAATAAATGGCTAATAAGCACATGTAAACAGGCTCAACAATACTAATCATTAGGGAAATACAAATTAAAACTATAATTTGATATCACCTCACACCTGTGGTAACTCAGAACTCAATACCCCAAAGTATGGTACCTTGGCATGCTGAGTGCTTTGAACTGAAGGACATTGGCAAGGCCTCAGAAGTGAGTACTTTCTGACCTTCTTCTCTGTCCTATTGTCTCTTTCCCTTCTTACTCCTCTGAAGTGAATCAGAAATCAGAATTCCACTTTTGCTAGGTCACTGAAACTAGAACTCCTCTCCCTCAAAGCAAGACATAAAATCTAGAAAGGTCACTCTCTCCCCTCTCCCTTATCCCTTGGGGACTCTCACTCTAAAGGAGTCCTGCCCCATACATAGGAGGAAGGAATGCTACACAGAGTACCCAAGAAGAATTTTAAGATAGGTTTTGCTACCTTTCTCTCCTCAGTCTATTAACATGAGATCATACCATTTTTGTCCTATTACATTTCTACATGGCTGTCCCTTCCTCATCTAACCTAAGTATAAAAATAGACAGTTTTACCTAGGTCTTTGGGTCTACCTTTTTGAAGCCTGCTGTATCATGTAGAACTTTGACTAAATAAGTATGTAATGCTTTTCTCGTTAACCTTCTTTTGTTATAAGAGTGACCCTTATGATGACTGAGGAAATGTGTCACATCTGTCTAACCCTACATGCCCATTAGGATAGCTAAGATCAGAAAAACAGAAAATAACAAGTGTTGGGCAGGATGTGCAATAACTGGAACACTTTGCACTATTGGTGGGAATGTAAAATGGTGTAGTCATAGTGGAAAACATTGTGTTAATTCTTGAAAAATATTCTAATAGAATTACCATGTGATCTAGTAATTTCATTTCTGAGTATATATTCTAAAGAACTGAAAGCAGAGTCTAAAAAAGACACTTGTACCACGATGTTCACAGCAGCATTACTCATAATACCTAAAACACAGAAGCAATCCGAAGTGTCCATTGAAGGATGAATGGATAAGCAAAATGTGGTATATATTACTATATACAATAGAATATTATTTGGCTTTAAAAAGAAGGAAAATTCTGACGTAAGTTATGACATGAATGAACCTTTAGGACATTACGCTATTATTAAATAAGCCCGTCACCAAAAGGTAAATACTATATGATTATATGAGGTACTTAGAGTAAGTCAAGTAACTAGAATGGTGGTTGCCAGAGGCTGAGGGGAACAGAGAATGGTGAATTAATTGTTTAATGCGTACAAAGTTTTAGTTTTATGAGATGAAAAGAGTTCTGGAGATGGATGGTGGTGATGTATGCACAATAATTATGAATGTAATTAACACTACAGAACTCTATCCTTAAAAATTGTTAAGATGATAATTTTTATGTCATTTGTATTTTACCACAATAAAAAAATTGGAAAAAAAAGATTTGGAAAAAAATTTACAATTCTTTTAAAATACAATTTATAAATTTAAATTATCTAGAATCTCTAGTTGTTTCTAAAAATTAAAACCATAAAATGATCATTTAAAACCTACCTCAAATGTCTAAAAAGGTCAGAGTGCTGTAGATTTAATAGTTTCAAGTAGACCTCTTCTAATGTATGTAAAATAGTTTCCATAAGCACATACACGTGTTGATAGAGAACAAGAATCTGCATTTTTAAGATTGTCTCACTTATTGAGCTGGATTATGTAGCAATATTGGAACACAATGTTGTCAACTAAAGCTCAGATTTGGCTTGGCAAGCACACTTCAGCTTTGTTTTTTTTTTTTTTTTTTTTTTTTTTTTGAGACAGAGTCTCGCTTTGTTGCCCAGGCTAGAGTGAGTGCCGTGGCGTCAGCCTAGCTCACAGCAACCTCAAACTCCTGGGCTCGAGTGATCCTTCTGCCTCAGCCTCCCGGGTAGCTGGGACTACAGGCATGCGCCACCATGCCCGGCTAATTTTTTTATATATATATCAGTTGGCCAATTAATTTCTTTCTATTTATAGTAGAGACGGGGTCTCGCTCTTGCTCAGGCTGGTTTTGAACTCCTGACCTTGAGCAATCCGCCCGCCTCGGCCTCCCAAGAGCTAGGATTACAGGCGTGAGCCACAGCGCCCGGCCTCACACTTCAGCTTTGATACAGTCTTTAGTAGCATTCCTGAAATTAGTTTCCAAAACTATAAATTTGCTGAGGCTATTTGGCAGTTTAACTGTGTGTCTCTTTATGTAATGATTTAGCAATAGGTAATGTTGTAACAAAGTGTTTGGAATGTGGCAGGAAATCCTCACTATACTGAGGGGTTAAGTTGGAGAGAACAATAGGATCTTTTGAAATCAAAACAATCTTTTCTAATATAATCGTCTATGCAATGTTAAGTGAAAATCACATTAGCACACTAAGGTTAAATTCAATTGTGTGAAAAGACAAGTGCAATGTTGTCAAATGCATATGATAAGCTGGTCAGAATATGCTTTAAATTATTAACATTAATTAATGATGGATTTAAGAGCTTTAAAAACAAACACTAGTCAAAATCCACTTCTCGATAAATTCATATGTTCAAAACGCAAGAGTCAAGGTTCAATTTACAGAATGCCAAAATCCAACTGAAAAAATGCACTCAAGGGGACTCAGGTGATTGAGGTATTTAAATGAGTACACAGATTAGGTGGTGAGTTTTTGTTTTCACTTAAAATGAATGGAATTTTCTTCTCAGACCAAAGTGTTTCAGGCAAGGTAGGCTTTTTATCTGATCTAACCAGATTTTATAAAATCCCAGCTTTAGTTTCTGTTGCCTGTTTGTTTAAAGCAAGTGACCCGTATTCATTTTACAGCCAAAAGTTCAAAGGTTCTCCTCAGAAAAGTTTCCTAATCTTTTTCTCTATTTTCTGGGCCTTCATTTTGTTTTCTTGCTCCTTTTAGATTAAGGGGTTCTCAGCATTGAAGATTTTATCTTTTTTTTCTTCACATTAATAAAGGTTTAATGATAATGTGTTTCAGCCTGAAGGCTCTGCAAAATTGAAACAAAGGGAATGGGATTCTTATCTTACGTGTGTCTTTTTTTTTTTTTTTCTTCTGCAAAAATTGTACCCTCAGAAATTTTGCTTCTGCAAAAGTATCCCTTCACAAGATGTAGAAAGAAGCACCTCCAGGGGTTTTACCCTGCAGGTGACCTCCTAGGGTAATAAAAATTGCTAGAAGAACCTGATAGAGGTTTTTAATTTTTCTCCTCCCTTTTATTTGAAGGGCTGGGTGGTGGATGTAGGCATACATTTTTATCTGATAAGGAAAACTTCTCTAGTCTTTGGTTCTTGCAGTAATTAGGCAATAGAACTGCTTCTGATTTCTGTTCTACTGCCTTTCAGTCCAGTGTTATTACTGTTTTCTTGTTTGTCAAAAAATCTTCTGATTTCACATCTGCCAACTTACTCTCATTCTCATTAAAACTTTATCTACAAAAACCTTTCTTTCAAAAAGTTTTACTCTCTTAGAGAGGCCTAGCTAAAATTCCTTTCATTCTTTCATATTAATTAAAACCACCTTTCCTCTAGATAGTTTCACTGTAAAAATAATATAATAAAAGCAGAAACAAAGGAGAGGGAAAATGAAACTGGGAAAAATGGTTACTTGTTTTGGAATCTTTAACTGTAAGCTTGTGGTGGGTGGATACTCATATTAAGTAACTAGCTTGGCTTTTATTTTCAAATTCATTCCTCAAATCTTTATTCAGACTCCTTTCTTCTAAAATGGAAGAAGTACAGAAGGGAACATCACATAGTTATTAAAACTAACCAGAATGCATCCATCTGGCATGCCTTTCAGGAAACCAGCCCACTAATATTTGCTATGGGTTTGATGACTCAACCTCTCAAGATGCAGCACAAGGATGAATTTACTCATTTTTGCAGAACTGCCAAATCTCATTCATTGGAGCAAAGGCTCCTCATTTTGGTCTCATTCTTAGACAGTTGTTTATGTATTTAAAAAATCTTCCTCAGTGGTTAGATTTTGTCATGAATTTCTAAATAGCAAGTAAACATATTCCTTCCTCCACTCTCTCCTCCATGATCCACTTCAGCTTTTTGGCCACTGAGCCTAGTTTTCTTTCTCTTTCTCTCTTTCTTCCTCTCTTCCCATTGAATCTAGTTCTATCCTTCCATCTTTCCTTATTTTTAGTCCTTCCTTCTTTACCCCTTCTCTTTTCAGTTTATCCACATCTTTAGTCTCATTTTTTTCCTTGGAGGCTCCATTTTTATCTCTTCCACTGCATTTGTGTAATTTGCTCCACTTAAAAAAAAATTCGTTTCCCCCATTTTTTCGAAACTCTTCATCTATGTCTCTATCCGCCTCCTGCCTTTATTTTAAAATAATAATAACGTTTACCGAATGCTGGGTGCAGGCACGATGCCAAGTACCACCCTCTCTGTACTTTCTTGAGGGAGAGGTACTTTTATTACCTTGTACCTTGGATGAGAAACAAAGGCACAGAATTCAAGTAACACGCTATACCCCGCAATTTGGCTCTGGAAGCAATGCACTTTAAAATAAAAAAGCTCTTTAAAAGTTTTATCAGCTACAAAGACCATTAGTAAAATAAATGCAAATTACAAATGAAACTCTTATCTTTTGATGGGGCACTATGGGGCAAGTTACCAGTTTTGCCCACTTTAAAAAAAAAAAAAAAGTTCTTTCCCTACTTTTGAGCCTCCTGCCATTTAACATTTAACATTTCGAGGCCGGTCTTCCCATTTGGCTCGGGAAACGTGTCTTTTATTATGAGTCAGCACAGCCCGCTCCTCCTTGCCAAGCGGCTGACGCTCGCGGCGGAGGCGCCGAGGCGGCCGCTCGGGGGCGAGGGCTCGCGCCCGCTCCTCCCGCTTTACGGCTGCTGAAAACCCGGCCGGCCCGGCAGCCGTACCGCAGACGAGCCCGAGCCCGCGCCCGCGCCCGCGCCGCTCAGGTAATACGAGTCCTTCTCTTTTCAAAGTTTTTGCCAGAAGCAGCTCCGAGGCGGCGCGTCCTCGGCCGAGCGGTCCGGTCCGGGAGTTCCTCGCCCCTCCTCCCGCCTAGGCTGGCGCGGCTGCGGTGCTGGCCGCGCCCCTGGTCGCCCACCCGGCTGGAAGTCCCGGGGCCGGGGGCGCCGGGTCGGCGGCGGGGCGAGAGCGACCCCGCGGGGAGGCGCGCGGGGCACCTGGCGGAGGCAAGCCCGGGGCCCCGCGCTGGTCAAAGGAACTACCACCTTTTCGAGGCCCCCGCCCACTTTTCCAAGCAGGCTGTCTTAAGAAGTGAGCCTCGCAGCTCCCAATTCCCGGCTTCTGACACGTTCACTAACGCATGCACCCCACGACGGCCGGGACGCGGGTAAACAAGCGGCCCGCGGACCGGTGCCGTGGGGACGGCTCGCCTCAGAGTGACGCCCCCGTGTGTAGAATGCAGCTCCAGAGGACGTGCAGGATGGCTTTCTCAAGGAAGTTTATGAGAGGCCGTTGAAAGCAGCCTGTGATTAGAGCCTGCCCTAGTTTCCACCCCAGTGTCTGGCTTACTACCACATTTGCCCTCCAGTTTAGATAATCATAATATTCCATAGCTCGGAGCTCCATAGCTCATAGTTCCATAGCTTGTCCCTCGTGTTTTCCTTTGCATTTAAAATTAAAATTTTTTTTTTCTTTTTTATTGGGCATCTCATCTTTTAGTGTCTTGTGTTCTTTTTTGTCCCTTTCACTGTTAGGATAAGAATATGATAACAACTACACATATAGTGTCCTTCACATTTCTCTTCTATTGCCCTTAGTAGTTAGTCTTTGCTTACTAGGGTTTGCATCCTGAGGAGTGGATTAGTCAACTGTGGATTAAGTTACTGAACTGAATGCTCTGCTGCAGTTAGCCCTGCAGAACAGAGAAGATAGATTTGTTTGAAATGGCCTTAGAAAGGTAGATGATGATATCGCTTCTGTTTATAGACTACATCTTGACAGACATAAGCAATTATGTCATAGGTTTCTGTAGTATTCACTGCAGTCAGTTCAATTCAGTAACAATTCTTTGAATGTCGTCCACGGGCTAGATCCTGTGCCAACTGGAGAGAAAGAAATTCAGTTCCTGTCCTTCAGAGACTCCATGTCCAGGAGAAGGGACCATAGTCAGCACTGGGATAGTGGTACAAAGTGCTCTGGGAGAATGGGGGAGGAAAAGATGAAAGGATTGGGTTTTAAACTGGGTGTTGGTGTTTGAGTAGGATTTCCCCCATTTCTTTTTTTCTCTCCTCTAAGAATTTTTAATGGAAAAGGGAGTTCTTTCAACAATAGCTTCACTTTAAACTGTTCAGAGATTTTTCTCCTTTACAATAAGCAGTACTCTCTGGTCTGAAGACTTCTGGGAAATATAAAAGTAACTCCTCGTGATAAGGGTGATCTAATGCATTCCTGATCCCATCCAAAGAGTGTTAAAGGCTTTTATTATAGGACCAACAAGAGTGAAATGTTACAATTTATTAATTACATAAAGACTTATATTCATAAAGAGACCTTAATATTTAATCATTCACTTAGTCAACAATTGTTTATCAATTGCTTACTGTGTGCCAAGCACTGTTCTTGGCATGAAATAAAGCAGAGAACAAAGCAGAACACTGTCTCCTTGGAACATACATTCTAGTGGAGGGAGACAGGCAGCATATATAATAAGAACAATATAAGGGAATACCGCAATAAGTGGTATGGAGAAACATAAAACAAGAAAGACTCTGTGTGTGTGTTTAGCAATTTAAAATATGATTGTAAGGGAAGCCCTCAAGAGAAGGTGATGTTTCCTCATACTTGAAGCTGGTGAGGGAGTGAGCCATAGGAGATCTGAGGCAAGAGCTTTCCAGGCACAGAGAAATAGCAAGTGCAGAGGCCCTGTGTATTGGTGTGTTCAGGCCCCAGCAAAGAATCTTGTGTGGCTGGAGTAGAATGAAGGAGGAAGGAGTAGGAGGATATGTGGTCTTAGAGGCTAGATGTTACCAGCCCCTAGGCTTATGTCATAGGTGCTAGATAATACTATATGGTCTAGTAAGCTGTTGTAATGATAGCCTTTATATGAAGCCATGTGAGAGACTATTGGAGCATTTTGCCTGGAGAAATGACACAATCTAACACATCCCTTTAATGCCATTACTCTGGCTACTGTGTTGAGAATAGACTGAAGGAAAGCAAGGACAGAAGCAGGGACACTAGTTAGGTCATAATGATCCATATCATAGACCATGGTGGGGCATAAACCAGGATGGTAGCAGTAGAGGTGGTGAATAGTTGATTCTGAATATATTTTGAAGGTATAATCCATAGATTTGATGACAGATCAGATATGTAGTATGAGAGTAGAAGAAGGAGAACTTAATTGCCTAAGCATCTGAAAAGATAGAATTTCTATGAACTGACATGGGAAAGATAGCAGGAAGAAGATGTATGATTTGGGATTAAGAATTTGTATTTGTACATGTTAAGTGTTAGATAAATTTCATTATAGATACACAAATGGAGATATCAAGCAGGCAGATAGTTGAAGACCAGGTTAATGACAAATGTTTAGGACTCTACATCATATAGCTGGTTTTAAAAACAAAGAGATTGAACGAATTAATCAAACGTATGTGTGTTTAGAAAATTGAAGAGGACCAAGAACTGAGCTTTGGTACAGTCCAGTGTTATGAGATGAGGAGGAACCAGCAAAGAGGTATTAGAGGTAAAAGGAAAAACAGGAGAATATGGGATCCTGAATATCACATGAAGTGTTTCAAGAAGTAGGGAGCTGGTTAGCTGGTTAGTTTTAAAAATGAGGATTGAGAATTTATTTAGCAAAAATTTTCATGGGGTGGTAGAAGAGAAAGCTTGGCTGGAATGTGTTTGACAAAGTTGAATGGCAGACATTGAAAAGGATAATGGTACAGAGCCCTTCAAAATCTTTAGAGAAAAAGGAGGGAGAAAAATAGAACATTAGTTGTAGGATCATATGATGTAAAGAGAGTTTTAAAAATGTACAAAACAATGGTATGCTAATGAGAAAGAGGCAATGGAGATGGGAAATTTTTAAATTTATTTATTTATTTTTAGAAACAGGGTCTCATTCCAACACCCAGGTTGGAGTGCAGTGGTGCAGTCATGGCTCACTGCAGCCTTAAACTCCTGGGCTCAAGTCATTCTCCTGCCTCAGCCTCCTAAGTATCTGGAACTATAGACATGTGCTATCACACCTGGCTAATCTTAAATTTTTTTTGTAGAGATGGTATTTCACTGTGTTGCCCAGGCTGTTCTCAAACTCCTAGCCGCAAGCAATCCTCCTGCCTCAGCCTCCCAAAGTGCTGGGATTATAGGGGTCAGCCAACGTGCCTGGCCTGAGGTGGAAAATTTGATGATGCAGAAGAGAGAGGAGAGCGGCATTCTTGAGTAGATGAGAAGGGATACCTGGATACAACAAGAGAAGTTATCTGTTGTTAAGATCATGGGCTACTTATCTGAAGTAATAAGAGAGAAGGAAAATTGTGTGGGCACAGATGCAGGTGGGGAATGTGGATGTTCTCTTTGTATCACTTCTCTTTTCTCATTGTCAGAGACAGTCATGATGCGTGGGAAATTTGTGGGAATTGTTACCTTTTTTCCCATTTGGTCTTTGAGATTCTGAGAATTGCTGGAAGCAAAGAACTTTGTGTTTTGCTGAGGAAATAAGAGGGAGAATTTCTACCTTGTGTTCTGCTTGGGAAAAGACTTAGAAAGAAAGTTGACATTACAGAATCATAGTTAGCTAAGGGAGAAGGAGGAAATAAGACAAGCTGGATCATATGGGAAATCAAAGAAAGGTTCTGATGAAGAGGTTAAGAACATTGAATATCACCTCCCATGCGTTGGATAACTATGGTAAAGTTCTAAGAATATTACCATTATTACCAAAAAGATCGTTAGCTTTTTAACTAACAAATATGATCAAATGCAGAACAGTGTTGTTGCTGGTGGTGAATCTAATTATGAAGAGGTGGTTTTAGATTTGGGAAGAGATATTAGCTAGGATTAGATTTCAGATTGGATTTTGAAAATGATGTAAAAAAGACAGGATTGTCAATAAATAGGCTGTAGAGAATGGTAGCGTTTTGACAATGTTGCTCATGGATATTGAACAATTTGGCAAGGTGGAGAGAATTGTTAATGGAAATGCACCTTGTTTGACTTTCCTTCACTTATTTAGGGACCATTAGTTTGTTGAATCCTTGTTATAAAATAAGGTTCTGTGTGAGGTCCTGGCAGGGGATGATGACTACTATGTTCATGACTTGATCTCTACCTTCAAATTATTATTTTTTAGTACAGAAAGGAAAGAAAATATATGCAAATATTCTGATACAATTGATAAATACCTTATGAAGAGTATTGTGTGCTTTGAAGTTACTGGGTTCTAAAAAAGTTTTTATTATAGAAATTATCAGAAACTCAAAAATAGAATAGTATAATGAACCCTATTATATTCATTGCCCTTCAAAATCTGTCAATTTTCTGCCCATCTTGTATGTTGTGGGAGGGTAGAGAAATGAGAAATTGTTTTTGTTGATAGATCAGGACATGAAGACTTCATGGAGCCTCTTCTATATGGAGAGGTGGACAGAACATTGAGTTGAATTGTAGAGTTCTTGGATCTAGTTCTGTGTATGCCAGTAGCTTGTTAGGTAACTTTCTATCATTTCATTTCTCTATTCTTCACTTTTATTCTCTGTAGAATGTGATTGTTATTCTACATCAGGGGTCTGCAAAATATGGCTGTGAGGCCAATTCTAGCCTGCCACCTCTTTTTGTAAATAAAGTTTCATGGGAATACGACTCTATCAGTTTATTGTCTATTTCTGCATTTGCCACAGACCATAGGGCTGAATAGTTGAAACAGAGACTGTATGGTCTGGGAAGCCTCAAATATTTACTATCTGTCCCTTTACAAAGTGTCTGCCAACTACTGCTCTACATGATCTCTGAGGTTCCTTTAGCTCCAATATATTAATCTATTAAATGACTAAAAATTAGTAATAGTAGCTAATATTTTTTGAGCATTTACTGAGAGCCATTATTATTCTTTTGCTTTGTATGTAATCACTTATTTAATCTTTACCAAACTATCAGATAGTTTCTGTTATTTTTACAAATGAAAAAACTAAGACATTAGGTGGATAACTTGCCCAGGGTTACAAGTAACTAATGTAGCCAAGCAGTCCTGTTTCAGCATCCATATCCTTAGCAATAATGCTATATTATCTTTGTGTATATTTTATATATGTATATATTTTTTATAAAAATATATTTGTATATATTTTTATGATATATACAAAATAAATATATTTGTATATATATTTTATAAAAAATATATATAAAAATAATTTTAGCCAATCAGAATGAACATTAATTCATAAATCAATAATTTGCATTTAAGTAAGGTCCTATATTATAATGACAGATGTAAAGGCTTTAAAATGCTGATTAATCCTAAATTATTCATTACAGTTGAATACAGAATTAAATCCAAATATGCCTGTATAGAAAATTTTAGTACACAATGGTTTTCTCATGACATCTTAGTGGATTTTTGAAAGCAGAATGCTTCACTTAAAAAGTAAGTAAATATAAAATGATATAGCAGTAGGAGCCTATTATTGTTTCTACTGACAATATTTACCAGGTTTCAGGAGTTCATCTCTAGTATGGTAGATGATTGGTATAAAAGATTAGGGAGTTAGGGGTTCTAGTCTCAGTTCTGTCCCCAGCTAGTTTGTATCCAGGTCTTGCCTGGCCTTCAGTTTTTTTTTTTTTTACCAAAAAGTGAGGAGATAGCTTAAAATCACTTTTAGGGCTTTCTACAGCTCAAAAATATTATGGTCAAATACTTTTTTTACATAGTACATTCAAGAAATAAATGAGGTATCTTTGTGGGAATGAGGTTTGTTAAGGCAAAAATTTAAGATCTCCTTTTTTCTCTCTCTACACACATAAAACACATGTATAAATATGTATACACGTAGATGTCAGCACGCACATACTGTGTAAATAAAAATTGATTCAATTGTTTTTATGTTTCATTTATTAGAAATCTATAGTCATATTTAGTGTATAGGTAGTAAAATATATATCCTATGTTTGTGAGTTTTTGTGTTTGTATGGGGGAATAGATACTTTTTTTCCCTTTAGCCAAAAACATGCAGTTGTATGGGAAGTGAGTCTGATGAATTCTTTGACCTCTGTGATCTGGCAGTGTGTCTCATTTTTTTTCAAACCAAAATTTGATTCATTGCACAATTTGTTTTTCAGTTAAAAAGTTAACAGTATTCCTGAAATCAGGGTTTTCTGTTTTGCACTGTGCATGGGATGTTGATGTCAGACAAAATTGTAAATTAATTGTTTGACATTTTGATCTGAGCGGTTCAGATAAGAAAGGTGATTTATCTTGCATAGAAACCTAGTATTTTCAACTCAGCATAACTGTTGCCTAACTACTTGTTTATAAATGTAGTTTTGGTTTTAAAAAGTTAAGTTTTAATCATAATGAGAATTTATGCTCTCAGTATTAATTACTAAAGTATGATTTGATAGGAATATATTAAAGATATTTTAATTTTTAGGTATTCTATCATGAAAGACTTCAGAAGTGCTAAGAATCCTTTAAAAACAGATAATCAAAATTCCATAATTTTAAACTTACTTTCATTGTATGTAATATCACATTTTTAAAAATATATAATGGATGGCTTTTTGCTTTTTTACAATCTTGGTGTGTAAAATTACTCATGAACTTCTTCAGTTTTAGGAGTTTATTATATTGGCCCAGCCTTTTCTTTGGGTAAATTTATGCATAGGCTGTGCTTTCTTACTCCTGTGCATCAAGTACAATTATTACTAGTGATGAAAATAACCTCAAATAATGTACCCCTAAATGTATTTTGGATCTCTTTATCTTTTAAGCATAGAAAGTAGAGAAAGATCATTGATTAAAATACTTTTAAACAAATCGTACTATCTCTGTAAATAGTGTGTGAGTATATTTTCATTTCAGTTTAATGCACTACTTAGTAATTGGACAACTTGGTATGTGGTTCTAAGAAGCACTTGAATCTTACTCAGTACCTAGTGGGGACCATTCAGGTTTTTTGAACCAAACCTTAAATATATTCCCTGCTAGGCTTCAGAACTCTCAGAATGCTCAAACCAAAGTAAACACCTTTTGGGACACTCTAACACTTTTTTAAAATGCTGGTCATAGAAGTCAGTTTGAAATTTTTAATCATATTCAGGTGATAAAAGCCTCTTTTATCTGACCTTCTTAGATGAAGAGATGTGATGAGATGAAGATCGAGATAAACTTAAAAAACCTTGTGGTTTTGTACATTTTCCTTAAATTTAATTATGTTAGAGTCCCAGAAAACTTTAAAAATAAGAGCCAGGTATTTTCAAGCGAATGGCTACTAATTATGCAGGAAGCCTATTCTTGTGTTTACATGTTTGAAAATGCCTCAAGGCTTTATTGGCTCTTGTTTAGTGAGATGAGACAGTGTCTGAATAGTATTACCTAGGGAGGCTTTGTTTACAAAGGTACATGATTCCCAGGATAAGCCCATTTTTAGCATGGCATACCTTGAATTTACCCATCCCCTCTTGCACACCCCACCTGCTTGATTTCCGATGAATGTTATTTCCATATGTGCCCATAAGTGTTGATATATTAGTTCCAATTTAATGGTGAGTACATGTGGTGTTTGTTTTCCATTCTTGTGATACTTCACTTGGAAGAATGGTCTCCAGTTCCATCCAGGTTAATAGAGGAGGTATTAGTTTACTATCTTTTTTATGGCTGAGTAGTACTTCATGGTGTGTGTGTGTGTGTGTGTGTGTGTATGTATGTGTGTATATATATATATATATATATATATATATATATATATACACCACATTTTATAAATCCACTTATATATTGATAGGCTCTTGAGATATTTCCACTTTTTGCAATTGTGAATTGTGCTGCTATAAACATTCGGGTCTTTTTTATAGAATGTCTTTTTTTCCTTTGGGTAGATACCCAGTCATGAGATTGCTGGATCAAATGGTAGTTCTACTTTCAGCTCTTTGAGGTATCTCTGTACTCCTTTCCATAGACGTTGTACTAGTTTGCAGTCCCACCAGCAGTGGGTGAATTTTCCTGTCTCTATATCCATGCCCACATTTGTTGTTATGGGACTTTTTGATAAAAGCCTTTCTCATTGCAATTAAGTGATATTTCATTGTGGTTTTGATTTGAATTTCCCTGATGATTAGAAATGTTGAGCATTTTTTCATATGTTTGCTGCCATTAGTCTACCTTCTTTTAAAAGGCTTCTGTTTATGTCCTTTGCCCACTTTTTAATAGGGTTGTTTGATTTCGTGCTGATTTTCCCAAGTTGTATATATGTATATAGATTCCAGCTAGCCCTTCATCGGATGCATAGCATGCACATATTTTCTCCCATTCTGTAGATTGTCTGTTTGGTCTGGTGATAGTTTCCTTGACTGTGCAGGAGCTTTTTAACCACTTAGGTACAAGTGCCGACTATAGTCAATAGTCACAGATGAACCGAGCGTCGACTTTAGCCAACAGCAGTGATATGAAGGCTCATAGCCAAGCGTCAACTTTAGCCGACAGCTGTGATATGACTTTTCTAATTTTTCATTTATCAAAATAAAATTGTGAACATTTAAAAATAACATAATAAAAACATATATGTTGTCCCGGCCCGCGGGACCTTCTGTTACTCGCGGGGGCGAGGGGGACCGTGCCTGAAAGAGATGGGTGAGAGAAAGAAACGAGACCAAGCAAATGGTTGTCAAGGTCTGCTTTACTTAGATTCTTAGTAGGTTTTATAAGCATACAGAAACAAAGAAGTAGAAACAAAAAAATAGAGTGGGGCGACGATGAGGCTTGGGTCTGGGTTAATCAGCCCCAATCAGCGTCTTATCGGTATCCTGTTTTTGACTGGTTACTCATCTTCAACCTGGCAGGTGGTCAGGAACAATTGCAGTCAGCACTCTCTGGAGCATCTCGTGGTCAGCACGTCATGGAATGCATTCTTCTCGGAGCTATAGCTGGAATTTTTTAGGGTGAAGTCCGTGCGTAGGACGAGTCATAGGGGAGTTGAGGGTCTTTGAGGGTCCTTGCCTCTAACAATATGTATATGGTACTTATTCTGATTTACATTACAAGTAAAGCTGCCTGTAAAGTAAAACAAGCTTTCCAGTGCTTTAAAGCTTTTCTCAACACACAAGAGCAAAACGGTATTCGTCGTCAATGCACAGTATAAACTATTGTGTGGACTATTAGTGCTGGCTTTGGGCAAGGTTTCACGGCAGGTGAGCATCATACTGAAGTGGTTAATTGGATCAGGTCCCATTTATTTATTTTTCTTGTTGCTGTGATTGCCTTTGGGGTCTTCTTCATAAATTCTTTGCCAAGGCCAATGTCTATTAAAGTATTTCCAACATTTCCTACTAAAATTCTTATGGTTTCATGCCTTAGATTTAAGTTTGTTATCCACTGTGAGTTGATTTTTGTAAGAGGTGAAGATCCTGCTTTAGTCTTGTACATGTGGCTATCCACTTTTTCCAGCACCATTATTGAATAGGGATTCTTTTCCCTGGTGTATATTTTTGTCTGTTTTGTCAAAGATCAGATGGCAATATGAGGATGGTTTTATATCTAGGTTCTTTGTTCTGTTCCATTGGTCTGTCTCTGTTCTTGTGCCAATATCATGCTGTTTTAATTACTATAGCCATGTAGTATAGCTCGAAGTCTAGTAAATTGATGCCTCACAATTTGTTCTTTTTGCTAAGGTTGCTTTGGCTATAGGGGGTCTTCTCTGGTTCTGTACTAAGTGTAGAATTATTTCTTCTAGATCTGTGGACAATGATGTTGGTATTTTGATAGGGATTGCATTGAATTTATAGATAACTTTGGGTAGTATAGACATTTAACAACGTTGATTCTGCCCATCCATGAGCATGGTATGTTTTTTCCTCTGTTTATGTCCTCTGCTGTTTCGTTACTCAGTGTTTCATAGTTCTCCCTGTGGAGGTCTTTTACTGCCTTGGTTAAATATGTTCCTAGGTTTCAAGAACCTTTGTTTTAGAAGGTTAGATATTCATATCCTTGAAGAATGGGACCAGGTGATATCATGCGGTCTCATCTATCTCTATAATCTTGGTATATGTGCTGGAATTACTCAGACAAAACTTGAAAGGGAAAATGGGAGAGCAAATACAAAGAGGAGTTTTGTTAAAGGCCCTAAGTATCTACACAGATTGTATCTTCCTGTGGAACCTAGAGTTGGAGGAAAATAGCATTTCAACATTATCTAAGGCACTATTAATAACATTGTGCCACATTTAGTTTTATCCATATTAATGTCTACAAGAACTACATTAAGAACACTTTCTCATTTTGTCTAACCAATATTATATGAAGATAATTATTATATTACTAGTGTCTGAGAAATGGTCTGGGATTTTAGTCTCATGTATTATTATATGAATGGTATATATGTAGTGTCAAAGTACAATTTACATATATCTTATGTTTAATAACTTATAAGATATTTTGAGCTTCATTTATTAGAAAATTTATGATTTATATTTATATGAAATAGCTACCTTCTGTGTAGATTTAAGCTATACAAGCAATGAATTAAAGACTGGAAGATTGGAGATACTGTTGAAATTTTGTACTATAATAGTAATAGCCACTTCTCCAATAGACTTTTCCCATGCCTTTTAGGTTATCTGAACAAAGCAAAGAATTACTGCCTCTCTTTTTAGTTTTTACTCTATCTGAATGTTTCTCATAATGTTATGGTAGTGATATTTAAACATTAGTTCCAGATCATTGTCATCTTTATTATATGTCTTATCAATTTTCCAAGGTTAAAGCAGAAGTATAAAAGTATATAGTTTTTTTTTTCCATTTGCTATAAGAATGTTGAGTTTAGTGCTTAGGAAGGGCAAGACAGAGAGTGAGCATATTCATCTTCTCAAGTAGATTTTGAACAGTCCATCAGTTGAAAAGAATGTAATGTTTTTCTCAAAATTCTTAATTTCATTCAGAATGAAAAAATGATAAAAAAAATAAATTTATTTTAATGATTATTAAATCTTGGACATTTTCAAGGTATAAAAAACCTGAAATTGTATAAATACAAGGTTGCTTGGTTTTTACTTTTGCCAAGGATAACATGGTATCCTGACATATGTCTCTAACCTCTGTAGCAATCTCAATTTGGTGAAATTGCTGTGAATTCTGCTAGTACTGAGGGTTTAATTTATTGCAATATTAGAGACACAGTATTAGTGAGATTCAAGTGACTTATCACCACCAATTCTTCCCTTGAATGGAGAAAGTTGCTCTTTTTTTAAATTTTTTATTTTCCCCCCTACCCCTCCCTGCTGGAGAAAATTGCTTGTGATTTCATTGCTGCTAGGTTTATATCTATAAAAAAGCAGCTGTTCTTTTATTTGTTCAATATCAAATATAAAATCTAATTGTGTGATTTTTTTCATATAATTGTTATCAGGAATTCAATTTTAAAGCAAGCTGAAAACTACATAATAGGAGCTTGTATTATAATCTAGACATTATATTAGTATGTGTTCAATTTGAACTCCTTTAAAGCATTTTTATGATGAAAACACCCATCACATTGTGTTCAGGTCAAAATAGTTAAACATCTTGTAAATTTATGTTTGATAAAAAAGGTCTGTATCTCTGATTATTTAAAGACATTACTTCACATGCCTTCTTTTTGGTTTAGATATTTTTTGGAGGTAGTGGAAAAGAAATCTTTACTCATTTTCACAACATATATTTTGACTACATTGCTCATCTTTCAATTTAAAGACAAAAATAATATTGAAACCAATAATACACTGTTTATTAAAGCAGTGCTAAGGACATTGGAGGTATTAAGGAAGACAGACTGACAGACACCTGTCAGTTTGATGTCTGCATTTTAGTAGCTTGCTTTTAAGCAGTTGTAAACCGTGCTATGATGACTGCTTTTTCTTTGTCTTTGTCTTGCGCTACATCTCTTTCTCCACCCATAATAGTTCACTATGTAAGAATTACTGTGAGACTAAGGTGACATGTGGGAAACTGCATTTTCTTACATACATACATAGTTTGTAGTTAGTAGGTTAGTCAAGTTTGGGTTTAGATCTCAGTTTTCCACCTCAGTGCTGTATTTCTCTGTGTTTCTTGACAACTTGGTTCACTTAGATTTTCCCCTTTCTAAAATGGGAATGATTTTCCTACCTCTGAAGCTTTTTTTGTATGTAAAGTACCTACTTTATCAACTGACATCTAATCATAAATGTTATTGTTCTTCTCTTTTCCCTTTCCTTTTTACAATTTTCTCATTCTCCACAGACTTCAGGAAGGGATCTGGTAAGATCAGATATAGGCTAGGAAGAAACCATTTTCATTCCCTGTTCTTTGCCAAGCTGCAAGAAAGGGCTTACTACTGATCAGTAAGGTAGGATTGTAAAGTTTTTGTCAGGTATGTGAGGGGATTTCCTTGTTGGTGGAAGACTGGGTAGATTTTACAAGTTACCATTCATCAACATTTGTCTGATATTCAATCATCTAATAATATCACTGCTCTGTTTAGTAATCTCTGGTGGATGGTTCACTGCCTTCTGGATGAAGCCAATGAATGAATGAGGCCAATAGTACTCTGGCCTCTATTAAAGACTCTAGCCTCGTCTGTCCTTCATCCTAAGCATAATCTTTAATCTAATTCCCCCATCCTCACACCAAATATAATCTTTTTATTCTCCCATCTTTGCACACATGTGATCCCTTTGCCTGGAATGTCTTTCTATGTTCTCTAAACGACAAATACCTACATATCCAGTGAAAATATTTTTGTTTCTGTAAATGCCCCTTCCCCACAGTCACTTTCCCTTCACTGTGGTTCTATTGATATCTTGCCTTGTACATATGATTGCCTCTACTAGTACAGTTTTTGTTACATATTCATCCCCCTGTGCCCCACATTCCATTTGCTACATGGCCAGAGACAGTGTCTTTTAATCTTTGCCTCTTTACTCATCTAGCTTTAATTACAGTGCCCAGAATGTGCTTATTAAATGAATTTATCTTTATGATAAACATAAATACTCTATAATATTTTATAACACAGCAGCCCAAATTAAAGCTACTCCCCAATCTCTACCCCGCCTTTGTGAAAATGTACTTCCCTAATAGATTATAAACTCGTAAGTATACTCTATTTAGCCTTGCCTGTCATACAGAGGTTCCTAGGCTAACATCAGGTAGGATTGGTGCCTGAAGATATAACTTTGTCTTATCATTTCATTGTCGTTGCTGCTTAAACAGAGTTGGTATACTTACAGAGGAAGATAGATTAATAGGTAGGATGTGGGGATTTCCTTTACCTGAAATTGTCTGACAGTGCCAGGTGTTGCCCAGGTTTGCTCATTTGTAAGTTTACAAGGGAGGATAACATATACATTGTGTGTGTATGTGGGTGGGGGTAGCGTGTGGAGGTGGTATAGGAGTAAGGAAGATAAGGAATCCCAAGGGTCAAGGGAAGTCTGTTTCTAGATAGTCCCCACAGACTTGAAGGAAGAAGGTAAGGAAAAATTTGTGAGTAAAGAGGCAAGAACTTGAGAGTATGAATGACGTTCAAATGTTGTATTAAGCATGTGGAGCTAAACAGAAAGGAGTGAGTGAGGGTCAATAACAGAATTGGAGTTGAACTTAATTACAAATGAGCCACATACAGTTCTCAGGAATGCCATCTACTGGGTCCCTGCTTACTTCTTGAGGCACTTAATGGCACCAGGTTACATTGAAATCAGCTGGTTGTGTTTTTCCAAATATAAACACTGAGATAAGTGGTCTGGAACATGGTCTGTGGACGGGTCCTGGAAAGCAAGGATTTTTATAGTGATCATAGATAACTGGATACTATTTTGGCCTGTAATTCAATTCAGTTAAGTTCAGTTATATTTAGAAACACGGAATAGCTACCTTTTGCTGGACAAAACAAATAAAAAGATGGACCCTGATTTGATCCTTACAGAGCTTATGGTATAATTGGGGGAGTAAGAAAAGCAACAATTATGAAAAGGGAAGAAAGGGGATAATACAGAAGGTAAGATTTTTTTTAAATTCACAAACTATTTTTATTTTAATTTATTAAGAAGAGAAATTTATTCATGACAGTTCTGGAGGTTGGGAAGTCCAAGATCAAGGCATCAGCAGATTCCATGTCAGGTGCAGGCCTCCCTGCCATGTCCTCACATGGCAGAAGGGCAAATCACAAAACTGTGTTTTTTTTGTTTTTTTTTATTTCAGCATATTATGGGGGTACAGATTTTAAGGTTTCAATAAATGCCCATTTCCCCCCCTCCCCCCAAAAGTCTGAGTCTCCATCATGACCATCCCCCAGATGGTGCACATGTCACTCCTTATGTATGTATATACCCACCCCCCTCCCCCCTCCCACCTGCCCAATACCCTATTACTGTAGTACCTATGTGTCCACTTAGGTGCTACTCAGTTAATACCAGTTTGCTGGAGAATATATCTAGTGCTTGTTTTTCCATTCTTGGGATACTTCACTTAGTAGTATGGGTTCCAGCTCTAACCAGGAAAATATAAGATGTGCTATATCACCATTGTTTCTTAGAGCTGAATAGTACTCCATGGTATACATATACCACATTTTATTAATCCATTCTTGGATTGATGGGCACTTGGGCTGTTTCCACAGCCTTGCGATTATGAATTGTGCTGCTATAAACATTCGAGTGCAGGTGTCTTTTTTGTAGAGTGTCATTGGATCATTTGGGTAGATGCTCAGCAATGGGATTGCTGGATCAAATGGTAGATTCACTTGTATCGCTTTAAGGTATCTCCATATTGCTTTCCACAGAGGTTGAACTAGTTTGCAGTCCCACCAGCAGTGTAGGAGTGTTCCTCTCTCTCCGCAACCATGCCAGCATTTATTGTTTGGAGATTTTTTGATAAAGGCCATTCTCACTGGGGTTAAGTGATATCTCATTGTGGTTTTGATTTGCATTTCCCTGATGATTAGAGATGTTGAGCATTTTTTCATATGTTTGTTGGCCATTCTTCTGTCTTCTTTAGAAAAGTTTCTGTTCAAGTCCTTTGCCCACTTTTTAATGGGGTTATTTGATTTTTTCTTGCTGATTTTCGTGAGTTCTAAGTATATTCTAGTTATCAGTCCCTTATCGGATGCATAGGCTGCAAAAATTTTCTCCCATTCTGTTGATTGTCTGTTTACTTTCATGACTATTTCTTTGGCTGTGCAGAAGCTTTGTAGTTTGATCATGTCCCATTTATTTATTTTTGTTGCTGCTGTGATTGCCTTTGGGGACTTCTTCATAAACTCTTTGCCCAGGCCGATGTCTAGGAGAGTGTTTCCAACTTTTTCCTCTAGAGTTCTAATAGTTTCATACCTTAGGTTTAAGTCTGTTATCCAGCGTGAGTTGGTTTTTGTGAGAGGTGAAAGGTGTGGGTCCTGTTTTAGCCTTCTACAGGTGGCTATCCAGTTTTCCCAGCACCATTTATTGAAAAGGGACTCTTTTCCCCAGTGTATGTTTTTGTCTGCTTTGTCAAAGATTAAATGGCTATATGAGGATGGTTTTATATCAGGATTCTCACATCTGTTCCACTGGTCAATATTCCTATTTTTGTGCCAATACCATATTGATTTAATTACTACAGCTTTGTAGTATAGTTTGATATCTGGCATATTAATGCCTCCCATTTTGTTTTTGTTGCCTAGAATTGCTCTTGATATTCGGGGTCTTCTTTGGTTCCATACGAAGTGTAAAATTATTTTTCCTATATCTGTGAAGAATGCTGATGGGATTTTAATAGGTATTGCATTGAATCTGTAGATCAGTTTGGGTAGTATAGACATTTTGATGATATTGAGTCTGCTGATCCACGAGCATGGTATGGATTTCCATCTGTTTACATCCTCTGCTATTTCCTTCCTCAGTGTTTCATAGTTCTCCCTGTAGAGGTCTTTTACATCCTTGGTTAAGTATATTCCTAGGTACTTTAATTTCTTTGTTGCTATTGTGAACGGAATTGAGTCTTTGATTTGGTTCTCAATTAGATTGTTGTTGGCGTATATGAATGCCTCTGATTTCTGTGTATTGATTTTGTATCCTGAGACTTTACTAAATTCATTGATCAGTTCCAGGAGTTTCTTGGTTGAATCTTTGGGGTTTTCTAGATACAATATCATATCATCAGGAAACAGTGAAAGTTTGATCTCTTCTGCCCCTATTTGGATACCTTTGATTCCATTTTCCTGTCTGATTGCTGTAGCCATGACTTCCAGCACTATGTTGAACAGAAGTGGAGATAGTGGGCAGCCTTGTCTGGTTCCAGTTCTAAGTGGGAATGATTTCAATTTTTCCCCATTCAGTATGATGTTGGCTATGGGTCTGTCATATATGGCTTGTATCATTTTTAGGTATGTCCCTTGTATGCCTATTTTCTTAAGTGTTCGTATCATGAAAGGGTGTTGAATTTTGTCAAAAACTTTTTCTGCATCTATTGAAAGAATCATGTGGTCTTTGTTTTTGCTTCCATTTATGTGGTGAATTGCATTTATAGATTTACATATGTTGAACCATCCCTGCATCCCTGGGATGAAGCCCACTTGGTCGTGGTGGATTATTTTTTTGATAAGTGTCTGGATTGGGTTAGCTAAGATTTTGTTGAAAATTTTTGCATCTATATTCATTAGGGATATTGGTCTGTAGTTTTCTTTTTTTGTTGCATCCTTTCCTGGTTTTGGTATCAGAGTAATATTCGCTTCATAAAAGGTGTCGGGGAGGTTTCCGTTCTTCTTGATGTTGTGGAATAGTTTCTGCAAGATAGGTACTAGTTCTTCTTTGTAAGTGTGGTAAAATTCAAGTGTGAAGCCATCTGGACCAGGACTTTTCTTTTTAGGGAGATTTTTAATTGCTGTTTCTATTTCAGCAGTTGATATTGGTCTGTTCAGGGAATCTATTTCTTCTTGGTTGAGCCTAGGGAGGCTGTGTGTTTCTAGCAATTTGTCCATTTCCTCCACATTTTCCAGTTTGTGTGCATAAAGATTTTTGTAGTATTCATAATTTGTATCTTGTATCTCTTTGGGATCAGTTGTGATATCTCCTTTTTTGTTCCTGATGGAGCTTATTAGAAATTTCTCTTTTCTGCTTTTCGTTAGCTTAGCCAATGATGTGTCAATTTTGTTTATTTTTTCAAAGAACCAACTTTTTGTTTTATTAATCTCCTGAATAGCTTTCCTGTTTTCAATTTCGTTTAGTTCTGATTTGATCTTGTTGATTTCACTTCTTCTGCTGGGTTTGGGGTTGGTCTGCTCTTCTTTTGCCAGCTCTTTGAGTCGTTTCATTAGATTGTCTATTTGTGATCTTCTTGTCTTTTGGTTGTAGGCATTTATGGAGATAAACTTTCCTCTCAGAACTGCTTTAGCTGTGTCCCACAGGAGTTGATAACTTGTCTCTCCATTGTCATTTTCTTCATAGAATTTTTTTATTTCTGTCTTGATTTCTTCATTTATGAAGTAATCATTTAGTACGAGGTTGTTTAATTTCCACGTTTTTGTGTAGAAATGTGAGTTTCTGTTAGGGTTGATTTCTAGTTTTATTCTACTGTGATCTGAGAAGGTACATGGTATGATTTCTATTTTTTTAAATTTCTTGAGATTTTCTTTGTGTCCTAGGATATGGTTAATCTTAGAGAATGTCCCGTGAGCTGATGAGAAGAATGCATATTCAGTGGATTTTGGGTAGAATCTTCTGTAGATGTCAGTCAGACCCAGTTGTTCTAGAGTTTTGTTTAAGTCCATTATTTCTTTATTAATTTTCTGTTTGGAGGATCTGTCTCGTGCTGTCAGTGGGGTGTTGATATCTCTGGCGATTGTGGAGTTGCTATTAGTCCATTTGCTTAGCTCCAGTAAGGTTTGCGTTATGAATCTTGGTGCACCTAAGTTGGGTGCATATATATTTAAAATTGTTATCTCTTCTTGTTGAAGTGTGCCCTTCACCATTATATAATGACGCTCTTTGTCTTTCACTACTTTTGTTGGTTTAAAAACTAAATCGTCTGAAATTAGAACTGCCACACCAGCCTTCTTTTGGCTTCTATTTGCTTGGAATATTGACCTCAGCCCTTTTATTTTTAGTCTATATGCATCCTTGCAGGTTAGATGTGTTTCCTGAAGACAGCATATACTTGGCCTGTATTTTCTTATCCATTCAGCCAGCCTATGTCTCTTGAGTGGAGAGTTTAAGCCATTCACATTTATTGAGAGAACTGATAGGTAAGGTAGATTACTGATCATTCTGTTGGGTTGGATGTTGTTGCTATGATTTCTGTCTTGAGCCATTGTAATATCTGGCCTTTAATATCTTTGGGTTTTGGTTGTTTTTATATTCGTGGGTTATTATTATGATGTTCCATGCATAATGCTGTTTTAAGTACTTCTTGTAGGGCTGGTCTTGTCTTGGTGAATTCTCTGAGCCTTTGCTTGTCTGAGAATGTGTTTATTTCTCCTTCATATATGAAGCTTAGTTTTGCAGGGAATAATATTCTAGGCTGGGCATTGTTTTGTTTCAAAAGAGTGAGAATGGGGCCCCAGTCTCTCCTTACTTGTAAAGTCTCATTAGAGAAGTCTGATGTTATTCGAATTGGCTTTCCCTTGTATGTGACTTGCTTCTTTTGTCTTACAGCTCTTAGAAGGGCCTCTGTAGTTGATACTTTGGTCAGTCTTAAGACTGCATGTCGTGACGTCTTCCTGTTTGCATTGAATCTCCCAGGGGTCCTCTGAGCTTCTTGAACTTGTATATCCAGATTTTGAGCAAGGCCTGGGAAATTTTTCTCTATTATATCTTCAAACAGCTTGTCCAACCCTTGAGTGTTGTCTTTTTCCCCTTCTGGTAACCCTATGACCCTCACATTAGGTTTCTTCAGATAATCCCACAGCTCTTGTAGGCTTTGCTCTTTTCTCGTGTTTCTCTGCTCTATTTCTGTGACTGATTTATTTAATTGGAGGTTGTTATTTTCAAGCTCTGAGATTCTTTCTTCTGTTTGATCTACCCTGTTCTTGAGACTTTCCACTGTATTTTGTAGTTCCTTGAATTGATTCTTCATTTCCAGGAGTTCGGTTACACTTTTCTTCATTGTGTCTATTTCTTTTCCCATATCCTGAAGGCTTTTTGTGGTTTCTTTGTGTTGGTTATTGAGTTGTTGTTGCAGCTGGGTGAGTGTTCTTATGATCCACATATGAAATTCCTCTTCTGTTATATTGGTTGCCTGATTTTGGTTGGTGTCCGTTTCTAGGGGGCTGGTGCTCCTCTTTGGGGGTGTGTTTTCCGTTTGGTTCTTCATATTTCCTGAGTTCTTGCGCTGATTTCTTCCCATGTCGATCAGTTGTTGTTTCTTTCCTTAGGTTATTGTTTGGATATTCACACACCTTGTTTAGTTTCTGAGGTGTTAGGTGGTGTGTGTGGATGAAATTGGACCACTCCCTGTATATTGAGTCAATGGGTGCCGTGGAAAGGCTGTGCAAGATGCCGTACCTGTCAGTAGGTGGCGTTTGCGTGGAGGAACAGGCTATGCTGTTGATTTTGTGTCCTGTTATCAGCTGTTGTTCTGGGCAGAGCTTGGTTGGGTAAGGCTGCCCTTAGGCAGTTAGCAGGGGTCAAAGTTCTGTTCTCAGCTTCCAGGGAAAGCTGTCAGGGCGGGGCTGGAATGGTCCCACTCAGCCAGAAAGTCTGTGTGTGGGGGTGGGGCTGTCTGAGACCCGCAGTCTGGAGCGGGCCTCGCTTCTTTCCACCTTCCCCAACTCTGCAGCTATTCCTGGACCTCTGGCAGCAGGCCAGACCACAAGCCACCAGGCCTCCCAGGACTGTGATGCCGGCAGGGAGGTTCCCTGCACAGGAACGCCACCTGGGTTGGGCGCACGGCCTCCTCCTTTTGGGAGGAGGGTTGCCCTCTAGGATGCCGATCCACCCCTGGAGGCACACACACCTCAGTAGGCTGTTCACGTATAACCCTTCTGTGCCCCGGGGAATGCTAGCCCTCGGTGCAGGGTATCTGGTCTGCAGGTCCGACCTCTGGGTCCCAGAGTTCAAACTGTATCCCCATCAGGGAGAGGATTTCCGGTCCCAATTCACCCACAGGGAGCCCAAGCTGGGTCTCTGTCTCTCAGCCTCTGAGTCGGCACCGTTCTCCTGGGAACACCGTGCCAGCAGCACCTGGGAGGGCGGGCGGGTGGGGAGCTCACAGTCTGAGTTCCCCTGAATCAGCTGTAGGGTCCCAAAAGGGAAGGTCCCGTTCCCTGGAGGTGCCTCTAGCTGGTGTCTGTATTGTCTCTCTGGGCAGCCGTGGGTAGGGTCGGCGGAGGGGAGGAGGAGGTAATATGGCGCCTGCCTCGTGGCTCGGGTCTGTGCACACAGAGGTGCCCGGAGAAGTTGGGAACCTGGTGCCACGTCTGCTACAGGCTCACCGCTGGCTTGCGGCGGCCGTGTCTGGTCTGGTGTCCGCTGGTCTCTCCACCCGCTGGTGAGCCCACCAGCAGTCCCAAATGCAGGGGAGGGGAAACAGCAAATCCACCTACCCTTGCTGCTGGTCTCCGGGCTGCTCCGGTGGTCTCAGCCTCCAGTTCTCCTCCGCAGCCTCCTCCCGTGGAGTCTCCCGGGGTCTCAGGTTCCCCTCCTTCCGGCCCTCGTCCGCTGTATGCTCGTCTTCTTGCTTCTTTCCTCTAATTTCTGCTAGAATCTGTCTTTTCTGCAGAGACACTCTGTCTGTCGGTGTTATTCGTCCGCCATCTTGCTCCACCCCCCAAAACTGTGTTTTTATCTGTGACTTTGATTTCTGTTTTATTTTGTGGACAAGCTTGGTGATCGTTTGATGCTGATATTGTTACATAATAGTAAGTTATGTATTTAGGATTTGCTTTTTCAAAAATTTATTATGCCTACTCCAATTTGCAGCTCTTTCGTTTCTTCTATTGATATTGAACACATGAATATAAGAAATGAGATTAGTAAATTTGAAAAAAAGTAATATTTTTAGAACATCAGCTTTTTGTTTAGCAGCTTTATTTTGTGTGTTCTTCATTAAAAGCCATCTTTCTTGGAAATATGTAACTATCTAATTAAATAAATTAAATCTAGTAATTTGTTGGTTTATAATAATCAACATCATTTTTACATTTGACTGATTGTATTAATCTTTAGAGAACATGGTTCTTATGTTCTTAGAGATATAAATTACTTTAAGAGATCATTTAGTTCATGCCTTTTCATTTAGAAAGAGGTATTACATGACTTGCTCAGACACTGATAGGTCTGACTCAAATGAGGCCAACCTGGGACTAAAAACTGGTATTCTGGCCCATAGTCTAGTCTCTGCCACTATCTAAATTCCATGCATTGGTTAATTTTTTAAAAATTTTTTAAAAAGCCTTGTTATAGGTAATGGCCATTACATGTTTTCATTACATGTACTTTTATTCATTATTTCGCATTAATTTGATAGAGATACTAAACTACCCAGGATTGCTTCCTAATTTAGTTAATATTTTCTTCAAGCCTTTGTTATGTTTCTTGGGGCAACAAAGATGGTCAGAATAGCAAGCCAGCACTCTTCCAAGGTAGAGAAGAACTTTAGAAAATGGGGAAGAGAGTAGGGGAAGGTGGGTGGGAGGGAAGGAATGGTTCAGTGGCATGGTTCCCAAGATATTTAGGAAATTTTCACTTGTCTTTGACAAAATGAGAAAATAAAGATTATGTAGTGAGCTTTTCCATTCTCCTTTATTTTGTGACTCTGTCTGTTCTACTCTTTTTAAATGATGTTATTGACAAAAATAAAAGTTGCGAATCCTTTCATATATTTCTTTGTTATGTTTTTAACTTTATGGGTCCATGAAGTCTAATGATGTAGAAGATGCACTTCCAGAATCTGTAGTGTTGTTTAGAGAGAAAAGGCCCACATGGGGCTTTATAATAGAAGATTGAGTGATATGAGGGACTAGCTGCCTGGGATGAGAGAGATGCTTACAGAACAGTATGTTTTAAAATGGAGGAGATGTCAGGTTTGACAATAATGCGGAAGAGGGGAAAAGAAGGTTAACTATTTATTTAGTTGGTTTTCTCAGGATCAGTGAGGTTTGCATGTAGAAAACATGTAATGGACAATGACTTGAAGGAATGCTCATTTGGAATTCTGGGAGTCTGGACTGGATTCATTCAGTAATCTTAGCTCAATTATAGAATTTCTGAGTGTTTCATTCTTAAAATGTGAATTACAAATGCTAATTTTTAAAGTACTTTAGAATCCTCAAGTGAAGTGTATCATTGTAAGCTTCAAAAACAGTTTCTTCAGTTGGAAGCATTCTTGAAATGTGATTCAACTGAAGCTTTACAAAGTAGTATTTGAGGTCCCAGTGACAGACAGCAATCTTGCCTTTTCATGTTTTCAAAACCACCTGCATGTTATATTGTATGTGTTCTGTAATTATGAAATGATGTGAAAAAATTATTTCATTTTTTGGAAATTTGTATTTAACATGTTAATGGATACTGGCAACATTATGAAGGTTAAAATGAAACCTGTTTTGTAGATAATTTGATTTTATAGGAACATAAATGCATGTTGCTAATGCAAAGTAAAGACTAAAACCAAAAACATTCTTCCTTCCCTCAATAAAACCCATAAATAATTTTTAGCAAATAAGAAGATTATGATAAAATATGTTGAGAGTCATAGTATTTGGAATCAAAATATAGAGTAGAGCATACTATTTTTATTTTTTTCTCATCATATCATATAAATTAAAGCCCTAAATTTGTTTTCTTCTTGGATCAGGGAAAGAATTCAAAGATCAATTTTATATTTGGTTAGCTTTTCTGTTTGTGTATAAAAACAGTATGGGAAAAACAGAAGCATTTCGTATTTATTTCTATTTGAATAAATTTTGGATAGAAAAAACAAAATGTTACAGATCATGTATTTGAGACTCATTTATTGTATCATTTTCTGATAGAAAAGTACAATTATTTAAAAATAGAGTATTACTCTGATTTATTACATTAATTTCAAATTGATTTTCAGAGAATTGTATTGAAAAAGGAACATTATATATATATATATAAACATTTTTCTAATCAAAATAGTACAGCATTATTATAAAACATTCAGAAAACCTAAAAGGTTATAAAGAAATGGCAAAACAAACAAAACACCTATAATTTACTACCTAGAGATGCTCTGTTAAATCTTGGCATTTTTTTCTTCAGGTCTCTTTTTCTATTTTTTTTATTTCTTACATTTTAGAGATCATACCAGAAAGTGTAGTAGTTTGCTTTTTCAACACAAATTATAGAGAACATTTTAAATATCCTTTTAAACTTTGCAAATTTAATTTTGATGACTACATACTACATCATCTGGCTGGGCCATAATTAACTATTTCTCTATTGTTGGACATTTGAGTCATTTTCACAAATATTAAATCTTTAAATTAATGCAAGTTTTGTTGAAGCTTTCTTCTTCAATTGAGTAAGCTTATTTAAAAGTCTTTTCTTAAGATTAGATTTTTCTCTTATCTTATCCCCCCAGTTCATATGCTAGCTCATTCCTGGAATGTTTCCTTCCCTATTCTTTATAATCTTGAAAAAGCCTTGTACTCTACTGCTAGTATATCAGCTTCAGCTTACTTGTAATGGATGTATTGCCATTGTACAATGGAAATGTATATATGGCTCCTTTCATCCAGTTACCATGAGCCTCAACAGGAGGTCCTTATGCAACTCGAGAGCCATAAATGTGCTTACAGATAATATATGTGAAGATCTACATGGGATGTTGGAAATGAAAATAGTGCTATTCACTGTACAGTTATATTTTTTTCTAGTGTCAAGCATTTTACTTGAGTTGTATGCAAAATGAAGCATTTTATGCCAATATTAATACTGATGGATATATAAATTAAGTATTGATTTTTTTATGTATAATTTATTTTTATTGCTCTCAAGAGTACAATAAGAGCTTCTCAGTATTATAAACATTCTGTTGGCTATACAGGTCATATCTGAGTTTAATAATTATATCCTTTTCAAAAAAATTTATCACTTTGTAGGAAAAGATGGATAGTGTTGTAGGCAGCACTACTGAACAAAATGCTTGGTCTTTATTCCCCTTGAAGGCTATATGGGTTTTTCCCTGGTTTAAGATCTTTTTTATTCACATTGGAAAACTACTACAACTTTGGGCAAAAGTAGATTGCTATTCAAAGAATATATATATATATTTTGGAAACTTTCCTTTCTTTTCTCAATATTCCTTTTCTCAAACTTCATAGTAATTTATTTTGAAACTAAATGTGAAATAAAATTTAATTGGATGTTGAAATTATTTTTGGAAATAGTCACAAAATATGATTATTAACCAAGGTCTCTACTTAGAAGATGCTTTTTGATAGCATTGGAATTTCTGTGCTACAGTTCCCTTATATACTTTATTTTTTATTTTTTTAATAATTTCTTTTTGACCAAGTAGTACTCCATGTTACCTTATATACTTTAAAGAACTTCTAAGACAACAATATTCTTTCTGTCTCTTTCTCTCCCCACCCTGTATGTGTGTGTATGTGTGTGTGTGTGTGTGTATACATGTGTAGGTGTGTGAGTTTATTGTTCTTTGAATATCTATATGTGAAAATTACTATAAAACATAATTATTTGTCATCTATATACTATTATTTTCATATCTTATTAAAATAATAATTAGAGGTAAAAATCATTGTGTGTTCTTACGGTTATCTTCTAATTAGATTATTTTGGGAATTTGTTGTATAATAAGATATGATTTCTTTCTCAGGTTTTCATTTGCAAAAATATTTCTCATTTTTAATAGTCTATTCACTTAATATTATTTTATATAGAAAGTGTGAGAAAATTATTATTAATAATTTGCTTATAGAAGAATCCAGATTATTATTTTTAAATATTTTATTCTTAAATATTTTGTCTTAAATGTTATTCTGTTTTTCCATAAAGGCATATTTGTTATCAGAGCATTTGTCCTTGGTTGTTGCAAAATCCTTCAACATAAAAATGGCATTAATGAATAATTGAATGAAATGATACAGCCACCATCTTTCTAAATGGAAATCAAATCAGTGTACATAATCATTAGTTTTTACAAATCTGCTGAAAGCAGAAGCAAAGTTTCTTCTCTCTATGATTTTTTAAATTGATTTAATAGTAGAGCCATTTTTAAAACATTTAATAAATGCTTATTGAGAATACTATGGATTTTTACAAAGAAATTTTTAGGAACAAAAATATGGAAGTACTATGAAAACCAATGAAAAATTGCTGCAGTGAAATGGAAAATCTTCAGTGTTGTAGGTATCTCTCTATAAAGTGGCTGCCGCTCTGAGAAATATAGATTTGGATTCAAAATTAATAAGGATGAATTTAGTGAATTAAATCAGTGTTGGTTAGAGAAGTGTCAAGATATGCATTTTTGAGTTAGAGCTAATAGCTCTAGCAGCATTCTCTTGAAGTAAAAGTAGGAAAATGTGAATTGACCTTTGAGAACAAGTATTAGCACACAATGAAGTTAGCTAAAATATGCCAATTCATATTATAGAGTTAGAATAAAGAAGGGTCTTAGAAAATTAAAGTTTTGTTTTTTAATTGATCATAAAATAGAGGTGCTAGTGGACTTCTGGTTATAAAAATGATAATTCAGTAATCCTATTGCTTTATTGTCAGTGTTCTGTCATATTACAAACTACTTGTGAATAGCTTATATATATCTGGGCTTTAATTAGTCATGGGAACATACAGAGTTTAAAAGTAATTACTCAGCCTCTAATAACTTGTATGTAGTGAATCACGTTCTTTAGAAGAATTCTACATAGAACAAACCATTGTACAGAGTAGACTGTTAAGAAAATACAGTTTTATTACTGGATCTGCAGGGAGGGATTTGGAGATTTTGTGAGATCCTGTAGGGAGTCAGGCAAAATCTGCCTTATATCCCATTATCTCCTGTGGAGAGAACCAGCAGGACTGCTTGTGGCTCTCAACTATCTCTGCTCACTATGCTTTTGTCCTACTATGTAGAAAGCCTTCTGCTTGCTGGAAACAGTAACAATGTTGGAACACAGAGAGAAAAGGACAAAAGAATAGTGAAAAATAATCATCTATGTGAGAAGGACCTTTATAGTCAAGCTTGACAAGAAGACTGGGAGTCAAGTTGAAGAGTAAGGTTAGATAGATTGATATGAGTTTGCTTACATTCCTTTAAGAAATGGCTATCAAATTGGAAGGGGGGAAAAGCCATTGTTAGTTTGAGTGAAGAATACCTGATTTTTAGGCACATCTCAAATTCTTTTTGTGAGAATCCTAAACACTACATTTAATAGTGTAATGATTATCTTCTTCCTGTTTTGTATTCAGATTTTAAAATTTTCTTTTTCTCAAGCACTTGTTTAAAAAGAATTAATTGAATAATGTGAAATAAAGTAAGAAGTAAATTTAATCACTGGAGGTTAGAAACATTTGGAAATTAGAACACTGATCTATCAGTGGTGGAAATAAAGAATTAAAGAAAATGACTTTATTTTTTTGAACTACAGTATTTCTTTGTTTTAACCTTTATTATTTGTTTATATAAACCTTATTGTTGTTAGTTTGGAGGCTGATTCCACAAACTAATGTTCAGGTACTCTTAAAATGTTTTATATTTAAAGAAACAATGCATTTGAGACTGGTGTATCTAAGTTTATTTCAATCTTATTCCAGCCTGTATCTGTAAAAATTTTTTAGCTTACAGAATCATAATTTTTGTAGTACAAATCTTTAAGTTTAACTCTGAAATGATCATTTAAAAGTTAGTTGTTAGATTCATTCTTTGTATAATTTTACCCTAGTTTCTTATGTTTATAATTTCTAACACACAATATCTTTTTAGGGATGAAGGGGAAGGGGTCTTATCATTAAGCCATTTACATTGACCAATAAAATAGAAGTTATTTTTCCTTCACGTAATAGTGGTAGGTTTAGTCCAGAGGTAGGGTAGTTTGTAAGCTTCAAACAATTTTTTAAAATGAGTAAAATTGTTACATTTATGTTTTCACTTGGCAGAATTTATCTAATCTAACAGCTAGTTATTCCAGGATTTTAGTGCATTTAAGTTAATTGAAACAAATTAAATGTTTGATTTTGATAATATTTTAAGTGAATGTTAAGGTAGATTAATACATAGGATATATAGAAATTTTTTTTTTTTTTTTTTTTTTCCAGACAGAGTCTTGCTCTGTCTTTCCAGCTAGATTGCAGTGGCGTCATCATAGCTTACTGAACTTCAAACTCCTAGGTTCAGGTGATCCTCCTGCTCAGCTTTCCGAGTAGCTGGGACTACAATTTTTTAATTAATTAATTTTTTTTTGAGACAGAATCTTGCTCTGTTGCCCAGGCTAGAGTGCAGTGGTGTTATTGTAGCTCACTGCCACCTCAGATTCCTGGGCTCAAGCATCCGGGCTCAAGCAGTCGTCCTGCCTCAGCCTCCCGAGTAGCTGGTACTACAGGTATGTGCCAACACATGCCTGTAGTTTTTCCATTTTTGGCTAATTTTTCCATTTTTGGTAGAGACAGGCTCACTTTCTTGCTCAGGCTACTCTCAAACTTCCGATCTCAAGTGATTCTCCTACTTCAGTCTCCCAGAGTGTTAGAATTACACTGAGCTTGAGCAGTCGAGCTGGGCCTCTTTTTATGGGATTAAATATTTGTTATTTTCCGATAGATAATAGCATGCTAAGATATTCTATTATGATTCAGTCTTCAGGTGAAAATGTTAATTGAAATATAATATCAAAGTTTAGGCCATACTTTCTTTCCTGTAATAATTAGAATAAACCCATTCTGTATAGAAAGGAAGAGGTTAGTGGCCATGCTGTTATTTTTAAACATTTCACCATCTTTACTGAGCAAATGGTTTATATATAAAGGCCTAAGAAACTTTGGTATCTTATTTCAGGAATAATGCTTTAATGACTAAGAGTAAGTTACTTGGTAATTTTAAAGTATCTATAATGTCATTTGTAATGTAAAATATAATTTTTAAAGATGTTTTAATTTTGAAACTCATTTTTTTGTACAGTAAAAGCTTTCTTAAATGATCTTTATATTAAAGAGATTGGATATATATGTATGATTTTTTGTGTACATGTGTTTGTGTGTTTAAAATAACTGTTCAAGTAACTGATATTGATAAAAAGTAATTTTGACACAATTGAACTGAAGAAGTTTTATAAAGATATATTGGCACAATTAATGAAATTTGGTAGTGATTGTCTCCCAAGCAGGGAATGTTTTTATTCACTTTTGTATCCCCGAGTCCATCACAGTGTCTGTCTAGTACAGAGTACATATTCAGTACTGTTTACTGAATGAATTTTAACATCTTTTCCTATGTAGTCATATCTATCACTGTTTAATTCAAGCTGAGATACCAGATTTGTTATATAAGCCAGCAGTCTCCAACCTTTTTGACACTAGAGACCATTTTCATGGAAGACAATTTTTCCACTAATCAGGGTGGGGAAGGATGATTTGGGGTTGATCAAGTGCATTACATTTATTGTGCACTTTATTTCTATTATTATTAAATTGTAATAGATAATGAAATAATTATACAACTCACCATAAGTTGGGGACCCCTGATATAAACTACTGAAAGGTTGAGTAAATTTAAATGTTGTTTTTATTCTTACTTCAAGTTTTTACCTTTTCTTTAAATCACCATTATCTAGTCTTTAGTGTGTTTATATGCCTGTGTGTTTGCGAATGTCTGTTGTGTTTGTAGAAACAAAGTTGCTATACTAAAGAGACCCAACATTTACATTGGCTTAAATGAGATGGAAGCTTATTTTTCTTCACACCAAAGTGGTAAGGTATTTTTAGGATGTCAAAGTGGTTAGCTTCACAAGGTTACTGGGTCTCAAGATTTTACTACTTTGCAGTCTCCTAGGATGATGTCCCTGTCTGCAGAGTTAAATTTGGGTCACTGTCCTATCTCTCTGCATCCTAATTTGAGAAAATAGGGAAAGAGCAGGAGTAAAGGTAAGCAATTTTCATTTAAGCAAGTAGTCAGAAATTTTCACATTCTGTTGGTTAGAACTTTTTCACAGGGCTACATATGGCTGCAAGGGAAGCCAGATATGTAATCTGTATATGGGTGGCCACTTAATCAGCTAAAACTATGTTACTATGAAGTGAGGGAAAGATGGATTTTAGGTGACCACTAGTAGTTGCCACAATGCATTTAACTTCTATCATGCTGTTTGATAGTCTTGTCTCATTTGTATTATGAGGCAATTAAGGAAAGGATCAAGGGACAAATGAAATATTCCTGTTTTTCTGGAATGTGCCTGCTGTGAGCTAGCAGCATGGTGTGTTAACCCTAATTAGCAGGACTCCCAAAGAGAAAATTGAATTTTAGGAAATGGTAGTTGCGCTTAAGGCCAAGTGACCCCTCCCTGGGATTTGAGAACTTTTCTTTTGTTATCAACCATAACAAAATTTGGCATTTTTATTGGGTTTGAGGTATTTATTAAGAGAGATTAGGTTTCATATAGGACATCTGTGTACTATCTTTAAACACATGTACTTCTTTATATTAATGTTACTGCTCTGACTTGCTTCATTTTTTTTTATAGCACTTTGGTGAAGTTGTAACTCTGGATGATACTTTTAGAATATTGTCTAATGTCTGCACTCTCTTAGGTTAATGAATGCAGGACCTATTAGAACCTTTTTTCTTTATGGTTTATGTAGTCTGTCTTGGAATGAGAGACTTTCAGATTAAAACAATGTGGAACTCTGTATTGTTAAAGCTAAGGGACTTCGAAGACTCATATATTGCTAGTGGGAATATAAAATATCAGTTATTTGGAGAGCAGTTTGTTGATATTTATGAAAATCACCAATACATATACCTTTCAACACAACATTTCTATTTCTGTAGGTACTCTCACATGTGAGAAATGATGGATTTATAGCATTATTTTTACAACATTCTTTGTAATAGCAAAGATTAGAAACAATCTGAATAATGATTGACTCCCTAAAATGGAATACTATATAGCTATATAAAATGATGATGAAATGATTTCAATACTGAAATTAAAACTGAGGTTTACGTGAAAGAAGCAAACTGCAGAATAATATGTGTAATAAGATGTCTTCTTGTAAAAAGAAGGGAATAAAATAATATACATTTATATATGATTATATGCAAATATCTCCAACTAAGTTACAAATAAATATGGTGGAACCAAAATATTTTTATTTGGGACTCACAATCTAAACTATCTTTTAGTAATCTTAATTTTATCTTTATGAAATTATGTATGCTTTGATGTAATAAAGGGGATTTTTGTTCATTAAGTCAAAAATCATAGTTTTTATTTTAGAAAAATACAGTATTAGTTAGCTAGTCCAACTCTCTCTGATGCAGAAGTTCTCTTCTACAGTATCCCTACTAATTGGCTACCCTTCATATGTCTGAACACTTCTGTTGAAAGGGACTTGACTAACTGCCCAAGGTAGCCAGTTCTATTCACTTAAATACTGTAAGAAAGATCCAAGATAATTTGTCTAGGGTAGGACAGAGATCTGGGAGTAGGATATTATGAGAGGTACTAAATTCAAATTCACATTGCCTCCTTGAAATAAGGGATCAGATTGTCATGAGGAATGTTGATGTAAAGAGATTTCATTTTACCTACTTGAGGCAGTACATTCCATTGCTAAGCAGTGCTAGAGTTCATCTTAATATGAGACTAAAATCTACTCAGATTTACCACAGTGAGTCTTAACACTATTCTGTGACCATTATTTAAACAAAAGTCTGTCAGTTATTTGAAAAGAGATATCAAGTTAAAGGTTCTTTATTCCTTTGATTATCCTTAATATGATATAATTTCCAGACTTTGTCATGCTGCTTCTCCTCTTGGCATTCCTCATTGGAAATGTGGTAGTCAGGAGTGAACACCAGTCTCCAGATAGGGTTTGAATATACAAAAGATAGTAGAGCTCTCACTTGCCTTCTTGTAAATGGGGTGTGTGTGTGTGTTTGTGTGTGTTAGTGTTTTAATTTTAAGATTATATTAGTTCTTTTGGCACCTATAGCACATTGGTGTCTCGTTTTGAATTTGAGGTCTATTAGAGAGAGTACCTAGACATTTTTCATGTTGAAGAAGCTCAGGAAATTTCACCCTAAAATATGACTCCTTGGTATAAAGAATATTTTGAATTAAAGGCCATTTGAGATCAAAGAAGGGTCTTTCCCACTATCTACATAAACTGGACTGACCTGATTAAAAGATTAAAGGGAGCAATTGACTTCCCTTATTCTCCCTGTTATCTCATATTGCAGGAAAGAAGATCAAGATGTGGAGCACATCCAGCCGAGGCCCAAATTATTTTAAACACAATACCTGTCCCTTGGGTTAATTTAATTTGAAAAGAGAATCATTTACAAATCAATCCATCTCCCCCATCTATTTGTCCTCCCTATCACCATTTGTCTCCGTAAAGGGAACTACCTGTACTCCACATTTCCCCTCCCCTCCAAAAAAGACAGGTATACAAATACCTGAACTTTACTGGGATATTGAGTAATCATTTTGTGATTCTCCCCATGAACATGGTAAATAAACCTTTCTCTTATTAATCTGCCTTAATTGTGAATTGATCCTTCAGGAAACTTTCCGGGAAAGGGTAAGTTTCCCCTCACCCCTGCAACATGAACTGATGTTAATTTTTAACACCATGTGCTATTAATTATTGTCTCTACAGTTACCATCTTTGTAGTACTTTTTAGTTTTGTACATAAAATATTCTTAAATTTCTTCATCACAGAAAAATAAAAAATTTTAGAAAAGCAAAAAGAAAATTCCAAATTATATTCAGTTACAGCCTTTATTAATACTTGTTGTATATCCTTGCAGGAATTCTTTGGAGCAAATATTTTCAAACTTCAGGATGCTACCCATTATTTGACTGTTAAGTCAATTTAGTGAGTTACAACTAGCATTTAAAAAACATAGAATAGGCCGGGCGCTGTGGCTCACGCCTGTAATCCTAGCTCTTGGGAGGCCGAGGCGGGCGGATTGCTCAAGGTCAGGAGTTCAAAACCAGCCTGAGCAAGAGCGAGACCCCATCTCTACTATAAATAGAAAGAAATTAATTGGCCAACTGATATATATATAAAAAATTAGCCGGGCATGGTGGCGCATGCCTGTAGTCCCAGCTACTTGGGAGGCTGAGGCAGGAGGATCGCTTGAGCCCAGGAGTTTGAGGTTGCTGTGAGCTAGGCTGACGCCACGGCATTCACTCTAGCCTGGACAACAAAGTGAGACTCTGTCTCAAAAAAAAAAAAAAAACAAACAAAAAAAAAAACATAGAATAGTATAAAATGGAAAATATTATATAGCATTACACATAGAAGGGTAAATATTGTTCTATGAAAATATTTTAATGAAATATTTTTATATATACATGTGTATAGTAGACCATATTATATAATGCACTTATTAAAATGAATCACAGTGGGGCCAGGCATGGTGGCTCACGCCTGTAATCCTAGTATTCTGGGAGGCTGAGGCGGGAGGCTTGCTTGAGCTCAGGAGTTGTAGACCAGCCTAAGTTCTTTCTTACTCTTAGGCAAGACCCTGTCTCTACTAAAAACAGAAAAAATTAGCTGGGTGTGGTGGCACACATCTATAGTCCCAGCTACTTGGGTGGCTGATGTATGGAGATCTCTTGAGCCCAGGAGTTTGAGGTTGCTGTGAGTTAGGCTGATGCTATGACACTATAGCTTTGACAACAGAGTGAGACTCTGTCTCATAAATGAATGAATGAATGAATGAATGAATGCATGAATGAATCACAGTGAAAAAAAGTTTTATTAGTGGATGGACTTTCCCTCTTTCCTTTTTCATTTTGTCTCTCTTTACTCTTTTACTTTCTCCTTACTTTCCTTTCTCTCTTTTTTGCTTACAAATGTAGAATCTTGTTTTGCATGCCATTTAAAATGATTATTTAACCATGTTGTGAATATCTTTCTATGTCAAGCATTTGTCTCTAGAGACTTTGAAATGAAGAGTATTTCACTGTATTGCTGTCCTATCATTTATTGATTCTGTAATTTGTTTTAATGCTTTCTTTTTGTTGGACATTTTGGTTGTTTCTAATTTGGGCTATTATAAATAAATCAGCTGAATGCGTTCACATATGCTTAGTTTTTTTTTTTTATCAATAATTCCTAGAAACAGGATTAATGGATGAATCAAAGGACAGACATATTTAAAAATCTTTTTGTAAAAAGTTCCCAAGTGCCCTTCAGCAGTGCTCCTATCTGCAGTGTCTACTAATTTGATGGTTTAAAAATGGTAGATTATTACTTTTCATTTACATTTTCAAAGTTTATTTGTAATTATAACTTAAAGTTAAGACCTTACATTTATTTCTTTCATATTTCAACATGTAAATATAAGCTTTTTGTTAAATCTCTCTGGGTCCTTTTAAATTATCCTCTAAAAGATAAGTTATAACTCCAAGATTTATGCTGTTTATAAATGTTTTATTTGTAAGCCTACTATGTCTTCATTCAGTTCATTGATAACAATGTTGTAAACTGTTTGGGTCCAAATAGGAATCCTGAGGCATAAAACATTTACTTCATATTGATAAAGATCTGTAAGGTTTTAGTCTGAAATGTTGGTTCTTAGTGTGTCATGGGTGAAGAAAGACCAGACACACCAAAGTAGGGCAAGCATGAGGTGAAGTTTATTGAGGAGGAGCAAAATAGGATTACAGAGCAAGAGCAAAGCATGATACATGCACCACAGATGACAACTGGACCCCTTGTCACAGTAGAGAGCTTGGTTATTGTCTGGGTCTTGTTTTATAGTGTCTAGAAAGGGACCTCCCAGTCCTTCAGATGTCATGATAGAACCAGTGACCTGAGTCTGGACTGTTGGAGAGCTGCGTGACCTGAGTCTTATTGTGCACGTGGGTTATAGGTCACTTTCCGGACTTTATGGTACCCATGCTTAGTGGCCCATGGGCTAGAGAGTCCTCTACATTCTTTTGCTGCTGGTTTGCCAAATTCTGATTGGCAGATTTGTATGGCATTCCCTCCTTCCCCAGGTATGGAGAATTAGGGTGGGGCAGGACCAAGATCAGGGCAAAAGCACCTACTTTTGTCCCTGGGAGACCTGGAATCCCTCACTGTGTACTTAACAGACCTACTAATCATTAGTTAGAGTCTTGGACAAATGTTTAGCCAATTTTGAAACTATCTGACTGAAAAGTCATTTAGCCTTTGTTTTTCATCTTTTCCACAAGAATTCCAAGTTTTTAGACTATCAAAACTTTTTTCTATTAATAAATATTTTATGCGAGGCAATACACATAGTGGTTATAAGAATAAGGCCTCTGAAAGTAGAGAGTTCTGGGGTTGAATCGTAGCCCCTATTGTTGATTAGCTCTGTGACCTTGGGCAAGTTGCTTAAGTCTTTGTATGCCTCAATTTCCTCATCTTAAAATGACAATAATAATATTTTTCTCATAGCATTGTTATGAGGATTAAATGAGATAATATTTAATTCTCTTGGCATAAAGTAAGTACTCAATGAATGTTGGCCGTTACTGTTAATAACTTTGCTGTGTCCACGTTTCCCAGGTTAGTAATTCTAATAAAAAATAAAAGAAAATTAAAATATAGCATGACCTCTTAATGAACTCATGACAGCTCTTTGTGATCATCAGTATTTCCTTTTTATAAAATTTCACAAATCATCTATTAAATATTTTTAAAAGAATATATGCTAAAAGTTTTTCTGGGGATTACATGGCTTCTGTAGTTCCTATCTTATACTCTATTTGAGAATCAGGATTTCATTTTTGGTTTTAACCTCTGTCATAGTCAGTGATCATATGTATATTTCTTGAGAAAATTCTGGGTCAGAATTTGTCTCGGAGTGAGGAGTTGAAATCATTCATGTAACACAGCCAGGTACTCTTACTGTCTCCATTTATTTTAGCCTTCATTTAGCTCCTAACTATGTTTATTATTCATTTTCTAGTTTGAATATCATTTTCCTTGATAAAACTAAATAGGAATTGAATAGTTCTACTTTCTCAATTATTTGTTTCCATTCATTCAGTGAGTATATTTTTTTGAATAGCTTAAGTCCACAACACTGTTCTGGGCACTTGTAAAATCAAGGCCCTGGAAACATGACTTGTCTTCAGACAGTACCATTATCAGTGTGAGTGTATGCATGTGGGGGAGTGTATGCAGGTGGGGGAGTGTATGCAGGTGGGGGAGTGTATGCAGGTAGGTGAGTGTGTGTACAGGGAATTGGTGAATGTCAGCAGAAGAGGGAGAGATCACAAAGTTCCCTTTATAATATTTCTTTTTGTTTTGAAATGTCAAGATCACTTTGTTTCTTTGTTTCACTATATTTACTATTTCATCAAACCTGAGAACAAAGTCATTGTTCTCAAACTTGTTTCCTGATAATTACTGTTACTTTAATTATATTCTTTGTTGTCATTGGTATATTAATACATATTTTCCTTCACCATCTGGGATTTTAATTTCCCACTCAAGTTTGAGGATTAATTTACTTTGTTAGTATCTTGCCAACCATGATATTCTCAGTCTGTAACACGAGGGCTAAGTTGCCTCTTACAGTGGAATGAATCCCAAGTCTTGTTCGGAGCCAGATGTTGCTCTCTATAAAGCCAGCTTTTCCTTTTCTGTGTTTGTGTTTATTTTCCAACATTACTACTTGAGTGGGTAGGAGATATGAAAGTCTCACCTAGATTTCAATGTACTGTAATTTTCTATCTAGGACTTTATTGATTACATCTGACAGAATCATTTGTGGATATGGTATAGTGGAAAGGACATAGAGTTTGGAATAAGACAATCTTCTGTTTAAACCCTTATACCCCTCCAGTTAGGAGTGTGATTTTCCCTGTTTTTTAAAAAACTTCAAAATTTCCATATTTGCAAAGTGGGGCTAATGATACTTATCTCAGTGAATGTTAGTTATCTCTTTTTTACCCTTCATTCCTTCCTGCCCTGCCTGCTCCCTTGGATAAATAGACTTGGTTAGTGGTTGAGGATTGTTAAATTTTGAAAGGCTCTCTGACAATCTTAGATGATCTGCACCAAGAAAATATCACTTTCTGCTTAACTTAGTCAACTCTACCGAGGATCACTGATCTCCATACTCACTTTTCAGACTGTCAGGAGCCACCATCACATGTTTTTTCCTCCTCTGGCTAGTATTAGCAGTCACCTAAAGATTTCTTTCCTGTGAAGTCTCCTTATTTTTCTATGTTAATGGAATTTCATTTCAAAGTTGGAAGACTTGGATCTTTTCTCTTTCATGATTACTTTGTTTCCTTGCCAATCAGTTATTCTTGTTGAAAAGACAGGTAATGTGCATAGACATATTTAAGAGCCTTATAGATTAAATTCATATTTAAGGGATTGGTGTACCTGTTGACAATGTTATAAAAGTTGACAGAACTATTTTGTGAGAGGGAGAAGAGAAGGAAGAGGAGTGATATGGTAATAACATTAACCTTGGACTAAGAAAAATAAAATAAGCCCATTTTTTTGGAATACTTTAATTAGATGTTATTTGAAGTGAAGAAAGTTTTCCTGACAAATTCATATTTTGAGGCTAATATAAAATAGCATCTCATCCTTTCACAACTCAGCTCAATGGAAATTACATATGTTCTCTAAATTATGCCTTAATTTAATATATTTCTAGTGAAAATTTCCTCAGGCTTTTGATTAAAAAATTTTAGTTAATAAAGTTGAAATTGATATTCTTTTAAAAACACTGAATATAGTCATGAAGTTTTGGAGTTTGCAATTTAGGATCACAAATTTCCCTTTGTAAATGAAACATTCCCAAGTCATGTTGGAGATAAGAATTTTTGACTGAAGAATTAGTATGTGGTAGTTTATGAGGAATGAGACAGTGTGTTTTGCTAGAGTGATTTTTGTCATTACTAAAAGTATGAACCAATCTGACCTAAACTATAAGTGGAGTTACTGAAAATCAATGATACTTACATAATAATTGGTATGAATAGAGAGTTGGTAAAATCTGTGCTTTTATATTTTTGTGTTTCTTGTAAAATTCTCCTTTCATTACTAACTTTTTTCATTACTTGAAAGAGTCATCCACCTTCTTGTATTTAAACCATCTCTCTTCTCATGAGACTCTATCAGTTTTGTCATAATTCTGTTCATTTCAGCAAATGCTTTTTGAGTCTTTGTGCTAGGCACTAGGCTAAGCATGTGGGATACAAAAATGAGACAAGTAGCTTAACTTTCAAGGGTCTTCTAATGTAATAGGGAAGAACTACATAGACATTTTCAATACTGTATTTAAATCTTAGAGCAGGAGAAGCAATTGAGAATTTTGTATTAGAAAGTATTTATTAAGTACCTATTAGTTTATTCCAATGTATTGGATGCAACACAAGATTGTTAACATAGGCAAAGTCCCTGTCTCTTAGTCATTCTGAATCTGATAGAGACATTGCCCTCAATAGACATTAGTAAGACCTGATTATATATAAGAATATGAAGATATTATAAAGGAAATAATTTGTTAGGACAGAGATAATATTTAATAAATGATGCTTGGAGTTTTTGTTAGGGAGTAGGAAAACATTTAAAATCGCACCTAACAGCTTATAGCAAAATAAATTTCAACTGGATAATAGTAAAATTAAAAAAAATTAAGCCACTAATAAATTAGAAAGAGTAAAATTTCATCTTACCAAATATCTGGAATGGAATTTTATAGTCTAAAAGCAAGGACTGAAAAGATGGACTGACTTGATTAAATAAAAAAAAATTCTTTAAATAAAATGATTAAAAGTGAAAGAAAAAACTATTTGTAAGAAATAAAGTGGACAATACTGATGTTGCAGCCTACATTAAATGCATTTTGGGAAAAATATTAGATTATGGCATTAGTAAGATATATAAAGGATGGCCATAAAAATAATGAGCCTAATTATTGTGAAATTAGTTTCTTTTAGTTTTGTACAAATGTATTTTTAAGGACTGAAGTTAGAACACAGTAATTTGTTTTTGAAAGGATTGACTAAATTTCCAATTAATGATACGAGTTATTGTCCTTATAAGAATTATATACTCTGAAATTCCGACATAAATGAAGCAATCATTCCCTCTTTAGACATTATTTGAATATTTAATGTGTCAGATGCTATAATAACTGCTAAAATGATAAATATAAATAATGAAAGAGCTCTTAAGAAATTTACATCTTAGGGACAGAACACTTCTTGTCCCACTTTCCTCTTCTTTTCCTTTGGTAAGTCTAGTCTACTAATCTATCCATCCATCTATCCATCCAAAAAACATTTAATGAGTCTGTAGAATGTCTGGGGCCTTCTGATAGTTGTGGGAATAATAAGATAAAAAGTAGAATTATCAGGTTTTAGTCTGAAATGTGGGTTCTTGGTGTAATCATGGCTGAAGAATGACCAGACATGCCAAAGTTAGGCAAGCACAAAAACGAGGTTTATTGAGGAAAGAAAAATTGGATTATAGGGCATCAGCAAGGTATAGGTTTATAGAGCATGGAACATACACCACAGATGACAACCAGACCCACTGTCACAGCAGAGCAAGCAAAAGGAAGGGCAGGCAGAGAGATTGGCTCTGATCTGCATCTTATTTTATATGCCCAGACAGGGACCTCCCTTGTGGTTCAGAGGTCACCATGGAACCACTTTGATTGGAAAAGTTGGGCGCTGTCCCGGCCAGAGGGACCTTCTGTTACTTGTGGGGTCAAGGGGGACGGTGCCTGAAAGAGATGGGCGAGAGAAAGGAACGAGACCAAGCAAAGGGTTGTCAAGGTCTACTTTACTTGGATTCTTTGTAGGTTTTATAAGCATACAGAAACAAGGAAGTAGAAACAGAAAAATAGAGTGGGGTGACGATGAGGCTTGGGTCTGGGGCAATCAGCCCCAATCAGCATCTTATCGGTATCGAAGCTGTTTGTGACTGATTACTCAACCCCAACCTGGCAGGTGGTCGGGAACAATTGCAGTTAGCACTCCCTGGAGCATTCCGTGGTCAGCACGTCATGGAATGCATTCTTCTCGGAGCTATAGCTGGAGGGTAGAGCGCTATTTTCGTTCTGGGAATTTTCCAGGGCGAAGCCCGTGCGTAGGACGAGTCATAGGGGAGTTGAGGGTCCTTGCCTCCAACATCTCCCCCTCTCTTTATTAATATGAGGGAGATTTATATAGGTGGGTGGAGAGCCTGTCTTAGGCTACGCGATGGGCTTCCGCGACCACCACCCCAAATACAAGATTGGGTGATCAACGTGAAGGTGAGGCCTCTGTCTTAGGCTATGTAGGTGGCATCCAGCTCTGGCACTTCTGATTATGAAGTGTGCTCCCGGGTATAGACCTACAATATTCCCGTCATGGAGTCACCTCACCGTCGGCGGGGTGTGCATCTGGTACACGGCATCACGATAATCCCGTCATGGGCGTCTCCACAGCCTTTGGAACCAACTGCGTTCCATGTCTGAGGCAAGGTTTGAGAAATTTAGACCTTCAGTGGGTGTATTGGGAGACTCTCCACGGAGGTCTTCCCTGGAGCCTCTTTGTTCTAGCCATTGGTAAAACACGGAGACCGATTTTTGTGTGGCTGCATCTACCTGTGACTTGACAAAATCAGTTAGTTTTTTGAATGCCCAAGGCACAAAGGTGAGGAGCAATAGAAAACCTACAAGCGGCCCTAAGACACTGGGAAGCAATGTGGATAGCCAGGGGGATGTGGAAAACCAATTTTGATACCACGCTTCACTTTGTTTTTTCTGTTTTTTGTTTTTTTTTTTATTTTCTAGGCTCTGTTTAACCCTTTCAATACTATTTTCTACCAGACCTGTTTTGTCTGTGTAGAAGCAACATTCTTCTTTAAGTGCTGCGTACAAACCTCCCTCTTGGAGGAACACTAAGTCTAGGCCTCGTCTATTTTGTAACACTACCTCAGAAAGTGAAGCGAGGGATTCTTTGAGATATTTTAGGCCCTGCTGTAGCTCTTGGAGATCATTATCAATGGCAGCAGAGAGCTGCAGGTATTGCTCGTTGGAGGTGACTAGAGAGGCTATGCCTGTTCTAGCCCCTGTGGCACCAAGGCCTAGAACAACTGCGAGTGTTATGGCCGTGATGGGTTCTCTCTTTTCTCGGGGCATAGTGGTGCCACGCTCCCAAAATTTGATTAATTCGTCAGCAGAACGTATAGTGAGTCTGGGGAAGAGCATGACTAACACACAATATTCTCTATGCTCAAGAAACGTAGCAGTGACTACATACGGGGTAAGGCCGGAAGAACAAGCAAAATAAGAGGTGTTAGATGCCTGAATATACTGAAAGGTGGAGTCGACAGTAATTGACTGATTGCATATTTTCTTTAAGGGTGTGGGGGGAAGCATTCTTGGGCTAAGAAGGCAAAGGCCTAGGCCTGTGATTTGGCTGAGTGTCAGGCCATCATGGGTCACCAGGCCCCATCTGAGTTTGCTGGTGTCGTTAGTAAATAATTTTGGAATGGGGGAGACTCTTGTTTTTTTGGGAAATATTACAGGTGTCCGATAGAGGAACTGAATTAGTTTATCAGGGGGGTAATGATTATCTAGTTTGCCCTGGAAAGACATACAGTTAACCGCCCAGTCATCATTATTTTGTATTAGCCACTGGATTTGAGAAGCACTGTAAGGGAGTATTATGATATCTGGATCTTTTCCAAAGAGCTTAAGGGAGTTTTCTCGCCCCAAGCGAATAATTTTAGCTACTAAATTAGGGTAGGTGGGAAGGACTTTAGGGGGGGGAGCCGACAGGTGAACCCAAAAAAGGGGCTTGCCCTGCCAGAAGAGTCCCGTGGGCGAAAAGGGGGTAGGGAGGACAATGAAGTACAAGGGGGAATTGGGGGAGAAATAGCCAATGGCCTGGGCATTTATGGCCTGCTCCACTAAATTAACCGCTTGCTGCCCTTCTTTAGTTAGGGAGCGTGGAGAGGTTGGATTGGCATCTCTCTGCAGGATGTCAAATAGGGGTTTTAACTGTCCTGTGGTGAGTCTCAAATATGGGCGAAGCCAATTAATGTCGCCTAGAAGGTGCTGAAAATCATTAAGGCATTGAAGAGAGTCCTTTCTGATTTGCACCTTTTGGGAGAAGACCTTATTGGGGAACAATTCAAAGCCTAGGAACAGGTGAAGGGGGGCAGACCTGAATCTTTTCAGGGGACAGGTGGAGGCCTCGAGCTTGTAAGGCCGAGACAACTTGCATGGTAACTTGATGTAAGGTTGCCTCGTTGGCCCCAGCAAGAAGAATGTCATTTATATAATGAATTATATATAGCTGAGGATGCTGAATTCTAAAAGAATTAATTGTCTGAGCTACATATTTTTGGCAAAGGGTGGGGCTGTTGGCCATGCCTTGAGGCAATACTTGCCATTGGAAGCGCGGAGAGGGTCCTATACAGTTTACTACCGGGAGACTGAAAGCGAAGTGTTTGTAGTCATCTGGGTGCAATGGTATGGAGAAAAAGCAATCTTTTAGGTCAATGACTATCTAATAGTAGTCTTTGGGGATAGCTACGGGCGAAGGCAAACCAGGCTGGAGTGCCCCCATGGGAACCATTGTTTGGTTAACAGCCCGTAAGTCTTGTAGCAGCCTCCACTTGCCAGTCGTTTTTTGAATGACGAAGATGGGGGTCTTTCATGGTGAAGTAGAGGGCTCTATGTGTCCGGCAGCTAATTGTTCCTGCACCAACGCTGTAGCTGCGGCTAGCTTGTTAGATAGGAGGGGCCACTGATCGATCCAGACAGGTGAGTCACTTTTCCAAGTGATTTTATCTGCCTGAAGTGCAGGGGGATCAATGGCTCTTACGAAAAATGGTCTTTGAACCCTAGTCATGATCTGTCTGACTTAGGGAGGGTGGTTAAGGGTGCTCTTAGTCCCTGACCCTCTTTGCCTAAACCCTGTCCTGGGAGGAATCCCTGTTTAAGCATTTGGCTGATTACAACTTCATTGGGGCTGCACATAATGACATTCATTTGTGCAAGGATATCACGCCCTCATAAATTAACAGGTAGGCTCGGGACTACAAAGGGTTGAGTAGTACCTCTGTTTCCCTCAGAGTCTTCCCATGTCAAAATTTTTGAGCTTTGGAGAGTATCTCTAGACTGTCCTATACCTTGTAAGTGCGTAAGGGAGGGCTGAAGTGGCCATGAATCGGGCCAGGCATCTTGGGCAATAACCGTGGAATCGGCGCCTGAATCAAGAAGGCCTTCAAAAAGTTTACCATCTAATTTTAGCCGCAGGGTGGGCCGTTCTTTGGTGATAGCTTGGACCCAATAGAGATCAGAAGAGCCAGGGCAAGAAGCACCTCAGTTAGAGGCGATGGCTGGGAAGGATGTATTAAGGGGCAAGGGTAATGCCTGAGCTAAGCGCTGTCCCTTAGAGACATACACAGGGCCTGTAAGTGCACTGGCTGAGATGTTAATTTCCCCGGTAAAGTCACTATCTACTATGGAGGGGTGGACTATGAGCCCCACAAGAGTGGAGGAGGCTCGGCCCAGAATAAAAAAGAACATATTAGCTGGGGGGGGCCCCAAGGAGCCAGTGGGCAAAATTTGAACACCATCTTCAGGTCTTAATATTGTGTCGGAGGAAGCACACAAGTCCACTCCTGCGCTCCCTGTGGTTGCTCGGAGGAGTCTAAAGTCTGGGGGCTCTCTTGTCGGCTGTTCCCCGAGGCCGACTGAAATTGAATAGGATGGGGGGCCCGGGGCTGGCCCCTCAGGCCGTTTTCTGAAAGGGGGGGCAAGGGGTTTCCAAAGACATCAGTTTTGGAGCGGCACTGATTAGCCCAATGCTTTCCCCTCTTACAGCGAGGACAGAGGGATGAGGGCTGGGCTGGCCTGCCTGGCGGCTCACTGAGGTTAGGGGTAGCAGAGGAGGCGGCTAAGGGACACTGTCTCGCAAAGTGCCCTGGTTGACCGCATTTAAAGCAGTCCCTCTGTGCCGCGGTCCCTTGGATGGCGGCCCCAACCGCAAGCTGTACGGCCTGCGATACTTTATGGGCGAAGGGGTCAACATCATTACACATTCTAATCATGTCATTAAGATCTTTATTTTTGAGTTTGCCCCTGAGGATGGCCCTACAGGTTCTGTTGGCATTTTCATAGGCCAATTGTTTAATAAGCCTATTATTCTCATCTTCGTGTCCGAGGGTTCGTTCAGCAGACTCTAAAAGCCTGCCCACAAATTCACTAAAACCCTCTTGAGCTCCCTGGGTGATTTTTGTCAGGGGAGTAAGAACAGATCCCGTAGAGGGAAGTGTTCGCCAGGCGCCGAAGGCGGCTGCGGCGGTCTGGGACAAGAGCCCGATTGGGAGTCTCCTTTAGTGCTGTTCAGTAGCAAATCTCCCCTGTCCGCTAAGCTTTTCAAGGGTCCAAGATGCAGAATTGGGGTTTTTTAAATTATTAGCAGCCGTGGTCTGACAGCGGTTGAGAAAGTCAGCCTTCCAAGAGAGGAACTACCCGAGAGAAAGGACCGCATGCATTAGTTTGATCCATTCTCCGGGGAGCAGGTAGCCGCCCCCTGAGGCTGCCTCTAGGAGGGAATAGGTAAAGGTGCATTGGGCCCATACGTCCTAACAGCAGAATTTAGTTCTTTTAAGGTTTTAAATTTTAGTCTGCGAAATTCAGTGGGCTCTGCAGTGGGCCCTGGGACTGTCTCCTCCCGGGGGGTCATCACTTTCCCTTTCCCTTTCTTTCTCTTCTGTATTCTCGACATCTGAATCTTGGGGCGGGGACTGGCTAGAAGAAGGGGTGGCAAGGTCTCCTTGCCTATTAGACCTGGTAACTACCGGGAATGCTAGGCCTTTATGGGAGAACTTTAAGGATTTTTTATCTAAGGTGGCGTGTGACTGGGCTGTCTCATGATGTGGGTGGCTAATGAAGACAGAATCTTTTTAAGCATATCTTGGAGGGAGGACAAGTCTTTGGAAAGCTGGGCAAACTCTTTTTGAAGTTGTAAGACATCTTTTAATTGCGTAACCCTTTGACTTAAGTCTTTTTTGGCACACAAAAGTAAGGGCATTGTAAGGGGAGGCATTAACGAAGGTGCGCAAATCTGGGGCGCGTAAGGAGGCGGCCATTCAGGATCGTGATATTGGGCCGCTTCCTCTCCGAGGGTTGCCTCTTCTGCGGGGTCGAGGGACTCTTGGAGGGGTTGTTTCTTGAATACCGGGTAATTGAATGCATGAGGGGCTGTACCCTCAGGTAAGGGAGGATAGAGAGTCTTGGTGTCTGGCCTACTAATTGGGGGCTCGTCCCTAGATGTCTGGAGCTCAGCTGAGGGGTCTTGAGGGGGCATATTAATACAAACTGAGGGGAAAGGGGAAGGGCATATTGGTCTCTCAGGATCATTAGGGGAAGCCGACCCTCCGGTCGCCTGTAAAGACGTTCTTGAAGCGGACCGCGACATGGGTCGGAGGCAGAATTCTGCTACTGAGAGCAGCTGCTTTTTATTGGGGTCTGAATCTGCTCCCTCAACAATATCTCTGATTAGTCCCCAGTAGGAGAAAACAGATACAGGAACGGCATCTGGGCCCTGATTCAGAAGTAAATTGTTTAGATCTCTGCCTACCTTTTGCCATTTGCGTGGGTGAATTTCAGGTCCACCTACGATAAACCAAGGACAAGCATGATCAATGAACACAAAAAACTTTACTAGGTCCTTTTTCTTAACTCTAATTCCTCTCTCTCTGAGTGAGGCCTTGAGATCCTTGATAAAAACGGCCTCTTTAGACAAAGAATGGCCCATCTCGATGGGATGACAATGTAAAAAATCTACTCACCAGACCGTCGATTCTGTGAGCAGCAGAAAGGAGGTCTCTTCAGGGATTCTCCGGAGAACTGTCTGTAAACCGAGTGTCATCCGACAAAAGTCCGTACCTCGAGCCCCACGTTGGGCGCCACTTGTCCCAGCCCACGGGACCTTCTGTTACTCATGGGGTCAAGGGGGACGGTGCCTGAAAGAGATGGGCGAGAGAAAGGAACGAGACCAAGCAAAGGGTTGTCAAGGTCTACTTTACTTGGATTCTTTGTAGGTTTTTTTTTTTTTGAGACAGAGTCTCGCTTTCTTGCCTAGGCTAGAGTGAGTGCCGTGGCGTCAGCCTAGCTCACAGCAACCTCAAACTCCTGGGCTCAAGTGATCCTCCTGCCTCAGCCTCCCGAGTAGCTGGGACTACAGGCACAAGCCACCATGCCCGGCTGATTTTTATATATATATATATTAGTTGGCCAATTAATTTCTTTCTATTTTTATGGTAGAGACGGGGTCTCGCTCAGGTTGGTTTTGAACTCCTGACCTTGAGCAATCCGCCCGCCTCGGCCTCCCAGAGTGCTAGGATTACAGGCGTGAGCCACCGCGCCCGGCCTCTTTGTAGGTTTTATAAGCATACAGAAACAAGGAAGTAGAAACAGAAAAATAGAGTGGGGTGACGATGAGGCTTGGGTCTGGGGCAATCAGCCCCAATCAGCATCTTATCGGTATCGAAGCTGTTTGTGACTGATTACTCAACCCCAACCTGGCAGGTGGTCGGGAACAATTGCAGTTAGCACTCCCTGGAGCATTCCGTGGTCAGCACGTCATGGAATGCATTCTTCTCGGAGCTATAGCTGGAGGGTGGAGTGCTATTTTCGTTCTGGGAATTTTTCAGGGCGAAGCCCGTGCGTAGGACGAGTCATAGGGGAGTTGAGGGTCTTTGAGGGTCCTTGCCTCCAACAGGGCGCTACATGACCTGAGTCTTTTGCGCATGTGAGTTCTAGGTCACTTTCTGGACTTTGTGGTACCTATGCTGCTTTCCCATGGGCTAGAGAGTGCTCTGCATTTTGTAGCTGGTGCACCAAGTTCTGATTGGCCGTTTCATAGGGTATTCTCTCCTCCTGCAGGTATGCAAATTTAGGGTAGGGCAGGACCAAGATGGGGGCAATAGCACCCACTTTCATCCTTAGGAGATTCAGAATCCCTCACTATCTACCTGATAGAATTATCATTAAGGAATTTAATCAAGGAGATGGATAGAGAAAATTGATTAATAGATACAAGACATAGATTCCATTCAGAGAACAAATATCTCTAGATTTATGAGGGGAAAACACATACTATGTTGGCAGATCTTAAAAATTAACACTAAAATATTAATGCATTTTATTTATTCAAATTTTACATTCCAAACACAATTAAAATGTTCTTTCCAAGTACAATATTTAATGAGTGAAGTAACCATATAATCAAATGTTTGTGAAAAAAACATCAGTGCTTGTCAAAAACCCCTTGCAAGTTTATGAAGGTATAATGAGATTTTGCTAAATATCTGTTATTATAATTTGTTAATGGTTATTTAAAGGCTCAAAATAGAAGAACAGTCTTCTTTTTGACCTAATGGACAGAATTATTACTGACAGACTTAAGTGTGTGCAGAATGAGAGGAACAAACTATCCAAGTACTTATCTTATCCAAGGTCAGTTATGATGGGTGCTGTTATTTTTATTTGATACTTTTTATTTGTCCTGTGGTATTTTACTCTTCTCACTTTTAGCCTTTGTCTCTTTTCTTTAGGTTTATATCTTATAGTTTATTTGATCTTTTCTGTAGTGTTTCATTATAATGTCCTAATTTTCTCAAAGTTTATTCAAATCATCCATTCATTTTTACACTTAAAAAAGTTTTTTCATGTGTATATAAATGCTCAGAAATGGCTACAATTCTTAAAACTTGCTTGTGTGCTGTATAAACTTTGAAATAAATTATATGTTTTTCATGTTATGGAAATGCTAAGGTTAATTTTTTTACTAGTAAATAAATGTTCACAGATGGATTAATTCTTATAAATGTCATTACCTACTTGTCAGTGTCGATATTTATCCATTGTTTTTTTATTTATTTCCTCCTCATAGTTGATATATATTTATGCATTGGCTAAACTGATTTCATGAACTTGTGAACTTTGGCTCAACAAACCTAAGTGTTTTAAATGAGAATTACTGAGGAGGAATGGTGGAGAAAAGTAAATGTCTGAGGGAGGTGTGAAAGATTCAGGGACTAGATGTCTTTTCAGTTAGGTCTCTAAATGTTTCCTGTTGAAATTCACCCTGATTGCTTATAAGCAGGACTAACGTCTATGAAAATTCAAGAACAAAATAAACAAATGAAAAATCATCTACACACATTAAATTTGTTTTGAAATGTGCATAAAATCTTTAATTAATGAAATAGCATTCCTCATGGCCATTCTGTCCTGTAACTGGAGTTTGGGCCAAATATCATTTTTTTTTTTTTTGCTATACAATTGAGGTTAGAATCTCATTCTTATGATTCCTAGTGCTTGTGTTCTTTTCACATGTTTTTCCAATTGTTTTTTTTAATAGCATTGAAAGAATCACACCACTTAAAGCCATGTGGCAGAAATAGGAAGTAAAAATAAATCAAAACCCATACTTAATGTATGCATCCCAGTGAAATGCTTGTATAGGAACTTTGAATCACTTTAAACAGCCACTTGATACAGATGTACACTTAGAGATCAACATGGTAGAATCACAAAACATCATGTTGGGTGAAAGTAAGGGGCAGTAATTTGCATTAAGTTGCTACCTCAATTGGTTAATTGGCTTTCTACAGAACTCCCTTGTTTAATTTGTTTTTGAAATAATAACAGTTACAGCATTAAAAAACATGCTTTCAGGGCAGGAATTTGCATGCTGTAGCTTAGCTGTTCAGTTCTTATTATCAGGAACAAATCTGCAAGTGCCCTAGAGCAAAAATTACCCACACATAGATTTTCTCTGGGGAAGGATTAAAACTGGAAAGTCAATGAGTTAAACAGATTTAGCTTCTTGGTTTATAAACATTATGGATAAGCGAATAATTGTCCTAGAGAACTGTACAAGTACTATTCTTTAACTGTTGGCCATGAATATGGGAACTGTTAAAGAACAACTGTAGTGTGAAGGTGGTGAAAATGAAAAGGGGTTTCATGGATTAATGGAGTAAAATCATTGCTTACAGGTAGAGTGTAATAGGGAATTGAGTATTAACTATAATATATTTAGCTGAAAATAAAAATATCTATTTTCCTCAATTATTGGTTGTTTAAAGTAAAATATGGCCTATTATTTTCCATTTTACATGTGATCTATTTATGATGCAAAATTTAAAATTATCTTTAACAATATTTTACAAATATTGACTAGCTTTGTTTTCAGAAACTTATGAGTGATTTAGAAGGGGAAATATTTGTCTTATGATTTGAATTGTGTCTTCTGATATATATTTGGTTATAGAAATGTTAAGTTTTAAGGTTTATGGTAATTTAAATTTATCTTCCAGATAACAGCACTTTCCCCTAGTGATAGCCTCTAGCAACATTTCTGAGAATTTAAGCATTAGAAAATCAATGCTGTCTTATGTATTGTGCAAATATACAAATACCTTGAAACTATTCAGATTGTCACTTAAACTTTTTATGGCATATATAGGAAAAATAATGTTTATGGTATCACTTGTTAAAATTGTGGTAAAATGAGGTTGGTATTAGAAATCAGATGTAATTTCGGGACTTTTTCCCCCCCTAATTCTATAACAATATAGTATTCATTGACAACTTCAATAAAATATATTAACAGATGTGTAATAGATTATAAATTGGAAAAGATATTCAGTGGTAGTATTCATGGATAATTAGCAATAAATATATATTTTTTATTTTTATGTATACTATATATATATTTAAATGCTTCTATCTTTTTAAATATCTTTTTATATTTTTTTAACCTAAATACCATTTTTTTGGTGTGTGTTATTTTAAAGTATGACCAAGAATCCCTAAACTGTTTTCTGAAAATCTTGACATCTATTTATTATAATAATTTTCTTTTCTGGGAAGTTATTTTCATGCTTTGGAGAATTATTTTACATATATCAATGGATTATAGCTTTATGTCTGTCTTACTTTAATATCTTATCTCATTTTTCTCCATTTTATAAGTATGTATATAAAAGCTTTATGAGCTAAAATAAACTCTTAAGCCCCTCCTCCAGCTAAACTGAATGGACCCCATCTTGGCCAAGGGCATACCCTAAAACTCAGTTACTGGCCGTGAGAAGGGAGGTCAGACAAACCTCATCATGTCCCCCTCCCTTCTTGTAGATATCCTTTGTAACTTATTAACAGGCCAGAGGCTATGCAAGACAAACTTGCAAGTCCTCAATTTACATCACAAATCATTTGAGTTTGGAAATTTGGCCAGTGGCTTGTCTCTGATTAACATAATTCCTTATCTTCAAACATTCCAATCCTTTAGTCCACTTTTTCAGGCCAAACCAATGTACACCTTCCATGTATTGATTTACGACTTTATGTGTAATTCTTGTCTTCCTGAAATGTATAAAACCAAACTGTAACCCAACTAGAGCGAGGCCACTTATTCAAGACTTCTTGGGCATAGCTCTGAGCCATGGTCCTCAAATTTGGCTCAGAATAAACCTCTTTAAATTTTTTTTTTTTTACAGAATTTGGCTTCTTTTCCATTGACAGCTTCATGGTGTGAACTTTCATTCTAACACTTGTATTAATTAAAAGATGATTTTTATTTTCATTTGCTTCCTTTTTCTTTTCAGTTTATTTAGAATACATGTGAAATGACTGATTTTACACAAAGACCTAAATTTTGAATTAGGCCATGTTCATCTTGAATGCTGCCGATTCTTTATGTATCCCTCTGCCCTCCAGTCTTTAGTGCCTATGTGCTCTTTACTTTTACTGAGAAAATATTAGATAAAGATACTTATACCAAGATAAAATTAATTTGTTGATATATTCAGTCATTAATTTCATAGTCATATTTTGAATGTTCATACATGTTGGGTGATGGTAGAAGTATTGAGCTGGTACAGAGATGACTAAGGTTTAATTGAAGTTTAATGTATTATTCTCTTCTAACCCCACCTCTGAATGAATGACTGATTTTCAAACATTCTGACAATGTTTGAACATTTAATGAGTACTTAATTTGAGACTAGTAAATATGCTAAGTATTATCCTATTTATTCATTAAAATAGGCTTATAAGAGAACATTATTATCGCTGTTTTTCACATAAGAAAACTGAGGCTTAGAGGGTGAAGGAGCTCAGGAAATTTCACCCCAAAATATGACTCCTTGGTATTTTGAATTATGGACCTTAGAGATTAGCAGGCCCTTGAAAAAGAACAATGGACTTCCCTTCCTGTCTCTATTATCTCAATATATTACAGGAATGAAGATCAAGAATGCTATCCAACCTTGCCCAAATCATTTAAAATGTAATACCTGTCTCTCAGGTTAATTTACAAGTCTATCTATTTCCTTGCTCATTCCCCAAGTATCTATTCATCCTCCCTAGCAACCATTTATTTTCCCTAAACAGAATTACCTGTACTCCTCATCTTCCCCACTCTCCTCTAAAAGGTGTGTGTAAAAATACCTGGATCCCTTTGGGATATTAAATAATCACCCTGTGATTCTCTCCTTGCTCATGGTAAATAAACCTTTCTCTTATTAATCAGCCTTTATTTGTGAGTTGATCTTTCAGCAAACTTAGGAGGAAAGGGCAAGTTTCCCCCCACCCCTACAAGAGGTTGAGTAAATTTCTGAAGATCTCATAACAAGCAAACTTGAGAGCTAGGATTTTGCCAGGCAGTCTCACTCAATAATCTATACCTCTTATCCATTACACAAAAACTTTTAAACTTTTAAATAGTCTTTTGAGGGGTATGAGGGTCTGGTCTGGAAGAGAGAATGATCTAGCATTTCTCAAACACCTCATAAAGTCTACTACCGATTATATGCGACTGTGTTTTCCCTGTGCTTGCAGAAAGTTCTTTAGTTCTAGTAGCCAGGTGTAAGCTAGCTACTTCATTTTTTTCCTGGCTTTCTAGATCATATCATTAAGAATTTTTTTTATTAACTGCCTACTGTATGCATACCTAACTTATTGTTGACAATAGTCACTTTATTGTATTAGCAAATATTATTCATTCTGTCTAAACTATCTAACTATATTTTTATACCCATTATCTATTCTCACTTTATCCCCTTCCCACTACCCTTCCCAGCCCCGTAACCATCATTTTACTCTCTGTCTCTATGAGATCAATTGCTTTAATGTTTAGCTCCCACATATGAGTGAGAACATGTGAAAATCATCTTTCTGTGCTTGGCTATTTCACTTAACATGTTGTTCCCCAGTTCCATTCATGGTGTTGCAAATGACAGGATTTTATTCTTTTTTGTGGCTATAAAATATTCCATTGTATGTATGTACCACAATTTCTTTGTCCATTCACATGTTGATGGATACTTAGGTTGATTCCAAATCTTGGCTATTTTGAATAGTGCTGCAATAAACATGAGACTGCAGATATCTTTTAAATATACTGAATTCCCTTCTTTTAGATACAGACCTAGACGTGGGATTGCTGGGTCATGTGGTAGTTCTATTTTTAGTATTTTGAAGAACCTCCAAACTGTTCTCTATCGTGGTTATACAACTTTACATTCCCACCAACAGTGTATGAGGGTTCCCCTTTCTCCACATCTTTGCCAGCATTCATTATCACCTGTCTTTTTGCTTAAAGTCATTTTAATTGGGGTGAGATGATATGTTATTATCAGTTTGATTTGCATTTCTCTGATGACTAATGATGAGTTTTTTTTTTTTTTCATGTACCTACCTGTTGCCCAATTATATGTTGTCATTTGAGAAATGGCTATCTAGATCTTTTGTCCATTTTTTAATCAGATTATTTGATTTTTTTCCTATTGAGTTGTTGGAGCTCCTTATATAGTCTAGTTATTAATCCCCTACCAGACGAGTAGTTTGCAATTCTTTTCTCTCATTCTGTGGGTTGTCATTTCCCTTTGTTGATTGTTTCCTTTGCTGTACAGAAGCTTTTTACCTTGATATGATCCCATTTGTTCAGTTTTGCTTTGGTTGCCTATGCTTTGGGCATATTACTCAAGAAGCCCTTGCCCAGATTAGTATCCTGAAATGTTTCCCTAATGTTTTCTTTTAGTAGTTTCATAGTTTCAGGTCTTAGATATAAGCCTTTAATCCATATTGAGTCTATTTTTGTATATGAAACTAGATAAGGATCTAATTTCATTCTTCTGCATATGAATATCCAGTTTTCCTAGCACCATTTATTGAAGAGACTGTCCTTTCCCCACTGTATGTTCTTGGCACCTTTGTTGAAGGTAAGTTCACTATATGTATGTGTGTTTATTTCTGGGTTATCTGCTCTGTTCCACTGGTCTACGTTTCTGTTCTTATACCAGTACTGTGCCATTTTGGTTACTATAGTCTATAGTATAATTTGAAGTCAGATAATGTGATTCCTCCAGTTTTATTCTTTTTATTCAGGATGGCTTTGGTTATTCTGGGTCTTTTGTGGTTCCATATAAATTTAAGGATTATTTTTATGTTTCTGTGAAGAATGCTATTGGTATTTTGATGAGGATTACAATGAATCTGTAAATTGCTTTGGGTAGTATGGACATTTTAACAATATTGATTCTTCCAATCTACTAGCATGGAATATCTTCAGTTTTTTGGTGTCCTCTTCAACTCATTTCATCAATGTTTTATAGTTTTCATTGTAGAGATCTTTCACTTCTTTAGGTAAGTTTAGTCCTAGGTATTTTATTTTATGTGACATTTAACCCTTTTTTGTCTTTGTTTTGTTACTTCTAATAAAAATATAGTAGGATTAACCTCTTATGGTACTCATGACAATTAGGTGAGATAATATATGTAAAGCAACTGAGATAGTACCTGGGATGGAGAGTGCCTGTGGTAAGGTCTCAGTAAATCCTTCTTAGTTGTAGGAATGATGCTTTTAGTGTGTTGCCCAGATCTTTAAAATACATAAGCCAGTTCATACTAAGGATGCAGTATATAAAAACTCTCTTTCTTTTCTCTTGTTTCTCTGCTGTAAAAAAAAATAAAACAAAACAAAACAAAACAAAAAAAACAACTCTCTTTCTAACCAAACTGGGCATATTCTTCTCAATTTTGTATTTTGGGTACCTCAGGTAAATCCATAGTGTATATCTTTACAGTTGTATGGCATTGACCCACATTTCATCATATCTGCTTTGTTTGTATTACTTGGTTTCCATCTTCATTTCTTGTTTCATATCCTCCATTGAATCTAAACCCTATACTGCTGAGGTCCTTAACCTCTGGGCCGTGGCCCAGTACTGGTCTGTGGCCTGTTAGGAAATGGGCTGTGTATCACCACCTGAGCTTTGTACCACATCCTCCTTGCCCATGAGACTGCACACCCTGCCTGCTGTTGGTGAAAAAAAATGTCTTCCATGAAACTGGTCCCTGGTGCCAAAAAGGTTGGGGATTCCTGCATATTAAACCAACCTATTAAAAAGGTGGTTCTTCTAGCCTGCTTAGTTCATGCTAGTCACACCCACAGACACCCTACCTTACCCTTGGAGACTGCTTCTCATATATCTTAAAACTAGATGGATCACCTAAAATCTCTCCATAGCCACCTGCTTGAACTTTAGTCATTGTCATAGTTTAAAAACATGGTAATGTCGCCCACTTGCAAAATTGCAGCATTCTAACCCATTATCACCATTTGTATTGATATTGATATGGATAGAGTCTGTATTTCATTGCCACATTATGTCTTTAATCTGGATGTTGGTTAGCCATTTCTTTACCTCTTTGCTGGTTGCTGGCTAAATGTTACAGATTACGATAATAGTATATGTTGGAAAATTTTCAGGTCATATTTTCTCCTTAAATTCTCTATTTTTAAACTTGAATTTATGGTCAATTGCTTTTAGACAGGGGTGCCAGAACAAATTAATGACAAAAGAAGAATTCCCACTCTCCCCCAGCAAATGGTGCTGAGGTAACTGGATATTCATATGCAGAGAATGACATTGCATCCTTCCCTCACACTATACACAAAAATGAACTAAAAATGGATCATAGATCTAAATGTAAGAGCTAAAGCTGTAAGCCTCTTAGAAGAACATTTATGAATAAATCTTCATGACCTTGGGCTTTGCAGTGGTTTCTTAGATATGGGGCCAAGAACACAATGAACAGATGAAAAAGTAGATAAATTAGCACATCAAAATAAAAAAAATGTTGTGCTCTAAGTTATACCATCAAAAAAGTAAGAGAAAATAGCGTGAGAGAAAATGTTTGCAGATTTCATATATGATATGGGAGGGACTTGTATCTAAAATATATGAAGAACTCTTACAACTCAGTACTAAAATGAAATAACTAAAATGGACAAAGAATATGAGTAGACATTTCTCATAAGAAGACATACAATTGGCCAGTAAGCACATGAAAAGATGCTCAATGTCATTATACATCAGTAAATTGCATAACAAAACCACAATGAAATATTAATGCTACTTTACACTGACTAGGGTTGTACAAAGTCAGATGATAGCAAGTGTTGGTAGAGATGTAGAGAAATTGGAACCCTAATACATGGTTAAGGGAAACATAAACAGATACCACTGTTTTGGAAAAAATTGGGGCAGTTTTTCAAATTGTTAAACATAGACATACCGTATTACCCAGCAATTAATTCCACTGCTAGCTGTATGCCCAAAAAGAAATGAAAACATAAGTCCACACAGAGACTTGTACATGAACTTTCATAGCAGCATTATTCATAATAGCCAAAAAGGGGATGTAACCCAATTGTCCATCAACTGTTGAATGGATATATAAATAAAATGTAGTATATCTGTACAATGGAATATTATTTGGCAATAAAAAGGAATGAAGTATTGGTACAAAACATGATATGTGACAAAGAAAAATCCAGTCACAAAAGACCACATATTGTGTGATTCCATTTATGTGAAATGTGGAGAATTGGTAAATCTAGAGACCAGAAGTAGATTATTGGTTCCCTAGGGCTGGGAGAAGGAGGAATGGGAGTGACTGCTAATGGGTATAGGGTTCCTTTTTGGAAGAATAAAAATGTTCTAAAAACTGATGGTGGTGATTTTTACAACTATATGAATATATTAAAAACCATTGAATTAAACACTTCAAACAAGTGAATTTTATTGTATGTGAATTATTTCTCAATAAAGGTCTTTTAGAAAAAGTCAAGAACCTCTAGTTTCAATTTTAGAGGAAAGTAGCAGCCTGTAAATTTGAAAGCAATTGGAATGCATACAGGAGGGAAATGTTAGGTAAACTGAAAATAATGGAATGAATTAAACAAGTAGGGGTGATTTCAGCTCCTCTTCTTTTAGGTAGAAAGAGCCTTTCTTTTCAAAGAGTGCTCCTTTGAAATCCTTTGTTTGACTATCTTACTGAGTGAAATGGAAGTTGGTGTGTTTCTGTTTCATGAGTAGCAAAAACGAGTTGGCAAGTAATGTCTTTTTATATACATATATATGCACATACAGACACACACACACTTTAATAAGAGTATTTTATAGGTATATAAAGTACTTACATCATCTAGACCCGTTGTCAACAAGAATGAGTAAACCACTCTCTGGGAGCACTTAGCCAGAAGAAGTGAATCAACCATATGAGAACATTGGGACACCATCCTGCAAGAAATCACTTGCACAGTGAGATACTGCTTCAATGGAAGAATTACTTTGTCAATTTTAGATGATCAGTATACTCTCAGAAAGTACACTGTAAAGCTCAGATCACTATAACCTGCATTAATATTGCTGTGTTCTCTGTTCAATCCTGTATCATTCTTCACCATTATATCAATTACTATCTTATAATTGTAGGACATGATTATATATTCTTCTACCCAATGCTCCACAGTGTCTTTTGACTATCCAGAACAGTATCAGTCTGAGCAAAATTTGTAAATCTTAGAAGTGTCAGGTAGTCAAAGCTTCCTCTTAGACCCAAGTTGTTAATTAGCATAGTTTTTTAAAAATGTGTTTTATGCTCTTAAATGTTTCATAATGATAGAATTATGTGAATAATTTATCATCATTATCATTGCCAAGTGTTGGATATTGAAGCTGTTGCTTTTCAATAGCAGCTCACTTGTTCTCCAATGTGAACTGTATAAAAAATGCCAATTTAGTATACAGCTGGTATCCTCAAACGTTAGTCTCAGTTGACAGTTTAACATGGATGGCCCTTCAAAGGAGTTCTTTTTGTCCCAAACCATCTTTTAAAATATCAACATGTTTTTTTCCCAGCATTGATGTTTTAAATTTCCTAATATATTGGTCTTTGTGTTATAATATTCCATGATTATTTCTCAAAGGAAATGTTTATATGAATCATTCTTTTTCAACCATTTTCTCAAAACTTTTGATTCTTTTTCAAATTCATGTTTGTTTTTCCTGTGTTTGTTTTGATTCTGTTGTTACTTGTTGTATTTAAAAAATAGATACAATGGTGTGTGACTTTTTAAATTTGCATGTTCAGAGTACCTAGGCACCATTTAGTAGGTGAACAATTAGATGCTTTGAATTTTATCATAGAATTCAATGAGAATTTTTATAAATTGCTGTATAAGTTAAATCCTATAACCCATTGTGATAGGTTCTATTTTTTTAGCACTAAGTTTTGAGAAAACAAAGACTGCTGGAATAGTCAACCTTGATGAATATAATTTTGGTATAGCATAAGGCACTGCCATGAAGGATACCTACTGTAGGCATTTTTGGGGGACTGGGGAGAGACTGAGAGCAATATCCATGTGCATTTATAATTCCCAAAACTGTCTTTAGAGAGTAGATGAAATTTATCTAAGAGTCTGGAAGGTTCATACTCTTCAGCTGTGTAAACATTTCCAACCTCAACTGAATTTATTATAATAATTCATTTAAATACATGTTTTTGTGTTATTTCTAGGTCTCCTCTGACAGTGCCAATTGCTATGGCAAAGTAAGACAAGGTAGAATCAGAGTCTTTGATCTTGTGGAACTGCAGAAGGAGTCAGTCCAGCCACTTCCCTTTCCAGGTAATGAATTGAAGCACAGATTATTTAACTACTGTGTCCAGGGCAAATTCAATGGTTGATGTCTGAACTAGGACTAAAATCAATCCAGTTATTCTTCTTTAGCTCTAGCTCTAGTGCTGACTTTGATGAAAAGATTGGGCTTCAAAACTATTGTTAGAGACTTTAGGGATTTTTTCTTATATAGTTAAAGGTAATAGAAAATATTCTAAAACATCTGGCTCATTATTTAGAAATGTTCTGAAAAGTTTATAAAGCATAACCATAACACAGCTTTTTTATTTGATAGAGGATTGGTGTTATGAGCTGAATTATGTCCCTTCCCCCTCCTCCCAATTCATGTTGAAGTGCTAACACCTAATATCTCAGAATGTGACCATATTTAGAGATAGGGTCTTTACAGAGGTGATTTTGTTAAAAGGGTTATTAGGGTCAACCTTAATCCAATATAGCTCGTGTTATTATAAAAAGAGAAAATTTGGACATAAACACACAGGTAAGATGATGTATAGATACAGGGAGAAGGTAGCCATCTATCAAAGAGAAAATTCTTCCCTCATGGCCCTCAGAAGGAACCAATCAAGATCTTAGACTTCTGGGTTCCAGACTATGAGATAATAAGTTTCTATCACTTAAGCCACTTAGTCTGTGGTACTTTGTTTTGGCAGCCCTAGGAAACAAATATAATACGTTTTATTTAATTGGATCAAGGTTATGTAGGAATAAATGTATCCTGAAAGGCCTAAAAGGTAAAAAGGAAAAAATTTTTTTCATTGAACCAATTACATGTACAACAGAAGAGGGAATCTAGTTCTTCCATATTTTTAAATTCATTCACTTATTTTCTCCACCAACATTTTGTCTTATTGTGTGCTAAACATTTTGTTAGGTGCTGTGGGTACAAAAGTAAATTTGGTATTCTATGCCCTTGAAGAGATCGGAGTCTAATGATGGTAGCAATGAACATCTAAATAAATCATTAAAATATTGTTAGAAAAGTGCTGTGATAGATATGGACTGGGTGTGCCAGATTGAAAAGCAAATAATTAACTTCGTATAGGTTAGACAGAAAGGGTTTTCACAGTTCTTGAAGCCTTGAAGGAAGCTTCCATGCCAGGTAGAAAGTATCAGGGAGAATACTATATTTCATGAAAGGGGTAGAGTATGTGCTAAAAGTTAAGGGAATTAAAAATCAGGTTGCACTTGATGAACCTTGATAAGACTTTAAGACAGGAGATTAAAGGAATCTGTTGGGAGATGTTAGGGGTTGTTGGAGATGAGAATCAAAAGACTTGTATTTTAAGGGATAATAAAAATATGGGTTCACTTGAATGCCATAGGATGTCACTGATAGGTTTTAAGCAGGAATGAGAAATGATCAGATTTACTTTCTAGAACATTAATTGTGATGTCATATGAAGAAAATACTGAAACAGGGAGCAGTTAGAATTAGAGAGCTGTGAGTTCAGGCACAAGGTGATGAGGGTCTATAATGAGGTAATGGCCATAGAAAAATGAGAAATTCATGAATTTGAGATTTGTTTATGAGATATATTTGATTAGATAACCTTATTCATTGGATATTTTAGGTAAGGGAGAGGTCAATTTAATATCTTTTTAGATTGGGGGAATAGATAGATTATAATGCTGCTAATAGGCAATATAGGGAAAGAAGTGGGGTTTGCAGGGGAAAGCACTTTATTTAAATTTGAGCATTGATGAGTTTGAGGTAATCTAATTTTCAAATAGAGGATTTGGTTTGTACAAATTTATATTCAGTTCAATGGCAGCTTGCCTAAGTCAGCAATATGTTATTAGACCCCAAAGACCACTGCTAAACCATCTAAAAGTGAATCTAATGGTGTTATTAATTTGATGAGAGATTCTTTATTAGCCAAAATATTTTACTGGAGAGATATCACTATTTTTATAACAGCAACACTGAGAGAAAGTCCCACATTTATTGAACATATAAAAGTTGTGCCATCTATTTTTTAAATTCAGAGCCATTTTGGAATAACTGACAAATTGAGAAATATATGTGGAGTTGCTTAAGGAAAGTTAATATTAAAAAATAGCCTTACTACATTCATAAGGGAGGCAACTCTTGGGTAAACATTCTAACTCATTTGGGAATGAATGCTCAGTGTGATGGTTTGTTAGATGGTTTATTTGCCAGTTCAATTTGATAAACATTTAATGAGTATCAACCATTTTGCTAGGCTCTGTAAGTAACTACATAGCCCTGCTCTTGAACACTTATATTCTCAAAACCTTTTTATGTCCTCTAATTTCTCCCTTGAGTATTGTGGCACACTACTTTTGGTTTCTGAGTTACCACTAGGGCATGAGCTACTTGTGCTGGAAATTGTTTCGATTACAAAGGCTGCCAGAACACAGATATCACACGGGTTATGTTTGGCACTTTAACAAGGAAGGGCGATGTAAATGGACTCATTGATAGGTCACCCAGGGAATACTGGGTCTTTTAGAAAATCGGAGATTAGGGATCCTTGCTGTATGTCTTTTTCTGCTGCAGTTAGAATTTTAAATACTTACTAGGAGAGTTCTTGATGTGATAGCAAAACAACAACAACAACAAACATAGCTGGGACTCAAGAGATCCTACTTCCAATTTAGTACTATTGAGCTGTGATTCAATTTCAGTGGAACTGTTTCCCTGTGCATTAAATGTATGCTTGAATTAGATCAGTGGTTCTTATGTGTACATATATAAGCCTTTACACTAATTTCAGGAAGTTCATACAAACACTGAAATACAGCAGCAACCTATGGATTTGTGCACATTGAACTATATGAACTCTTATTGTATGATGCTTGTGCTCTAAAACTTGAGTTATGCTTTCTTTTGGTTTGGCAGCTGCTTTAGGTGGGGCATCTCTGGTTCTTCGAGGGTAGCTAATGAACAATCAGCAGCCCAGCTGCATTGATTTGTTCCATAACCTCTTTAAGTATCCCTTAGTATTTCCCAGCTCAGTCTATAAACATACTCTATTTACTACCCTGAAATTTTCTTGTTTGATCTATGAAAGCATTAGATACATATCAAAGTGCTGAATACGTCAAGGAGAAAAATGTAGCTTCCATTAGAGCTTTGTCTCTCTTTGTGTTGACATTAGAGGTTGCTAATGGTTTTGGCTCATTTCTTGTATATTTTTATGATCATAACCGTAGGGGTTCACTTTTTCTTTGACTAGATTATAGAACAATGAATTCTTTCCATATGTTAAGCTATGTATTCATTGATGCCAGCTCATTTTGTATACGTGTGTGTGTTTGTATATATGTATATATTTATATATCATTTATGCGTCTATAAGAGAATTGGGTAAAAGAAAGGATTATTTAGCCATCTATCTATGTTATGATCTTTCAATACTCAAGGTTGGAATTGTTAATCTTTTACATCTACTGAGTTAACAGTGTTAAATTCTAAAGCTCCATCTTAGCTTATTGCTATCCTTGACCTTGATGAGATCACCCACAGTTCTATTATTCTGATGGATACTGCAATAATAGAATAATTCAATAACACTGAACCCAAATTGTGTTAGAATACTTCTTTACCTTCATAACCTCCACAGTTCCTATGGAACTCATTCAGGGCTACAAGACACCAAGAAGTTAAACATGAGGTTATCAACAGTAAGATTTAGAATGAATGTGTTCATTAATGCCTTAAGTCATTCATCCTAAGTGATAAAAATAATAACATAGCTGGCATCCCAGTACATTTTCTGTCTTTAACCCCATTGTTTACTGTTCCATTACTTGCTCATTAATAATAAAGTATAACTACTTATTTAAGCTAGTTATTGATAACTTTAGATTTTTTTATTTCAAAAAACTACAGTGGTACACATGGTTTTGGTTACATGTATCAATTTTGTTATGTATAAGTAGGGTTATAAGTATACCTAAGACCCAGATAATGTTCATTATACCATTAGATAGGTTTTCGCCCATCCCCTGTTTGATTTCCACTGAGTTTTACTTCCCTCTGTGTATATGTGCTCATCAGTTAGTTCTAGTTTAATAGCAAGTACATGTGGTATTTGTTTTTCTATTTTTTAGATACGTAGAATAATGGTCTCCAGTTCCATCCAAATTGTTACAAAAGGCCTTAATTCATCCTTCTTCATGGCTTACACCTTTGGATTCTTATCTAGAGTTTCTTAGCATTTGCTTATCAATTATTGTTTCCAAAATATTTCAGTATCTTAAAAATATAGCTGATAATGCAAATAGATGATACTTTTCAGAATCATCCTTCTTCTTTAGATAAAAAGGGGTATCACTGTCATTTATTCCCCTTTATATTCATACCAAAATTTGCACAGTCTTGGAACTTACTATCAGTATCACTTTGCTCTTTTACAGACTGCTTTTATAGTATCATACTATGAAATCTTTTCCTATCACTAGCTCACAAAGGCTTTCTTCCTCTGTATTATTCCAAAAGTTTTATGGCTTTAAGTTTTAAATTTAGGTCTATGATCCATTTTGAGAAATTTTAATGTATGAAGGTTTGGATCAACTTTCTTTTTCTTTTTCTTTTGTTTGTATATGGATTTTAATTGTTTAAGCATCAGTAGTTGAAAAGACTGTCCTTTCTCCACTGAATCACCTTTTTTTCCTTTGTAAAGTTATCTGTATGTCTCAGTTGTCTGTATATGTATGGGTTTCTTTTTGGAATCTCTGTTTTGTTCCAGTGATCTGTTTGGCTGCCTATGAGTTGACACTACACTTTGTTGACTATTGTAGCTTTGTAGTAAGTCTTTTAATCAGGTAGAGTTAGCCCTACAACTTTGTTCTTTTTAAAGGTTATTTTGGCTATTATAGGTCCTTTGTTTTTCTATATAAGTTTTAAAGTAAGCTATTAAATTACTATAAAAATCCTGGGATTTTTGTTTGGGATAGGTTGAATCTTACATCCATTTGGGGAGACATCATTTTAATGCTATTGAGTCTTCTGACCTATGGACAAGGTATGCCTCTCTATTTACTTATATCTTTATTTCTTAGAATTTTGAAGAGTTTTGTAGTTTTCACTTTACAGATCTTGTATACTTTTTATCACATTTATCCCTAAATATTTCATATTTTTGATGTGATTTTAAGTGGTATTTTTTTCTAAATTTGAATTTCTGATTATTTGTTGGCAAAACATAAAAATACAATTAATTTTTATGTAATATGTGTTGCTCTTGGATCCTACCACCTTGCTAAACTCATTTACGTGTAATAGTATTTTGGTAATTATTGGACCATCTATAAAAGATTGTAGAGTCCTATACTATCATGTATAAAGACAGTTTTAGTTCTTCCTTCCCAATCTGAATGCCTTTTAATTTTTATCTCCTCCCACTCCCCAAACACACACAAACAGACACAGACACACACACACACACACACACACGCATGATTCTCTGGCTAGAACATCTAGTGTAATGTTATATAAAAGTTGTAAGATAAGACATCTTTGCATTGGAGGAAAACATTCATTCCTTTACTGTTAAATATCATGTTTAATGGAGGTTGTTTTTTAAATGCCCTTTATCATGTTCAGAAACTTTTCTTCTAGTGTGATGAGAATTTTTATCATGAATGGATATTGGATTTTGTTAGTAATTTTTTCTTCATCCACTGAAATAATATTTTATTTCTTTTTCAGTCTTTTAATATGGTTAATTATATCGATTACTTTCTGAATGTTAACTAACCTTGCATTTTTGGAATAAATGGATAGATTCAACTTGGTCGGCATATATTATTATATAAAATTTTGTTTTGAATTCTTACATTTGTTTACATGAAACACACAGGTCTGAATATTTTTTCTTGTATTACAATGATAGTAGAGTAATGCTGGTCTATAGAATGACTTGGGAAATATTTCCTCTCTTCAGTTTTCTGGTGGATTTTTGAGATTTAAGATTTGAGATATTTTTCTTTCTTAAGTGTTTCAGAAAGTTTTCCAGTGAAGCCATCTGATTTTTATTTGTAGGAAGGGTTTTGGCTAAAAATTCAATTTCCTTAAAATATCTAACAGTATAAATTACTATTCTTTCTTAAATGAGCTTTGGCAGTTTGTGTCTTTGAAGGAATTTTTCCATTTCATTTAAATTGTAGAATTTATCAGCATAAAATTTTTCATAATATTCAGGGTAATAGTGGTAGCATTTGGAGTGATACCTTTTCTCTGATTCCGGATACTCGTGTTTTTTGTCTTCTTTCTTTTTTTCTCTAATCAATCTGGCTAGAATTTTATTGTTTCCCCTCCAGTCCTTTCAAAGGATCAGTTTTCAATATGACTGAATTTTTCTGTTGTATTCTGTTTCATTGATTTCTACTTTATGCTCTCATTTCTTTTAGTTAATATGGGTTTAATTTTCTGTTCTTTTTTAAAAGGAGTTTATTATACTTTTTAATTAAAGATTGTTTATGTCACACATATTTTATGATTATGTTGAGTTTATTTTTTTCTGGGGTTAATTTTATATTTTGTAGGCTAAGAAGAAAATGGAGTGATTGAGTGAAGGTTACTCTTTTCTCTTCTGGAATAGAAAGCTTTAGTGCATGCTTGCAGACCAGTGTTTTCCCTTCCATCACTTTCCCATGATAGCCTAAAAGCAGTCATCTGTTATAATAAGATATTCTGTCTGACTTGCAAAATATACAGTCTCTTAATTTCAGATTAACCATACTAAAAAAGCATTGGTCTAAATGAATATTTGTTATTTTTTTGCTATAAAATGTAATAGTTATAGTAATGTCAAATTTCTTGTGATTTAAAAGTTTTTCTAATTGTACAACATTTCTTCTGCCATCCTGACTACCTGGATTCAGTTTATCTAACAGATAAAAAATGTAATTGTGCAAACACTTATTTTTCATTATAGTATTTATGCTCCTTAAAAATATTTTTTTAATGTTAATTTAATAATTTGCCTACTTAAGACTAAAATGGCTGGCTAAAATTTATGCTTATTTTACTTAATACTAGAAATAGTATTTTTAAAAGAAATGCAATTTGGGACAAATGAAACTATCTGGAAGTGGTAAACATTTTACCGGATTGTCTTCTGATATAAGAACAAAACTGGACTTCCTGCAAGTTTAATAATTTAGCAAAATTGAAAAGATTTCCAATTTCATCTCATATTTTTCCTTTTATTAGAATAAAATGAACCCTTTTTTCAGTGATTCTTCTGATAAAATATATAGATTAATAGAGATGTGTATTTGATATTAGATTTTTACCAATTATTTTTAAAAAGTTGAGATTAGAGGTCCCCTCTTCACCTCAATGTAATGATTATCTTCATTTTTGCATATTATTTTAGAACTTCAGTTAAAACAAAATATTACTTTAAGCTGTTGTAAAAGCACATGATCTGTTCAGTTCTAGGGTACTGTAGTCACTCAAAGGGTAGCTCTTAACTCTCTTGCTATTCTGTCAGTTTACATATTTTGCCAGTGTTTAACAAATAAAAGATCAGTTAAAGGTTTCATTTATATCAAAATTATATTCTGAGGTAATCATTATGTTCTGTGTTGAGATAATATATAACTCAATTTTCTTTAGAGGAACAAAGTATTTATTCCACAATTAGACCCACTACCCCAAATGCAAATCTTATGTAGAGAGTAGCAGTTTAATTTTCTTTTTAAGGAATGTGGGATGATACACTGGGGATACTTAAAAGTTTTTCTAGGAAGTAGTTGTCTCTAGTTTGGTATTCAAATCTGACATTACCCTACATGCAACTGGATACTATTGGTGGAATTGAACACACAAGTGAGCATTTCTTAGTTTCTTCAGAGTAGAGGAGACTGGTCTTTAGGCCTTCATTCTAACCGTTTAAACATTGTCTTCTGTTCCAGGGAATCATTTCTTAACTCCTTACATTTATTGTTCTAATCTTAGATTTATGTACCCACCATTATAATATTCTTTATTTTTTAAATGAATTTTCTATCCTCTCTTACTTAAAGGAATGACAAAGTATGTTTATTTAGTGCCTATTATAAGCTGGTCAGAAGTAGCATGCTAAAAGGAGATTCTGAAAGACTAGGGGTATAGATGGACATCATCAGTCAATGCTACTGGCATTGGACCTGATCTTAAGGACGTAAAGGAGGGAAGATGCACTGAAAATAATTACCACCTAATTAAGACTAGCTCTTCATCATTAATGGTAGTGCAAGTTTATTTCCAACCTGTGTCACTGAACATCTTTGTGTAGAGAAGTGTTTTCTGTTTTCACATACATTTTCTTTAATTCTAGCACTGTCTTACATGTAGTTGTCAAAAGGTGAATCAGCTCAAAGCATCTCCACTAATGGAAATGTTTCCAAGTATATAAATTGGTCATAACATCAACTCTCTATACAGAAGGTATCACTTTAAGAAAAACTGAAATATGGTGTAGGTCATTACTGTTATCTTAACAATGATTATGTATCTTCAGCTGGTAAGTTGTCTCAACTAGAGATCCATTTGGTAACCTAATATTATGGAGTGAGGGGGAAAATCCCTTTGTAAAAATTCTTCACCACTATCTCCATAATATCTACTTCACTGAGTTTCATCCAAGTGCGAAAATGAAAAATTATAACCTGCCAAGCATCAGTGGCAGAGTGAAATGAAAAAATTGCGAGTTAATAATAGTGATGCCTCAAAAAAATTTCTTGACCAATTTAACATTGCTTCATCCAAGGTCACTTCTCAGAGTGATTATTATTAGTAATTTGTAGATGAGACCATCCTGCTTTGGTCATGGTTAGTGAAGATCAAGAAAATGCCAGAGAAGGTTTAAGATTCAAGGTTATCTGTCTTTCTTAAATAAGGAGCAAACCACCGTTTGACATTATTTTCTTAAGACCTAGCCAAAAAATAATGTTCAAAGAAATGAAACTTAAAGCCTGTGCTGTCTTTTATTGGAGATATAAAGTCATTGTAACGTAAAACATCAGGGGTAAGGGTAGCAGAAGGACACTGTTTAGTAGGTCCTTAAGTAGCATTTCATGTGGAAAAGAAATCCTCAAGGTATTTTTCTAGTATTTTATTCTGATGCTTTAAGAAAGAATCATTGTAGATTGTATTTTATATTGTTGCCTAGTTTGAAAAATGAAGTTATATTGTACATAGTCCTTAAAAATCTTTTCACACATAAATAATTTAGATAATATAGGCAAATATAAAGAAGAAAATAAAGTTTTTACCTAATTTTACCAATGGATAACTCATACTGATCTTTTAGTGTATGTTTTCCAGACTGGTGTGCATCCATGTGTGTGTGTGTGTGTGTGTGTGTGTCTGTGTCTGTGTGTCTGTGTGTATGTGTGTGTAGAGAACAGAGGCAGTTAAGTAGGAAGATAGATTTCTTTTTAATGAATTTACAGCGAAGATATCATATTTTATTTAGCAACTTGATGTGGACATCTTTCTGTGTCAGTAATTATTGGTTTACATCTTTATTTTTAATGGCATCAGAGTGTGTCCGTAGCATGTGATATTGACAAACATTTAGAATACATACAGTTTTCACCATATAAACAATTCTGAAATAAATACAGCTTTTGATACTATCAGATTATAGAATAAATTTTAAAAGTAAAAATGATGGCAATTTAGACATTTGATACTTGCTACAAAATACTGTCTAGAAAGATACAAGTTTATACGTCCAACAGCAGTATTTGAAAGTACACATTTATCACATTCTTACAAGTGTATTCTATAAGTAGTTAGGTGAAATTGGGTATTTCAGCATTGTTCTATATATTAGTGATATTGACTACATTTAAAAATGTTTAGCAGCCATTGTACTATCTTCTTTGAATATCTTGCTCATATATTTTACCCATTTTTTCTATTAGTATGGTTCTCTTTTTCTTATTGATATTTAATAACTATATGTATTAAGGATATTAATCATTTTTTCACCTATTTTTTCCCATAAGTTGCCAACTTTAATTTTATTTATAGTTTCCCTCAATATCTGTTAATATTTATCTTATTTCTGGCCTTATTTCTGTTTTTTGACTTAAAACTTACCTAAAACTTAAAACTTACCTGTTTTTGACTTAAAACTTACCCTACACAAGTTACAAAACTTACCCTATGCAAGTTACAAAACTTTTCCTACACAAAGTTATGCTACTAATTATTTAAATTTTTCTTCTCCTGAATTTTGGTGTTTAATGTTTAATTCAATAGGAATTTACTCTTATGTATGATTTAAAGCAAAAATCTAACTAATTTTATTTCCAGTGGCTAGTACCACTTAATGAATAGCCCAACCCTTTGTATTGATTTGATATGTCTCAGTTATCATAATAGATGTTTTCAAACTGTGTTCTGAGGAGATTTAGGTGATGTGCCCCTAGGGGACATTGTTCAAGAGCTGGAAACTAAATAAATTTTCTTCCTACCTTCCTTTTATTTCCATTGAAATATATGTGATTTTTTTTCTATTTAAATTTTTTACATATTTAATACAGTTTCTTGTTAATATTTTAATCAACTTTATTGAAATATAATTTATATACATATATCAGTAGTTAATAGTCACCACTACATACAAAATAGCAAACACTTTCATCACCAGAACAACCTCTCTCGTGTTTTTGCAGTCAGTCCTCTTCTGCTACTGTTGGCGTCTGACAACTATTGATCTGCTTTTTACACAATAGTTTAGATTTTTCTAGAAGTTCATAGAAATTGAAAAATATGGCTGGTAGTATTTCATGTTTGGCTTTCTTCACTCAGCAAAATGCTTGTGAGAGTCATCCCTGTTGTTCATGCTCAAGTAGTTCTTTTTTATTGCTAAAGTAGTATTCAGTTATATGGATATACTACACTTTGGTTATCTATCCACATATGGTTATTTGGACATCATGAATTTAGCTGAGTTTTTGACTAGTATGAATAGAGCTACTATGAACATTTTCATAAAGGTCCATGTGTAGACATATGTTTTCATTTTCTAGGGTAAATACAAAGGAGCAGAATTGCTGAGTTGACTGATAAGTGTATGTTTGTATGTGTAACTTTATAAGAAATGCCAAATGGTTTTCTTTTTTTTTTTTTTTTTTTTTTTTGAGACAGAGTCTCGCTTTGTTGCCTAGGCTAGAGTGAGTGCCGTGGCGTCAGCCTAGCTCACAGCAACCTCAAACTCCTGGGCTCAAGCGATCCTTCTGTCTCAGCCTCCCAAGTAGCTGGGACTACAGGCATGAGCCACCATGCCCGGCTAATTTTTTCTATATATATTAGTTGGCCAATTAGTTTCTTTCTATTTATAGTAGAGACGGGGTCTCGCTCTTGCTCAGGCTGGTTTCGAACTCCCGACCTCGAGCAATCCGCCCGCCTCGGCCTCCCAGAGAGCTAGGATTACAGGCGTGAGCCACCGCGCCCGGCCCCAAATGGTTTTCTTAAGTGTCTGTACCATTTTGCATTCCCACCAGTAATGTATGAGAATTGTAGTTGTTTCACTTGCTTGACAGCACTTAGTATGGTCAATCTCTTTAATTTTAGTCATTCAAGTGGGTATACAGTGGTTTCTCATTGTGTTAACTTGCAATGACTAATGTCCTTTGTATTTCCATATAATTTATAGGAACAGTATACTAACTTCTACAAAAAAGCCTCCTGAAATTTTCATTTTGATTTTGTTGAGTCAATGGAGTAATTTAAGGAAAATTGACATTGTAACAATATTGAATCTTCCAGTTTATGAATGTGGTATGTCTTTTCATTTATTTAGGTCATCTTTAACTTGTTTCAGCAGTTTTGTAGTTGGCTGGGTACAAGTGTGTATATATATACACATACAAGTGTATATATATATATACAAGTGTATATATATGTATATATCTATATTCCTAAATATTTCATATTTTGATGTCATTTGAAATAGCACTTTAAAAATTTTAATTTCTAGTTTTTGTTGCTAGTATGTAGAAATATCATGTTTCATTTTCTTATATTGACTTTGTATCCTGTTTACTTATTAAACTCATTTATTAGTTCTAATATCATTGTGCAGATTCCTCAGGGCTTTTTGCATGGACAATTTTTTTTCTGAAAATAAAGTTTTTCTTCTACCTTTTCAAACCGTATGCTTTTGTTTCTTTTTTCCTACCTATTTTCCTGGCTTAGATGTGCAGTACAGTATTGGATATAGAAATTATAATAGTAGAATCCTTTTTTGTTCCTTATCTTAGAGGGAAAGCATCCAGTGTTTTCATTATTTTACCATGTGAGAATGATGTTAGCTGTGGGTTTTTTCAGAGTTGCTATATTAGTCTTCTCAGGTTGCTGCAATAATAAAATATCACTGACTGGGTGGCTTAAGAAATGGAAATTTTATTACAATGGGGAGATTGGGAACAGAGAGAGAGAGAGAGCTCTGGGGTGTGTTACTTTTTTTAAGGACACCAGTCCTATCGGATTAGGGTCCCACCCTTCTGACCTTATTTATGTCAGACCTTATTTAAGGACACCAGTCCTATCGGATTAGGGTCCCACCCTTCTGACCTTATTTATGTCAGACCTTATTTATGTCCTTAAAAGCCCTATCTCCAAAAGTAGTTGGATTGGGGGTTAGAAATTCAGCGTATGAATTTTGTGGGGATAAGATTCAGTCCACAATAGATGCCCTGTTTAAGATTGAGATGTTCATTATAATTTGCTTAAAATATTTATTATGAATAGGTGTCAAATTTTGTGAAATGCTTTTTGACATCTATTGAGATGATCATATGATTTTTTTTCTTTCCTTTTAACTATGTTAATATGGGGAATTACTTAATTCATTTTTTGAATGTTAAGCCCACCTTGCATCCATTTGGTGATGTTTTATTATGTCTTTTATATATTGTTTTAAAAATATTTGTGTTTTATATCTATAATTTATATATTTTATATTTAGTGAGGAATTGAATTTGCCAAAATTTTGTTAGGGACTTATTTTCAAGTCTATGAGCATAAGAAATACATCAATTTGTAGTTTTCCTTTCTTGTAATGTCTGGTTTTGGATCAGGATAATGTTGGCTTCATCATATGAGTTGGGAAATGTACCCTCATTTTCTATTTTCCGAAGAGTTTATGTATAATTGATATTGTTTTTTACTTAAATGTTTGATATAAGTCCCCAGTGATGCTATCTGGATTTGAAATTTTCTTTTGGAAAGGTTTTTAAGCTTGAGTTTAACATTTTTCTTTGCTAAGGGCTGTTTGTGTTATCTATTTCATGTTGAGTATAATCTTTCAAGGATTTTTTTGTTTCATCTAAGTTATTGAATTTATTGGCGTAAAGTTCATAATATTCCCTCCTGTACTTTTAATGTGTGTATGTATAATCTGAGTGTTGTCCTCTCTTATTCCTGATATTTGTCATTTGTGCCTTTTCTCTCTTTTGCTTTTGTCGATCAATCTGTCTATTTCCCTCTTTTTGTTTATTTTGGGTTCAATTTATTTTTGTATTTTAGTTCCTTAAGGTGGAAGCTTAAGGAAAATGATTTAAGAGTTTTCTTCCTTCTTTCTAATATGATCATTTGATGCTATAAATTTCCTTCTCAGCACTGCTTTAGTTACTTCCCGTAAACTGTGATATGGTAAGATTTTATTTTCTTTCACTCAAAATATTTCCTGTTTCTATTATAATTTTTTTGATCCATGTGTCATTTAAAAGACGACTGGGATTCTAATATTTGGGATTTGCTAGATATATTTCTGTTATTTATTATTCATTTAATGGTATTTTGGTAAGAGAACATACTTTGCATGATTTTCATGTTTTTAATTTTATTGAGATTTGTTTTATGACCCAGAATGTGGTTCACCTTCGTGCTTATTCCACATGCACTTAAAAATAATATGGAATGTTCTACAAATGTTAATTAGATTGAGTCAGTTGATAGTATTAAGTCTTTTGTATAACATTGATTTTTTGCTCTGCCTGTATTATCAATTGCTGAGAGAGACATTGAAATCTCTAATTATATTTGTATATTTTTCTGGTTCAAGTTTCTCAGTCTTTGTTTCATATATTTTAAAGATTTTTATTAAGTGTATAAAACTTCAGAACTATAATGGCCTTCTGATAATGAACCCCTTTATCACTATGTAACTATCCTCTTTATACTAATACTACTCATTGCTCTCAGATCTTCTTTTCTGACATTAATATATAATAGAAATTCCAGCTTTCTTTTGATTAGTGTTTGCATGTTATTCTTTTTCTGTTCTTTACTTTTAATCTTCTTTCTTTCATATTTAAAGTCATTTTTTGTTGTTAGTATATAGGATTTTCATTTCAATTTGACAATCTTTCCCTTTTAATTATTCAGATCAGTTGGATTTTATGTGATTATTTCTATATGTGGATTTAAACCTATTTCCTTGGTATTTGTTTTCTATTTCTTTTATCTGTTTTTTGTTACCTTCACCCTCTTTTCTCATTTCTTTTAGATAAAACGAACATATTTTATAATTCTGTTTTATTTTCACTATTGTTTTAGCATCTGTACCTTTTTGTTTTATTTGGTAACTCCAAAATCAACAACATGATTTTTAACTTATCAGCATTTATCACAAAGTAAATTATACTATTTCATTTCATTGCAAAAGAGTAAGGATCTTATAAAAGTATACTCCTATTTTTTCTTCCCTTCCTTGTTTTTTTTACCCCTATATATGTTATAAACTCTATAATAATGCACAGTTATTTTGCCTTAAACAATTCTCTTTTAAAGTGATTAAAATGAGAATCATTATATTCTCTTTTTTTAAATTTATTTCAGCATATTTCATGGGTACAAATGTTTAGGTTACATATACTGCCTTTGCCCCACCTACGTCAAATCTTCAAGCGTGTCCATTCCCATTAGGAATATACTTATTCCCTTCTCCCCCTCTCACCAGCCCGACATCCAATAAATGTTACTACTATATGTGCATATAAGTGTTGATCAGTTAATACCAGTTTGATGGTGAGTACATATGGTGCTTCTTTCTTCCTAGCTACCGTGTTTCCCTGAAATAAGACAGGGTCTTATATTTATGTTTCCTCAAGAAGACACCCTAGGGCTTATTTTCAGGGGATGTGTTATTTTTTTTAAGTACAGTACAACATTCTACATTTATTCAAATATAGTTAAGTCATCTTTTTCTGGAACATCATCATAACTCTCCAAACCCTAAATTCCATCCTGAATTTCTTGCGACTCTATTTCCCTTAGAACCATTGGCTGGGACCTGACAGGGAGAGCCGATGTTGTTGGTGGGGCTGCCCACACCTTTCCAGTCACCTCTGGGATAGTAGCTGTCACAATGGGGCAGATGAGAAGGGCTGCTCGCCTTCTCTACATCTCTGTGATGAAATGCATAGTTGTGAAGATACGCTGCGTAACCACGCCCATCACTAGGTCTTATTTTTGGGGTAGGGCTTTATATTGTGCAAATGCTTAGAAATCCTGCTAGGGCTTATTTTATGGATAGGTCTTATTTTCCGGGGAACACGGTACCTCTTGAAAACTGCCTCCAGGCAACAAACGGGGGCAATCATAGGGGATTCATTTTTCTTGCCTCCCTTTTCTCAGAAGTCACAGGTCAATGCTACATATTGTTCATTGCTTGAAAACATTATTATTCTGGTTTTCTTGTTGTTAAAGGAGGGCACAAAAGTCTGGAATCTATTACTTCACTATTAATGAAGTGGGAGCCTGTGATTTCTTTTGAACAAATATGTCCCATGTCCAAAAATAAGCTTGAATTCCAGTGATTGCTGATATCTTTTGTACCTCTATCTGTTTCTGGATAATTCATTCTAAGTATCTATGTGTCTTATTCATTAATTTATTGTTCACCAGTACCATACCAATTTAATTATTTTATCTGTTTTTAATGAATATCAATATTTTAATTATAGTTTTATAATTATATAATTGACATCTTTCTAGTTTCATGTAAATTTCAAATATTCCTTAAAGGGTGACTTTTTGAAAAATATGATCAATTGGAGCCCCAAGTCATGTACTTTGGAATTACAAAATTTCTTGCAGAGGTAGATGAAAGAGGTATTTCATATTTTCAATATTGCTGCTTTCTATGAACTCTTGCTTTTACTGAATATATTCAGTTGAGAGATCCTCTTGTCATATTGTCCTTGCTAAGTATTTTCTCCATTGTGTTGTCCCAGATTTGAAACACATCTTCATTTACCAAATCCACTAACAAAAGGCATATGAAATTACATTTTATTAAATATCTGTATTTGGAAGGACAGTGTTGCAGTGAAGTAATACAAATAATTTCATATTAAGTGTGAGACATCCCTGTTTTGAAATGCCTTTTGTTATCCCAACATAAGATTTTTCTTTTGCTACTTCCTTCAGCCACCAGCTCTAATTTTGTCAAATTCAGTATTGTTGATGCATTTTTTTCTCTTTCTCTTCCTCTTCTCTGTACTCACCTACCTTTACATGTTTGATTATTTCTAAATCAAAACAGCTTAGCTATCCCTTCAGGTATATTGGAACCTAACATACCAGGCCCTCTGAGTCTACTGTTGCCCCAAGTGAATTATCAATGATTTTTTTCTAAATTAATTTCCTTTGTAAGAATGATTCTGTTGCCCACTGTTAGGATAATGTATTTTTTTCCCCACTACCTTTGTAAAATGATGCTCTGTATTTTACTTTTTAATCTTCTCTTTCAATTTTTAAAAAATTGAAGAAGTATATCTTTCTTAGGAGATTTGGTGACTGTGGTGACACTACTAATGCTGCTGCTTTGAACATAATTTTGGGCAAGAATAACAACCTAGTCCCCATGTGTAAATTTCATAAGAAAAAAAATTATGTAAAGAGTTACATGAAAAATATTTGCAATGTAAAACCAATTGCTATATAAAATTCCCAGTTAAAGACACAGAATGTAAAATACTTATATTCACTTATGCCCATGAATCTAATTGAGGATTATGTACATTTTTACTTATTTGACCATCAATATAATTGACTAATTATGTTACTAAGCAGTAATTGAATAGTCTTTAGAGGAATTGTTCTTATATTTTTCTTTGACCATATTTATTTAGCATGTTTTATTATCATCCTCAGAAAGAATAAATATAGATAATTCTGAAAATAATAGTACTGTTTTTTTACTCAGTAATACTCTTTTATTGATTTGTGCTTTTCCCAAATAGAGGGATTTGTTAGCTTGGTGGGTATCAAGTCAATAGACCCAGCAAGCTGGATATAGCAAGTATATTTGGCACAAGTAAGGAGCACACCAGGGATAGTTCCCAAAACAATATGTCCCCAACCAAGGTGGCCGGACTGGTTTTATAGTCAGAAGGTAATAAGGTGTGATATAAATAGGATCTTGCAATTGAGTGATACCAGAAAATCTACTCTGGCTGGACCCTGCCATGAAGTGGTGCCAGGGCTCAATCTGATTGGATCCTAGATTCTGCCATGTGGTGTCTGCATCTTAATTCAGTCCTCGTTCCTCAGTCCAAGCACTTAGGTTCTGCCCATGGTTGTATGCTTGGTTCATATGAGCAGGTCTTCAACCTGAGAGTCCATGGCAACTGAAAAACAATTCACAACTTTGTTACATAGAGGTTGACCCAGATTGGTCTGGTGTGGTTACATTCCCCAAAGAATTACTTATATATCACCATTAGTAAATTACTACACTAGGTACCTGAAGCTAATCCAAAGAAATATTGGCTCACTACTTGCTTCCAAGGTTTATAATATCTAATTAAGGTCATAAAATAGTCACCTGTGAAAATATTTATGAAGAATGTTTACAAATGAGCCCACTTTAATACTCTAAATAGATTTCAGAAATGAGGCATAGATTCTAAGGGAACAATTATAATGAAGCAATATTAATCAGGAAAGAATCATGAAGTAAGTTTGGAGCAAGTTCTAAATGAGAGAAAGACAGTATTTTAGAAAAGGCATTCAGGTGGGAAGAATGAATGAATATAGGAAGATATGAACATAATATAAGCAAAGGGTAGCCCTTTTCTGATGGGCTCATAATCATTCTTCTTAAGAGACTTAAGACTTGTAACTGTTAAAAACATAGGTTTGGAATCAAACAAATCTTGCTTGAAATTCTGTTCTATCATGTACTGGTTATGTGACCTTGATCAAGCTTCATTTTTCTCAGTTTTAAAAGTAGGAACAAAATTATCTACCTTGAAGATAAATTGAAATGTTGCCTCTAAAGTCTTTAACGTGGGACTAGGCAAATAGTAACTGCTAAGTTAGTTACATTACAGGTCTTAGTATGTGTTTTCATTATAATCAGTACTTACCACATTTTACAGTGCTTATTTGTCACTCTGGCTAGGCTATAACCCTTTAAAGGGGTAGCTTTTATATTAGGTACTATATGAATGAATGCTATAGGTATGCAATCAATTTGTACAGAACAAATATTTGGTCAAAGTAGGAGAAACTTTTTGAAAAGTAACTATTTGAAATCAGAGAAATGACAATTGTAGGACAACCTTAAAGTCTGATTGGATATAATTGGATTGAATTGAGTTATATTTGGGGAACATCATTAATAACAGTGATTCAAAGTTATCCCAAGCTAGTTTGCAAATTGTATTAATATAATGCTAGAAAGAGGGAAGAACCCTCATTAGTTGAGCGTTAGCAGTAGTCTTAGATAGCAATAGACATTAATTTAAGCATGGGCAAAAGAGAAAAAAGGTGAGAAGAAAGAAGGTATAGAGTAGGAGAAGAGAGTAAAAGAAATAACTTAAAATGTGAATAGAAATAAGTGCCTCTTTTGCTACCAGAACAAATTTATTGTTGATTTTCATGCTAATCTACAACTACATTGATAAAAATACATTTTATGTTTCATACTTTCCATGCCATCTCCTTTCATTTTCTCTTAATGGAGTTGTAAATGTTATCAATATATTCCAGGAACAAGCACCTCTGAAATATTGACGGTATGTTTTTAACCCATTGTACCTTTTCAGTGTTCTGATAGCAGTCTTATTTGTTATTGAAACTTAGTCATTATATTTTAAAACTCTTCTGTGTTAAGATATCAGTAATGTGTCTACCCATTTGACCCACCACTGTATATATGAAAGGGCATACTAGCTTAATGAGACTTTTTTTTTTTTTTCCAGAAGACCACTTACTACTTTGGCATCAGTACACAGTAACTCACCTTCTGTTTGTAGGTACTTCAAATCTGATAATTCTACTTTACTAACCTTGACTTAGTTTTGGAAGGACTCACGGGGCTTTAGGAATTGACTGGAACTGACAACTCGTTTCTCACAGTTGCCCTAGGAAGATCACCTCATTGAATACGTATCTTAAAATTCATTTGGATTAATTTGAAAGGCTTCTTATGAAATTATTCATTTAACAAAGATGATAAAATTGCTCTATTGTCTAATAAAAGTGGTTTATTTTTATATCACTTTTGTTTAAATTAAAAATCATAGATATATATAGTTTTAGAATAATCCTATGATATATAGTACTGTTTTGGCTAAATTATTAATTTATCACTCATTGAAAGAAGAGAATCACGAAAGACATGTTTTTATTCTTTTTTTTTGAGACAGAGTCTCGCTTTGTTGCCCAGGCTAGAGTGAGTGCCGTGGCGTCAGCCTAGCTCACAGCAACCTCAAACTCCTGGCTCAAGCAATCCTCCTGCCTCAGCCTCCCAAGTAGCTGGGACTACAGGCATTCGCCACCATGCCCGGCTAATTTTTTATATATATTAGTTGGCCAATTAATTTCTTTCTATTTATAGTAGAGACGGGGTCTCGCTCTTGCTCAGGCTGGTTTTGAACTCCTGACCTCGAGCAATCCGCCCGCCTCGGCCTCCCAGAGAGCTAGGATTACAGGCGTGAGCCACCGCGCCCGGCCGTGTTTTTATTCTTAATGGTAAGAAAATGCAAAGTTAAGTCATTTCTGTAAACGGTCTTATATAACCAGAAGATAGTGATTTCTTTTTGAAACATGAAAAAAAATAAAGATCTTTTCCTTTGAAAAAAGATCAAAAAATGGATAGATTTGGAAGTCTAATATTTTACAATATTTATTATAACTTTATTCTTTGTTTTAAAAACATTTTAAATGTAATATTAGCTAGAAATTAATTGTGAAAAGCTTCCTTGCTATAATCACTTTTAAAAGTTAATTTTTAAATGAATGACATTTTCATGTAGCAAAACATGCCTTCATTGAAGTTTGTGATGTGAAAATTATTTTTTTATTTTATTTTCTATATTTTTATTGGAGAAAATGAAAAAAGTTTCATATACTGAGCTTTATATTTATGGGGTTTTTTGGTTGTTATTTATATATTATCTACTGATTATTAAATGTTACATAAATAACTTGTCCGTACCACTGAAACATTCTTTTGCCAAAAGAAAGCATTGTATATTTGCATCATTAATTGGAGCACTTTCAAAAACAATTACCCTGGCAGTCATTTTCATATTCTTGGAATTATATTTGCTTATTAGATTTAATTGAAAATATTGTTGATACAAATATTAGGATGCTTTTGTGGTAAGGTAATATAAAATGGCAAATGTTTCTTTTTATTCCTTGGGAATTATGTTCTTTCTTTTAATCAGTTGAAAAAATTATCTGAATAATGTCTAGATGAAGAATTTAGCTAATGAATAGCTGATTTTGTATTTGGTTAGTTTTGAGAAGTTTTATCAGGTTGAACTTTTAAAAATTACTTTTTCTTTTTTGGAAAGAAGACATGTGCTTTTGCTATAAGACCAAAGTGACACCAAATTATATGTGGCATCAAGCTAAATAAAGGCTGTGTGATTGATTACTCCTTCATTAATGGTACAATGGATTGTTTATTCTAACTTTCATGTGTCTTTGTACATTTTTTTAAGAACTCTCTAATATATTGTGTTTCTGTTACTCACTGATTTCCTCCTGAAAACGGAATATCATTAAAAAAATTAAATTAAATTAAATATTGATATATCCTTTTATATACAAGTCTTCAACTCAAATATCTGTAGAGGCCATGCAGGTAAAATAGATGACTGAAGTATAGAGGTGATGACTGGTGACTAAGAGATGGCACCCATGCTGGTGAGAAAGTAGGAAGTTGTGGCGACTCTAGAAAGCTGGAGAATATATACTCCATTTAAGGGGAGTAATTACTAACCAACTTTAGTCAATTTATATTATGTGGGAATGATGGCCGTGGGTTTCCAAATCTTCCAGTTATCTAGAGGAGCTAGACATTTGTGTGTGTTTCTCTCTGTGTGTGTGTGTGTGTGTGTTTGTGTGTGTATGTGTGTGTGTGTGTGATTTCCTGATTTTTAAAGTTTGGCAAATATGTTTTTTTAAAAAAACACTGTATGGATCAACATAGTTTGTCATATTAGCTACTCATGAGCAAATTGCTTTAGGATCTCATTTAAATATTTGTTTTTAAAATAAGACTTTCTAATGATGGTTTAGGCATTTTTTTAATGTGAAATGATTTTTAAATGCACTTTTGATTTTGAGATTTTTAAAACTCATCTTTCATCTGATTAATGCCAGTGCTTCCTAACTAGTTACCTTGCTTGTAGTCTTTCCAAGTTCATTATCACATTTCAGACAGAGGAATGATCTAACTGTAAAGTAAATCACAGCTCTCCTTCATATCCTTCAAGGATCTTCCATTAACCTCAGAATAAAATCTAATCACCTTAACATGACCTGCAAGGCCTCTTATTATCTGGCCTTTGGTTACATGTTTAACTTCATCTCTTCCATTCCTCTTCATATTCCATGCTTCAGCCAAATTGAATTCCTTCAACAGTTAGGTTTTCTCTTGTTTATGGGCCTTTATAAATGTGGTCCTCCAGCCCAGACTTCTTCCCCTACCCATTCTGAATCAAGCTAATATGTGAAGGAGAAGGCAGGTAAACTGTAAAAAAATGTTTAGATTTATTCTAATTGCATTGAGTGCTGGATTATCCCGTTGCCCTTTGAAAGACCATAAGCCTGGTCAACTTTTTAATAAGGCAGAGGTAAACTGCCCTTACATGGTAAGTCTCTTTGTATTCCGTGTTTTTTTTTTTTTTTTCTTCAAGGCAAAGGCTGTATGATTTGAATTATCTAGAGTGGAAAAATCTCTGATGACATTATAAACGTATATCATAATTTCCCTGAGTCAGCAAGGTATCCATCTGTCTTTGTCTTTCTGTCTCTTTCTCTTTTTTCTCTGTCACCCACCACCTATAAGACATTGAATAATCAAATAAATAAAAATATTAATATGAGTTTTATTAGAAGCAATAATGTTCAAACCAACATCCGGTGATTGTACTGAATATATAGATTTACATTCTTAAACATGAGGATAACATTTTCAAAGGAAATAATTTTTCCATAGATCTTCAAAACACAGGATAATTTAAAAGTTTCAACATTGAGATCAAGGTTAACCCTCAGCAAAGTTGTTGAGATGAGGGAATGAGTGGCGGTTTTTGTTTTAGTGCTTCCTGTCTTTCTTTCATTGCCCTTCTCTTATCCTCTTATTTTCAGTATCTTTTTCAAGGATCTGTATGTCCCACCAAGTATAATGGGATATTAATCTTATGTGTCCTCTGCTTTGTTTTGTTATTAATGCAACCCAAAGTGGAATTGACTGTTGTAATGAACTGAATGTTTTATTGCCCCCCCATTCATACGTTGAAATCTTAACCTCCAAGGTGATGGTATTTGCAGGTGGGGCATTTGGGAGGTTATTAGATCTTAAGGAAATGAGGTTAGTGTCCGTATAAAAGATACCCAGAGAGATCCCTTGCCCCTTTGACCATGTGAGGGCACAGCAAGAAAGCAGTGCCTATGAACCAAAAAGCGGGACCTCACTGGACACCAGATCTTCTGTCACACTGCTCTTGGACTTCTAGCCTCCAGCACTGTGAGAAATAAATTTCTGTTGTTTAGAAGCCACCCAGTCTAAGGTATTTTGTTATAGCAGCTTGCATGAACTAAGACTACTCTTTTTCATAGTCATATCACACTGATTGTTAACTTGGAGGCAACTAAACTTGTTAGGTGATGAGACTGCTGTTTAACAAACTCTCATTTGTTTTATTAAAAATGTTTAAATAGTGGCAGTACCATTGGAATTAATGTAGAGTCTCCTATAAGGAAAAAACATAATTTGTATATATAAATGCTGGTTATACTTAATAAAACAAATTTTTATATTCATAACTCCTTCTATTACTTCAGTTTAATTTTGGTAATTCACATCAAAAATAACCTCCATAAAAGAAGAGATAAGTGATAGCTGACAAATGAAGTGTTCTGAAATTTTATCTACATCTGTTGTATAAATGTACTTTATTTAAGCTTTCCTGAAACAAAGATATGTAATAGGTTGGCTTAAGTTTGAAAACAGAGCCTAAAACATGATGACAATGATGGAGTGACACAAAGTATAACTGCTTAGTACTATCTTGATTGTTTGAGAACTGCTGAAATATAAGAGTTGTCTCATGGGATTTTGCTGCTCGCTAGAACTAATGGCACTAACTTTAATCCACCTGAGGATTTATACTGCTTGTTTATCTCATCTGTGGGAATGTGTCTTTTTCCTTATTTATGACTTTGCTATTCTTAAATTGCCAGATCATGGCCAACTTGTGTTCAAATATTGCAACATAATTATTATGTGTCTCATTATTTTAATCATCATAATTATATGGTTGTATAACATTATTTTGCTTTTTTTATTGAAAATTCAGGTTGTGAATGGAGTAGAACAAGTATGATGTATACCTCATTATCTTGCTTAAGAAAAAATTTGAAAATTTAAATAATGTTATGAATATGGTTTATTCCTTAATTCTTCATTTTTTGCTCATACCTACATCTATCTCTTTTTTTGCTCTTTGAATAAAAGCTCCTTGAAATATGATCTATTTCTTTATGATTGTGCATAATGTTATATAGTTAATATCATCATGTTAGAAATTTTACTAGAGTATAATTTAGCTACATTAAAATATGATTACCACTACCTCTTATTTAATGACTAATATATCAGATGACATCCAGTAACACAAATTTTTTTCTATCTTTTTCTATCCAGGCTAAGACAGAAAATGATAAAATGATATTTGTATGCCACAATGAGGAAAACAGATGACTGAATTTGCTTTTAACTGAAAGTGAGTAGATGAGGGTAGGAGTGGGGATATTCAGCCTGTCATAGGGGCCTATAGGCTTGCCCAGGGCCGAAGGAATCTTCACAGCATACTTTAGCCATAGAAAAGGTAGGAAGCTCTGTGAATTGAAATATAATGTCTTTTTTTTGAGACAGAGTCTCGCTCTGTTGCCCAGGCTAGCATGCTGTGGTGTCAGCCTAGCTTACAGCAACCTCAAACTCAAACTCCCGGGCTTAAACAATCCTGCCTCAGCCTCCTGAGTAGCTGGGACTACAGGCATGCGCCACCATGCCCGGCTAATTTTTTCTATGTATTTTTAGTTGTCCAGCTAATTTCTTGCTATTTTTACTAGAGATGAAGTCTCACTCGTGCTCAAGCTGGGCTTGAACTCCTGACCTCAAGTGATCCTCCCACTTCAGCCTGAAATAATGTCTTAATACTGTTATGTGCTGGGTAACAATGTTTTGCTCAAGTACAGACTGCATATAAGAAGGTGATCCCCTAAGATTATATAATGGAATTTGATAGTTCGTATTGCCTAGTGACATTATAACTGTTCTAACAGATAACATTGAAGCACAATGCATTATCTTTTTAATATTTATATATGTTTAGATATATAAATATTTACCATTTTGTTACAGCTGCCTGCAGTGTTCAGTATAGGAACATGCTGTACAGGTTTGTAGCCTAGAAGCAGTAAGCTATACTATATATCCTAGGTGTTTAGTAGGCTATACAATCTAGGTGTATGTAAGTACTATCATGTTCACACAAAGAAGAAATCACCTAATTTGCAATTCTCAGAACATATCCTTGTTAAGTGATGTATGACTATAGGTGTACATATGTAATGGCTTCAGATGAATGTGAAAAATTCCATCTTTTAGAGAATTTGTCTTTTTGATTAATTGTAACTTTTTTTTCAAATTAGATTTTTAGCCAATGGTAGATAATCAGTAAATTTTGTGAAGCCCAAAGTCATATAGACAAGTCATTCAGATGGTTGCATAAATTTTTAAGTTTTTATTCAGATGTCTGATATCTCTTCAACTTATCATTGCTAATATTTTCACTTCTGTAACTAAAAGCAAGTAAAACTTAATAAATGTCCCAGACGCTTATGAGCTCATTTAATTTTCATAATTGCCCTGAAATATTGATCATTATCCTGATCTTTTATGAGAGGAGTCTGAGTTTCATACGTTTTAAGTAGTCAAAAACTAGCTAATAAGTAGTGGAGCTAGTATGTAAACATAGGGTAATCGGATTCCAAAGCCTGAAATAAATGTGTTTTCCATGTCTATAAGGAGGACTTAATGCCCTGTTGCATTTGTTGAATAAATGACATTTGGATCCTTAGGTGTAAGTTTTTAGAAGCTTCTCTCTTCCTCATCATCTACCAGTTGTGGCTTATACTTCTATGTATTCACCTCCAGTTCTTGTTTCATCATCTTGTTTGCTAATGGTTGTATTTTTCAGGGATAGTGGGCATAAGGGCTATGCCAGTGGACTAGCATTCCTATGCAAACACTGAATCATGGTGTTGGCCTCATTAGCATTTAGAGCCTAGAGCACCAGCTTTTAAATCCTAACTATGCTACTTACTAGTTGTGTGACGGACATACTACACAACTTCTTTGTGGCCCAGTTTCCTTGCCATTGTATAATGAGAATAATAATAGTTCCTATATTATATAGGATTGCTTTGACTATTAAATAGTTAAATAAATGTATAACACTTGTATAATATTGCCTGGCATGTAATAATTAATATATATTAACTATTATTATTTGTGATAAATGTATCATGATAATGGAATCACTTTTATAACTTTTCTATGGGGAAAAATATTAGAAAAGTAAGTCTTAGGTTGATTTAAAAATAGCTAATGCTTAACAATTATTAATATATTTTATAATACCGGAATTTTTATTAATGGTTTATCACTGAAATACCTGAGAGCCATGCTGTAATTAATAACATTGGTCACAATTTTGAACATGTTATGATATATTATATGATAAAAGATAGAGTAAAAGGAATAAATAATAATTTTGTTCTGTACTTTCTGATATGGTAAAATATTTGGATTTCTAGGAAAAAGATAAGAAAATAGGCACAGAAAAGTGATAGAGATCTTTTATATTTCTTTTAAATGTAATTAAGCTTTTAGTTATAAAAATTTGATATGTAGACTGTTTTGTCAAAGCTGTCTAATTGTCAAGGAAAATTTAATGACAAGAAGCTTAGCAAGAGCTTTGCCTAGTGGTGGATTCTAAAGAACCTGCCTAATGGAGGGAATAATTTGCATGGATAATATAAAACAATAAGTAATAAAAACATCCATTACATTTGCTTGAAATTATATTCAAAACTAAATGTTTCTGATGTTCTGGGGTTTTAGAGTGTATCTATAAAAGTTCTACCTTTCTTGCTATTTCATATTGAGGATGAGATATATCACTTCTCAAACTGATAAACTAGACCAAGGGTTGGCAAATTATGGCCCCTAGGCCAAATCTGGCCCACCACCTGTTTTTGTAAACAAAGTTTTATTGGAACACAACCAGGCAATTTTGTTTACATATTATTTATGGCTGCTTCGCATTGCAGTGGCACAGCTGAATAGTTGCAACAGAGACCATATGGCTAGAAACACCAAAATATTTACTATATTTTAATTGTAGAAAAGTTTGCAAATCTGAGAATATACAGATCTAAATTCACATGAGATCTTCAACTTCATTTTTATACTTTTTTTATAGGGAACATTTTCTTCTCCTTAGATTTTAGTAAGAACATCAATAGTACTGATTAAAAATGACTACTGTTTCGTGTATGTTAGTCTTTTCCATTTTGTTTACATTATAAACTCCAACAATGTGCCTAGCATTGTAGGATATCGTTCTTATATAACATATAAAATATTACAAACATAAATGGTAGGAAATGTAACTTAAAATATTGCATGGAACAACTGATTAATCTCTTGCTTGATCACATTATTTTGTGAAACTATAAAATTTGTTGAAACAATTGAAGCAAAGCACACAGGCTTACATAGTTTATATGACTTGAGAAGAAAACAGAATTAAAGGTATTAAAAAGTATTAATACAAATAAACAGGCTATCATGAACATAATCTAGTTAGCTCCATTAGTGTCATTAAGAAGCTTATTTATTGATGTTACAGTTTGTCCCTGTGTTTGCATGCGTGGTATATGTTTCTTCTAAGTATATTATCAATTTTCATCACATTTTCTTTCATGTTTGCTTATTTTCAGCCTTTTTAGTCATTATTTCCATGGCTTACTATATGTTTTTTTGGATGTTTTTAGTTCTGTCTTAGTTTGGAGTCCAGAATTCAGATCAGCGCTCAAGTAGAGCTCTCATCAGTGCAAGGGTAATAGTGGGATTACCTTCTAACTCATGTAATCTTGTGAACAAGAGGCACTGTGCATTGTCATTATCATCAGCAAATAAAATTCATCTAAGGCCATCTCCCTAAAGTCTCCTTTCTCTTTTTATAAGTAAATTTGAATAAACATTGGGGGTAGAATTTACCAGGAGCAGAATTCATTGAGAGTCTTTTGTGAGGATTTCAGAACTTCCTATAGTTCATTTGCAGGTAAGTATAGTTTACCTGCTCTGGGGAGATGATGTTGATTATTAAAAATCAGAGATGAAAGAAGAAACCCCAAAGTAAGATGATTTATTTGCCTTTTGGTAAACTTGATTTTGTTTTGTAACCTTTGAAACACGGATTTTGTGAGTGATGCTATTAAAATTTATACTCCCTCTAGAGTGTATTGTTAATCATTATTGCTCTGCTGGGCCTCCAGATTACCTGTCTGTATTGCAATGCAACATTCCTTAATATTTACAATTGAAATACCAGTGGTTCTTAAGACATCTCATATTTCTGTGAATGAAATGGGATTCACAAGGAATAAGGGCTTGCCTCCAGAAATAATTGCAGACGAGATCAGGCATGTTCAGGGTGGTATGGCCGTAGACCAGAAATAATTTCAAACTATTAAATTCCTCATAAAAATTCCTAGAATTTTAAAACAAGTATTGATTTTATACTTCTGAAATAAAATATTGGACCTTAATTGTCCAATATACTTTAATGTTCCAAAATGTAGATGAAAGCATTATAAGGGCAGTTTTAGTATATACAGAACAGCAAACAGTAAGTACTTCATTTCTAATTTAGTTCAATGTACCAGATGTTTATTTAAGCCTATACTTTGTGAAAATCCTTTTCATTCAGGTGGTGGGGAAGGGCATGGGATGTAGTGATGATGTCAGATCCCTATCCTAGGGTGAGTAGGACTGAGACATGGACACCTATAACTTTTTAGAGTATGCAGATCCATCACTAGGGCACAAAAATTCTCATTTTTACAGAGTGGAAAAGATACAAGAAAAGGAGCTCAGAGCTCCAGATGAAGTTCAAGAAAACATACTACAGCTTTATGGAAACATTATTGGTCTTATTAATTAAAAATAGTTGCCAGGAACTGTGTTATGAGTAGATATTGAGAATTGAGATGCTATTCCTAGGCCTTCTGCAAAGCAGTAAGTGATCCAGAAAGACAGAGATATCCCAAACCAAACTCAGCCCATGAGATTTCCAGTTCTGCCATGTCCTTATCACTCTTGAGAGGTCAGCTGTATAAATATTTGAGTAGAAAAGGAAAGGGAGGAATATAGAGATGGCCTAAATTTAGGAGTAGGAAAGACAAAGACCCTTTTTGGTGGAACTCTCCTACTGGAATCAAATTCAGTCATTTATTGAATTCTATTGGAATTCTAGGAGTACCATTTTCATGTGCTTATAGAATAGTGAGGAGACAAAAATGCAAGCTGAGCTTTCCCAAACTACACTGAGGGAAAATTCACTTGAGCTTCTATTTCACTACCTGATCTATTCAGGGAAATGGAATGTTCTCTGAGAATTTCTGCATTTTTCAGTCCTCTTTTCTGTATTCACCGTACACTCTTACTCTCAGCCTTTCTACTCACTTGGTTCTACACCAAATAATATGCCTTATTGTTTTTGTAAGAAATGCATTACATTAAGCATGCCATGACAGTTATAGATTTATAAATTAATTGAAGATTTGGTGGGTTGTAGGGGAAGAGATCATGCCATCAAGGCCTATTACCATCCCCAAGTCGGTTTCCTGCTGTCTAATCATCTCTGTTGGCTCCCCAAAGCTACAACTTCTAATACATGTCACTCTGTTTAACAAATCCCATCCACCAAGGATAGTAGTCTAGTCTCACCCTTCTTCCCAAATAGTGGTGAATTGTTTTTATAATGTTAAATCATACAGAAATCACAGAGGGGTTGGAGAAAGAGAGAAGCAACATAAAGGAACCTGGAGAGTTTGCAAATACCAGATTTAAAGTGTCAAGTTGGAGCATGTATATATCACTTTAAAACTTCACAGTAGATCCTGGAACAAATTCTGTTTAATCTCATTCCAACTGTGTGGTTGACAACAAAGCATCATTCCAAAGTATTCTCTTGTTCAGAAAATTATTGCTTAAAGAAAATACTTCAGAACCAAAATTGTTGACTGGACATTGAGGAGTAAGACAGACATACTACTGTCAAGAAATGCAAGCTATCCGTAGAATCAATTAAAACCAAGATTATTGGGAAGTCATGTGATTGTGGTGTTGGATATTAAGAAACTAGTCTTTCTTTACTTTAAAACACTATATACATGGCAACAATTAAAAAAACAAACACATGTCTTTTTATATATCTGCTATAGGAAAAATATTTTTTAAAATTATATATTTTATAATATTTATATATAAAAATTAGAACAAATTAATACTTCTAAAAAAGTATTCAAAGGGCAGAATCTATTATTAGATTTCTTATGTCTGTACATACTACACAATACTTCTTAATAAAAAAGGCTGTAAAGCCAATTAATAAAACCAGAGCATTAATTTGTAAAAAAAAAAAAAAAAAGCATTTATCACCACTTGGTTTAGTCCATAAAATATTTCAAAATATGAAAAACAAGAAATTTTTTACCTAAACTTATGCTTGGGATATAGTACTTTTTTGTTTGTTTAGTATTTGGGATGCTATGTAAGTTCATAGTGTTTTGATTCTATTTGAATTTATTTTACATAACCATGCTAGAAGTGAGCCAAATATTTTGAGTAGCTGAATGACATTGTCACAGATTCTGTTTCTTTTTATCCTTCTGCTCTGCCATCCTCAGAATGTTGGTTTTGTCCTTAGACTAACTTCCTCCAGGTTCACAAGATGGCTAGAGCAGGTTCAGGCGTCACATCTGTATACAACAGCAGGAGAAAAGGGATTTTGTTGGGAGGGTGGAGAACTTTGTTAGAGGCCCTCAAAACACTTTCCTTCTATCTCATTGGCTAGATTTGGATGACTTACATCCTGTTCTATTGATCCATGGCAAAGGTAATGGGATCACCATGATTGACGGAGCCTAATTAGGATTATCATGAATCAGAGAATACAGTCATCCTCTCCAAAGTTGCTTGCAAAAAAAAGACATTGAAGATGAATCAGGGCTCAGCATAGTAGAGAATGTGAAGAAATCATTTGAGTAGGAAGCCAACAGTATTTATTGAAGAAACAGTATCAGACTGTAGGGCAGTTCTGAATCCTAGCTGCACATTAGAATCATCTGGGGAACTTTTAAACAATATTGTTTTAATTATTCTGGAGTTGCATATAGATATTGGCATTTTATAAAAATCCTTCTGGTGATTTTAATGTATAGTGAAGTTTGAGAACCACTGCTCTAGGTCAATTGAAGGTGGAGTAAGGAGACAAAAACTTTAAAGAGTCTGCACACATTTAGCTTCTCAAGCAGTTTTATTTATGAACATTTATCTACTGAACATTACCTGAAAGTTAACCAATATTACCTAAAAATTAACCATTGACTATCAAGGCAAAAATACCAACACAGGATCTTAGACTACAATTAATTAATCTGCCAAACTGAAATGGTATTTACTGCCACATTCGTGAGACATATTCCAAAAATATATGATATTAGGGTACTTAACAAATCCAGACAGCTTTCATAGCCCAGCTGAGTTGGAGTGTTATATAAAGGTAGGAAAACAGTATTAGTCCCATTTTTGTGAAGAGATAACTGAATTGTAGTGAGGCAGCTAGTGGCAGAGATAATACTAAAGCTTATAATATCCTTACAGAATTTCCTCCTTCTGTTGTTGTTAATTTTGTTGTTATATTTAAGAAATGTCATTTGTTTTGCTTAAAGTAAAGCTTCATAATTATAATAGCTATTATAAATTGACAATTTGCTATGAATCAGGAACTGTAATAGGTGATTTATTTTTGCCCCGTCTTTTATTTAATCCTTACAACAATCTTATGAAGTAAATATTACCAACTCTACTTTATAGATGAGGAAATTGGAACCCAGATAGTTTGTTACTTTTCTAAGATCTTTTACTTATTTCATTTCTCTGGCATCTAGAATATGAATCCGTAATGACATGGTTTGCATCATCATATATAAATTGTTGAGTTTACCAGTTCGACAAATTCCTGTTGATTGACTAATTGGTAAAAGGTGCTGGGCTAAGCTCTGGATTGCATTTTCCCTATACATTATAATTTAGATTTTTAAAAAATGAGCAGGTTTACTCCGGTTGCTTTGAAACTGTATCAAACATTTAGCATATGACCAAAGAATAATTGACTGAAAAAAATTAAGTGGGATATTTATTATTTTAAATTTTTTTTATTTCAATAGATTTAGGGGGTACAAGTGGTTTTTTTTATACACTGATGAATTATATAGTGGTGAAGTCAGTGCTTTCATTCTACTCATCATCCAAATAGTATATATTGCACCTAATAGGTAATTTTTGATCCGTTACTCCTTTCACCCCTTCCCCTGCTTCTGCATCTCCAAAGTCCATTATACCACTCTGTATGACTATGTGTACCCATCGCATGGCTCCCTCTTACAAGTGAGTTTATGAAATATTTATTTTTCTATTCTTGAGATAATTCACTTAGGATTAGAGCTTCCAGTTCCATCCAAGTTGTCGTGAAATATGTTATTTCATTCTTTTTTATGGCTGAGTAGTATTCCATGGTGTGTGTGTGTGTGTGTGTGTGTGTGTGTGTGTGTGTGTGTGTACACCACATTTTCTTTATGCACTCATCAGTTCATGCACATTTAGGTTGATTCCATATCTTTTGGTGTTGTGAATTGTGCTGGCAGTAAACATGAGTGTGCCTTTGTCTTTTTGATGCAATGACTTCTTTTCCTTTTGGTAGGTACCCAGTAGGTACCCAGCTATTGCTGGATTGAATGGTAGGTCTACTTTTAGTTCTTTGAGGAATCTTTAGATTGCTTTAATTGAGAGTTGCTCAGATTACAAAGGCTAATGAAATTTGACCTAGACAATAATTGTCTTTTCCTTAGGAACATAAAATATAAAAATAAAAGCCTTTTAAATGCAGCCTAAAGTGGACTCCCAGATGTTTTCAAGTGAATATTAAGTTACTGGAGAGTATGTCTTGAATTGCTCAGTTACACTACATATTACTGTTTTTAATTAAAAAACAGCACTCTTAATGAGAAAGGGTAATTAGTCTAAACAACTGACATTTAGGTACTTTAGAATGTTTTCTGCTGATTGAAAGATAACGAAAAAATAAACTGGGCAATGGCTATTAAGGACTGGCTGGTTTAGTTTTTCATAGAGATAACATTTTTCAAATTACTGAGTTATGATATTGAAAATGAAGGGCAAGCTCCTTGTTGGGTGAAAGTGTTAGAATAGCCCTAATGCAGAATCTCATTAAAGCAACTGTCAGGATTCCTCTATTTTACCATCACCTCCCCTATTCTTTAAGAAGCAACTGTCGTTTTGAGTGAGTGTACTGCCAAAGAGGCATTTACAAATAAATGAAAAATGTCACAATTGATTTCACTCCTTCCAGAATACTGTGTGACAGCTTTGTCACAAACTGTCTTTGTTACTCTCTGTTTTAGATGTCCCAGCTGGACATTGGAAATCGCTTTTGATGATTTAGTGCCTCTTTTAGTTGACCTTAGATAAGCCCTCTATTGGTGACCTTTTATAAATATTTGTAAAGCTGTTTGAACAGTTGGAGAAAATGAAGTTTGACCCTCTTTCTCTCTGTAACTACTGTTTTTGTCAAAAAGCATTCAGGTGTCAGTGTTTACATATGTATTTGGTCATTTGGGGAAATTATTCCCATTACATAGCATTGTGAAATTATACAATTATATTTTACATTCTCTTCCTCAATACAATGGTTTTTTATTATGCCAAATCTATTAATAATGCAAATAATACTACTACTTGTAAATAAGATGTCTGGCTATGCTTTTCCTATATTTTGAAAGAATTCAATAATTATCTAAATTTATTTTGAGTATATGTCTTTCATACAATTTACATATAAAATCATTGATATACATTCATTATTTCCATCACTGTAAACCAGTCCACCAGCACTACTGCCATCATACTGGCAAAATGGAGGACTTATACTGAGACATACTTTAGTAAGCAATTATGTGAACTAGCTTATATAAATATATTTCAAAGATGTTTGAATCCTACGTTAATATGGATTTGGAAAAAAGATAACTAATTAGAAATTGCCAGCAGTTGTTTTTTTGATTATGGATATTAAAGAAAAGTAAATCTTCATGTATTAATTATTATACTTTAAGAGATTTTCATCAGTATAATTAGTTATAGATCATGCTATCACTTGAGATTATTTAGTTAACTACTGTTGACTTGAAATATCATGAGATGGATCAATTAGCAATATTCTGTTTCTCTTAGAAAACAGAAGTTTAAGCAACTTATTCATTCAGCAAATATTTACTGAGCATTATTAAGTGTCAGATACTTTACATTGAGGATGTGGTAGTGAAGATTGTGCATAGACTTGTTAAGAGCTTACAGTCTAGTCAGTCAAGAAAACAGGCAAGTACAATATAGTGTAATGAATAAAACAATAGGGATAGCATGGGTTACAATGTGAGAAATGAGGTGGGCATCTCAGCCAGACTAAGGATGGCTGCTCACGGAGCAATGTGGCAGGAGAAAGTAGAAGAATATTAAATTTTGGTTACAAAGAGAGATTGGTCTGTAGCTTTCTTTTTTTGTTGTGTCCTTTCCTGGATTTTGTATCAAAGTGATACTGGCTTAATAGAATGAGTTGGGGAGTATCCCCTCCTTCTCAATGGTGTGGAATAATTTCTACAGTATTGGTACCAGTTCTTTGTAGGTCTGGTAGATTTCAGCTGTGAATCCATCAGACCTGGGCTTTTTTTTTTTTTTTTTTTTTTGCTGGAAGAGTTTCTTTTTAAATTTCAAAATATTAAGGGGGTACAAATGGTTTAGGTTACATGGATTGTTTTTGTAATGCTTCACTCCCGGCTTTAGGTGTGCCTGTCACCCAAATAGTGTTCACAGTATACATTAGGCTGGTTTATTCCCCTCCTCTCCTGCCTTCTCCCCTCTGGTTGTTTTCTAGTAAGTTTTACTTCTCTCTGTGCACATGCATGCTCATGAGTTCTTTCCAATTTAATAGTGAATAAATGTGATGTTTGTTTTCCATTTTTGCAATACATCACTTAGGAGAATGATCTACACTTTCATCCAGATTGTTGCAAACGATTTTTTCATCTTTTTTATGGTTAAGTAGTACTCCATGGCATACATATGCCACATTTTATTAATCCACTCATGAATTGATAGGCACTTGGGTTAATTTCACATCTTTGCAATTGTGAAATGTGTTGCCATAAACATTCAAGTGCAGTTGTCTTTTCGATAAAATGTTTTCCTTTGGGAAGGAAAAATATTTTCCTTTGGGAAGGAAAATTTATTTTCCTTTGGGAAGATATCCAGTAGTGGGATTGCCAGAGGGAATGGCAGGTGTACTTTTAGTTCTTTGAGAAATCTCCACACTGTTTTCCACAGGAGTTGTACTAATCTGCAGTCCCACCAACAGTGTATAAGCATTTCTTTCTCTCTTCATCCACATCAGCATCTGTTGTTTCTGGACTTTTTAATAAAAGCCAGTCTAATGGGGGTAAAGTGAGATATCTCATTGTGGTTTTAATTTGCATTTTCCTGATTATTAGTGATTTTGAGGATTTTATTAAAAATAGTTCATGATGTTTAAAGTATAGTGTATAAGATAGGGAGCAATATCTGAAGAATTCATGAAAGGGCAGATTATGGTTCTCATGAGCCATACATATTTAGGGATTAAGATATAATTGTGATCAGTGGCATTTAAATTGGAAAGACTTCATATGACATTGGATAAAGTTGGTTTGGTACAATTCTCACAGTTTACCTGGTCTAATTCACCTTGATTCCTCAGAATCTATTACAACACTTTGAATATATCAGGCCCTCAATATTTATAGGGTAACATGATAAAATTGTAGAAATGTAGAAAATGGATAGGTTGACCCAACAGAGGCTATTTCAAAGTATTTGTGACTATTTATGACCATATACTCTTTTTTCCCTGACCTGTTGTCACAAATGGCAAAATTCCTTTTCACATCTCCTCTTTACTTTTAGATTCATGATGAGATTTTTATTGAAGAAAATCAATATAACGTGATTTTTAAAATAAATAATTTGGAAATAATTATGTGTCAATGAAATCTCTTTAAACAAACTAAAAAAAAGGTTTACTTTTTTAGTAATGAGGAAACTAAGAATAAGTGAAGAAAATAATTTTAACCAAAGAAGTAGCCAATATGTTTAATTATTTAAATTAACTCTAGAAAATATATAGTGAAAATACATTACAAAAACTTTCTTCTATACAGAGAAAAATGAAATAACTATCATTGAATTAATCATATAATATACCAAGGAGATCAATTCGACTTGTTTTGTAAGAAAAAATTATTTAATAAGGAGACTTTGAAAAAATGTCATCATAATTCACAAATCACAAAATTATTTTAATAGTGTATATATTGTGTAGTATGGACACTTTGGGTTTAGTTAAACCCAACATGGATTTTATCTGTCTTACTTTTGTAAAGTTCTTCATTCTACCTGACTTTAGGAAGATTTTGCCACCCCACAACTCCAAGATCAACACTAGGTCTGAACTAACTCTTGGTATCTGATCTCAGTTAAGGGGTCTGGACTCTCATCTACAGCTAGACTAGGTAAACTATTCTGACTAATGTGGAGATCCAATTTGAACCATAAGGACATTCTAAACATCTGAATAATCCCACAGAAATACGTTTTTAGCAAAAATGTGGCCATCTGTCTTTAACAGCAAGTATGAATTTCTAAGTAAAATAAACATTTGATTATTTTCTCTAATGTAAAAAAGAGCTGACATTATCCAAAAATCCCTAACACCTTTCTAAATAAATGATGCTTTTAGCAGAAAATGGGAATTTCTAATAAAAAATGATTATTTCCTTTACTATGAAAATGAGCTCAAACAAATCAGAAAAAACACTGCTTTCTTATGTATTTGGTGTAAGGAATTGAACTAAAAGTTCACAAAATAGAGTTGCTTCTAATAATAGAAAAAAATTAAAAAATAAAATAGGCAGAAGATGAGGCCAGGCCTGCTAGTAGGATGTGTAAACACCTGTGAGCTGCGTGGTCAGTTAAGGGCTAGCTTCTGGCTGGGCCAGGTGGTGGTAACAGTATAAGGCATAAGCTCATTTGTTTTGGGGTCATTTCCTATGCTTATTCTGTCTGTTGGTTTTCTTCTTTTGCTTCCACCTCCTGACTCTGACAGCACCTGTTCAACCACATTGCCTTGGCAGGCAGCCTTAATGTACGTTTTAACAAATTCTTTGTGCCAAATTTTCTCTTTAAGTTACTAAAGGTATTGTTTGAAAAAAACTTGTAAAGCAAGTGGGACAAAACTGTTGTGTGAAAGCTACAATAGTCAAGTATAGTTCTGGCAGGAAGATTTTTTTGTGAATTTCACACACAACATTCGAAGCTGGCTTGTTGACAGGGAAAACTTTAATTATTTTTAATTGTTTCTACAGTGGGGGTGTAAATCTCCTCCACTCCATTTGTGTTAACATGCCCAGTTTGGCTTCTGTTTTCCTTTAATATAGCTATGCAAATTTCCAGGAACTGAGACAACAGCAGTTCTATTGCATTAGGACAAAGCCTTTTCCCAATAATACAGTGTGCATCTTGACAACCTGTTGGCTGGAGACTAGGGACTTTACATGTGCGTTTTCTTAATAATAAATATTTTTAATTTTCATATGGAAAATTCAATAGAATTTTCTCCTCTTAGTAGCTACAACCCATCTGTGTACCTTTCACTCTATGGAGGAAGAAAGGGAGAATTAAAATATCCCTCAAAACTGTGATGAGACAGTTTCTGTTTGGGACACTGATTGTTTTACTGGAAGTAAAGTTTATACGCAGTAGAATCAAAGTTTTTCTAACATTTCTTTCTCTTACCATATTGCTCCTCTTTAACTCCAATCTCTTACTGAATATTTATCCCTAAAATATTAAATTTCAGGTAACATGAATTTCAAAGAAAGCTTTCCTGAAGCCCCTTTCTCTTAATACCTATTATGTCACACTCGACATTCTGTTTAATTTTAATTCCATTTAATTTTAATTGGGAATGAAGCAGGATATAAATTATGAAGAGCATTTGCTGATGAATTCTGTTGGCTACTTTTTTGATTACCATATATGTGAACGATCCTTTTGAAAAATTTTACACGCTGATTTATGTTCTTCTAAGTTAGAATATTGGAATGTGTGACAACATAGCTTGACATGTGCTAAAGCACAGATTCATGTCAAAAAGATGGAAAGTGATGGTTAAAGAACATGAAGGTTAATAGTCAAGGGATTTGACAGCTTTATAAGTACAATATGTTTAGTAAACATTAAGTGGGTGAATTAATCATTCAACATATTTTGAGTGGGTGGTATGTGCATCAAAATGCCCTGGATCCTATGAAACGTTTTTTTTTTTTAAAACAGTTAATCGAAAACACTAACTGGGCTTCATTTATGATTTTAATGATTGTAGAATACAGAGGAGTTCAGTGTATTTCCTGCTATACAACTGTTTCTAATTACCAGAAAAGAAAACAGGCAGTGAAAAATAATACAAAATTAAAGAATAAGAGCATATTTAATTAGATGCTAACTATGATGTGAAGACGGTGTTTTTGTGAATCATTAGAAAAGGTCTAAATATATGTGCTGTAGAATTTTCAGAGAAGGCCTTTTAGAGAGGTGGTGTGGCTTGAGTTGGGTTATGACGCATAGGGAGAATTTGGGTAGAGAGGTAAATAAAAAACTCTCTGGGATAACCAAACAACATGAACCATCACAGCAGTTGTTTAGCAGGAAATGTCCAGGAGATTAACAGTGCAAGAAGGAGACATTACAGACAGGATCAGGCACTTGTCCTAGGAATTTATTGGATGTGAGGAGAAGTAGGTAGAGCTTTAAACCAAGGCAATGGACTGTTCCAAGTTCTTGAGGTGGAGTTCCATTATAATGATATGGTCTCCTGAACTGGGATTAGAGGCAGAATGGCTGGCTGGGGAGAAAGATGTGGACTGTGGATGTTACGCACTGGATAGAGTAGGCTGAATTAGTGTGGTGATGGGGGAGTGAATGAAGAAATGCAGTCTAAGTAATTAAGCTATATTTTACTGATACTTATTTCTTATTTACAAATATAGTATAACAATTAACTCATTCCAGAGACAGTAATTAGCAATCAGGTTAAATTACTTTGATTACCTCTTTTACATTTAATTAAAAAGATTTTAAGAAAGCTGCTTTCTAAGATTTTATACAGACTACATAGTTTCTCTTGTGCTTTTCTTACATTTTTTCCCTCTCTCTCTTCCTCCTTCCATCTTTTCTCTATCCTTCTCTCTTTCCCACTTTTCCTTCTAAAAGAAGAAAACTTTAGGGTGAGTTTTATTAAATTATTTTTCAAATTAATCATTATTTGATGGAAGTATTAAATAAACATTGTTTTTTTAAAAAACACATAGGCTTCAATTTAAAAAAAATAAAAAACCCCAGCAACTCTTTAATAACTTCTCTCACCACCCCAATGCAGCCTTGTTCCTAAGAAGCAACCATTTTCAAGTGCTCTATTTTTTTTCTTCTGATAGCACTATGCTTTATATAGTTATTTCTTGACTTTTATATTGCTTATATTATCTACTGACTTCTCTTTTTGTTGGTTGAGAATTTGTTTTTCTAAGATCTCATAAACAGCAGTCCCAAATAGCCTTCCTTCCTTTTTAACTACAAAGTTATATATTATAGTAGTTTGGTAAATTAGTGGTTTTTACATTTATAATAACAATGTGAATATGTCTGAACTAAAACATGCATTGTGACTTTTTTTCTTATACATTTTTTTTAAAAAATCCTGGAATTCTTTCTTTTTTTGTCTAGTGTTCAATATATCTGTTGCTATTAGTTCCCAGGTGTTCTATCACAGATCTATTAAGTGGGTATCAATAACCTTTTTAAATGATCAAATTCATAAAATAATCTATTAGCTACATTAAATGTTGTTTTTGGCCTGGAGTTGTTCTTGTTGTATCCCTTCATTCTCCCCCATCAATCTTAACTATTCTTTCCAGGCCAGTTATAACTATCATCCTGGAACTCTTCATTGCCACTTTTATGCATTAGGATTCTGTGTTATCTGCATTCAGTAACTTCCTAGGAAAGGGTGGCTGGGAAAGTTTTTTTGACTTTTTGCATGCTTGAGATGTCTTTATTCTACTCTCCTGCTTGATGATAGTTTGTTTGAACCTAGGCAGCTTCCTCTCAAAATTTCAAAGCCACTATTATAGTATTTCTGTTGAAAAGTCAGAGGCCATTTTGATGGTTGGTGCTGCTTTTCTCAGAAAATTTTATGATGTCTTTGCTGGACATCTGTATGTCTTTTCAGACTGGACTTTCAGTTTGATAATTTTTTTGTGATTGTTATGATTATTGTCATTTTCTTCCCTCTGATTTCTCTCCTTATTTCTAAAACTCCTATTGGAAAAGGAGTTAATCCAGCCATCCTGGATTAATTCTCTGATATTCTATCTTTATTTCTCATTATTTCCATTTCCTTTTGTTTCTGATGAGTTCCTTGACTTTTATCTTTTATTATCATTTTCATAATTTTTAGAAACTCTTTATTCTGCGATTGTTCCTATTTTATGGTGTCCTATTCTTGCTTTAAGAGATACTATATTTTATTGAAATCTTTCTCACTCTCTGCATTGTCTGTTTCTTCTTGGTTTTGTTTTCTGTTTGCTTTGTTCTCTTTCATATCTGTAGGTATTTCTCACATATTTAATAAGCCTTACATGCCAATTTTAAGAGTGAAGCACTAAAAGCTAATAACTATTTGCTTAGGTGGGATTTGTTTGTAGTGAGTTTCACTACATAGTGGTGATGAGCAGGTCTTTCAGTTTTCAATATCTGAGGATCTTTTCTCTAGTAGTAGAGGGAACTTATAGAAGGTGGTATGGAGACAGAGGAAGACAATGAGATTCCCACAATTTAGAATGTGGACTTGACTTAATTCCCTTGTTTTAACTCTGCACTGGGTGTTCCCACATTTGAGATACTCTGGGTCAATTTTTCTGGTACGTAAACCTCTACTCTCTTGTGAGGAGGTCAGGACCAAGTTATCTGGTTCCACAGTCAGAGAAGGGGACCTTATTCAAATATTCAACCAGTCCTATTTTTAACCCCTGAAGTTCTCTCCTGATTTACATATTGGTACTCCCAAGTGCTGAACCTTTCAGAAGTTCTGTAGTACAAATTGACTTATTTCATATTAATGTCTTCCTCTGCAGACTCAAGTTGTCCCTTGTGCTCTGCCAGTTCAGTTACCCTTCTTCTATCCTTTTCCTGTCTTGTAACAAGTTTTTAAATCTCTTTAATATTATTGCTGCTTTCGTTGTCTTCATGTGCAGGATTTTCTTAAACTTTCCTTATTCGTATATTAGTTGGGCTTGGGGATGGAGAAGAGATAAAGATTTGTTTCACCAAAACTTTACTCCTTATTTTCCAAGAGAAGAGTGAGGCTTGGTATCATCAGCTTCTTTAGCCATTGTTGATTCCTAAATTTAATTTTATAATGTAAGACTCAAAAGTATTATTGTCTCTGTGTAGGTTTTGTTCTAGATCACTTTAGCCCAATTAGAATAGCAGTCACTTAATTATAAAATAAGAATAATAATTATTATAATTGAACACCAACTATGTGCCATTGTCACAGTTATTGAACATATATATACATTTCTAAGTTTTATAACAACCTAAAAAAGGAGATATTTTTCCCATTTTAGTGATAAAGAAACCGAGTCAAAATAAATCAGGATAATTTGCCAAGAACACTTATCTCATTAAATATAATAGTCTATAGTCTATTTTTTCTATCTTTCTGTCAGGTTTATATGACTCCAAATTCCACAGTCTTTCTATTATCACTTCTTTCTTTCTTTCTTTCTTTCTTTCTTTCTTTCTTTCTTTCTTTCTTTCTTTCTTTCGTTCGTTCGTTCGTTCGTTCGTTCGTTCGTTTCTTTCTTCTTTTTTAATCTTCTGGAGCTATCGTTCTGAATCAATGGTATTATGACAAAGTTTGTTGACAATAGTCACAGCTTTTTAAATTGCAGATTAAAGGAAACTTTAACATAATTGTGAGTACATTTTGACAAGCTCCTGAAGTCTTTCAATTTATGACATTTAAACTAAATGTTGAAATAGTAAATTACAGAGGAATTAAAAATGCTTCACCAATTTGTACTTTGCTCATGTTACCACATTCTTACAGCATAAAACTAGAGGTAAAAAAAGGAAGCATCTTCATAAATTGCTGAATAAAATATAAATATGTTCGATCTTTTGGGAAAGTAGTTTGGCAGTATCAACAGCCTTTAAAAACTTGATGATACCCTCTGACTAGACATCTAATTTTAGGAATCTTTCCTAAAGAAGGAAATCAGAGATGCTGATAAAACCACAGATGAATCTTCAAAACAATGTTCATTATTAACTATGCAAACATAAAATTAAAAAAAAACACCTAAATTTATTCTGTAGGAAAACTTTAAATATATTATTGTGAAGCCATATAATGGAACTCTTAAATGTGATGTTTTTAAAGAGTACTGAACATACCATACAGCTGCAGTCTCTAACCCCCAGGCTGCAGACAGTACCACTCTGTGGCCTGTTAGAAACAGGCTGCACAGCAGGAGGTGAACAGCAGGTGAGCCAGTGAAGTTTCATCTGCATTTTATAGCCACTCCTCATTGCTGGCATCACTGCATAATCTCCGCCTCCTGTGGGATCAGAGGTGATATTTAATTCTCATAGGAGTGAGAGCCCTACTACAAACTGAGTGAGAGGGATCTTGGTTGCACGCTCCTTATGAGAATCTAATGCCTGATGATCTGAGGTGGAGCTGAGGCGGTGATGCTAGCCCTGGGGAGCAACTGCAAATACAGATTATGATTAGCAGCGAGGTTTGACTGCACAATAAATGTAATCACTTGAATCATCCTGAAACCAGTCTTCCATGAAACCAGTCCCTGGTGCCGAAAAGGTTGGAGACTGCTGTCATACAGAATGACTGACGTGTTAAATGGAATAACAGAATTCAAAATTGTACTCGCAGTGTAGTATAAAGTTGGTTAAAATTTATGTACGTATGAGTAGAAAAAAGACTGGAAGAAAACATATCAAACTGCAGATAATTTTGTCTCTGGATTCTTGAATTATAGGCAATTTAATTGTTTTCATTGATTCTTTTATATGTTTTCCAGATTTCCCAAAATAATCATCCTTAATAATATGAAAGTATATACTCTTTAAAAACACTTAAAAAGAAAACAGAAAAAAATTATATTCTTCTTTGTTGGTGGGACTAAATAATGCTAAGGGTTCTTTGGTTCTTTCCTACCTTCATATCACCCTCTGGGAATGGTGCTAATAGGATAGAACTGGCTCTTTACTGCACTGGATTATTATTAACACTTTTCTAATTTAGGAAAAAGTAATTTTCTTGTAATTTTTATTGCCCCCTTTCTTACATTTCCTGAGTCCATTCTTCTATCTTCTATGCCTTAAACACCATTGGATTGTTATAAATATGATTTAAGTTGCAAGTGCACAGTATAAGCTAACTATGTATTTTTATTTATAGTCCAACTTTAAGTATGATTCATATACAAATTAGAATTGGTTTCAGAAATATTTTATGAAAATCTGTTAAAGGTTTCCTGGTGACAAATGCTATATGAGGAAAAGCTAAAGATGTGTAACTGGGTTTTATGAACTAAAAAGTGAGGGAAAAATCATCCTGATTACCTGTAATTTATATTGGCATATCTTTTAGACATTTTTCTAGGTAAATAGTCATTTTTGTGTAATTTAATTACTAATTACAGTGATATTAAACACCTGGGCTCCCTTTTCACTATCTAAAAAAAAATCTTTAGAAAATAAGAATTAATGCATACATGATGTTGAAATGGAGTGAAATGGGGGGGGGATTTAGATATTACTTATATCTTTATGAATCTCAGCTATATAAAATTCTTCTAGAATAAAAATTATGTAAGCAGTGCTACCAGTTCTGTGGACATGATTTTAATGACAGAATATTTTTGAATGGATATTGTAAAATGTGTATTTTTAAATGCAAAACACAGATAATTTGGTCAAATTAAATAATATTTGTGTGAAGGCAATAAATACTGTCAGTGTATTTTCTGTTGCTTATAATACCTGAAGGTAGGTAATTTATAAAGAGAATAAATGTATTTTTTACAGTTGTGGAGGCCGAGAACTCCAAGGTTGAAGGGCTGTATCTGGAGAGGGCCTTCTTGCTGGTGGGGACTCTCTGCAGAGTTCGGAGACTGCAGGGCATCACACGGTGAGGGGGCTGAATGTGCTAGCTCTGCTCTCTATTTGTCTTCTTATAAAGCTCCTAGTCCCACTCCCATGATTACCTATTAAAGGCAGAGCCCTGATGGCCCAATCATGGGCCACCTCTCCACCTCTCCAAAATCTCCACCTCTTAATACTGCCACATTGAGGTTTAAATTTCAACATGAGTTTTGGAGGAAACAAATATTCAAACCATAGCAGTTAGTATGTTATTGAATGTTCAAGATAGAAAGAACTATGTTTTGTTGTTGTTGTTGTTTTAGTAATCACAGTGCAAACATTTATTAAGCATCAAAGAGCCAAAGCCTGATCTCTCTATTAGAAATGGAGAAGATGTAAACAGATGGAAATCCATACCATGCTCATGGATCGGCAGACTCAATATCATCAAAATGTCTATACTACCCAAACTGATCTACAGATTCAATGCAATACCTATTAAAATCCCATCAGCATTCTTCACAGATATAGAAAAAATAATTTTACGCTTCGTATGGAACCAAAGAAGACCCCGAATATCAAGTGCAATTCTAGGCAACAAAAACAAAATGGGAGGCATTAATATGCCAGATATCAAACTATACTACAAAGCTGTAGTAATTAAATCAATATGGTATTGGCACAAAAATAGGAATATTGACCAGTGGAACAGATGTGAAAATCCTGATATAAAACCATCCTCATATAGCCATCTAATCTTTGACAAAGCAGACAAAAACATACGCTGGGGAAAAGAATCCCTTTTCAATAAATGGTGCTGGGAAAACTGGATAGCCACCTGTAGAAGGCTAAAACAGGACCCACACCTTTCACCTCTCACAAAAACCAACTCACGCTGGATAACAGACTTAAACCTAAGGTATGAAACTATTAGAACTCTAGAGGAAAAAGTTGGAAACACTCTCCTAGACATCGGCCTGGGCAAAGAGTTTATGAAGAAGTCCCCAAAGGTAATCATAGCAGCAACAAAAATAAATAAATGGGACATGATCAAACTACAAAGCTTCTGCACAGCCAAAGAAATAGTCATGAAAGTAAACAGACAACCTACAGAATGGGAGAAAATTTTTGCATCCTATGCATCCGATAAGGGACTGATAACTAGAATATACTTAGAACTCACGAAAATCAGGAAGAAAAAATCAAATAACCCCATTAAAAAGTGGGCAAAGGACTTGAACAGAAACTTTTCTAAAGAAGACAGAAGAATGGCCAACAAACATATGAAAAAATGCTCAACATCTCTAATCATCAGGGAAATGCAAATCAAAACCACAATGAGATATCACTTAACCCCAGTGAGAATGGCCTTTATCAAAAAATCTCCGAACAATAAATGCTGGCATGGATGCGGAGAGAGAGGAACACTCCTACACTGCTGGTGGGACTGCAAACTAGTTCAACCTCTGTGGAAAGCAATATGGAGATACCTTAAAGCGATACAAGTGAATCTACCATTTGATCCAGCAATCCCATTGCTGGGCATCTACCCAAATGATCCAATGACACTCTACAAAAAAGACACCTGCACTCGAATGTTTATAGCAGCACAATTCATAATTGCAAGGCTGTGGAAACAGCCCAAGTGCCCATCAATCCAAGAATGGATTAATAAAATGTGGTATATGTATACCATGGAGTACTATTCAGCTCTAAGAAACAATGGTGATATAGCACATCTTATATTTTCCTGGTTAGAGCTGGAACCCATACTACTAAGTGAAGTATCCCAAGAATGGAAAAACAAGCACCAGATATATTCTCCAGCAAACTGGTATTAACTGAGTAGCACCTAAGTGGACACATAGGTACTACAGTAATAGGGTATTGGGCAGGTGGGAGAGGGGAGGGGGGCGGGTATATACATACATAATGAGTGAGATGTGCACCATCTGGGGGATGGTCATGATGGAGACTCAGACTTTTGGGGGGAGTGGGGAAATGGGCATTTATTGAAACCTTAAAATCTGTACCCCTACAATATGCCGAAATTAAAAAAAAAAGAAATGGAATTATAAAACATATTGGCTCATATTTTATATGATTATAATGAAATTTTGGAAAATTGCTATCATTAAACAGCAATGTCAAAGTAGTGTTTCAAGTCAGAGGCAAGGATTATCTTTGGCACAGCTTCATTTATGAAATAAGGTAAATTAAAGGATATGGACAGATATTTCTAATTTTGACACCATTCCCAGAGATTAAAGAATCTTATGTTTGATCTACTTAAATTCATTATTAATTATCATGTGTGTTAATTTACAGTTTTGGATGAGTTCTTTTAGCTTTAATATTTTATGTTTGACCTAGACAACTTTGCGTTTTCATCCACCGAAATGAGGAGGACCAAATAAGTGCCCTCACTGCCTTAGGGTATAGCTTTATTTTCTTAATTGCAGCTTCTGATATGCCTTAAAATTGTCACATACTTTGGTTTCTCCTGGACCCAAATCTTATATTTGACTCTATTTTCCCATTTGGTGATCTTCTCCGAGCCTGAATCTGTCCCTAGCTTTAGTTTGTTTACATTATCAAAGCAAAGCCCAAACAAACAAACAAACAAACAAACAAACAAACAAACAAAAAGAAAGAAGTCTCCAAATGGTGTAATCCTGCGACATAGTTAAAAGAAAGGATTGAATTAAAGCCACTCAATTGTTTTCTGTTGGGTAAAATACTTCTTTGCCTTTGTTAAGTAGGCAGTTTTTCTTCTTTTCTTTTTTTGTAACATGTAAAGGGAAGAAAAGGATAATTTAAACAAAATTTAGTTTATGTAAAGAAGACTATTGAAAACAGTATAAATCTTTATTTTTAGACCATTGATTTGAGTTATCAAGGATAAAGGCAGAACTTCAACTAAGTCTAATTATATTGAGGTATAGGAAGTGTTTAAAGTATACTTATAATGTGTCTAATTGTACATTCTGTTTCAAAGAAGAAATTTTATTGTGTTGGTTATCGTTTTGAGAGTACGCACTTTTTCCCATCTTATAATAAGTAGAGAATCCAATATAAAATTTATAGCATTTTAAATAATCATAAAATGTATGCAATAAAATTACTATTATATGTTTTCTGTATTTTTATCTATTAACTAGGGATTGCCCCTAAAAACTATGACTTGAAAGGATTCCATGGTATATATGCATTTTTAATACTATGTACTTTCTTCATTGTTAACAAAATATCATACCTAAATTTTTTTCAGTCTTCCTTTCCATTAAATGGAAACAAATTCATTCGGTTTCTACTGGTATATTATTTAATGCCACCAACTTTTTTTTAACTGATGTATGACATATGAGACATTTCCTATAAACCATCTCCCAGGTTAATATCTGATTTATGTATGGCTAATGTCTTACCTGATGCTGTGGACTTTGTACATATTCCTGATATACATTTTTTAGCCAGTGTTTACATTGGAAAAATTTTATTTATGTAAACACATTATTTTTAATATAATGATGTATGAGAATGGTCTGGCTTTAGTTTGTAGAATGTAAGAACCAGGTGTATCCTCCCCAAAAACATGTTTTACCTTGACAAAAGTGTTGTGTTTCTTGAATGTGACTGAAGCTAAGAGAGTCCATGCTACTGCATCCAAATCAACTTAACTACCATATAAATCATTGGTGATCAGGAAGCAATGTTTTAAGCAGTTGATATCCTAATATTATAGTATACCACTTAGAGTTTTAATGTGTTTTATGAAATCCATTGCATATTGAAGTTTATGTGTAATACATACTAATATTTCCCATTTAATGTCACAGGAAATAGACAGCCAGTTAACTTTTAAATGCCTGATATTTAGGAGCTATATTACTAACATTCAGTGGAAGATGCCTGAAATCTATTTTGAAAATCTGAAATGGTGATAAGAACATAGGCATTCATACTCTTTGGTTCAAATTCTGCCACCGCTGTATTTATGTACATTGGGAGAAGTTTCTTAAATGTTTGAGACATCTTATTCTTAGCATCTCCTATATACAGTTTAGGAAGGTAACACTCAGGGAGATTGATGTTAATGAAATGATGAAGTAAACATGTGAGCCTACTCGTATAAATTTAGAATCTCTTTGTGTTAGTGAAATATCAAATTTCATTACTAATTTGTAACTTCAAGGCTGGGCACAGTGCTTCACACCTGTAATCCTAGCACTTTGGGAGGCCAAGACATGAGGATCGCTTGAGGTCAGGAGTTCAAGACCAGCCTGGGCAAGAGTGAGGCCCCATCTCTACTAAAAAAATAAGAAAAATTAGCCAGGAGTGGTGGCGTGCACCAGTAGTCCCAGCTTCTCAGGAGACTGAGGCAGGAGGATCATGTGAGCCCAGGAATTTGAGGTTTCAGTGAGCTATGATGATGCCACTGTACTCTAGCCCAGGCAGGAGAGAGACACTCTTTCAAAAAGTAATTAGTAAAATCACATTCTGAATGACAAATGTATTTATTTGGCCTAAAAGTTTTAGTTAAATAAATTCCTAGCAGATCAGGTATTAGTTTAGTTTTTACTAAACATCAACAATGCATGGAGTTGTTAACACTCAGTAATTCCTTTTAATTGCACAATGATTTCTAGTTTCCTAAATGTTTTCACATGATTTATTTAGTTGAGGCACCAGTAGGGATATGATGGATGGCTACACACATATGTTACAAATGATGAACCTGAAATCCAGTGAGGTTGTGTTTGCTGAAGGTGAAACAATTAGTAAATGATAGACTTTTGTGTCTCCAAGTATAATGTTTTTTTTCCCACTATAGGTTTTACCTATCAGGTTTTGCATGAGTGACCTAAATTTTATTTTATTCAGCACTTACCGAGAAAGTTTTATGTTCAAAAGTAGATGTTACTGGAAATTCAAATGAATAAGACTAATTCCTTGCCTTTATAGATTTTACATTTGGGGAGGGGGGACAAAAATGTATTTAAGTGACTATAATGGAAGGTGCAATATGTCAAGCATTATAATTAGAACCATAAATGCAATGGGACATAGAAGAAAACAAAACAAAACAAATCTAGATTGTATATTTGGTCAATGAAACTCCTAAAGTGTTAAGGTTTATGTGGAATAAAACTGGGAGTGACCATAGTTCCTTTATAATCTAAAGCTATGAAAAGCTTCTTAAAGGGATTATGAACTATAATGAGTATACTTTACAATGTACCAAAATGTATGATAAGAAAAAATAATTAAGCAAGATAATATTGCTTAATATTGATGCTTAATGGAAAGGCTATGTGTTCATTAAGTTTAGAAGATGGAAAACTTAGTTCTGTGTCTTAATTCATTCCACTTGTGTTTAGGTGGCAATTAGATTTAATGAGTTTTAATAATATTCTTTAACATTTGATATATTTATCTTCATCTAGGATATTTAGCTCCATACTACTTCAAGTAGCACATTAAGAAGAAAATGAATTCTTCCCTTGCTTTCATCTGTTCCTAAAAAAATTGAGTGTATGTGGTTTGGAGTTAGAGTTTTTTTCCATTACTTGTGATTAATTCAGGAAATGAGCAGTCTTGGCTTTCTATGTACATTCATTTTGGTAATGGGTGATGGTGATTTTTTTGTGTTGCATTTAAAAGTGCTGCTTCCAGATGAGTGTTAGGTAATTCTTTGTCCTTAACTATAATAAAAACCATTTGTTATATTTGGTCATTTTAATTTAGCTAATAATGTTCTCCATGCCGTATTTTATGTGTAATGTAGAAATTTCCGTGTTTTAAAAAACATCAGAACTGCTATAGTTTATGAAAGCATACAATTGAATGGGCCAAACCAAACTTTTATCTTTAGATTAGGCTCACATTATATTTTATAAATACCTTTTAAAAATATTTATATTTTCTCTAGAAAACAAAAGGAAAAAAAAAAAGAAAAATCACCCATCACCCATTTTTTCACTACCATTATGTTAATTTAGCTGTTCTTTCTATGAATAAAATATTATCATATTTTTAATGGTTTTATAACTTGATTTTTTGTTAATATATCTTTTAATATTATTAAATATCTATAACATAATTTAATGGCTTCATTTAATACATGGATATGTATTCATTTAATACATGGAATACATACTGTGGAATAAATTATATGATTAATCTAATTTGCCTGTTGTTGATCTTTGAAGCCCCTTCTATCTTTCCTTCTTCCATCCCTTTTCTTTTCTTTCCTTTCCTCCTTCCTTTTTTTTCCCCTCTCCTCCCCTCCCTCTCTCCCTTTTCTCTTTTCTTCTGTCCACCATTAAAATATGGCAAAACTTCTTAGTACATAGTAAATCTGTGTACATATAATTCATTTAGAATAATTTCGTAGAAGTGGTATTGAGAAATCAAAGGATATGTCCATTTGTAAGGGTATTTTAAAGTACTGTTGCATTTTCCTCCAAAAAGGATTGTATCAATTCCCACTCCTGTATTTATGGTGCTTTCTGTAATTCAAAATTTTATTTTTTGTAGTTAATTTTAATCAGTGTTTTTTCCTTTATGTTGTAGTTCAATTGGACTGCTATAACAAAATACTTAGAATGGGTAATTTATAAACCACAGAAATTTATTACTCGCAGTTGTGTAGGCCTGAAAGTCCAAGATCAAGGTGCCAACAGATTCTGTGTCTGTGAGGGCCGGTTCTTCATAGATTGTGTTTTCTGTTTCCTCACTTGGCAAAAGTGGCAAACAAGCTCCTTTGGACCTCTTATACAAGGACCCTAATCCCATTCATGTGTTGTTGATAGCAGGGCTCTGTCTTTTGGAATCATATCTTTGTAATTGCAGCACCATATTTAACAAATTACATTTATAATTCTCTATTTAACTTAACTATTAGGCTTTATATGAAGGAGACATTTTTAAGTACCAGGTAATTTGGAGTTTTATGATTAGACTTATTCATAAAAATTTGATACTTTGAGATTGTGAAAGACAATGTTAATTAGCTTATAATTTAAAATACTAGTAGCCTTAAAGGTAAACTATTGATATGGTAATATTTTTGAATCACTTAAAGAGATTTTGAAGCATTAATTTAAAGTACAGGGAATAGAGAAAGGATGATATATGAAATATAGGAAATATTTTCCAGAAAAGCTATAGAAATGACATATAGTGATGGTGTACGATATCTAAGCTTTGGTGGAAGTATAATTTTAAATTTATGTTTATGATCTGTGTGTTTAAATTTTATTAATAAGTTTGAATCAGTCATATATTTGTATTGTTGTTGCATAGTTGTTTATCATCAGGACCACAGTGTTGCACACCTTACTGGATCCCATTCTTATTAAAGTGTATGTAAATATTGTCTCCTAGACCTATGCAAGGAGAAACAATGAGGGCAGGAACAAGCAAGTTTGTTTTGACAAACAAACTTGATAGAATTTGATAGAATATTTTAGTGGTAGAATATTAAGGGTAGAACTAGACTGTCTATAAAAGTTGATGTATGTAAACATTATCAGTATTTAGTAGTAGTAATGTGGTTTTATTGTGCTGACTGCAAAAATTCACCATTTGACCCTTCTAAAAATAGTTAGGAATTAAAAAGTGACTTTTCAAAGTATTCTATCTTCCTTCACACCTAGCTAAATTTCACAAACAAGCACAAAGTTACAGTTCTGAATAACTCAGTGATACATACTTTAAGATATAGCAACAATTTTAATTTTTATAATGACATCAATTTTTAAGACAGATTTAACTAGTCATTTAAAGCAAATATGTTGTTTTGGCTGAAATGATTCTGTTAATTTTCTTAGTTTTCCATTGGATTTTCCACGTAAAAGGGCATCTGTAAGATTAAGAATTTTTTTCTTTATCTATTTGAATATTAGTTTACTGCTTATAAATCCTTAACTTATAACAGTTTTTCCATGGGCTATTAAATGTATCCTTTCCCAGATATTTATAAATATATGGAATACAGTTTTTGACAATATCACACATATTTTAAAAGAAAAATTTCAGTAACAAAGATTATTATATACTTTTAAATATTTTTGGTAGATTAAAATTGAAATATATCAATAACATTTCATAAACCTTGGTTATTATAAAACCTAAATCACATTCCAAAACAATATAGGAGTTTTTCATATGAAGAGAAGAAAAATTTATTTGGATTAATTTAAAATGGGAGATTTTTTTTTTTTTTGAGACAGAGTCTCTCTTTGTTGCCCACGCTAGAGTGAGTGCCGTGGCGTCAGCCTCTCTCACAGCAACCTCAGACTCCTGGGCTCAAACGATCCTCCTGCCTCAGCCTCCCGAGTAGCTGGGACTACAGGCATGTGCCACCATGCCCGGCTAATTTTTTCCATATATATTAGTTGGCCAATAAATTTCTTTCTATTTATAGTAGAGAGGGGGTCTCGCTCTTTCTCAGGCTGGTTTCGAACTCCTGACCTCCAGTGATCCGCCTGCCTCGGCCTCCCAGAGTGCTAGGATTATAGGCGTGAGCCACCGCCCCTGGCTGAGTATTTACCTTTGACAGTCACATAAACTACTCGATGCAAACCATTAAATAAAAATTACCACTGCTATGATTGTTCAATAGCATTTCTATGTGTTATAAGTATTTATAGCTATTATTCAGGTGTGAATGCATATAATATTGGGATTATGATGTAGGTAATGTCTACCTCTGAGTGTATTTTAAATGTTCATGTCATTTATGTGCTATATTTCTTTCCTGTTTAGGAAAAACAAATAAATTCATTTGGATTTAATGTTCATAAACATTCTAATCTCTATTTTTTCTCTCCTTTATTTATCAACGCTAACTTCTATTGAATGGCATAATAAATTAATAATCTAATTAATTACACATATTGATTAAATACATACTCTATAGAGATTACCATTTCAGGTCCTAGTAACTGTTATAAGACATCATTTTAAGAAATGCAAGGAGGTTTTGTTAGTGGCATAGCAACTCAGTTTAAAATTAGAAATCAGTTTTTATGAATCAGTTTCAGAAAATATTTTTACCATACCCTACTGTTTGCCATAAAATGTGGTTCCTATCCTGAAGGAAGAGACATAACACATACATATATGAAAAGTTCAGTTGAATTAAATGCTTTAATAGCATTTCAAAAAAAAGAAAAATAAATAAATAAAAGGAAGTCAACTGGGAAAGGGTTGTAAGAAGGTAATGCTTGATTAATTGCTAAATGACCCACACAGAAAATCATGCTTTTACTGTTCAGAGAAGGAAACTCTATCTTGTTTTATGATTTTTTATTAGTGCTAACATGTATATATCTCTGGGATATGTCTGTTCTTGATATGCCTTGTTTCCCCACTTAGGCTGTAAGCGCATTTGGATAGGAACCATTCTTTTTCTGAATTTCCATGCCGTATAACCTGGGGTGTAAGTGCTGAAAAATGTAGATTTATTCCACATTCATTATCATTATTCCTTTTTTGGAAAATAACATTTTCTCTAATATAACTAAACTAACCTCAGTACATGATCCTCTCCTCTCCTCTCCTCTCCTCTCCTCTCCTCTCCTCTCCTCTCCTCTCCTCTCCTCTCCTCTCCTCTCCTCTCCTCTCCTCTCCTCTCCTCTCCTCTCCTCTCCTCTCCTCTCCTCTCCTCTCCTCCCCTCCCCTCCCCTCCCCTCCCCTCCCCTCCCCTCCCCTCCCCTCCCCTCCCCTCCCCTCCCCTCCTCTCCCTCCTCCCTCCTTTTCTTCCTTTCTTCCCTTTCTTCCCTTTCTTCCTTTCTTCCTTTCCTTTTTCCTTTCCTTTCCTTCTCCAGCATATTGTGGGGGTACAAATGTTAAGGTTAGGTATATTGCCCTTTCTCCCCCCTCGAGTCAGAGCCTCAAGCGTTTCCATCCCTCAGTTGGTGCGTATTGCATTCATTATGTATGTATATACCCATCCCCTACACCCCCACCTGCTCAATACCCGGTAAATTTTATTCCTATATGTCCACTTAGGTATTAATCAGTTAATACCAATTTGCTGGTGAGTACATGTGGTGCTTATTTTTCCATTCTTGGGATACTTCACTTAATAGAATGGGTTTTCTAGCTCTAGCCAGGAAAATGCAAGAAGTGCTATATCACCATTGTTTCTTATAGCTGAATACTACTCCATGGTATACATATACCACATTTTATTAATCCACTCATGTATTGGTGGGCACTTCGGTTGTTTCCACATCTTTGCAATTGTGAATTGTGCTGCTATAAATATTCGAGTGCAGGTATCTTTTTCATAGAGTGACTTTTGATCTTTTAGGTAGATGCCCAGTAATGGGATTGCTGGATCAAATGGTAGATGAGCTTGTATTGCTCTAAGGTATCTCCATATTGCTTTCCACTTTAAATTATACTGTAACTAAATCTATACTGAAATGTTTCTAAGTGCTTAACATCTTGCCTGTGCAAAACTAATTCATCTAATTCATGGTACACATTCTCAGTGTATGTGGGATTATATTGTAGCTCGAATGCCTAATGAATTTTTTTGCAGTTTCATCATTAAAATCTGCCACTATTGTTTGATCATATTATAACTTCCCTTAATGTTATGAATTATATTTAAAAATGGAAAGAGTATAAGATTAGCTAACAAAAATTGCAGAAGAGAGCATATTACATGCACACTATATTTTTGAAGAGTTTTGGGAATTTTTCAGCCTACAGCTTCCGTTGCTTGTTTTGGTTCAGCCTCATGGAGTTTCACCCTGTATGTGAACAGCTTATTATTAGGCAAACAACTAACTGTAGAGCTCTTTTATATATGGATAACTCCATCAACTGTGGTATTCTGCCCTGCAAATTTTTGCTTTCTCAACCTCCCCAAACACTAATCTGTTTCAACTCTGTTAGATTTCTTGCTCTGCATATGGAAATCACGTCCACGCAGAACAATGGAATGATTATAGGATCACATTATATACTTATTTTCTTTATTTTCTTTCAGAGATCTTAGTTTTTCACTGCCATTGTTAATGTCTGAAAGTAATTTGTTTTATATCTTTTTTTCCAGTTCACTATTTTTCTGTTTTGTTTGCTTTGTTTTATACCCATAGGAGGGCAAATCTGGTCTTATTTTCTCATGTCTTGCAGTAAAACTCAGTATTAATTTTTTCAATTAAAAATATATTTTATGCATAAAAGGGTATTTTCCATATTAGTGTAGCCACCTGAAACATAGGTTAAATTGAGCCCATAATTAAATAAGAAATAAATAGGACTTGATAGGTTGGTTAATATTGCATATAAATCATTTATTAGATTATTTTATTTTTAAAATGTAAAAAGTTTTAATACAATCCTAGAATCTTTATAGTCTTGTATCAAATAATGTAATGAAGAAGCAGGTATGTAATCCTGTACAAAGTGCACTAGGGGATTCAAAAAAAGGAAGTATCTTTTAGTTCATTGTACAGTTGAAGTTCTTTCTGGGCCTTAGAACCTCTGTATATTCTAGCTTTAGGGTCACAGTTTTAAGTAGAATTCCTTGTGTATTCCTGTTCCCATTGGGTATGGTGTGCCTCTTCACTGCTGCTATAAAGACATCTTTTAGGCCCTGATTCCTGAAATCATATTTTCATCTTAGCTACTTTAGCATTGTGATTTTAAGGTGTGTTTTGTATAATAATAATTTTGTAAGATTTTTTTCTGAGAATGTTAGATGGGCCTGGAAAAAATCCACAGTACAGAAAACTGTTTAACTTCATTTAACTCAGCATTTTCCTAATATATTTAACCATGAATCCTTATTTAATCAAAGCTTATTCATAATCTTGTGCATCTAATGCTCTATAACAGCATATCTCCAAATTTAATTAGTAAACTACTTGGTGATCTTGTTAAATGGAAATTCTGACTCAGTAGATCTGTGGTGGAACCTTAGATTCTGCAATAATAGGCTTCCAGGTGGTATCTATTAGTGCTGCTAGTCTATAGACCTCTCTTTGAAAAGCAAGGATTTATACAATACTTTTGGAAAATATTGGTGAACTCTTTTGTAACTGGCACAAAATATATTTAGAGGAAATAGAACAATTTGTTAATATTACCTGATTCCAGGCTGAAAACTGGGGTAAAGTAAAAATAGAAAAAGGTTCCCAATCTCTTTTAAGAGACTATTGTAACCTTAATAACAAAACTGGGCAAAGATAGTAGTAGAAATAAGAATATAGATCAAATTCACTGATGAATGTAGATAAATTCTAAATATTATTTTATCAGTGTTTATCAGTATCTTCAGACTCTTCCCTGGCAGATAAGGATAGGTAAGAATGGTTTCTTATGAACTTTTTCTAAGAACATAACCTTTATTAAACTGGGCAATGAACCATGGCTCTATTTGCTTAGCTATCAAACAGCAAAGATAAGGCCATAGAAGCACAGATAAAACACCTTATATGAGTTGATGCTGGGAGGGGAGGGGATGACTCAAGAAAAAATAAGTCTAGGCTGGAATTACTCCTGTAATCCTAGCATTCTGGGAGTCCAAGGTGGGAGGATAGAGCTCAGGAGTTTGGGAGCAGCCTGAGTAAGAGTGAGACCTCGTCTGTATAAAAAATAGAAAAATTAGCCAGGTGTGGTGGTGTGCTGTCTGTAGTACCAGCTGCTCTGGAGGTTGAAGCAGGAGGATCTCTCAAACCAAGAGCAGTGAGCTGTGATGACACCAGTGCACTCTAGCACTCTAGCTGGGTGAACAGAGTGGTACTCTGTCTAAAAAAAAAAAAAAAAAAGAAAAAAAAAAGTCTAAATTGACCCAGAAACATTAAAGAAGTTTAATTTTTCATCAAACACTGTATAAAGTATCAGGCAATAATAGTTTTACAGGCTAGTTTCACCTAATTTTCAAAGAACAGATAACCCCATTGCATGCAAACTTTCCAGAAACAGTGCCTGTTACAATAGCATAGGTAGTATAACCTTGATAGAAAAACTGCTCAAGGGAAAGATTACAAGTCAAATTCCCTAGTGAACATAGACAAATTCTAAATATTATTTTATCAAACATATCCAGCTTTCTAGCATTTCATTAATTCTGAGAACCAAAATACTTTATCATTTAAAAATATATTGATACAATTTTTCAAATTCATATATTCAAAAAGAACAGAACAAAAATATTACAGTTTTAATGGAGGTTTAAAAAATTTGATAGCATTAAATAGCATTTGTGGTAAAAACTCTTAGGAAACTATGATAGAAGTCGGTTTCCTAAATTTTGTAAAGTGTATTTGCCAAAATACTAAGTAAGCATGAGAGTTAATGTCAAAATTTCAAATGCATTTCTTTTAATGTCAGAAATAAGGTAAAGATGTTATCATCATTTCTTCCAGCCTAAGTAATAAAACAAGAAACATGTTATAAAAATTGGCAAAAGTAAAATATTGTTATTGAAAATAATATGATTATTTACACAAATAATTCAAGAGGGCCTACCCATAAATCACTGTATCTGATGAAAAATTTCAGCAGTGTTGAAGAATTCAAGATTAATATATAAAAATCAATAGCATTCCTATATAGAATAATAACTAATTAGAAAATATAACTTTAATAAGTCTATTCTAGGTAGCAATACACACTTTAAGATATAAGAGTAAATCTGTGATACTGCAAGCCCATATGATGCAAATAATAGCAGTGATAATTATGAAAATTTTGGGGGGTTCAAGGAACTTTTCTGATTACTTGTGTGTATTATCTCATTTAAATCTTTAAAGCAACTCCATAAAGTAGGTAATATTATAATGCTGATTTTTCATATAAGAAAAAGAGGTCCAGAGAGGTAAAGTAACTTGACCAAGGTCATACATCTAGTAAGGGCAGGGGTAGGATTCACATTCAGATATTATGGCTTCATAATCTACTCTCTTAAGCAATAGTTCATCACAGATTACCACTGCATCTCTACCTTACTGTGTATACCACATGGCCCCTTTACAAATTTTGTTCAATTATTTGAATGTATGTTATTTTAACTTTCCTTAGACAGTGGTGTGCTGATAAATATCTAACAAATGGCTCTTGGGGGGAAAAATCCTCTTAACTGTAAAATTTACTGATTTTCATAGTGTAAACATTCCCACCACAGGTAATTTCAAGAAGTCAATGTGAGATCACTTAACATAGAGGAGGGAAGAGATGTACACAATCAGTTCTTGTCAACCAGTACAGGGCTAGCTCCAATATACCACTAGGCTTAGAATTTACAAGTAATACTTTTGTGAAATAAAGTAGCATTTTAAAGAGTGTATATTCACTTATGAATTTTAAATTTTGAACAGTTTTCTGTGTTTGCTTAGGTAGTTTTAAAATTTTATGAGTTTTGCTGGATACATTCTAAAGAGCCTGTTAAAACAAAATCCCAAAGGAATTTTTGAATAATTTTATATGAAAATTGATAAAGTTTTTATTAAATTCATAATGTTACTTAAAACTTTATACTATATTTTCACATAAATTATATTTTTGGAACTAAATATTTCAACATTGCTCCAGCTGACCTTTCTGAAAATTGATGACTAGATAGTTGTTTCTTTAAAGCAGAGTGAGTACTAATTAATGTCTTTTTATTTCTAAATATAGTCTAGATAAAAAGTATGTTATGAATATTATTTTTAAGCGTTATTTTATATTTGATGTCATGATTACAAAATTTATGATCACAAAATAATGTTCAGTTTTGTTTTCATATGTATTTAACTGCTGACTGTCTTATCAGTCATGCTGAGCAATCTTTACTTGATTGCATTATATTTCTTTTCTATTCTTATCTAATTTTAAACTTCTACCCTCAGGAAATATAGCCATTCTGTGTTTAGGTTGTTAGTTTAATAGCTTTGCTGCTACACACTCAAGAGAACTTGTTAAATGTAATACATCTGAAGTAAGGTTTAAATGATAGCTTGCTTGATATTCTTAGAAAAGTAAAAATAATTATGTTGTCATTTCATTGGTAAGCAGTTTCCTTTATTATGACAATCAATTGCATTCTGCAAAGTGATAGAGTAAAATATAGTGCTTCTTAATCTAGAGAGACAGATTTATTTTTTTCTAACTGGAGACATCTGAAATGCCTGTCATAAAGAAACTGTGAAAACATTAGAGTAGATATTAAATATTATAGAGAGCTTCAGGATAAATGCTTAAATTCCTCGTGTTGACTCCTGCCTAAGCTAGCCCCTGGTTAGATAATCAACTATTCGAGTTAAAAGTAAAAAATAAAGTGTTCAGATGCTTAAGTATATATAATATAACACATTTGATTCAAACAATCTGAAATATGAGACATTTAAAAAGTAATTTCCTCCTTTGCTATTTTGTTCTCTTAAAAAAACCCAAATATATGATTAAATAATACATTTTTAGAGGGATATTTATTTGATAAATGCTAAAATATTATAAACAAATGTTACAGTATTACTGATAGTGGTATAGAAGACTGTACTGATTAACCTGCCAGAAAATTTCAAATATAAATAAAAGTAAGTATTGGAAAGATTGGACAGTGGCCCAAAGTTGGCAGAAACTAAAGGAAATACTTGCATTTATGTAGTTTACCACCCAAGGATGCATAGTGCAGGATGTATATATAGTGCGACTAACAAGAAAGTTGCCTATAAATTCTGCCAAATCCTTGGTTGATCTCTGGACTACACAAAATGATAGCTGGAAGATTAAAAGGACTTTGCAGAGATTTCAAATGCTGCACATTGTAAGAAAGATAAGCGTTTCAGTCTAGCCAAATTAACTAACTGTTAGAATGCAAATCAGCCTCTTCAGAAGATGATAATAAGATCTAGAATCTCTACAAAGTATCCTCCACAATTTACATCACACAGTCAAAATTTACTAGATGTGTGAAGAAACAGAAAACTATTAGCCATAATGAAGAAAAAAACATAAATAGAAACTCACTCTGGTATGAATCAGATATTGGAATCAGTTGACAAGAATTTTAATACAATGCTTTTAAGTATAGAAGAACTTAAAGAAAAATATAATCTTAATTATTGAAAAGATGCGGAGTCACAGCAGAGTAGTAGAAACTATATTTTAAAAATGGAAATTTTAGAACCAGAAAGAACAAAATGTAAAATAAAAAATTCTTTGGATTGACTTAACAAGAGTTTAGGAATGACAAAAGAAATGGTTAATGAAAGTGAGGAGAAATCAATGGAAATTATCCCATCTGAAGAACAAAAAACATGAAAGGTAAAAAAAAAAAGTGAACAGACCTGTGAAACAATATTAAGGGTCTAATATATGTGTATTTTCTGTCTCAGAAAAAGAACAGAGAAATAGTGGGGCAGAAAATGTATTTCAAGATATATTGGCAAACAAAGTCTCAACTTTTTTGAAAATAATTTATTTTCATATCCAAAAAGTTCATAGAACCTCAACTGAATGAATATAAAGAATACCACACCTAGTCACATCATAAGCTAACTCCTGAAAACCAAATGTCTAGAGAAAATATTGAAAGTCACTAGAGAAAAACAAGACATTATATACAGGGGAAAGATGATGTAAGTTATTGCTGACTTTTCATCAGAAGCAAAGGAGGGCAGTAGACAATGGAACGATACATGTAAAGTGTCTAAAGAAACAATCTGTCAACCTCAAATTCTATGTCCAGTAAAAATATTCATCAACTTGAAGATGAAAGAAAGATATTATTACTTAAAAAATAATGAGTGAATTTGTGAAGGGCTCATTTGCACTATAAGAAACATTAAAGGAAATTCTTCAGGCTGAGGGAAATTGACAACAGATGAAAACTGATATACAGGAAGAAATAACAGCAGAAAGGCTAACTATGGAACTAAATATAAAATATAATTCTCTTAATTTTTTTAAAAGTCATAAAAACATAGAACTGTCTTTATGACTTGGTTTAGTTAGGACACCAATCTCCATCAGCATAAATTATGTGAATTAAGCTTCATCAATACTAAATTTAAAGACTTCATTTAAAAAGTGAATAAGCCACAAACTGGAGGAGAATATTTATAAAATATATAATATTTGACAGGTTTAATCATTCAACTACAAAAAGATAACTAAAATATTAGCAAAAGATATGAATGTATACTTTACAAAGAAAAATATACACATATAAATAAAAATCAGTTGTCAAAGAAATAAGAAATAAAATCACTGAGACCATTCTACACATATTGAATGACAGAAATGAAGAATGACAACCCCAAATGATGGTTGCTGATGAAAGGGTAATATGGTACAATTATTTTCAAAAAGATTTTGGCATTTTCTTATAAAGTTAAACACCCACTATATGGTCCAGCAATTCCTAGACAGTTACTCAATAAAATAAAAATATATGTCTACTGAAAGCCTTGTACGTAAATGTTTATAGCAGCTTTACTGATAATGGTCCTAGACTGGAACCAACACAAGTATCTATTAATATAAATAGGAGAATGGATAAAGAATTTGCAGTATATTCATTTATTTAAATACTCCTTGGAAGTAAAAATAAATGTACTTCTAATATAAGCAACACATAGATGAATGTTGAAAAAAATAAACTGAAAGAAAAGAAATTGGACCCCGAAGAGTATATAGTACATTGCTCCATTTATGTGAAGTTCCAGAACATGCAAAACTAATCTATGGTAAAGACTGGAAATAAATGGTTGCACAGAGGAATGGGAATGAGGAATATGTTAAGTGGGCATGGAGGAACTTTATAGGGTGATAAATGTGTTCCTATCTTGATAGATTTGTTGATTGTACAGATGCATGTGTTTGTCAAAACATTGAATTGCACATTTATGGTTTTTGAGTTTCACTGTAAATTTTAGATTAAAAAAGATGCAAACAAACAAAAAGAATGTTGAATAGCCTTCTGGATACAGTATTGTAAAACTGTTATTGCTGAAAATATTATCACAGTGATTGGATATACACATATGAATATTTTTTAACTCAGTTGTATATTGGATGGTAGCCATAGCTCAGATCCTTAGATGACTTCACGAACTGTTCTTAAGAAGACATAATATTTACTTTGTGTGGAGGCTAGAGAATACTTGTACCTTATGCTATTTTGTGATAATATGTCCACTCAGAGGAAAAAATGAGAAATTGCTATTTTTTTGCTTAAAGATGATTATCTAACATTCCTAGACATTTTAAAAGTATTTCATTTAAAAACAGATATACTTATTAGTTGCTCCTCTCTCCACTTAATTTTAAAGGCAGCTGACATTCATCAGCTTTGTGTGTCTCTCAATAGCAGTGATATGGGCATGAGGACTGAGAGAACTGAGCACAGAATGAGACATCACTTATACGTTTTGTCTGAGTCCAACATGGATTTATTGTGGTAGTAAAGTCAATTCACAAACCATGCTAATCCTAAAATTGAATCAATCTACTTCAGAACTAGAAGCTGAATTAATCAATTTTCAGTGTTACTGTTATACTAATTTGAACCCATACCCACAGCTGAAAATTGAAAAAAAAATTAAGATGATATAGCACTGGTTATTTCCAATAGTTCATTTTCTTTCTTTCATAGATGCATAGTACACATTTGATATTAATTCAGGTTTTACAATATCACATATAGCATTTTCAACATTAAAATGCCGATTTTAAAGCACATTTTTATTTTTCATATGAAGACGGTGATGAACTCAAAATAACCCAAGTTAATTTTATTTTACTCTGATGATGCTGTTTTTCTATTTTGGTAAAATAAAAATAATTAATATGAATTAACTAAGAATAAGTTCTTAGTTTTAAGGTTTGTTATCTTTAAAAGATATTTCAAAAAACTTAAATTATAGATATTACATTTAATTTCTATACAGATTAATTATTTTTACTGGAATAATTATAAATGAGGCTATTAACTTTTATATTAATGGACGGATAAATTTGTTTTGTTTTAAGTTGTTGAGGTCTTTAATATTGTTTTTTCCTGCAAAAAACAAGAAGAAATATGTAAGTATATAAACATAAGCATCTAGTCTTGCTACATGTAACAGAAAAGAATCATTTAAAAAACATTTTATGGAAAGGCTTTTAATTCTTAATAATTTGTTTTCCTCTCAAAATTATGTGAAAAATATTTCCAAGATGAGAAACAAATTAATGGCTAAGTTTAATGGTTTACATTGGAAAATCTACTTAACTTTTTATAAGCAGATTTATTAAGGAATATTTTACTATAGTAAACTGAACATATTTAAAGTATATAATTTGTGTGGTTTCCAGTCATGTATGTACTTGTGGAATAATTATTACAGTGAAGATGAATGTGCCCATCATTCCTTTTAATCCCTATCTCCCATCACTTCCTGTCCCACCCATTTATCCCCAGGTAGCCACAGATCTGCTTTATGTCACTAAAGATATTTTCTAGAATATGATATAAATAAAATCATATAGTATTCCCTCTCTCTCTTCCCTCACCCCTCTATCCCTCCTTGTTCTGGTACATATCAATGCTTCATTCCTTCTTATTCCTGAGTAGCGTTACCTTATATCTATATCACAATTTGTTTATTCCCTTATTGAAGGATATTTGGGTTGTTTTTATTATAGCTTTGAAATATGAACATTTGAGTGCCAATTTTTTTTATAGATGCACTGTCATTTCTCTCAGGGAAGTACCTAAGAGTAGAATGGTTGGATTGTATGCTAAGTATATTTTGACTTTTACTGCACTGCCAGAATGTTTTCCAAAGTGGTTGTGCCATTATACGTTGCCACTGCCAATGTAGTATATATGAATTTCATGTCCTCCACATCCTCACTAACACTTGATATAGTTAGTGATTTTTATTTTGGCTCTTCTAGTAATGGCAATGGTGTCTTTTGGCTTTAATTTGCATTTTCGTAATGATAATGATGTTGAACATTTTTCATGTGTTTTTTTGCCACTTCTATGTCTTATTTGGTGAAGTGTATAAATAATTTTGCCCAGTTTTAAATTGTGTTGTTTGTTTCTATATTATTGACCTTTGAGTAATCTTTTAATATTCTGGATACAAGTCAGATAGAAGCTTTGCAAGTATTTTATCCTGGTCTGTGGCTTGTCTTTTCATTCTCTTAACAGTGCCTTTTAAAGAACAGAAGGCTTTCATTTTGAGGAAGTTCAAATTATCAGTTGTTTTGCCTCTGAATCATTCTTTTGGTGTCATATATTGGATATCTTTCTCTAATCCAAAATAACAAAAGGTTTTCTTTTATATTAAATTTAGGTCTATTCAACTTTAAATTAATTTTTATATAAGGTGTAAGTTATAGGTGAAAGCTTATCTTACACATAACCATATGATAGAATACATTTCTTTATTAAATTTCATTTGAATCTTTGTCAAAAGTAATTTGTCCATATATTTGTGGGTCAGCTTCTGACTCTATTTTCTTTCACTGCATTATTTTTTAAATTTTGATACCAATATACAGAGTCCTGTTTTCAGTAACTTTATAACAAGTCTTGAAATCATGGAATGTTAGTTCTTCCACTTTGTCCTTTGTCAAAGTTGTTTGGGTTATTCTAAGTCGTTTGCATTTGATATGAATTTTAGAATCAGTTCAGTTTCTACAAACTATCTCCTGGGATTTTTATTGGGAATATATTAAATCTGTACGTCAGTTTGAGAGAATTGTCCTTTTTAAAATATTGATTTTTCTAACCCATAAATATAGTACATCTCTTCATTTATTTAGGCCATCTTTAATTACTTTTTGCAGTGTTTTGTATTTTTCAGCATAGTGATATTTTATATTTTTTATCAGATTTATTCCTAAGTATTTCATGTTTTTAATGCTATTTTAAATTGCATTTTTATTTGAATTTTTGATGGTTGCTAGTATAAACACCTTTTTATATTGATCTTATATCATGCAACCTTATTAAAATACTTATTAGTTCTCATAGATTATTTAACTGACTTTTAGAATAGTTTTAGTTTCACAGCAAAATTGGGCAGAAAGTATAATGAGCTACATATACCCACTTCCTCTATACATACTCAGCTTCCCTCTCCCTGCTGCCAACAGTTTTATAGTATTTTTATAGCTATATGCTATTAAATATATAATATTCTTTTAACATAATATATTAGTATATAATATTTATATTAGTATATAAATATATGACTATAAATATAAATGTTAAAATATAAGAGTTTCTCTTTGTGGCCAACATTCTTACAGCTTTTTTTGTTGGTTTAATTAAAAATTTTGAGAAATTTTGGCCATTATTTTTTCAAATTGTCATATTTTTATTTCTCTCCTCTCCTTTGGGGAATATATTATTATGTACCTTAGGCCTGTGGGACAGCTACTGATGTTCTCTTCATTACTTTTGAAAATCCTCTTTTCCCTTGTGTTTAATTTTAGAGTTTTTCTATTGCTGTCTCTAAGTTTACTAATCTTTTATTTGGCAATGTATAATCTGCCCTTAATTTTATCAATTATATTTTTTACCTCAAGCATTGCAGTTTTTATATCTAGTAGTTTGCTTGGAGTCTGCATGTATACCTCCCAGTCTCCTTAAGTTTATGAACATATGGAATACAGTTATCATATATACTTTAATGTAATGCAACAGGTTGAGTTCTGCATCAGGTGTGAGGATTTAGTTTTCTTCTATTAAGCAAGACATAGAGATTTACAAAATTGTAATTCAGTGCCACTCTTTTTACTAAATATTTTCAAAAAAGTATGTTATTTATCTTAGTAAGAAATGGGTTTTAATTTTATTTTAAAATCTCTTAAAATGTTTTTAAAATTTCTCAGCTTTAATTTCTAATACAATTAATAGATATCGGTAGATTTATTCAATATAAATTAAAACTCTTTGGGCTCCTCAGTAGTTTTTAGAAGTACATAGTGGTCCTGAAACCAATCATTTTAAGAAGTATGGATTGATTATCTGCCCATCACTATATTAATATTATTATATTATAATGATGAAATCAAGTAGGTTCTAGAAGGTCATATTTTGAGAATAGCCTGAAAGCCCATATGCCTATGGTTTTAGAGTTTACATTAATTAGAACTGCTAAGGTAAGGAGATTGGCAGAGAAACTATAGTAAAATATTTCTTCATACATATCACAACTCTAAATTCTAGTGGATCAAATATATTTTAAAAACTATACTACCATTCAGGAGCAGTCTGGAAATGGCCTTCAAGAAATGGAAAGTAAGCAGGAAATAGAAAGATCCTGAGATTTGAATACTAAAGCTTTAGGTTCCAGCTCTTAAATTCACACACTGCCACTTTATTATTTCATGAACTGTGGCATATGTCACATCTTTAAACTTATTTTTCAAATGAGTCAAATTGATTTAGCATGATAGGGTTTTTCTGAGGATTACATGAGATGACATGGTGGTGTTTAAAGATCTGTGGTGTTATACATATGTAAAAGATTATTCCTTGTGTTATTTCAGCCTCTAACTTGAGGTAGAAATATGATCTGAGATAGTGTCTCACATAACATGGCAGGATTTAGGATCTGGCTCTGCTGAGCAAATTTTAAGGTTTTGTGTTTGTTCACATTTAAGTATGACTATTAAGTAAACATCAAATTGTGGTTTTACCTGGTAGATAAGAATTTTTTGTTGTTGTGGTAGGGAAATGGGGGGAGAAACTGTTTGTTGTAATTAGCTGAGACTTTGACCTAATTATTTAGTACTAGCACTACTTATTTTTTTTTCCATACTTATTTGAGGTTTAGTTACAATTTGAGAAAGTAGACAATTTAATGTTACATTTTAGTGTGATATAAGTAAATTAAAATATAATTTGCTTATTTCTGATATATAAGATTATCCCATTACTTTATAATATATTGAGGTTCCTTTATAAATTTTTTTCTAAAAAAATTTGCTTTTTCTTCCTTCTAGTATGCTCTTCCTTCTAGAGAGTTTTCTTGCCCCTTGCACCATGTGGATATCTGAAAGAAGGATCATCTGTGATGCAGAGAGATAGGTGTCACCAGACACTGAATCTGATGGCACCTTGATTTTGGACTCTCCAGCTTCTAGAATTGTAATAAATAAATTTATTTTGTTTATAAGCCATCCATCTACAATACTTTTGTTATAGCAGCCCAGATGGACTAAGGCAAGTGCTTTCTGCAATCACCAAATAGTATTAGGTTGTCATTAGCTCCACCTCTACATCCTATTTCTTTTTATATCACTGTGAAGATACTTAGGAATTAATGAAATGAGTAATGGCACAGCAGCATAATATGGACAAAGATATAATAATAGATGGCATAAATAAAAATTATAACCGTTTGGAATTTGTAATAACCAAAAATGACTCAGCTTCAGTATGTTTAAGAATACTTTTTAAACTCATTTATTAATTATATAAAATTATTTTTTGGTGATAATTTGCTAATTACTTTTGGAAAATCTGCAGTTAAGACTCATTTTGTGGGAATTGTGGTAATCATAAGTATGGGTCTTGGTGCCTTGGGCATTTAATATAAGTAAAGAAAAAAGCATAGGTATGTAAATGAGCTAGATAGAATGCCATTTCAGCAGTAGTTGTAGTTAAAATATGCTAATACAATTTAGGATTGGATCTTAAGGGGCATATGTGTTCTACTATAGCTATGTAAGAAGTACGATAAATAATATTATGATGTTATTCTGGGCTTTGGAAAGAATATATAATTTTTCTACTTTGAGATGGAAATGTACATCATTTCCACTAGCAATTAAAGATACTAAACAATTTCATTATTTTTAACCCTGTTAGTTTAACAGTTATAATAATTTAATTATAGTATAAGTGAAACTTAACTAAAATGAAAAGTGAGTTTTTGAAGTGGTATAACTGGAAACCTTTCATCATTTTCATTATCCATAGTTCACTCCATCTTATATTAGAATTCCCAAAGTCTAATTAATTTTCTTAGCTATCCTTGGGTAAAGACAGTTTTACCCCAGTGCTTTTTCAGAAGGAATGCAGACCCATTGTGAAAGCTCAGGCTTTACAACGTCATGTTTCCTTCTTCTCTCACCTTCTTCTTTTGTCTTGGATTAAAAGAGAGAGACAGAGACAGAGACAGTAAGACTGAGGCAATTCTGAATTTCCCCATTAGGTGGACTAGGCACATATTAAGGTATGAAATAAGTAGTTAAACAACAAAACAAAAGCAGCACATTTTTTAAGGATAAAAGGATTAGTCATCTTAGGAAAAATCAGAATTTACATAAACTTTGCATAGTCAAATATATTTTTATTTTGAATTATATATTCAAAAGGCAGCATTTGCAGTTTTTTTCTCAAGGACTATGTAGGGCTGTAAGGGAGAATATATCATCCTTCTTCCTTGACTCTTGCCATGCTTATACTCCCAGTGTGGAAGACAGAATGAGTCTGAGCTGCTCTGTGGCCCTTTTGCACATCAGTAAAATATAGGAGTATCCTCATGTTGGATTAGCAGTCTGATATGTCAGTTTTTGGTGTGCTCTTGGCTAAAGAATGACCAGTCACACTGAAAGCAGGGTTAGCTTGAAATGAGGTTTATTGAAGAGAGAAATATAGGAATACAGAGCAAGAGCAAGATACATTCACACTGGCCTCTTGTCATCACAGAAAGGGCCTTGGTATGGTCTGGGTCTAGTTTTATAGTGTCTGGATTGGGCCTTCCTCATGATTCAGACATCATCACAGAATCACTTTGATGGACAGTTGGGAGTATATGACCTGAGTCTTACAGTGCATGTGGATCTCCTATGAGTCTATCTGAAATCTAATTTGGGGGGTGAACTTCAACATAGATTTAAGCTAATGACATAATAATTAGACTTAGGTTGTTCTAGGTCACTTTTCAGACTTGATTGTACCTATGCTGCTTGACCCATGGGCTAGAGAGTACTCAGATTCTTTCGTAGTTGGAGAGCTAAGTTCTGATTGGTACATTGGTAGAGCATTCCCTCCTCCCTCATGTGTGACAGTCACTAGGGATGCCTGCCTTGTCTCCAGGAGGGACTGGATGTCCCTAGCTGTCTACCTAACATTTCCTCACTTTCTATTCTAGAGGCCCAAATTGTAGGGACATTGACTCATCTGCCTGCTTCCTGCTGAGTGAGGGTGATGATTCCTATTAGGGAATCCTTTTGCAGGTTCTCCAAGGGTCTCTCCAGTGGACTCCAGCATGTGTTCTCGTATATGTTCTAGATAAATTGTAGTTGTAGGTGTGAGGAGGAGGTAGGTCCTGAGGCTGGCAGGGAATGTAGGACCATTTGTAGCTTGACAGCCTCTAGACAGGATGAAATAAATTTAGTTAGAAGATGTATGAGGATCAGTCCCAATATAAAAATTCCCAGGATGCTAAGTAACTAGGTGACCAAGGGAATTAACTCAGGATATCCACCAGGGCCTGGAAGTCTCTCCTCATGTCTGGAGAGTGGAGGTAGACTCTAGTACGGCATTGTTGTTATGCTGGACCTGTTAACAAAGAAGCAGCACTGTTCCTCTAAGAACAAGCAGGTGCCCCCTTCTGCTGCAGTTAGAAGATTAAGGGCCTGCCTATTTTGTAAGAACCGCCACCCAACAAATCCAACTGTTCCTGTGAGAGGGCAAGTGTATGGCTAGTTTTCACCAGGGATCGTGCTGCTTCCACTGCCAAAGACTGCTGTAGGCCCAGAGATGTGCCTCCTGTGACTACTCTGGCAGTGTCTGCTGTTCCCATAAAGGCAAAAAGGTGAATTAAGGGAAGTGCCCATGTGTATAGGTGGCTCTGCACACACAATGGGAAACACAAGGTGGCTGAATCCTGGGCAGTTTGAATATCAGGCCCAGGGAACAGTGGCCTCTCCAGTAAGGGGTTGGTACCCAGCAAGCTTGGGTGACACACACCTAGTTTATACCCCGATTCAGAGACAGTGATGAACTGGATTTTTTCTAGCAGAACAGGAGCTTATTCGCCAGTGGCATGTGTCCTCTTCCCTGGAATTTGGTGCCATGCCATTCAGCTACCTGGGCTGCTAAAGTGGCTTCAAGTTAGTGATCAATTAAGGGGTGAGTAAATGAGGAATTGATCTTTTCCAAGATTAGAGAGCCAGCCCTGGCTGAAATGTAATGCTGCTTTGGTTGTGTGCCAGAGGGATCTTTCCCTAGTCGGGCCCACCAGGGGATTAATCTCCTGTTGTGGACATCCCCAACAAAACTGGCTCATTAGGGAAGGAAGGGCAGCCTGAAGTGTTGGAGACTAGGGAAATTAGTCAAAATGTAATTTTTTGGATCAAGAAAAGCAAAGTCAGTATCCCGGCCAGTGACCTGAAGTTTACAAAAGTCAAGGCTGTGACTAGTGTTTTTTATGGGCAGTTGAGGGATGACACAAGAAGTAGGCAGGGTCCCTACATCCAGGCCCTGTCCATAAGTATCAGTGATACAAATCGGAAAGGTGTGCTGGGCCACATTACTAAGGTAAGCGTATATGGCCCTGTAGGGTACAGGTTGTGAGGGCTTGGGGAAAGGCCAAATCACATTCTTGTAACCATCTGAGTATGGGTTTGGGTGCTGCAAGTATGTGAGGTGGTGTAATGTTGCTCAATAGTAAGAGGGAGATTTTCCCACGTTCCCCATATCATTGGTTGGGTATGGCCCCATGACTTAGTAGACAGGCATATCCAGCAGGTTTGATTAAGCCTTGCAGGGGTCCTCAAACTTTTTAAACAGGGAACCAGTTCACTGTCCCTCAGACCGTTGGAGAGTGCACACTGTGGGCCCAGGACTAGTCGGCTGCTAAGCAGGACAGGCAGCTGCGGCAAAACACCCGGCGGGCCGAATAAATGTCCTACGCGGCGGCATGTGGCCCGCAGGCCGTAGTTTGAGGACACCTGCCTTAGGGTATGTGTGGTTTGGTTTGCCAGGGCAACAGAAGTCTTGTCCATGGATATACAGTTTGTGCTACTTATCTGAAGGAGCTACAGTAGTAGGAATTATCCTCCAAAGGAGTACACAAGTCTTTGCTTCCAGTGTTGGAATCTCATCTGCGGGGGCTGGATGAGTCTCATTTTGGTCTTTCCATGGCTTCACCTGAGAATGATGGATCTAAGTAGGGTAGAGAGTGGGCTGGGAAGGCAGAGTTTGTGGCCTTGTTTTCCTAACAGACCACAGACCAGTCCCAGAAAGTGGCCTAGGGGTTGGGGTAATGCAAGAAGATGGACAGCAGGAGGTAAGAAGTGGTAAGGCAAGAAATGACGGAGAGAAGAAAGTAAGAAGTGGTAGCGGATCTGGAGCAGAAGAGATACTTGATATGGAAAATAAGCAGCCTTATTTGTTCACTGATTGAATGCGGGGATGAGAGATAGAAGGTAGAACATATTAATAGAATTACCCACAAGCCCTGCCTTAAGTCACTTTGTGGACTGTTATGCCAGTCAACTGAGAAAGAGAAGACACAGAAGTGAATTTGAGGATGAGATGATGAGTTTGATTTGTGGGGTGACCAAGTGGAAAGGGCAAGTAGTAGGTTGCATATATTTTCTCATAGCGCAAGAGAGAGAACTGGACTGGAGATTTCGATTTGGAAGCCATCCATATATGTATATGGATGATAGTTGTCAGTAATATTGACCAGATGGTCGTGAAACGTGAGGTTAGATCTCTGCATTCCTACTACCACCACATCAATATTTAAGGGATGAATTATTTCAGCTCTTGAAAAGAAATAGTTAACTTTGGATGAGAAGAAAATCTAAATAGAATGGTGTCATGGAAAGCAAGAGTGGAAATAGTCTCAACAAAGAAGCTATCAAATAGGTTAAATGGTAAAGAAGTCAGATAGGATTCAGTCATTACACATGTGTTTGAGTTTGTGTTTTATCTCAAGTACCAGGGATATAAATTTTAAATGATGTACTCTCTGACTTTATTCTTTACAGCCTAATGGAGAGACAAGTACAAATGGTTCAAAACATATTTATATTAATAAAGGGAAAGTGTACACAGAGCATGAAACAAGATCTGGATGGGGCCAGGAAAGACTTCAGAGAAAAGGTATATTTTGAAATAAAACTGGAAGGATGAATAGTTTTCTGATACCAGAGAAGCAGATGAATAACTTGTACAAAATTATGCATGTATGAAAGAATATGTCATTTTCTAAAAAACTACAAGTAATTCAATATCACTGAAACACAAAGTCTGAGTGTTGAGTGTAAAGTGAATTGGGAGGGGAAGAGATCAGAGAGAGGAGAATTGATGCATAAGATAATAGTCATTTTGTCATAGTAAGGAACTTTGAAAAATTCTGCGCAGTTGTGTGTTACAGTTAGTACTATCTACCAAACATTTACAGACTCCCTTAATTACATTGTCAGGCACATGGTAGGCTTGTACTTCTTGATCCTTCATGGTTGGGTGGTCACATTATTAGTTCTGGCCAATAAATTGTGTGAAGACTGATGCTCGTCATCTCTGGCCTGGAGCCTTAAATACCGATGCGAGATTCTCTGTAGCTTTCTGGTCCCTCTAGCACAGTGATAGGCAATACTCAATGTGGTAGATATTTCATTTCTTGGTTCTCTGGATATTTCCATTGTTTAAGGTGAGTTGGTATGGAAGTTTTTTGTTTCTGTAGCACAGTTAAGTCTATTATGGCTGAGATAGACATTAAAGATAGCAAGGAGGCAATAGGATATTGGTTATTTACTAACAGCAAAAAGAGGGAGAAAGAGAAATCTAGGCTAATGAGTTCTGTAAAAGAATATCCATTGAATTTGGTAGTTAGGTTGCCATTTGTGATCTTCAAGAGAGATCTTGAAGGTTTTGGTGGAATATTGGAGAAGGAAAAGATACATCCATGAACTACAGAATAAATGAGGAATAAAGGAATGGTAACAACTGATGTTGAAATTCATAGCATGTAGTAGTAGACTAGATGACTGTGGAATATTTGATGCTGCAAAATGTAAACATGTTTGCTTCTATTTTAAAAAATGTATGTATTATATTACCTGAAATTAAATTAATATAGTATAACAAACAAGCAAATAAGAAAACCTATGATTGCATTTAATAATTTAAATATACCAACAGTCTTGGGAAACAAAAGATTCTCTTTGGATAATAGAAACTGTAGTCATTTCTTTTACAAATTCCTTTACAAATTCTATCTTATATGACTGAAATTCATCATTTTCTAGACTTCAGTTCTTATTTGATTACTTTTCAGAACATTTCAAGTTTTATAAAAACATGATATTTTAAGAGATGAAACAGGAAATATCTAAGTTTATTTAGTTAACAGTGCAAATGGAATTCAAACTATAAGATAGATACATTGCCCATTATAGTTATACCGCAAAGGCAAGAAAAGTCATGTTTGTATCTTTTTGATTGCCACCTGAAAATGAAATATAATGACTTAATACACAGTTATTAAATAGCAAGCAGCTGAGATAACACTAATGCAAAATGATGACAAAGTCCAACATAAATCTATAATATGGTAAGTGCTGCCAATTATATTATTTCATTTTGAATCATATATAACCTATCAAACTGTTCCTGTGTGCACTTTTAAACATGCTGCTCCATGAATAATTTTTTCCATTAAGTTCTTTAAATCTTGAATAATCACAAAAGTACCATGTCATTCTTATTTTATAGTATATGTATAATCTTAATTAAGAATCTGGAAGGCAATACACACTTGCGAGGAGGAAGCAAGATATTTCAGATACCCAAAAAATAACATGGGATGTTTCAATATGGCTTACTTATTAAACATATAGTGAACAGTTGTCAAAATAGCTTTTGTGGAATTGTATTAATATAGATCCTATTCAAGGTTAAGCATTTACAGTAAGTGTTTTATTACAGCAAACACTGAACTGCACTCCATAGGGTCAAATCTACAGGCATTTAATTTCAGCAATTGCCATAATAGAGGCATTATGATAATGTCTCAGCCTCTTGGGTACACATAGAAGTTGAATGCTATTATGTTTTTTCTTTTTTTCTCTTTTAAAGCTTTTGTCTATAATCCACACATTGCTTGGAAAAGCAAAAATTTGTATCCTTCTTTACTTGAATATTTGTAACTTAGTTTCAAAGGTTAAAATGAACATAGTCTGAGAGAAAGAGTAGTGCAATATTATAAAAAGGGGAATACTTTTCCATATGTTTTAGATTTGTGGACACAAATGACTCATGACAAAGACCACATGAACTTTTTCTGAGTCCCACCCTCAAAATGTTTTATATTTCCCACAGGAAAGCTTCAACTCAGTTATTCTATCACACCATTTTGTTCATTGATTTGTTATTATTTAAAAATGAGCATATTTTAATAAGTTGATAGGCTCTTATCAGATAATTTAAAAGGCATAATCACTGTCAGCAGGATACTAACAGGCTAAGCTATAAAGTATAATTTTTAAGAGGAATCTGAGAAAGACTGAGAAAAAGCAATTGGCGAAGTAATCAAAGAACCAGGCATGTGTAAGTTTATAGATGGAAGAGAAGGATATGTTCAAGAAGGAGGAAATCAGAAAAAAATTACACTTTAACCAGAAATGTATGCACAGGTGAAACAGAAGCAAGCAACACACACACACACACACACACACACACACACAAAGATGTAATGTCACTGGGAGTAGAGCGTGAAGAACATATACTAGCAGATACAATGTATGTTTTAAATATTTTATTTTCTATGTGTTCTTCAACATCATACAAACATACTCCCAATTATTTTTAAATTTTGTTTTTAGTACTAAAATTTATTTTTCTTTTTATCTTTAGTGGTTCAACAAATGATGGTGAAATGCCCTAGTCTACCTTTAAGTGCAATAAATCTACATCTTACATGATAGTTAATTATCCTGGGGAAAGATATCATCAGTTTTTATTTTGTTCCATCTCAGGTATTTGTTTTATTTGCTACTATGAGTTTTGTTGGTTCTTCCTTTGTGAATTTTCACTAAATCTGGGTTCAGTGGTGTGCTAATTAAAGTTCTATTATTTATGAAGACAACATGATTTCTTTTTTTTTTTTATTTCAGCATATTATGGGGGTATAAATGTTAAGGTTACGTATATTGCCCATGCCCCCCCTTCGAGTTAGAGCTTCAAGTGTGACCATCCCCCAAACGTTGCATATCTCACTCATTGTGTTTGTATATACCCATCCCCTCCTCCCTCCTCCCACCTCCCCGACACCTGATAAATGTTACTCCTATATGTCCACTTAGGTGTTGATCTGTTAATACCAATTCACTGGTGAGTACATGTAGTGCTTGTTTTTCTATTCTTGAGATATTTCACTTAGAAGAATGGGTTCCAGCTCTATTCAGGAAAATACAAGAAGTGCTATATCACCATTGTTTCTTAAAGCTGAATTGTACTCTATGATATACATATACCACATTTTATTAATCCACTCATGAATTGATGGGCACTTGGGTTGTTTCCACATCTTTGCAATTATGAATTGTGCTGCTATAAACATTCGAGTGCAGGTGTCTTTTTCATAAAGTGACTTTTGATCTTTTGGGTAGATGCCCAGTTGTAGAATTGCTATATCAAATGGTAGATCTACTTGTATCGCTTTAAGATATCTCCATATTGCCTTCCACAGAGGTTGCACTAGTTTTAAGTCCCACCAGCAGTATAGGAGTGTTCCTATCTCTCCACATCCACGCCAACTTTTATTGTTTGAGGGCTTTTTGATAAAGGCTATTCTTACTGGAGATAGGTAATATCTCATTGCAATTTTGGTTTGTATTTCCCTGATGATTAGAGATGTTGAGCATTTTTTCATGTTTGTTGGCCATTATTCTAAGACAACATGATTTCACTTAGAACACAGTTTCAATTTGATCAATGAAACTGTGATTATTCAGTGACAATGTACTTCCTGGGTCAGCTTCAGAAACTCCCTTTGTCTCAGTTTTTCGGTTTTCTGCTTAATTTAATATTTCAGTTCAATATATATTGATTTACATTTAATAACTCATTATTTATACTTACATTCCCATTTTAAATGATATTACAAAGATTTTTTCTAGTTGTATACATAATAAAAATATGTATTCTCAAATTGGCTGTTAGTTTCATTTACTAATAGTTCAATCACTGAAATACTACTACAAGTAGGGTGACAAGCTGTACTATAATACATATGCTGTAGAAATTCATAGCCTGTGCATCAGAATCACTTGTGGAGTTCTCTTAGAAATCCAGTAGCCAGGATTTGAGAACCACTGGCTAAATTGTTGGAGTACCAGTTGAGCTCACTGCATCATAGAAATCTCCTAAAATATTGATTCTAATCTTTTGCTAGTGAAAGACATGGCAGAAGCATAAATTCTTTGTGCTAACCTTAAAGGAGAAAATAGATATCAGTAACATGACTTCATATGGACAAAAGCAAAAGAACAATGTTGATGGATTAGAACAATATTGTTCTTCTACCCTGTGATATATCAAGGTTCAGAAGGAGTCATTGCCCAGATTCATTGTCAATTTGGAGACATCTAAAGATGTGGAGCTGTGGAATATAAGAATTCCTACCCTGGATCTGTGTTAGGGGTTCTCATTCATAAGCTTCTTAGTGTTCTTGTCTCTAGCTTATTGTGCAATGGAAAGACAATTTTTTTTAACTTAAAGAATTGTACAATAATTCACATTTATTGTAGAAAAATGAGAAGACATTGATAAGCAATGAAAATAATAATCTGACAACCACAAATAGCCACATTGTTGTCATGTTGATTAGGTTTCTAGCAAGTATATTTTCTGGTTAAGAGCAGGCTCTGGAGACTTTGCCTCATTTTGAATCCTGGCCTTGCCACTGACTAGCTCTATAACTCGGGCAAGCTATTTACCCTCCCTGTACTTCTATTTTTTGGCCTGCAGAATGTGGATGATAATACTATGTTCTCCACAGGACTGTTACGAAGATTAAACACATTAATATATGTAAAATTTTTAAAATAGTGGTTTAAACATAGCAAGCTCTCTATAGGTGTTAGCTATATTATTATATGTGTAAACAAATATACAATTAACAAATATTAATTTGTTGCTTATCCACTTCAAGCAACATCAAATATTCCTGCAAATTTTAATGGATATTTACTCATCTATGGACCAAACAATTATTTATTTACCACTGATTGTGTGCCAAGCACCATATATCTAAATAAATTCTTTAAAGATTCTGTTGTACATATTGTAGTGCATTTTATTTAACCAACTCCCTAGTGGTAGATTTAGGAATTTTTTCCATTTTTAAAAAATAACATAAATAATACTACAGTGAATATCCTTTTAGCTAATTATGCGCACAAATCCATGACACATTTCTAGGTCAAAGGGTAAACAGTTTTCAAAGGCATTTGTTATTAGCTTACAAATTACCATTTAGGGAGATCATGCCATTTATGATCACACCAACAGTCAATGGGAATGGAAGGGAAAGATCTTGAGTCAATGTATAGACTGAGCCATAAGAAGTTCTAGGATAACTTGAACATTTCAAATCAGGATGTGACATTAGATAGCTAGAAAAGGCCAATGAAAAGCAGTCAATAAACGCTTTTGAAAATTTCTGCTGCTGAGTTAGTCACTGTTGGTAAACTTGAAGCAAGTGGAATACTAGATTATTAAATGTGAGGGCATATGATGGTTTTTAAACCCTTGTTGGTATTGCCTATTAGGTATATTTTTAAGGTGAGCAATCATCTACATTTGTGAAATTGCCACAAATGAAAAATACTGTTATTTCTTTCATTTAGAGGTTATACCATTATTTGTATCTTTTCACATTAATTATCAAGGGCCAAAATGTCTCATTGTTTTAGGTTTGTGCTAGATTTTCCACCGTAGCTTAGAAAGTAGCATTTCGGAAGCAAAGCAACATTCATTTTTGGAAACTAGGCTCAGTTTCTAAATTTCTCTGCTATCTATAAGCTTATCTCATCTACCCCTCTCTTTTGTGGTCCTCAACTGATTAATCAGAACCATAGATTCCCCTCCCCCATAGATACATAGAGAGTTTTATAGTACTATCTTGGTAATCAACTCAACTAGATCTTTCTTGTTCTATGTTAAACATGAAAAAACTATTAATATGCAGTTAATTTTTATTTGAGCCAAGTAGAAATACATAATTATAACTCTACTTTTTTTTTTGAGACAGATTCTCACTTTGTTACCAAGGCTAGAGTGAGTGCCGTGGCATCAGCCTAGCTCACAGCAACCTCAAACTCCTGGGCTCAAGCAATCCTCTTGCCTCAGCCTCCCGAGTAGCTGGGACTACAGGCATGCGCCACCATGCCTGGCTAATTTTTTCTATGTATATTAGTTGGCCAATTAATTTCTTTCTATTTATAGTAGAGACGGGGTCTCGCTCTTGCTCAGGCTGGTTTCAATCTCCTGACCTCGAGCAATCCATCAGCCTCGGCCTCCCAGAGTGCTAGGATTACAGGCGTGAGCCACCGCCCAGCCTGTAACTCTGCTTTTTAACTGGGCATTGAAATGAATGTGGCATTTAGCATCTATCCAATAGGTAAGACTTTAGAAGATAGTAAACAAGGCTTTTCTTGTTTGGATTTTTAAAAATTAGAGTAAAATTATGAATCTAAGTATAAATATAAATTATACAAATGTTTTTAAAGCCACTTTCAATGAGAATTAAGTTTTGTTTTTTAATGATGGATTGTGTCCATCTCATAATTATTAAATTAAAAAAGGAGTTGTGGCTTATTGAATGTCAATAAAGCAAAACCTACAATTACATTAAGTGAATAGAACAGTGACTATACTCCTTTCAGTAGTACAGCATATTGCTTAAATTCTTAAGTTCTGGTTTTAGTCTTCTGGGTTTAGATTTTAACACCACTATTCCTTGTACAAACTATATAACCTCTCTAAACCTCAATGTCTTTATCAGTAAAATAGACACAGTAAAAATACTCATCTCATAGTTCTTTAGTTTTTGGCTTTTTATTGTTAATGTGAAGATTAATCAAGATAATGCATGGAAACTTTTACCACTATTTGACAGGAAATAAATATTTAATACATTGTGCCTATTTCAGTAAAATGAAAGAAAAAAATAAACTTAAAAACAGGTTTCCATTAGTATCATATGTTTCCTTTCTCCACAGTTGCTGCTGATACCGAATCCACAGAGGTGAACAGATTTCCCTTCCTAATAAAACAACCACAGAAACAGCAGCTGTAACTGAGGAGAAAGCAGACTAACATCTCTTCAAGAAGGGACCCCTTGATTCAACCATTATTCATTATCTGAAGGCTGGGAAGGAGATTGATAGACTAAGAACCTTGGCTGATCCTCTGGAGATAGACAAACTGAAAGATACCCAACAATTATTTTGCTCATTAATCTTGAGAAGGACAAGGCTCTGTTAGCCTTCCAGTGGTGTTCTGACAATAAGGCTTTGAATTATATTCTTTTTCAACCTGGCCTTCCCTACATATTTTCTAGGTGCTGCCTAAGAAGGAGAAGAGCAAATAGGGAATTATGTTTGTATTAGCTGGACAAATAGAATAGTCCATGACATATAAAATCAAAATAGACTACAAAAATATTTCTTGATCCATCTTTCTACAGTAATGTGCTAGTATGGACATTCAGTATGACTGTCTGCCAGAGCATAATGAGTTCAGAGGGCATCTCTATTGACTCTGGTAAAGGGAAACCTGTCATTTGAAGTTGGTAGCACACCTGATGGATGGAGCATGGAAATGAAAACTTCCCATCATGTTTTTTACAAGGGCACCTGATGCTTGGATCAAGACAGAAGCACAAAGTTCATCTTGCACACTTAAAGGCCATTGCAAGAATTTTGGATACTGTTTAAAGAGTTGCTGTAAATATAATATATATTGTGGGTTTTTTCTCTCTTTCAGAAGCTTCAGTCTTGATAGTCATGAGTTTCCAATTTCCATGTTGAAATGAAACATTAGCATAGAATATACAGACATTTTTAAAGAGTATTTCTCTTTTTGTTTTTTAGTTGGTTAGTTAACTTATGAATTTTAGTGTTTTATATTTTTGGACTTTTTTGTTATACTTCCTTTAGCTTTTCTTGACCATAATACCATCAGATATAAGTCTGTGTAATCATGTCACTAATTGTCAAGATTTTTATTCTCTCACTGAAATGATTTTTAAACAGTTTACCATTGCTTTAATAATACTCTTAAGGGAAGAGTCATACCTGTGTGAGTTATTTTTTTAAAATGAGCTTTCAGCATAAAATAGATATAATAGTCATGCCCACATCCTCATTATGTAAATTGACTGATTGAGAGATGTTATTCAGCAATTTATTATGGAGAAAGATGGCCTAGAGTTTTATGTCTTACAGACTGATGGAATTTTAATTTTGGAATGGAGTATTTCTTTTTTAAAGATGGGGTGGTAGGCTCTATTTTTAGGCCATGAATGAGCAATACCTGAGAAAGTAATTAGAATCAGTAGTTGGGCAAGGATTAGGACCTGTGCTCAGGAATGATCTACAGAATTCTAATATAATGGTATTTTCCCATAGATCTTTTTTCATTTTTAGATGATTAATCATATATTTAAAGTGAATACATTTACTTGATCTCATCTAGAGAGAACATTTGAAAGTGCAGCATAGAAAGAAATCATTTTAGAACTGCAAAGTTGTCTAATTTGGTTCCTCAGTAATAGATATTTGCTTCAGATGAATTATCTTGTTTCCATTATTTATAAGGATAATAATACTCCTGAAACAACAGTTTTTATAAGGCCTGAAAACTAAGTCTAAACCCTCCCTATTAAGATCTATTATTATGACCTACTTTTTTTTCCTCAGGGATTGTTTAGCAAAAGATTTGAATTCAGTGTGTTTAAGTATGACTATATTTGCTGTGTGAGGTGTGATAGAGATGGAGTTAGAGAGGGAGAGATTTTTCAGCTTTCCTAGCCATCAGTCTCCCCAACTCCAGCCAACTACAATGAGAGGATATGTTAGCAGGCTATAGAATGTTCAGATGCATTGTAACTAGGGTTTTCAAATTATCATGAAGGATAATCTGAATAGTCAAATATATTCCTTAGATCTTGGAAGATAACTTACTATATTACAGGAACTTCTTCTCATATTAACCTTACTACTGAATTATTTTAACTGTAAGTTGCTAAATAAGTTATTCTTACTTTCAGCATAAACTTTCTAATCCATATATAATATAATTAGGTTCAGGGACAGTTTGAAAGTGCAGTGGAGTAACTATTAGCAAATTTCTTTGTGGCTAGTACATGTCAGACACTGTTCTAAGTGTTTTGTGGTTTTTAGATAATTTAATCTTCACTTTTGAGGAAGGTACTGCTACTAATATCTTTATTTTGGAGATGGCGAAATTGAGGAACAAAGAGGTCTTTGTATATCAGGTTAATACCTAAGATCTCACAGCTCTTAAATGACAAGGCTGGAATTCAAAGCCAAGCAATCTGATTCCAGAACTCATACTTTTTTTTTTTTTTTTTTTGAGGAGAAGGAAAGAGGAGTTTATTGATTTGCCAGCAAATGAGGAAGATAGAGACACCTGTCTAAAAATGCCACCATCCTGCTAATAAGCAGAAATACAGACCTTTAAAGAGTTGTTTTCAATTCTAGGCTATTGTCATTCAACTACAGTTAATGATTCTTATTGTTCCGTCTCCATGGTAGACAATCCGGTGACCTCTGCCCAGAACCTCTGCCCAGACAGTTCTGTTGAGCCATATCCTACAGCACAAGGAACAAAGGACATTCCCCTGCCCCTCCCAATCATGGCCTGAGGCTGGGATTCAGGTTTCAAAAAGACTGGGGGAAGTTTTAAATAGAAAACATTTTTGCTGTTTTTTTCAGACCATTCCCACTGTTACATATTACCTACTCTCAATTTTAAACTTCCATATCTATGGTAGGAGGGGCGACAAAGCCATCAAGTTACTTTCTGCTGAATTGGGGTGATGCTTTGGATGGAAGCTTTGTACTTATGTATGCCATTGCAAAGCTTTGGCAGTATATTTACAACAGATTACCAGGCAAAAAAAATCATAAGCAACAATTACAACAGTGACGACTGACAAGGTGAAATGGACTGTCACCTTATACACAATGTCTGATACAGGGCTGGGTTAGAAAGAAACATGGGACCTCTGAGTACAGAAATACTTGCACCAAATGAAATTTAGAATGACAAACCCATCAATAAGGTAGATCAACAGAAGAGGCCATAGCCCCAGGAAATTCTTTCTAAGAATTTCTCTCTCTACCCTATAGACAGAACAAACAATCAAAGAAAGTTTGGAAAAACATCATTTTTCATTTTTCCCTGTTCCTTAAACAGGTACTTTCGATCACCTAAAGGCTGGCCCCTCCACTGGGATCTTGGGTCCTCTTCTTCCATGGTATACTTCTTTACTTTGGTATGACAGACCCAACCTTTTAGTTTGGAAAATTTTAGTGAAGTACACATTTCATAAGATCCCTTCCATTTCTCTGCTTCTAACTGGGGAGGAGACCTGAAAGAGGCAAACTCATGCATAGTTGTTAGCAGCTGACCCACTTATTTGACATATTGCTTTACTTTGCTTTCTTTAGTCATTGTTATATTACCATACTTACCTTGGGGTGCTAGGAAGGATCTCTCATAAATTATTTCTTAGGGGTTTAACTTAAGCCAGCTTCTGAGAGATATCCTTATCTGGAGGAGGGCACGCAGTACCACCTTACTCCACTGTCCTGTATCAATTCCAGGATTCATACAATTTCCATTCTAGATGTAGGACTTTGTTTACATTCTGGGTTATCTCTGCTACAAAGGAGGGACCATTTATAGCTCTGTATGGAGGAAAAGGAGCCTATGAACATCTCAGTGACCTGTGGGATCATTGAGTTCACCAAGTCCAGCTCTGTGGAGAAGCAGTTCACCAGGTTCTCACTGGGGGGTACACTCAGAGAAGCTCTTAGGTGACCACAGGGCATTGTGTAGCAGATCCAGGTATAGATGGTGGGAAACAAAGTTTTCCCCAAAGGGCACTGCCGCGGAGTAACCAAAAACGGTGATACCTTGAGCTGTCAGGATGTCTCTGCAGCCTCCTGTCCACGACATTCATCACCAACATGCCATTCTCCATTTGCCTGGTTTCTTTCCCTGGACTGCTGGTGCCCATCATCCCATCATCTTCTGAGGCTTTTTTATGCTCCATGCTGTCATACATACACAGGAATTCAGCAAAGGCCCTATCCCAGGCCAGTGGGTCTTGGTAAAAACCCATCTCAGAGTAAGCCATCAAACAGGGCAGATGAGCCCCTTTAAAACTCCTGACACAGTCCAGTAGCACCACAAGGTTACCCTAGTCCCAGGATCCTGTCGTTTATGTGTAATTGAGCACCATTCAAGTTCATCAGCTGCTGCTGCTTGCTAGCCCACTACTGTCTCACCACTGCCTAGCCCCTCCCCGATAACTCGCTGCCTGGGTTGCAGGGCACTGGGCATAGCTGGTGCTGGGGGTTGGGCAGTGGCTGGGGAAGTATCCCCCAGATCTCTTCTGTCCACGCTGGCTTGGCACCAATCGAATCCCCACTGTCAATCTTTGCCTAAGACTCCTGTGGGGATGTTTGGAGTCAGGGATCTCCTGGCCTCCTCCTTCCTTTGTCTGATTCCTGGACTTAAAACAAAATATTTGGTCTCCTAGGAGTCTTTTGCAGTTTTGTAGAACCCATACTTTTAAACAGAGTGGTTATATTGCTTTCCTGAAAAAAAGGGAGAAAGGTGATTTTTTTTATAGTAAGTAATGCTGGCTTCTTATATAGAAATATAAGTTAAAGTGATCACAGACTTTACTCTCAGATTGTTGTTGAATTATGTCACTCAAATACAGGAATCAGAAATCCTTGTATATGGCCCATCTTGGAGTAGTACATTTTCTTGTTAAAGGACTTTTATGACCATGGGCTAATTCTGCCTCCTCACCTGACACTTACTTTTCTGGCTTGAGGGAGGGCAGGTCTCCGATTGTTGTAAGACACCAATCATATGCAGCATGTTGCCACCCTGAAGAGTAATGATGGGTAAGCAATAATTGAGACTAACGCTGATGCTTAATGAAGATTGCTACCAGATGCTGACAGAGTTCTGCGAGCTCTAGCATGTTAAATGGTCATTCATTGCTGTTCTGTTTTATGAAGTAGTTTACTGATTTCTTGATTTTCCTGTGATATTTACGTGGTTCCAGAATATGGATGTCTAAATTCAATGGTTTACTCATTTTAGATTGCAAATAACTAATAAAATTGACTGAGCTTTCCTCTTTAGTCAATTGTCTTAGGGTGCAGCTTAAAGGGGAAAAAATCTTTATCCACTTTTACAATTGATAGATGATACTTTAACATAATAATTACCAATATTGAAATTTGTTTCCTAAAACATTAATACATGACAAGATGCAAAAGCCACCTGGTGAAGTGTTTGGAACATGGGATCATTCAGTTTCAAGTCTGTCTTATCGCTTACCCTCAGTGTGCCTCCATGTGAGTGTCTTAACTTCCCCAAAGCCCTCTTTTCGTCAACTGTAACGCAGAAATTACTTCAAGGACATTTTTGGGACAATTTGCAAGGCCCTATATCTCTGACCAAAGGATGATGCTTAGAATTTCCTTGGTTTGGCCATTTCTCTGAATTTTATAGCTGTTCTTCCTCCTCATACTTAGCATTGGTCATTTTATTAAGGACTATAACATATATCACTACCCCATACCCAGTTTTGATTCCTCATTTGGCTTGTGGCACTGAGTGCTAGTGATCCAGACTAGTAAACCAAAGAAGGGCCTGGAGAGACAGTGTGGTTAGTATTTTCCACATTTGCCTGCTAATAAGAATCTTGCAGCTCATGTAGATTTCTAGTCCTTTCCTTAGAGGTTCTGATTTACTTGACTTGGAGTAGGGCACAGGAATATATATTTTAACCAGAGAGCCAAATGATTTTGATAATAGGGCAATCACAGGAAATAAAGAGGTAATTTTTGGAGTTGACAGGTCTGAGTTTAAAACCCAGTGCCTTTTACCAACTATGTAATTATTTAGCTTTTTGAGTCCTAATTTATAATTGGTTAACATAGATGTCAGTTCCTTTTCTTATAGTTTTGCTTATGGAGTCGAGAGTAAGTAAATTTTAAGTGGCCAGTTCCTTGCTTCACCACCTCTTAGCACTTCTCAGTGGTGTGCTTGTAATATTTAACAACCAGCTCTCCAAAATAGCCCTATTTTTGCTTATTTCTATGGTTTAATACACCCATTGTAGCCATTTCAATCTATCACTATTCTGTCACTCAATGCGCAGTTTAAAAGAGATGCACATATTCAGCTCCCATGAGCTAGAGGGAACCACTTTTTCTAACAAAACCTTCACATCCATCAGTTTTCTCTCTCTTTTTCCTCTCTCTCTGCCCTCACCTGTCCGCTTTTTCATATCTCTCCCCCATCTTTTTCTCCCTTTCCATCTTACCTATAGGGCTACTTTCCACAGAAAGTATAATGGAATGAGTTATATCATTTCTTCATTTATTCTTTTATGAAACATTTGCTGAGTCTCTGCTATGTCAGATACCAGGAATGCATAATGACCTATTACAATTAAACCTTTATGCTTTATATTTGGCCAGATGAGCAATGTGGAAGGAAAATAACTTGGAAAAAAAGGATACCCTGCAAATGAGTGATTTACATTTTGAGTTGAACTCCCCAGCACTTCCTATCAATCCATTCCATCTCATCTTTCTATACTCTCTCTGTCTTTCTCTCTCTCTCTCTCTGTCTCTGTCTCTCTCTTTGTCCTGTACTTTGCTGTACTTGTTTATCCCTTTCTTTCCACTATATATTGTCAGTTTCTTTCTCTCTGTTGCTTTGGCCTAATACATGGTCAAGCTTCTCTCATCTTAAAAAAATAGCAAAAAACAATATTAATTGTAAAACTGCCATGACCTTCTCATATTACTATTGAATCCTATTCCTTTACACTTAAAATTCTTGAAAGAGTAGTTGGCTTTCTATGTCTTTATTTCCTCACCTTCTATTCTTTTATCTTTACCTTCTTCCATTTGATTTCTGCCACTGCTATTTTAGTGAAATTGTTTTTAGTAAGCCCAGCTGCCAAATGCAATGAGCACATCAATATTAACTTACCAGGCCTCCCTACTGCCATTGACACTACTAATTCATACCTCCTTGACTATCTTCTCTCACCCACTTCTATACACATTACTGCCTGCTTCTCTTCGGCTTACTAACTATATATTTAGACTCTGATTTATTTACTGATAGTAGTTTCTACACACTATTTTAGTGGTTCTCAAACTTTAGCACACATCAGAACCACCTGGAGTGTTTGTAAAAACCCAGGTTGCTGGGCCCCAGACTTTCTGATTGTGTAAGTCTTGGATAGAGAATAAAAATTCATTTTTCTAACAATTTTCCATATGATCTTGTTGGTTGCAGAAATGCACCTCAGGAATGACTGCTCTAACTTCATCTTGGGTTCCTCTTTTACTTCCTGCTCCTACCTGCTAATTTGGTCTGTAATTTAGATCTTAGTTTATCCTTCTCCCTAAATATTAATACATTCTTTCTAGGTGAACCCATCTCTTTTAATGGTTTCAATGGCTTATATTTTCTGACTCTAAAAATGTTTATCTCATAATTTCATGGCCAGCTTTAGATTAGGATATCCAACTGTATGTTAGACATCTCTTAGTAAATATTCCATAGGAATACATTGACCTTGGCCAATCAGTTGTGGGGCTGAAATTTGAGTCCTAGCTATTCAATTCAAATGCTCCTTCTTCTAAAAATACTCCTTTTATTGACCTCTCATTCCTTTTACCATTGCTCTAGTTCAGACCTTTATTTCTGGGAAGATGATAAAAGGTGCACTGGGCAGAATCTGGAAGAAATCAGGGACAAGAGTCCACATCCAGTGGATTCACAGGGCACATGCTTGATTCTTTCAGCAATGAGTTATAACTACACGAGTGAAATGTTGTCTACCAAGGAAGCCCATTAGAGACTCAGTGCACAGGGTTTCCACTGAAACTCATCCAATAGGTACCCTTTGCCTAGCACATATTAAAATGTTAGTCTCCCAGAAGGAAAACAAGTGGATGTTCATCAGAAACCACATTGTTTGCACAGTTTAGCCACAGTGAACTATTACCAGGAAATGCTGGAAACCCTCCTGACATCTGAGTTCTAAGATACCAGCCAAGGGCCAACCTCACAAGTAGGTCTTTGTAAATATAGCAGAGTCTGAGGCCTGTTATGTTCTCTTTTTTAGTGTACCTTCTAATGAGCCCTTTCTATATCTAGTTTTTTCCTTTCTCATTTCCATCTCAACACTGCAGCTGAGAGAGCCATTTAAAATGCAAACCTGGTTTTATCCCTCTTTGGCTTAAAACCCTTTGCAGTATATCTTTTCTAGTTCTTGATAAATGGGATGAAAGGGGTTCACTGGGAAAAGTCTTTGGGATCATAATTGTTATTGCAATTAATGTGTTCTGAATTTGTAATGTGAGATATTCACTGGCTTATTTTAATTTTAGCACTCATTGAAGTTTCCCACTGAATGCTGTAGTTGGGAATCCCCCTTTCCACCACTGCTCATGTTCCAGAGGGAGTTGATCTTTTCTGGCTTTGAACTGCTTTAACAATTTTTCTTCTCATAGCACTTACCACTTTTTCTCTTGTATTATAGTTTTTTCTGTGCATGTCTCATCTCTGTATAAACTCTTTGAAGAAATAATGCATGTCTCTCTTTGTTCCTCAAATTAATTCCCAATAGCCCAATATTTAGTGCTTAACATTCAATAAATATGTTGAGCAAATGAATAAATGACTAAAAGTGAACAATAGTGATTTGTACTTTATTCCAAAAAAGTTTCTGATTATCCATTTGTAAATATTATTCAGAATAAAAATCTAATAAACCAAAGGAAACTTAGTAGGAATTTAAGGGGAAATTAATTACAAGTTCTTATTTTTAAAAGATCTAGTTATATACTTTGAGTTAGTGAAACTAGAATTAAGTGCATTTGTTTTTCTCTTTGCGTCAGTTTTTAAGTATTTAGAAGCTTTTATCTTCATTTTCTTCCTCCAAAGCCACATTTCAGTAGAAGTCGTCACTTAATTAGGACTGTGCTAAATTATATACACAGAATTTTTTTTTTTTAACATTAGGCAAAAATGGTGGATTTCTGCTCAGCGAAAGAAACTATTATTTCTTGGTATTAGAAAATTAATTAATTCTCTGAGGTAGTATCTTGATTTTTTTTAATCAGTTAAGCAAAATATATACTCTCAGTGTCCTGACAGAGAGAACCGTGAGAATGTATAATTTGTTTATGGTAAACAATTTTTAGTGTTTATCAGGTCTTCGGTAGTAATTTGTGTATGTGTTCTTAATAATAGTAAAATTAATGGCTATTAAGTTTGGAGAGCAAAAGTTAACCACAGAGAAGATGATTCACAGATATTGCTGAGTTATGTGTATGAATATGTGTATGAGTGTGTATATATGTGTATGTATAATTTCTCTATATAAATATAAAATTAATATATAGATTATTTAGCAAATGGATTTAGTTAGGAAGATCTTAACAAGCCTTCATGTGTTACTGTCACTTTGAAATGTTGAGATTAGAATATTAAACTTTCATATCTATTTCATGATGAAAAGTCTTTTGAGGACATACCATTTTCATATGTCTGTGGCAGCCATAAGCATGTTGTCTCTGTGGCAACAATATGGAGATATATGGTAGCAGCCCTATGCACCATTCTAATAGTGTCTTATCCAGTCTACTGTGACAAATAATTCTACCCAGCTTGTCAGTGATGACAGCCGAGACTTTTTGCTTAGATGCCTTGACAGTGCTTGTATTAAACAGCCAGAGCCATACACTCCATTAAGTTTCTGTAAAATGAACTGTCTGCTTCTTGCTGTTTTGCTGATAGTGGCAGCAGTTGTAAGCTAATCCTCTCCAGTTGTGGATTGCTTGACTGAGTGCTTTCACTCATCGACAGGTAGTAGATCTCATAGTTTTAGTAGAGTGGCTACAATGTTGATAGCTATGATAGGCAGACATAATTTATTTTTAAGTAGATTTTTTTTTTTAGTGGCTATTTACTCTAAATTAGCCTGCAAATATGTTTCTAACTAGGAGAAAACTGACTTTCTAGATGGTGAAGTATTTGATGGTTCTTTCCCAGCACATAATTATTCATAGGCTCTTGGTACAAAAGACACACGTTACTCTTAGTAACAGTCTACATGCAGGTTTGTGTGCACCAAAAAAGCTACATGTTCTTTAATATGTGGAAGTATGTTCAAGAGAAAGTAAATGAGTATTCTTTATTTTTTTTAAGCAAAACTAAATTGTTGGAAATACTGATACCTGATTGTTTACAAATATATGGGGAAAATATAACTTCTGACATGTTCGCCACTTTAAATGGATGATAATTCCTTTAGGCTGTCTCTTATTACATTTATGCATTATATTAAACTCCTGTGCGTCTTTATTTTCCTTCTTTTCCCACCACCAAGAAGAAAGGTATAAGCATGATAATTCTTCTCTAGGTGTTACACAGACCATTTTTGTCAACATATACCTTGAATTTTACTTGAAAAGCCAATGAAAGCCTAGTGCTCCATTTGTAGGCAGCTTTTATATTCTATCTGTCATCACTGGGCATTAGCGATAATGGAGTAAGTCTTTGAAGAGGACAAATAAGGACAGAAGTGTTTACAAGGTTGAACATTAATCTTGATAGAAATTTTAAGAATTGCTAGCTGAAAGAAACTGCATGTGGTGAATAGAATTATTTATAGTATTCTATATTCTTTACAGTCTTGTTTATAGTATTCTATTTTTTTTCAAAAAAATTAACTTATGCCTTTAAATGCCTTTTTGGATATCACATGCCTCACCAAACTTTAGTGAAATGAAAATGTTTTAGTATGGTTTCTGAATACAATTTTTGTAGATATTACTGATTATATAGATTTTGAAATTAAGCTATACTCTTGTCCCCAAAGCTTTTCAATCTCAGCATATAGCTTAAATGCACTTTTGTTTTTTTGTGAGGAATTCTTAGTGTATTGTTATCTTTGTCCTGCAGGACATAAACTCTTTGAGTTAGTCTTATACAGATAAGAGAGAATTTTATTCAACTGAGTTGAGGAAATTTTATACCGTAATAAACTTTTTTCCAGTATAGAGTTCATTAACTCTTCAAACTATAGAGCCAACAATTAGAAACCTAAAAGCAGTAATTTTACAAATAACCTAGTTCTCTGTAATAGGGCATTTACCTCACACAGGTGACTATTTTTCTTCTGTTGGCCACTCTCCAGGTACTGTTTCCACAGGGCAAGAAAAATTATCTTTATTATTGTAGGAAAAAAGAAGATTTTGCTGAATCAGAAAGTGGACGCAGAAAGGCTTGCCCACAGGTACAGCTGCACTTTAGTTATGGAAGAAGTTATTAGTTTACTTCAAAAATGGAAATGTGTAGCCTTACATTTAAGAGAGACTGTGAACTGGGTGTAATCTATCCTTTTTTAAAAAAACAATATTTTTAATTATTATGAGTACATAATAGCTGTAAATCTTTATAGGGTACATGGGATGCTTTGATACAGGCATCGAATGTGAATTAATCAAATCGAGGTAATTAGGGTATCTGTTACCTCAGGCTTTTATCATTTCTTTGTGTCAGGAACATTCCAATTCCACTCTTTCAGTTATTTTAAAGTCTACCCTAACTTGCTGTTTATTGTCACTTTGTTGTGCTATCAAATATTATGCATTCTACCTAACTATATTTTTGCACTAATTAACTATCCCCATTTTATCCCTTCTCCCCACTACTCTTCTTAGCCTCTTATAACCACCATTCTGTTCTCTGTCTACATGAAATCAGTTGTTTTAATATTTAGTCCCCACATATGAATGAGAACATGTGATATTTGTCTTTATGTGCTTGGCTTATTTCACTTAACATAATGTTCTCCAGTTCCATCCATGTTGTTGCAAATGACAGGATATCATTCTTTTTTGTGGCTACATAATATTCCACTCTGTGTATGTGCCACACTTTCTTTATCCATTCACCCATTGATGGGCATTGATAGATTGGTTACAAATCTTGGCTATTGTGAATAGTGTTGCAATACATATGGGAGTGCAGATATCTTTTCAATACACTGAATTCCTCTCCTTTGGGTACTCAGCAGTGGGATTGCTGAGTCATGTGGTAGTTCTATTTTTAGTTATTTTCAGGAACCTACATACAGTTCCCAATTGTGGTCACACTAATTTACATCCCCTTTCTCCACATTCTTGCCAACATTCTTCATTGCCTGTCTTTTTGTTAAAATCCAGTTTAATTGTTGTGAAATAATATATCATTGTAATTTTGATTTGCATTTCTCTGATGGCTAACGATGTGGAGCATTTTTCATATAGTTATTGGCCATTTGTGTATCTTCTTTTGAGAAGTGTCTATTCAGATACTTTACTCATTTTTTATTAACAATTAGATTATTTGATTTTTTCCTATTGAGTTGTTAGAGCTCCTTATATATTCTAGTTTTAAGTCCTTTGTCAGATGGGTAATTTGCAAATATCTTCTACCATTCTGTGGGTTTTCTCTTTATTGATTCTTTCCTTTCCTATGCAGAAACTTTTTAGTTTGATGTGATCTCATTTGTCTAATTTTGCTTTGGTTGCCTGTGCTTTGGGGGTGTTACTCAAGAAGTCTTTGCTCAGAAAAATATCCTGAAGTGTTTCCCCAATGTTTCCCTTTAGTAGTTTCATAATTTCAGGTCTTAGATTTAAGTCTTTAATCCATTTTGATTTGATGTTTGTATATTGTGATATATAAGGGTTTAGTGTTGTTATTCTGCATATGGATAGTCAGGTTTCCTAGTACCATTTATTGAAGAGACTGTTCTTTCCCCACTGTATGTTTTTGACACATTTGTCTAAGATAAGTTCACTGTAGATATTAATTTTATTCCTAAGTATTTTATTTTACTTGTAGCTATTGTAAGTCAGATTAATTTCTTGGTTTCTTTTTCAGATTGTTTATTGTCGGCATATGGAAATTCTGCTGATTTTTATATGTTGATTTTGTATCCTGCAACTTTACTGAATTTATCAGCTCTAAAAGGTTTTTTCTTTTTTTTTTTTTTTTTGGTGGAATCTTTAGCTTTCTCTAAGATCATATCATCTGCAAACAAGGATAATTTGATTTCTCCCTTTCTTATTTGGATGCCCCTTATTTCCTTCTCTTGTCTGATTGCTCTAGCTAGAACTTCCAGTAATATTTTGAATAACAGTGGTGAAAATGGGCATCCTTGTCTTGTTCCAGATCTTAGAGGAAAGGCTTTCAGTTTTCCCCCATTCAGTATGATACTAGCTGTGGGTCTGTCATATATGGATATTGTCATTTTTAAGTAAATTCCTTCTATACCCAGTTTTTGAGAGTTTTTATAATGAAGACATTGAATTTTTTAAAATACTTTTACAGCATTCTTCTTTCAAAGCTAGAAAGCTATCTTCTAATGATGATTTAGACAGGTTTCTACAAATCTTTTGCCCTAAGCTTTTCTGATGGTTCATTTTGAAATCTTAGTTGTGTCAGCAATTGATAGAGGTGATTTTTCTCCTTCCACTCTTTCTATTACCATAAGTGGTTTCTCAGAGTGAAAGAATGCAGAAAATAGTCACAAAATCAGTAGAATCTATCACTGACATTTAGAAAAGTATATTTTGGGGCATTAAAGATGATTTTTGATCTTCTTCTTATGAACCCAAGGGAAAAATTATAGGAGAATCTGGTTTGCTTCTCCGAGGGATCTATATCATTGATTGTTTTAGCTAAGCTTGTGTCATCTAAAGCTGACCTTTGTGTATGTTCTCTTTATCTCTCTCCCTCTCTCCTCTTCCTACTGCCCCCTTTTCTCCATTTTGCTCTTTCTCCTTCTCTCTCTCTTTCTTGTCTCTTTCCTTTTTCCTCTTACTGTTAGTCACATTTTGGATCAGTTCTAGGAGTTTAAATATATGTTTTAAAGTTAGAGAAACACCTAATATATAGGATGCACTTAAAATTTCCTAAACAACTGAGTAAACAAATCCATAGTTTTTATTTTATTAAGTCAAATTATTTTAGCTACCTTATAAAAATCATCTAAACCACACAGAACTAAAGTTTTATACAGTATATTGAAAATGTTCTGTAGAAGGTCAACTCCAAAGCACAGAAGTAAATCTAAAGAACTTATGTTGTGCTTATATCAATTGCTTAATAACATAATATAAATTACATGCAAATGCAAGGGAGATATTTCTACTCAAAAGTACCTAATTTGACCTTTTGTACCCAAATGTCAGTCTCAGAGTATTTATGGAATACCCACAGGGTGTATAACATAGTACTTGATGTTGCAAATGTATTGGAGAACATGTTTTGTTAGAGGCATAATAGATCAGATGGGAAATATAAAATAATCAACAACATTGCTTTTTATTGAGAGATTTATCCAAATACTTTAGATTATACTAAGAAACAAACAAAACACATATAAATATAGGGTACTGTAGAGTGAAGTTGGGAGTTAGTTGAATGAAGACTTTTGTAATGTTGTACCTTATTGTAAATTTAGTGCATTATTTACTTAGGAATAGCAAGGTACATTTTTGCCACAGGCCCTGAATGATGACCAACTGTTTAAACATCAAGGTAGATTTTCTGATGGTGTTCTGGGACCATTCATTGAGAGCCATTCTGAATTAAGCTGACAGTTGCAATTTCTAGCACCCTGAGGTATGTGCTTACACCCTCTTAGAAGGAAGTAGGAAGCTGTCTTCTGCTCTGTGTTTTTTATTCCCCTGATAATACACTGTTTGGGTATTAAATCTGAAGCAAAAATTGATGAGTTTCCTATCCACTGTATTGCGTTTAGGGTCTCCCAAAAAGTAGATACTAATGAGTTTTCTACTAGCAAAGCCTATCCAGTAAAGGCCAGCTGCTGCTAGGATGGAAAAGTGAATTCCAGAGATTTGAATGTAATATAACAGTTAGAAGTTGATTGTTACGTAAAATGGTTCATACAAGTTGAATGTAATAAAACAGAAGTTCCCTATAATAGAAATATATCTGCTTTCTATTCTTGGTATCTCTTATTCTTGATTACTTGTATAGAGAGCTAAAACTTCAGTATATATATACATTTATATTTTATATGTTTAATTATATATACTTATATGTACCTGTGCTATAGTTTTAGTATTCATTACATTTTAATACTCAGTATGAAAAAGAGTAAGCATAGTCTCAATATCCAGGTTAAAGAAGTGACTAAAATAATATAATTTTGAATTTTGAATTCATTTCACTTAGTCAATTTTTTTTTCGAAAGTAGATACTCTGCTATTACTCAGGAGTGCAAAGATGAATAAGACATAGCTCTTGTTTTAGAGTATTAAATCTAGTGGGAAAGGTTGTTAGTCAACCATTTTATCTCATTGAGTAGATAAATTTGATTGACAAAATGTGGTCCAAATTTTTTATATAACTCTGAATATTTTTGTATGCTTAACAAAAATAATTCACTTAATATTGCAAAAAAATTATGTATTCTAGGTTCCAAGCTCTGTGCTACCTATGTATTTTTAAAAAAACACTAAAAAGAAAATAAATCATAAATTTAGTCATAGGAATCTCATTAAAGGTCCATTTTTAATTAAGATTTTATTGGTAATAGGAAAAACTGGGACATTTTCAGACAAATTTTGTAATTTAATGTCAGAAAATGTATGATAGTAAAATATGCTTCTTTACTGGAAAGAATTTTTATACAGCATAGGATTGATTTGATCTGCTGATTTAATTTTGGAAAGTAATAAAAACAAGCTGTATATAAATAATATAATTGATCAAAGTCCAAAAGAAATTATCCTGACATTGTCAATTAGACCTACATCTACAGATCAGGTTTTCTTCTATGATAGATAGTAATAAAGCCTATTGGTAATTGAAGGGTTAAATGAAACAGGCATTTGTGGTGCTGCATAAAATGCTACTAATTTAGCAGGTGCAAGAATCAGGGCTATTTGCCAAGAATAATTTATAAGCTGGGTGGGGAATGGACCTAGTTTCTTTTTCTTAATACAATTTAACAAAAGCAATCAGTATAGCTATGCTTATATACTTTAAAGTCTGATCTAGCTTATATGATACAGTCTTTAGAACAGGAATATATGATATGTGAACTTGTCCTTCTAAAAAGGATTATAACTAGCTATTTTCCAACTTCACTGAGGTTAAAAGAAGAGAAAAGCATGTCAAATTGTAGAAAGAGAAAGCTAGTTTGGACATAAAGGAGAAATTCTTGACAGCATTAAATCCAGAACTGGCTTTCTAAAGGGGTCTAATTTTTTTTCTGGATGCCTTTTAAGAATTTAATAGTAGCTCAACATGTATGGTTTAGGTATAGCCATTTCTTGGAGGATATATACAACATTATATCCATAGGTCAGTACTGCTCCATAATTCTGTGCTTTCATTATCCATTTTAAAATTTGTTCCATAAATTGCTTGCCCGCTGTTAGTAAATTGCTGTCTTTCTTAAAGAGAAAGTTGCATAAACATTCTCATAAATTCAGTCATATTGCATTGTGGCAAAAACGTATGAGTAAAATATCAAAGTATTGAATCCTGTCAACTTTCTATGATCTCCATTGACTGGGCTTTACAATTTTTTTCATTTACTCTGCTTAATTAGGTATTCCAGACATGTAAGATTATGTTTACTATAACACAAAAACACCTAGAAGAAAAGGCTTTTGAGTTAAAGTAGTTATTTCCTCTGAACTATGTGGACCAACAAGCTCAGGGCTCAACTTTGGGTGATACACTGAAAGGTATCAAGGAGCACATAAAAATTTATGCAAGGTTATAGGCTAAGGAAGAGAGATATTTTTCTTTTTCTGATTCCAAACTGAAGTTTTCTTTATAGCTTATACTTTATTTGGTGATCATATCCAAATATAAGTTCAGAAGCAGTTATATAAAAGTCAAATGGCTCGATATAATTCTTTAAAATACATGTTTTCTCCTACATTGACTTAATTTTATAAGTGTTATTTTGATTATAGGAACAGCTATTAAAAGGAAAGTGCACAGTGGCTTAAGTAATTGTAACGATGTCCTGTACTAACAAAAGTTTTAAAAGCTAGCAAGAAATTTTAGTAAAACCAAAGTTAAAGCAAAGGATATTTAAGAAGATAAAATAGATATATTAACCATTCAATGAGTATGACAGAAAGCTTACAAATAATTGTGTCTAATTCTTCAAAACAATTAATGCAGAGATGGTTCAAAACAACAACATAAGTTACCTTTTCAACAGTTTGGCCAAGATGGAAGCAGAAGCAATTCCTCATAGATATTGACATGAGATTTTTGCCAGTTTTTACTAATGGAAAACAGATGGGTAGGTCCCATTGCTTCTACTGTCTTGTTACAGATGTTTGGTGAAATTGTTTAAATTCAGAAATGTATTTTCTCTTTAAATGCTCAGAGCAGTGTTTTCATTTATACATTACATTTGAAATTAGCTTGAACAACCTTTTCAATCTCAGCACCCTGGGTTTTCTTGACTTTTCATTGTTGCCTTTCTGTCTCTTTGTATTTACAGTTGGAAAGTTGATGCCAAATTTTATAAAACATGCTCTCTTCCATGCTGAGATCCTCCATGCCAACAATCTCCCTGGAGTGTGTGCTTAAGTAATAAGCCCTGAAAATGGGAACTGATAATGGAAATACTGGCAGCCCCTTATACAACAGGAGTGCTAGCCTGTGTTTCTGTAATTAGGAATATGATTAGAAATAGGAGATACTTTTGGTCTTCAATTTCAACCCATGAAACGAAGGGATTTGAGTTTGTCTTACTTTTGGCAGATGGCAAATTTCAGTCACACTGTGGCTTCCTGACTCAGACCACAAAGAGCCTGTTGTTCAAATGTGTTTTCTAAGCATAGCAACTGTGCTTTTTTATTCTGTTTGCAATCATAGCTTTCTTTTGAAAAATAATTATTTCCTGGTTTGTCTTGTTAGTGTTTTCAGGTTTTATTCTCATTTCTATCCACCAATCCCAGATTTGTCTGTTTTCCCATCTATAACATGAAGCATAAAACAGCAAAATAATCATAACAATAGTATTTACCAAATACTATGTACTATGCCTAGTGAATCATACGTATATTTCATTTAATTACCTTGTACTATGCAGTAGGTACTATTATTACTCCTCATTTCATAAATGAGGGAAGCCTAATCATATACCTAAAAAGTGTACAGCCCACATTCTATATTACTTGGTATGCTACTGTGCTGTGTTACCCTATATTACGGACTTCCCCATCCACAGCTAACCGTTTTACTTAAGTTAATCTTCTTTACTGAAGCACCTTAGTCATTCATTTATAACCATACCCTTTCATTCGGCAAATATTGACACCTTCTGGCCAGATATTGTGCAAAGCTCTGGGAATGTAAGCATGAATGTGTCCATTTCCTGTCCTTCAGAGGAATTAAATAAAATACTAACAGCCCCTAAATCCATAGATATAAAAATGGGCACCACATTACCCCAGGTACCACAGCAAATACACAGGCCTGCCTGTGTACACTTGGGTACACAGAATACTTGAGTACACAGAATACTTGTGCATTTTGCTCACAAAGATATTTAAATGAATCTCATTTAAATGGGCTTGAGTGGCTTCAGGATGTTAGTTCATTTAAATTCAAATTATAAAAGATTTTTAGCAAATAGATCAAAATTTTTTTGTGAGTTACTAACATGATTTGGCTTACGTCTAAATAATAAAAATCATAATGGGTTATCAATCTCATTAATTTGAAGATGGCAATTTTGATGTTTTATTCTACTGCTTTTTAACCTTAGGCAAAGTGAATGTACTGTATGGGAAGAGCGTATTATGCTGTCACCTTAAGAATATGTAATTACAGCATCGCAGTGGATGGGTAGACATCTCATAGAAAAATAACTGTAAATCTGAGAGAGAGAGAGATGCATTTGACAGTCCAATGTCTACACACTTCTAGTTATTTCTAGTTCAAAATTGCCACAGACTTTTCTAGTAATTTGAGGCCTGGAGCATTTTTAAATTGCTAGCAATGTTCCCCTAACTACTTTTTCATGAAAAGATGATTATGTGATGCTAAGAGGATTTGTTGACAAGAGGGAGAACTTTTATTGCACAAATCTGCTTCCAAGGGAAAAAAAAAAGAATCAATGGAAAAAGGCAGTTGGATCATTTTCTGAAAGATTAGAGAGATTACCACTGGGACTTGCTCCCATCATCTCAGACCTAAGACTTAACTATACTTCTCATATCACCAAATGAAAGAGTAAGGGATGAGAAAATATGAAAGATCCATCAGGGAGAATATATGTAGGAGAATATAATATTCATGAAATAAATGATGGCAGTTAGGATCTGTGTATGCATGTGTGAAAAATGTGGTGGCATTATAAAAAAGATCTCTTTAATTAAGAGAAAAGAATCTAGACTCAACCCTTGTTTCTGCCATTTATTTAGAAACATGACCTTAAACTTATTAGTTAACCTCCTTAAGCCTCTGTTTCCACAACCAGAAAAGAACATTATAGGAAGCAGTAAATGAGACAATTTAGGTAAAATACTTAGGGCAGAGCCTTGTATATAATAAGCTTAATCAGTCACATTTGACTGCTGGTAAAAAAGTCACTAATAAGGTATACAAAATAGAAGTTTGTTTGTTTGTTGTAAGAAAAGTCTGGGAAGTTGAAGCCATGATCTGGCAAGGTAGCTTCATAAGTTCATCAGTATTTAGCTCCCTGCTTTACTCTCCTTGGCAAAGGACTCCCAAGACCTCATCCTGATTCAAGCTCTAGCCATCACATTCATGTTGGAGGCAGGAAGAAGGAAGAAGTGGACAAAGAAAAAAAAAAAAAAGGCATGTGACAGCTCTCTATGACCCTTTAGATGAGGTTTCTTGAAGAATCTATGTAATATCTTTACATTTCTTTTGCTGTAACTTGGCCATGTCTAGATAGTCTAGAAAATGTTGCCCGTTAGTTGGGCACATGGACTTCTGGAATAAAACGGATTCTAATATTATGAAGAGGAGAATATTCAATTTATGGTCTCTGACACAAGCTCTAAATAGTACTTTCTTAACATGAGTCTATATTTGTTCACCTCTAAACTGAGTTATCCATTCTCTTGGATTGATAAAAGGATTAATTTGAGATTATATACGCTTATATCACAGTAATCATTTGTTGAACAAATATAAAGCAATAACTTTTAGGTTCTAAGGTATCATTTAGCATCTGCAGTTGACCCCTTGAACAGCATGAGGTTTAGGAGTGCCAAGCCTCTGTGCATTTGAAAATCTACATATAATTTTTAATTTCCCCAAAACTTATTTTTTTTTAAATTTTAGAATATTATTATAGTGCAGACATTTTGGTTACATATAATACCTTAGCTTCACCCAACCAAGGCTACAAGCTTGCCCTTCCCCCATACAGTGTGCACTGCATCCATTAGTTTACCGACCCCCACCACCCCTTCCCACCTGACAAGAGGGAGACCCAATGAATATTATGTCCATGTAAGCACCTTAGTGTTGGTTAGTTAGTACCAATTTGATAGTGCGTACATGTGGTGCTTGTTTTTCCATTCTTGTGATACCTCACTTTGAAGGATAGGCTCAATCTCTATCCAGAATAATGTAAGAGGTGCTAGTTCACCATTGTTTTTTGTAGTTGAGTAGTAGTCCATGGTATACATATACCACATTTTATTAATCCACTCATGTTTTGATAGGTACTTGGGTTATTTTCACATCTTTGCAATTGTCAATTGTGCTGCCATAAACATTTGAGTACAGATGTCTTTATTATAGAATGTCTTTTTTTCCTTTGGGTACATGCCTAGTAGTGGGATTGCTAGATCAAATGGTATTTCTATTTTTAGCTCTTTGAGATATATCCGAATTATTCCACAGGGGTTGTACTAATTTGTAGTCCTATCAGCAGTATAGGAGTGTTCCTATCTCTCCATATCCATGCCAGCATTTGTTGTTTTGGGACTTTCTGATAAAGGCCATTCTCACTAGAGTTAGGTGATATCTCATTGTGGTTTTGATTTGCATTTCCCTAATGATTAGAGATGTTGAGTATCTTTTTATATGTTTGCTGGTCATTGTTCTGTCTTCTTTCAAAAAGTTTTGGTTCATGGGTTCATGTCCTTTGCCCACTCTTTGATGGGATTGTTTGATTTTTTCTTGTTAATTTTCTTAAGTGCTATATAGATTCTAGTTATCAGCCCTTTATTAGATATGTAGCATGCAAATATTTTCTCCCATTCTGTAGGTTGTCTACTCGCTCTAGTGGCAGTTTCCTTGGCTGTGCAGAAGCTTTTTAATTTGATCAGGTCCCATTTATTTATTTTTGTTGCTGCTGTGATTGATTTTCATCTGGATCTTCCCCTTGACCTAGTATTCATTCAGAAATAGATTGTTTAATTTCCATGACCTTGTGAAGTGGTGAGTTTTTATTGGAATTGTTCCAATTGTACCACTGTGATCTGAGAAGTTACATGATATAATTTCTAGTTTTTAAATGTTGTTGAGATCTGATTTTTGGCCTAAGATGTGATCGATTTTAGAGAAAGTTCCATGAGCTGTTTAGAAGAATGTATATTCAGCTTTATTTGGGTGGAATAAATATCTGTTAGACCCATTTTTTCTAGAGCTCTTTTTAAGTCCATTCTTTTTTTGCTTATTTTATGCTTGGAAGATCAGTCCAGTTTGGTCAGTGGATGCTGTAATCCCCAGCTAATATGGCATTACTGCTAATTATGTTACTTAGGTCAAACAGGGTTTGCTTTATGTATCTGGGTGCTCTTGTATTGGGTGCATAAGTATTAAGAATTGTTAAGTCTTCTTTTTGAATTTTTCCTTCCACCACTATATAGTGACCATCTTTGTCTTTCTTTACTTTTTCTGTTTTAAAGTTTATGTTATCTGATATAAGAATAGCTACCCCAAATTTCTTTTGTTTTCCATTTGCCTCGAAGTTTGTTTTCTAACCCTTCACCTTGAGTCTGAAAGTGTCTTTTTGCGTAAGATGTATTTTCTGGAGACAGCAGATAATTGGATTGTTTTTTTCCTCCTACTCAGCCAGTCTATGTCTTTTCGGTGGACAATGCAAGCCATTCACATTTATTGGAGAAAATTGATTTTTGGGGTAGATTTCTGTTCATACTGTTGGAAAAAATTCTTATTGTATTACCTCTCAGGCCATTGTGGCATCAGGGTTCTGGAACTTAACTCTTGAGTTTACTTTGGTTGGTGTCTGTTGCACTATTCAGTGTACAATTTAGGGCTGAGTGCTGTCTGTAATGCAGGTCTGGTCTTTACAGTGATTGCTTTTATGGGAAAGTCTTTAGGTCTCCCTCATAAATTAGGCTTAGTTTTGTTGGGTAAAGAATTTTAAGTTGGCCATTATTGTGTTTTAGAAGATTGAGGATGGGTCCCCAGTTCTTTCTGGCTTGTAAGGTTTCAGTTGAGAAGTCTGCAGTTAGTCTGATACATTTTCTTTTGTAGGTTGTCTGTTGTTTTTGTTTTACTGCTTGAAGCATTGCTTCTTTTGTGTTTACTTTCACCAGCCTAATAACTATGTGAGAGATGACATGATTGCCTTTTCACATTGAGTGTCCCAGGAGTTCTGTGTGCTTATTGTACCTGGATGTCTAGATTTCTGGCCAGGCCAGATAAGTTTTCCTCCATAATTCCAAGAAATAGATTTTCCAGCCAGTGTGCATTTTCTTCTTCTCTCTGTAGGATGCCTATAATCCTTATATTTGGTTTCTTTACATAATCCCACATTTCTTGTATGTTTTGTTCATGTCTCTTACATCTGTGTTCTTTTTCTTTATCTGATTTGTTTAGCACATAAGCATTATCGTCAATCTCTGAGATTCCTTCCTCTGCACAATCCACCCTATTCCAGAGGCTTTCCACTGTGTTTTGTAGTTCCTTGAATGCTTCTTTCATTTCCAGTATTTCTGTTTGGTCTTCTGTAAAACTTCAATTTCTTTCCAGAATTTTTCATTCATTTCTTGTATTGTTCTTATGGCTTCTTTGTGTTGGGTTTCTATTTTCTCTTCAGTTCCATCAAGTTTTCTTACAATCCATGTTTTGAATTCTTCCTCTGTCATTTTTATCATTTCATTTAAGTTGGTGTACATTTTTGAGGGTCTAATGATTTCTTTTGGGGGTGACTTTTCTCTCTGATATTTCATGTTTTCTGTGTTCTTTCGCTGATTCTTTCTCATCAGGCTACTTGGTTGAGAACTAGGGATGCTAGGACTGGTTTATGGCCCTATCTCCAAGTCCCCCAGGGTGGTTCCTTGACAGTGCTGGGAAGAGGCAAGCTGGTCCTATATTGCCTTAGGGGTATTTTTAAGCAAGTTGGATTACCTCTGACCTATTGTCTTCTCCTCTTGGCAATGGAGACTAGTGAGTTTGATCCCCTGACTTAAGCTCCCAGCAGCTAGATTATACTTGTAGGTATGACTCCATTGCCTTCTAATAGCTTGAGATGGAAGGCACTGTGTTAAGCTATGAGGTTACCCTCTCTGTTATTGATTATAGTTTGTGTGGAAGAGCCAGTTATTGAGGTAATCTGATGTCTCTGCGGTAAGCTCTGGTCTCCTGGATGAAGTATACGAATATTCCAATGTTTGGGAGGCACCTTGCCACTCCAGATGTTTATTTGGATCCTGTTCCCCCTTAAGGTGGGGGTAAGGGCAAGATAAAGCACAAGCCTGGTGGTGTGTGTTTTGTGGTTGCTTGATCTGCTGCTATAGGAGCTGCTAGTATGTTATTTGGGGCTTATTCACCACACTTGGAAGTCTGATCCTGTTGGGAGTGATCAATTGGTGTAATTGCTGAGGTCTCTGGCCAGGTTTTTCCTTCTCTGTCCACAAACCCCAATGCTGGTGGCTGCCCATACCTGGAGAGCAAGCCCTGGAGTTATGTTCTTCTTAGATAACCTAAGCTGGTCTGATGGGCTGAATCAAGAGGCCACTGACTATTTTTCAGCACCAAAGCCCCACAGATTCACTCCAGTCGCACAGAGAAAGTGGCTTTTCTCACTTCTCCTCACCTCCAAAGGCAGAGTCGCCATGCCTGGCATGAAAATCCCTGGGCTGGGGCAGGGTGTTGCCTCAAACTGCCAGGTCATGGCATCTCTGGGCTGGGGACCCCTAAGATGGTGGTCATCTGCCCTGGAGAGCTAAGTGTTGGGGACAGTCATGCAGGAGTTGGCAGATGGCAGTATGGCGAGCTGAATCAACAAGCTGTCAGCTGTCACCTCTGCATCACAGTCACACAGTCTCCCATCTGCTCCCATACACTCCCTGTCTGAGTGTGTGTGGAGGTCTGTAGGGGAGCTGGGCATCCTCCTGTGGGTCAGCTTGCACTGTGCTGGTTGGCCCAGAGGGCACAGCCCTCCCCCGCTCTATTCCCGACGCTATATCTGTCACTCTTCAGTCTTTGTGAACATATCTCCCTTTCACCTTTTTTTTCCCCTGCACTGCATGTTCCACACTGTTTCTCTGCAGATTCGTAATGCTGTTCTTGAGGGGGAATGATCTATTCACGTGTAGCCGTTTGAGTTCTTCACATCCGTCCCTGGGAGCAGTGAGCCATGAGGCACCACTAATCTGTCATTTTTCCCCAAAACTTAATTATTAATAGCCTACTGTTGACCAGAAAACTTACAGATACCATAAATAGTTGATTAACACATGTTTTGTATGTTACATGTATTATATACCATATTATTAGAACAAAATAAGAAAATGTTATTAAGAAAATTACAAGGGAAAATACATATACACTACTGTACTGTATTTATCAATACCATAAGTTTACTGTATCTATTTACAAGACAAATCATCTGTCTGAAACGGTAGGCAACTGCAGACCTCAATCTATAGTACGTATCAAGCAATTCGACTTTTTCTTATGATATTATGGCTTTTCTTTGCTTCTTGAGAGCACTTCCAGGATCACTAGTGGCACTTTGTATGGGTCCCATGGTGTTTTTCAAGGTTTATGGTATTGTACGAAACATGATGAAAAATACGCAAGAACTCCAAGAGATCACTCTTTACTGTGATATGCAATTTACTGGAGCAATGATGATTAGCAAACACCTAGCTCACCAAAGTAGCAACAAGAGGTAGTTATGAAGTAATCACTGTAGTACAGTATGTACTACAGTTAATTTTATGCTATTATGATTCAATACTGCATCTTTAAATTTGTTTACATTTCTCTTGAGTGCTAATGGCACCATGCACAGTCTGTTGAGAGCATTTTATTTTTACAAAACAACACTAACTTGATGAAAAATTCCAAGTGGTACAAAACATTTTAATAATATTTGAAGGAAAATATTTAAAAAATTAGAAACACATTTTCTATCCTAAATAATCAGAAATGTATACAAATATGCCTACATTTTATTCATTGAAATATATTTAGACTTGTGAAAAATGTCCAAGTATAAGGGAATAATAATAAATTATTATTAGATAATTGACAGTAAATCTATATAATAAATATCCAACTTTCAAAAATAATTTTTACAAGTAATATTTCAAACAAAAAATGTTCACAATATGTTATGTTAGAAAATGGTGCAAAACTATTTATACATTTAACTGCAATAGTGGTTTACAGAATTTTTAAGCACTTAAATGTATGCACACACATACTTTATTTGAAAAAGACTAGAAGACTATTCCCTGCAATAGCAGTGTCTCTAAGTGGTGAAATAGAGGTTAGGTCATTTTATCATTTATGCTTTTATGTATTTTAAAAATTTTCTATAATTAAAATTTATGCAGACATATAATAAAAACAAAAAAGTTTTATTTGATTAATTCAAATATATTTACTGTGCACAACTTGATATTCCTGTGCATGTGTGTATGTAACTATATTTTTGTTGTTGTTTTCTTTTCTTTTTTTTTTTTTGGTAGTCTGACCAAGATGGGGATCATGCATTACACTGGATATTTCTAAAATATACTACCCAATTCCCTTTGATGGTTATTTAACTTGTGAGATTACTTTCTTAAAATATGATTTAGTCATGTGGTTTGGGTCACAGGCTAAAGTTAATTTTAAATTTGAAAATACTATACAATGTTACAGAAAATTGTACCAACTGTGGATGATTTTTTCACACCCTCAATTATTCTGAGTATCGTAATATTTTTCATCTGTATTTGCTTGATACAGAACAATTAGCCTCATTTTCAGTTCTATTTCTTCAGATATAATGAAGTTGAACTATAATCAATTGATGGGAAATTTTTGATGATTTACCTATTTATGCCTTTGACTAATTTTCTATTAGTGTATTGGGTTTTTATCTCTTGGTGTACAAGTTTCTTTTGTCTTAGAAATAATAACCCTTTCTAAAAAGTGTGCTCATTTTCCCTTTAAAAAAATGTCCCATATATAGTAACATTTTCTATAGATAATTATATATCTATGTGGGATATATAGTAACATTTTCCCATATAGATATTATAATTTTTTTTTTTTTTGAGACAGAGTCTCGCTTTGTTGCCCAGGCTAGAGTGAGTGCCGTGGCGTCAGCCTAGCTCACAGCAACCTCAAACTCCTGGCTCAAGCAATCCTCCTGCCTCAGCCTCCCAAGTAGCTGGGACTACAGGCATGAGCCACCATGCCCAGCTAATTTTTTGTATATATTAGTTGGCCAATTAATTTCTTTCTATTTATAGTAGAGACGGGGTCTCGCTCTTGCTCAGGCTGGTTTCGAACTCCTGACCTCGAGCAATCCGCCCGCCTCGGCCTCCCAGAGAGCTAGGATTACAGGTGTGAGCCACCGCGCCCGGCCAGATATTATAATTTTTAAGCAATTAAATATATCAACATTTTTCATAGTTGTAGAGCAGGTTTTGAGGGGCCTTTGTCATCAAAGAATATACAAAATATTTACTAATTTATTCTAGCATTTTAAAGTTTTACTTTACTCAATGAAACTTTTGATCTTTCTGGAATTTATATGGCCAAAATGAATGTAGCAAGGAATGAAAAGTGCTGCTTTTTCTTTTATTTTCCAGTGGATAACCAGGACTCTTAATACCAATTTTTGAATAATGGCCTTAACCCAGCTGATTTGAAACACAACATTTATCATTGATAATTTCCATATATACTTGATAATTAAAAAAAGAATCCAGATTATTAAAATGTTATTAATTAAAAGAGATGATTCATTCATTCACAGAACTCTTTAGTGCCCAGCTTCCTTTACTCTTATTCTTTCATTTAAGCAGTGCCAATTTATTAAGGGCCTTTTCAGTACTAGATACTCATGGTTCCTTGTCTCTGACCTCAGGGATCTCAAAATTGAGACCATTTATATTTATGAGTAAATCAGTAAGTATGAATCTATCAAATATGTAGTGTGATAGAATTTTGAAATCATAGAGCAGTGAATAAATTATTTCAAGAAAGTTTGTAAAGGGAAATGTTTTCTTTTTAAAAAACGTTCTTGTTAAAAAAGAGAGAATCATTCCCCATGTCTTTGAAGATAGGAGTCATAAAGTTGAAAATGATTTTAAACATTATCTGTTTGTACCCCCTCATTATACATATAGGAAAATTGTAACCAAAAGAGATTAAATGGCTTAATCAAGATCATATTTTGAGGTAATTCAGAGGTTGAATTAAACATTTTCATTGCTGGATTCCCAAATAGTCAAATTGCATTTTGGCTTATCAACACATTCTCACAGTATGAAGATTGATTCATGGCGACAGAGCTATTGTTATTTCCTCCTTGTATAAACTTTTATAACACTATTGCACTATTTTTGAGAATGAACCTTTGTGTGCGTGTGTGTGTGTGTGTGTGTGTGCGCATTATAACAAATTCTTAGTGCTTATCTCCCTCTGTTCTCATTCAATGATTTTCTCTTTAGGCATATTGGTTCTTTTCACTGTCAAGTGAGGTTTTTTTACCTTATGTATATCCGGATCATGGATCTTTTGTAGGGATGTGTAGAGAGAGATGACTCATTTGCTCTTTTCTTCCTATGGGCATTTGTCAGATTACTGATAGTTGGTCTTCAAATATCTGCATGATTAATAAAGAAAAGAGAAAAGCAGTGACAGGCTTACAAACCTAATTGTTGTTAGACTTGAGTTTAATCCTACTAAATAAAAATTGTACAAAATTAAAAAAAAATCATAACAAGGCAGCCTTCTCCAGTGAATCACTAGGGATCACTGATGTACTGCACACTGTTTTTATCAAAGAAATAAATGACCCATATAGATGAGGCAATAATAGCTGACTTAGGGGCAGCTATGTTTATATTTAACAAGTTGATCTTCCATGCTATGGAAAGAAAGACTAGAAACATAGAAGTGTTTTTAGGGTCCTAAATGAGTATTTAGTTGATTAAGTAGAGAGTTGTGAACTTTAGTTACCATACTCTTAAGATGAGGGCTTAATAGCAGTTTATCTTTTAAAAACAGCACCAGTGTTTCAGAATAGAGAAAAATAAATAGCTTAATCCTTGGCTTAATCATTTCTTTTAACTTTTGAGGTTTATTCTATTTAATTCTTCAAGGACATCGACAGAATCACTCTTAGTTTGCACAGAATATGTGAAGAGTGTGAAAGTGACTATAATCATAATACTTTTGAACTTGTAACTTTATACTATAAGATATTTATATGCATTTAATAAAGGATAAAACATTTCAAACAATCATCTTTCAAGAATGTATATGCTTTTATATCCTAAATTTGACACCAGTATATCTTTTTGTATTTAATAAATAGCTCACTTCTTCTGGGGCTGTTGCTCATCTCTCTTGTGAGCTTTTGTTTAGGAGTTTAGATTTTCTTTCATTTGCCCACTCTTACCATTTATGTTTGCATATTTTATAGAGATTAGGTCAATCCTGTGTATGCAAAACCAATATTCAACTAAGTATGTAGTTCTTGACAAGTGGACAAGAAAATGAACAATTTCACCCTGGACCACAAGTGACTGATTAACTCTGGAATTCTGATGTTGAAAGGTTAATTATTAACATAATGTTATGCATAAGGAATGTGGTAGATGTCACTCTAAAACTTTCGAGATTACATGCCATTTGGGGCAGCTTTTATATATATTATGGTATAGTGGTTACTTTTTACTTATCTTTTCCTACAGTATAAATGCAAGGTAATGCACTGTATCTATAATGCTTACTCATTTAAAAACCAAAGTATGTATTTCTGAAACATAAATATCATTGAGTTTTCATTTTGTTCGTTAAAATAAAATACTATCTAAGACACCATTAAAGTATGGCTTTCATTATTTATCATTGCGACTTTCCCTTAAGTCACTACTTAGATATTAAGTAGGTACTCTGCCCTTTTGAAAAGGTGCAAAGGATAGCTCTTTAATTGGAGTGTATAAGAGGAATTTGGTTCCCCTTTTTTGGAGAAAACCTGAGTCATACAATTTTACAATCACTCATATCATAATGTGACAATAAATTTTAGAAACTCGTTTGAAAGTTAATATGATTTCTGTATAAATTTGTGATACATTTATGCTTACAAAATTTATCCTTTTCCCAATGTTTTTCCTGTTTGAAAGGACAGGACTAGAAGAAAATATTCAAACATTTGCATTATGGTTCACTGTTCCCGTTTCAGCCTATATCCGTCTTTGATATTCTCAGCCACCACCTTTGCCAGAGTTTTGACTTACTTAAATTTATTGGTAAAGAAACAAGTTCAATGATGAGAGTGGGAAAGGAACATGAATGATTACATTTATCATTTCAATAGCTTTGTCTATTTTTACTAAAGAGTTTTTTAAACAGAAAAATGAAGGTGAATTCCATAACCTATATCTAACATGTCCTCATATTACACAATTTTTTTTCCTTCCTTCCTTCCTTCCTTCCTTCCTTCCTTCCTTCCTTCCTTCCTTCCTTCCTTCCTTCCTTCCTTCCTTCCTTCCTCCCTCCCTCCCTCCCTTCTCCCTCCCTCCTTCCTTCCTTCCTTCCTTCCTTCCTTCCTTCCTTCCTTCCTTCCTTCCTTCCTTCCTTCCTTCCTTCCTTCCTTCCTTCCTTTCTCTCTTTCTTTTCTTTTTTTTTTTTTTTGTTTTGAGACAGGGTTTCATTCTGTCACCTAGGCTAGAGAGCAGAGGTGTGATCATAGCTCACTTCATCCTCAAACTCTTGGTCTTAAGTGGTTCTCATGCCTCAGTCTTGCCAGTAGCTGGGATTACAGGTGCAAACCACTGTGCCCAGCACTTACATTACACATTTTGCAATCAGGTCTCTTGGGTTTCAGGTGAGATCTGCCAGCTCATAAAGCTAAACGAGAGTTTTCCTAGTAGAACCTCTTTGGGCTGATTTGCATAATTTCCAGTTTCCCTGGGTAGAGAATCAGTTCATTCAACTTCCTTTCACCATCAGAAGGGAGTTTTTTTTTTTTTTTTTTTTTTTTGAGACAGAGTCTCACTTTGTTGCCCAGGCTAGAGTGAGTGCCGTGGCGTCAGCCTGGCTCACAGCAACCTCAATCTCCGGGGCTCAGCGATCCTACTGCCTCAGCCTCCCGAGTAGCTGGGACTACAGGCATGCGCCACCATGCCCGGCTAATTTTTTGTATATATATTTTTAGTTGGTCAATTAATTTATTTCTATTTTTGGTAGAGACGGGGTCTCGCTCAGGCTGGTTTCGAACTCCTGACCTTGAGCAATCCGCCCGCCTCGGCCTCCCAAAGTGCTAGGATTACAGGCGTGAGCCACCGCGCCCGGCCCAGAAGGGAGTTTTTTTGGCTCTACCTATGCTCACCACTCCAGAAGAGCCTATAAAGGCATGATACTCTTTTGAATGACTAATAAAGTCTAGGGTGTACTTCAGGTAGATTCCACACTACTGTTAAAATTCTTTATTGGTCAGCTTTTGTTTCTCATGGTTACATATTATTTACTGTATCTGCTCAGTTCTTACTTCTGATTTATTCTATAGATCATAAAGAATAAAAGAAGCATTTACAATATATACAAAAGGATAGACAAAATAATTCAAGCAATCTCTCTTTTTTAAAAGTTACTCAACTATGTTAACTATAAAATTCCAGTCTTAAAGTACCCACCACCATTATTATGACCTTGTGACTGTGGTCCACAGGAGTGGTGGGAAGAAAAGAGTGAGCATGAAAATTAGGAACAGCTGGATGGTTATTGATATGTTTACCCATTCCTCATGGCTAAGATATTTTCTGTGAACTAACTGCTTTCTGAATTTAACCAAATATTTCTGTTCTGGTGATTGGCAAAATACATTCTTCTTATCAAGTTTCTCAAATGCTGACTAATCTTTGTGGCTGCCATTGTTTGAAAGCAGGAAAAGAAAAATAGGAAAGTGAGTGTATGTGTTGTGTGTAATGGGAAAGGGAATTACTTGCTTTTAGTTTCAGAATGGGAAAGAGGAAGAAAGAAAAATAAACAAAAGTTATATTAATATATTGCAGAGTGAATGTGTGTATTATTAAGTTTGTGTTGTCTGAGGTATGAAGACTTCAAATATCTATAGTTTTTTAGTATTTTTTCTTTCAAATAAAGTCCTTACATAAACTTAAGTATTGTATATAACTTATTTTCTTATCTCAGAGAATGTTTCACGACATTCAGTTTACTGGACATGAAGGGAAACTGGCTGTGACATCTGTCAACACATTGATTTCCAGGGTTGATGCAGATGGTCTGAGCTGATCGTGGGTCTCCCTTACCACCCCATTTGTGTCCCTTCCAAAGCTACATGCTCATTCAAAATGAACGACCTTCTGACAGAACACCAGTCATGAAGAGTATTTAAAGGGTATATTTCCTTGCTCTAATTTCTAGACATGTTCATAATTTATTCAAATATATATATAAATGTATAGAACAAATAGACAACTTTTTGGGGTGATTCCTTTTTTTAGAAGTAGTGTAGGGAAGAAAAAGGCTTGACCTTGGGAGTCCAGAGGCTTGCTTGAGTAATTACTTGCTTTATGAGTTTAGTCACTTCTTCTTTTCAGCCTTAGTTTCTTCAACAAAATGGGTTAATACTATATCAAAGGGCTTTTTGCAAAGACCAAACACATTCATTAAACCAGTATTTTTGGGTACTAACTATAGGCCAGATTCTATCCTAGGCTTTGGGGCTATAGCACTGAAGAAAGCAGGTGTAAATCAATAATAAACACATAATTAAAATATCCATGCCCTCATGGTGATTACATTCAAGTTTGGGGAGATAGGCAATAAAAAATTCATTTGTAAAATATATATTATGCCTGATAGTCATAAATCCCTTAAAAACAAAAAATAAAAAAGGAAGGATGAGAGAAAATGCTATAAAGAGGAGATTGCAATTTTAAGTAATGTAATAAGGAAAAGCTTTATTGAGGTAGTAATTTTGAGCAAAGACCTAAGGGAGGTAAGGAAAGGCAATAGATATGGGGGAGGAGGGGGAAAATCATACTAAAAATGACAATTTACATATAATAAAAAATCAGCACAATTGCTATCTCTAAGTTCAGTAAGTGCTTAATGAATGTTTATTGTTATAAATAAATCAATCTTGGTTTTAAGAAGAGATTTTTGATATAAAATTTGTGGTTTTGCTTTGTGATCACAGCAATAGCATGTGACTAGCAATCTTTGGTTGCTTCTGTTTTGTCATTTGACATGTGAAAATACAACCCAAAGAATAAGACATAGTCTCAAAATCTTGTGCTCAGAAAGATAACCTAATTATTTCAGATACAATTTTTTCCCCAAACTTGAAATAATTCATCCTTAAAAAATTGGAATGGAAATTATTCTTTAAAGATTGATACAGAAACTGATAGAGCCAGGTTTTGTTTTTACTATGTTAAAAGACTTAAAGCTTCTTTTTACCTTATTACAGGAAGAAAACTAAAAATAGATGAGCCTAAAACATTGACTTTTATCCATCTTGAATTTCATGGAGCATCCAGAATGATGCATCTTTCCCTTCAAATATTTATCCATCACTTCCAGACAAGTAGTATATGAGGCAATAAATAACAGACAGCTAGAACAGGAGAAAACAGTTTTTTAATGCCTTGTGCTTAAACTGTCACTCTGGCAGGAAGTAATAACTGAATGCTGCATTATTTAAGGCAAGGTAATAGACTACTTCCTTTTAGAGGCAAATTACTTTGGTATCTGCTGCCCTATCCTCAGAAGCCAGGGTTTCCTCAGTGAAAGACTGGCGTTGTTAGATTTGATGTGATGTGATTGACTACTGAATCCTAATGCTTTACATACCAGGAAAGAGTTTCCTTTAAAGCTTCTGGCCATCATTCATCATTAAATGAAGAGTCTTGCCAAGTGCAGCTCTCCATATGGAAGGCAGCAGGGTGCATTATAAAGAGCATAGACTTGAAGCTAGAATGATCTTTATTTCAGCAGTCCTCAACTTTTTGGGTACCAGTGACTGGTTTAATGGAGGACAATTTTTCCAGTGGGGTGGGGGTAATAGGTGGAGCTCAGGCAGTAATGCCAGTGATAGAGAGGGGAGTGGCTGTAAATACAGATGCAGCTTTGCTGTTAGCCCACTGCTGCTCACCTGTTGTGCACCACACCCCCCTTCCTAAGTTTTGTGGAAGACAATTTTTCCATAGATGGGTGTGGGAATGTGGTGGAGCTCTGTAGCCTGGTCCCTAACAAGACGTGGACTGGTGACAGGGCTGGCAGCCGCAGTTGTATTTGACTCAAATACTTACTAATTGTGGGATTCTGGATAAGTTACCTAATGTCCTAGAATGATTCAGTTTCCTTACTTGTGAAATGGAAATAGTAATACTAACTTAATTTAATTGTTGAGAGGATTAAATTAAATACTGTGTGTAAAGATCTGGCCCTTAGTTTTTGGTGTCAATACATCAATATTTACTACTTACAGATGAGTTAAAGATCAGAAGTTACAAAATAAATATCTAAGTTTTAGCTGTTGAATTTGAAGAATTAGGTGTTGCAATTCCTATAGCTGTTATAGAAGGCACCCCAAAAATATTAGTATCCTTTCCAGTTCCCTTTCTTCCTTTGGATTCTTTTATAACTATTTTGTCGTCCTAGAAGATCATGTTCCACTTGAAGGCTGTATGTTAAGCCTCCATGTACACAAATCTTGTGTGTCAAATGTCTATCCAATTTAAAGAAATTGTCTGGTTAATATGAGGGAGTAGAGTAGTATGTAGATCCACACAATTGTATATAGTGATAGAGTTGATTGACATTGTTTGGGCCTATTTGAATGCCACTATTTTTAAAATACAATTTCTATTCAATTGAATGATTGTAATTAATGTAAAAAAATCCACTATTGAATATAACCTACACTTAAATACACTTATTTATAATATAATATTATTGCTAATTTGCTTACTTTTAGATGGCAGTCATGATACTTCCCCACCATAACTTCAGAATATAAAACTTTTGTCATCTCTTTATAGAGATGTTTATGACTTTTTTCTATAGGATAATAGGTCAAGGTTGACTAATGAATAGAAAATGAAATTAGTTGTGCTCTTTACTTTTTAATTTATTTATTGTGGATAAATTTTCATTGATGATTGGGTCGTTTTCCAGTTTTTACTTTTTATTAAAATAAGTTTGTCATTTTTCTTGATGTGATGTGAACTTAAATATGGCAGTATTTATAATAGTGTTCCAAGCTGTTATGGAAGGAAAGTATTATTTTCTATATTTATTTAGAATCTTAATCACTTATCAAATTTTTAATTATCAGGATTTTATAAAGATATATTATATGTTTTTCTGTTAGTACTGTTTTGATATTTCAAACAATATTGACAAAACATAATCTTGCTTCAAGTTGTTTTATAGTACACATTTCCAAACATCATAACTATTTTGAAAATGTAAGCATTTCAAAAATTTTATTTTAATTCTTTTATGTGTAATGGTCTTCTGATTCCAAGTCTAGTGCATATTTCATTCCATGACAGTCATCTCCATTTTGACCATAAGGTGTAAAATCATGGGGATCATGTGGAAATCGGACTGCACAGATCCTGTATCATAAACCCAAACTGTTATTTTCAGAGTAATTAGTAGTTCCCTGGATTACAAGCTCTAAAAAGGTAAGGATCATATTTGTTTCTTTTCTGTAGCTTTGAAAGTGTCTTGATATAGCCATTTAAACATTATTGAACACTGTCTATTAATTTACTTTTACAAGTTATTAGCCCTTAAGTGTTGTTACTTGAAATTAAGTAGTTTATTTGAAGCACTTTTACGTTTTGATGTTCACATTGCTATTATTTACCAAGGAACACCATTGTTTGCAGTTTCTGTAGGAAGTCTTTACCTGTTGATGACATTTTCATATGGCATCTAAGAGATCTTCATAGAAGGATTTAGATATTAGCCTCAGAATTCTATTGCCCCAAGTTTCTATGATTTAATGGCCAAAAATTCAAATCATTTATTTTGCTGTTCATAATATTCATACCATGACTAAAAAGCAGCCAGCAAAATATGGAAATGCAAGCATAGAAATTATTATTTCCATGTTGAAGGCATATATATATATAGAGAGAGAGAGAGAACCTGATCTGAAAAAAATAATCAATGGTTAGAAATAAAAAGATGAAACATCAAGAGAAAGTATCTTTTAGCCTCAATAAACAGAAAGATATACAAAATTTATATATAGTGTTCATTGAAGAAGATTTATATTTGTGAAGAGTGTCCAAATATAAGAGAAGAGTTAAATAATTTACAGCATAGGAACAGTTGAATAATTTATAGTATAGCCATATATTATACATTACACAAGTTTTAAGGATTATTTCATACAATCAGTTTATGACAGAGGAAATGTTCACAATATAATGCTACATTAAAAATACAAAACTCTATATTCATTTTGATCCAATTTTCACTTATTGAAATATGGACATGCACATACACATGTGCATGTGTATGTCTGTATTTCAGGATTTCAGAAAGCCAAATTTTACTTTATTCCTCTGCTAATACTTTTTATTTTATTCAAATCCTTTTTACAAATAATATGGCTTTGTTGGAATATCTTGGTCATTCTTCTATGGGTGGTGTGTCAGAAATAATCTAAATATGTAGTCTATCCTTAAATTACTAAATATTCAAAGTGCCTATATGTGTTTAAAATAAAGAAATAAGTATCTTTGAAATATACTAATAGCAGCATTTTCAAATAAAATCATAGTAATAGGGTGATGATTGAATTTCACACCCTCAAACAGGCTGCCTTTTATTGCCACATAGATGAAATTTAAATAAAAATATTTGCTGTGTTTCTGCTTATTAAAATGCACAATATGAGTTTATTGCATTACTTGAAGCACAATGACAAGATTTTAGGCTTTTCTTCTTGGCCTTTACTCAGTAGGTAATTATGGAATGTCTAGTTTGTATCAGGATTTTTGGTACACCATGGAAATCATAAAAAATAATGAGAAATATTTTTGTGTTAAGAAACAGAATTTAGTTAAGACCATTTTACAATATAGTATTTCATTATTAGCATAACAGAAGTACGTATAGAGAGCTTTGGAACAAAGGACGATAATTCTGGCCAGGTTTGTCAAAGGCTAAACAGAGTGATGCCTCTGAACTGAGGCTGGAAATAGAAGTCAAGGATGAAGGAGAGGGTAAAGGGCATATTGTGCATAGAAAATGGAATAAAAAGAAGTGTAACTAAGGCACAAGGAGATGTTAGGGAAGGAAGATTAGGCTTTTAAAAAAACCGATAATGTTATGTTAACACTATGAGCATAATCAATTAAGGAGACCAAGAATATCAGATTAGAGACATAATAAAAGTAACTATAAAATATGCTTTGCATATTGCATATGAACAGTTTTCGGAAAAGTTGGTGAAGGATTTTTTTCCACATGAATGAATTTTATGATAAATGCTTAGGGAGAGACACATTATTCTTGATGAGAATGTATTTCACTATTTTTTGCTTCATTACACAAAGTGTAAAGGATATGTTTTTCCCCTTTGTTTTGCTTCTTTTAGAGTTTTTGAAGTTGGTATAATTAACAAATACCTGTTTTGCTCTTTGCTCTAACACAATCATGTCTTTCGAGACTATTTATTAATAGATAGCTGGAACTCTTTACCCTTTCAGTGGCCCCAGATTGCTCTGATTTTTGTAGTTCTTGTGATTACTCTTTTGTCTTCTCTTGTCTCCCTCCTGTTAAGGAGCCCTGTTCCTGTTTCTAGTAGCCCTTCTCTCACTTAACACCTTTGAAATTTGGAACTTTGGAATTTTTGACAACTCCTTGGGCTGGTTAAAAATCTTTGTCACTTAATTTTCTGGTTAGCTTAATTAAGGTTGTGTGGTATTATGGTATACACAAATTCTAGATAATTTTAATGCTCTTTTAAACACTCTTTTCACCTCTATAACATGATAAGTTTATATATTATTGAGTTCTTTCACATTATGGAACTTTCCATATCATGAAGTAAGAGGGAAAATCAAACTAGGACCCAGGAGCATATGGGAATGGTTTGGCATCAAATGGCTGGACCTCACTGTGTGGCTCTTTACCCAACTTTTCATGGAATGCTTAGAATATTCAGTGACATCATATTGGCAGTTTGAAATCAGCTTTGGGAGTAGTAATTACATCACTGCAAAAGCTCCAAATCAGGGCTTTCTGCCTCTCCATCTCCCCACAAGTCCCTCCACTCCAGCCAGAGAAATTGAGGTTAAACCTTTACTAGTACACACCACCAGACTTGCCTTTCTGCCAACTTTTTTAAACCCTGATTCTTTGGTTCAGCCTGCAGGAAGAAAAGAAACATTGTGTCCTATAGTCTAGTGATCTCCAACTATTTTTCCCCACCTACCCTCTAAAACATATTTTGAAAAATTATGTACCTTCTTATACATTTTAAAATTCACATCAAAACTTTTCATCAAAAGTCTTGTTACAAACAATATTATTTGCGAAATATATGGCTAATATTGTCATTACTTGTATCTAGTGGAATTTAAATATTATAATAATTTGACACCTACCACCATCTATGCAAAAATATTTGATCAATTTCTTTAACAATTAGAAAATGTACATAATTAATTTTTCTTCTGGAACTCAAGTGAGGCAACTGGTATTTAAAAGTCCTGAAGCATATGTACTTAACTTCCCTCTATTACCTCTCAGGCTGCCCTTTTTTAACTTCCTCCCAAACTTAGTTTCTTATTTGTAACTCTTTAAAACCATGTTAGGGGCAGGAGAGGTTGGTATACAATCTGATTTAGCTTAGGAATGCCAAAGACCCTATAGCGTTTCTTAGTCGTGGGTGCCCATCAGAACCCCCGAGCAGCAGCTTGGCTCCCAAACAACTGTTCTTAGCCCCTGCCCTTACGTGTGTCTCATGTAGGCAAATGTTTGCTGCAGAGTACCCAGTTAGAAAAGGGAGAACTGGTCCCTCTTTTGTGCTGCTTCTGAAGAGTTTAAGGGTTGTACAACCCTCAAAGGCTGTGTGGTCACAGGAAGTCCTTGTAGAGTATGTGTGTGAAGAGGGGCTCACGAGCTGTCTATGATATCTCTAAACTGGCAAGCCCCTCAGAACATTTTTCTAAAAGATTGATCAGTGAGGGATGACGAAATAGGGGAGGGTCCTCCTTCACCCAGAGGAGCCTTACAGGATGGGCTGCTTCTCCCTTCTCCTCCCTTAGCCTTGACAATGTGGGCCAGCTGGCCAGGCAAAGCCAGCAGGGTGCTTGCCCCAGTTCTCCATTGAGGTCCAGGTCCCTCACAGGGCCTGGAAATAACCAACCTAGCTAGAGTGTCTGGTCCTCTTAGGGCACCTCTTGCCTTTAGCTTTCCTGATGCCAGGGCCTGGCCTTTGAGTCTGTATGTGCTAGATTTTGCATATGGGCTCAAGGCATAGGAAAGACAATTGCTGGGCTGACATTGTGTGCTGCTAGTAGTAGACTAAAGACCTGGGGTGATTTAGTGTATAGGAGAATGTGTTTAATTGTTGAGAACATGGACTGTGGGTTGAAATTCTGACTCTGCTAAGAAAAAAATCACCTAAGGATTACCTGTTTAAAAATTGCATGCTGACACGTACTACATCCAGCCTGCTAACTAGACTCCCTAAAAAAGGATCACCTGCACAGTTTGTACTACAAACTGCTTGTGTTTCCTCCTCCTCTTCCATAGGTTAAGAGCCATTGTCAGAGACTTCTTGCTGTTTGGATCGCTTGTTTCAGTAAAAAAACATTTATATTGAGTAACTAGAGAATAAAAATATTATTTAGATCCCATGAAAACATAATTTTTAAGAAAGAAAGGTGTTAGTTGATGAAACTATGCGTTCATGCAAGATTTATGCAGTGGTTCTTGCTGTGCCAAACATTGTTTTCAGCCCAGTGATTAGAATCCCCACTCTCATAGAGCTTACATTTTAGTGGCAATGGGGTGGCTGGGCAGATATTATTGAAGAGAAGCAATATACAATTAGGCAATTAGTTTAATAAGATAATGATAGATACTGAAGTGGCCAGAAGAAGGGAAAACAGAGAATGACCACAATATATTGACTTTGGGATATTAGAAAATTTTTATATGATAATTTAGTTTCCTTGCTGTACATTGTTTTTGGAAATACCATTATTGAGGATGCATAATCAAAATAAGAAGCCAATTCCAAGTTCTTGGTACTGAACCTAACAGCAGTTAAAGCAAGCAGAATACCTAATAAAGGATACATGGAAAGAAGATAGAGCAGGGGTTGAAGAGATTCTATATTGCTTTTATTCTGTTACAGATAGTTGACTTTCCTTTAGCTCAGTTTATGAAAATGTGTCAAATTGAAAGTTGCCACCATAATCATTCATGATAAAATTTTCCTTTATTTTTAACCAATGAGTTCCACTCATGTTAAAAAATAATCTTAATGAAATTCACCTTTTAAATGTTGAATCATTTTCAAATAACATTCATTTATTCATTAAAACATATTGATGAGCTATTGGTATGGGTTAGACAGTTAAATGACACAAGATTTCTGCTTTCAGTGAGATTATAATCTGACAAAGGGTATGTTGTCTATATTCAAACTTCTTTGTTGCAAGGAAGATTATGTTTATGTGGCTCAAAGTAGGGGCACAAATAAAATGGAGAGCGAGAGAGACTGAGGAAAACCTTAAAAGGAGGCATGTGTGTCATTAGGTAGAGATAGCAGTAAAGTGTGTCCAGGTTGCAAATGTAAAGGGAGTATAAGTCTGTTTAAAAAGTATATACTAGGCTACAATGACTGGAGCTTAGGAGAAGCAGTTGACCCTGAACACAGGGGCTAGAAGGGCTAAGGGTTGAAAATTTGCGTATAACTTTTGACTGCCCCTAAACTTAACTACTGATAGCCTACTGTTGACTGGAAGCCTTGCCGTTAAGAAACAGTTGCTTAACACATATTTTGTATAATATGTATTATATACTGTATTCTTACAGTAAAGCAAGCTAGAGAAAAGAAAATGATATTAACAAAATCATAAGAAAAAGAAAATATGTTTACTAAGTGGAAGTAGATCATCATGAAAGTCTTCATTTTTATTGTCTTCACATTGAGTAGGCTGAGGAGGAAGAAGAAGAGGAGGGTTTGGTCTTGCTGTCTGTGGTGTAGTATAAGTGGAAGAAAATCTGCATATGAATTGACCCACACAGTTCAAACCCATTACATCTGCAGTGTGAAAAACTTTGGGGAAGGTTAGCTGATACTGTCAGAGTCCTCCAGAATAACCCCTAAGTCGAGCCTGAGACCCTCTGTATAATGATTTTTCTTTCTTATGGGATGCAGATAAGATTTAAATAACTATGAATATCATCTATTGTTTTTAAGCAAGGTTTATATAGATATTTGTGCCTCTTCTCGAAGATATACTGCTCACCTGCAAAAAGACAGTAGAACAAACACCATTTGTAAATTCCCTATTGAAAGTGCTTTTTGGTTTAAAAATTATGCTTGCTTTTAAGATTATGTTTAAAAATTATATTTCTAAAAGAGCACAACAATAGACCTGGGATAAGAGTTATGACTGGGTGCCATGATGGGACCACTTTCTCTGCTATCAGGAAAGTAATGGAAGGGAGAGAATGTCTTCTCTGTTACTTTGCCAGGCTCACAGAAACAGGATTACAAAGCAAAGGCAGCCCTCCCTGGGCCATTTCCTGATTGCATAGAGAACAGCTCCAGCTCTGGGGCCAGTTTTATGCAGGTGAAGAACACCAACTTCAGGCAGCAGGTAGGAAAGGTGCTGGGGAAATCTGGGAATTACTGGGTACCACATTGAAGAAGAAATAAATGGAGAGTGGAACACGTCTCAGGCTCTTGGTGTCTTATAATTTTGACTTTGTTTTAATAGATAATTGAAATACAGTGTGGCCATGGTAGTCCCTAAAATAGTTGGGGTCAGATTTTATTGAATTTAAATGCTAGACTAGGACTGCGGGCTTTGTTTTAAAAGGTAAAAGTCCTGAGGAATTGGCACTTTTTTTTCATGCTGTTCTAATCACAAGAATGACTTGCTTAGAGTCATATATTAAAACTTATTTGATGTTTATGTGAAAAATGGGTTTGGAGGAGAAGAAACTTCAGGGCCTATGCCCATGTAATTGGTAATATTTTCCCCTACAAAGAGAAATATTTTCCCTATAGAAAATATATTTTCCCTATAGAAAGATAGTTATCTAATGTGCTCTAGAACTTTTAAAGGTAATTTGTTTTTTATAAGCTTTTTCTCTCATATATATTAGAAGATCTTGGGTTGATTTAAACATATTTTTCTGTATATTTTCCAATATGAGTTTGACTAAGAGAGTTTCAATCATATGTACTGTGACTGGAATATATAATTCATGCATATATTAAAGGGAATTACTGTTTAATGTGGATTCATAATGATATTGCCATCAAATTTTATGGATCAATGATGATTAGACTTTCTGGAACCATGCTGTTCTTATAAAGGCCTTAGGTATAGAATGAATATGTTATTTCCTTTTACTAACCACAAGGGTCTACATAGTGGATGACAGATAATACAAGCTTTCATGTTACATTACTCAGTGTCAAAAGGAATCTTAGATGCTTTCCCTATTCCTAAATGTGTTTATTTATTAATGAGAAAGTTAGATATGGTATTTCAACAGTACTAGAAAATCAGTTTCTCTGTCATCATTCAGCTGAGACCAACACACCAAATAAAATACTAAAATAGTTCCCAATAAGATTTATAATTAGAATTAATGGCAGTTTTAAAAAATATTGAGCAAGATCATTCAAAAATTCTGATTCTGTAGTTCCAGTATAGCCATGAACTCCTTTTTAAAAAATAAAACCAAGTTTGAGAAACACTGTGATATTAGGTCATGATATAGTATACAATAGAAATACAATAGAAAATAGAAATAGGAAATTTCCTGTTTATTTTGCTTTCTATTTTGTCTGAAAGAACATATAAAAAAACCAAGTGAGTAATCAATGAAAATTAAAGACAGTGAGTAATCAATGAAAATTAATATAAACAAAATAATAAACATTATAAGAGTGAACCAAGCATTCTATTTATTTTATTTTTTGAAAAATTGTCGTAAAATATATGTGACATAAAATTTACCATTTTAACCATTTTAGGTGCACAGTTCCATGGCATTAGACATGTTTACATTGTTGTAGAACTGTCAGCACTATCCAATTCCAGAACATTTTATATTCCAAAACTGAAGTTGTGCCCATTAAAAAATAACTTCCCATCCTTTTCCTGACAACCACCATTCTATTTTCTGTCTCTGAGCCTGACTATTCAAGGTCCTTCATATAAATTGAACCATAAAATAATTGTCCCTTTGTCTTGGGCATACTTTACTTGGCATAATGTCTTCAAGTTTCATACATGTTATAGCATGTATAAGTAATTTCATTACTTTGTAAGGCTGAATAATATTCTGTTGTATATATACACCATATGTTGTTGATCCATTTATCTATTGATAGACATTTGGATTGTTTGGATTGTTTCCAAATCATTATTGTGAATAAGATTGTTATGAACATTGGTATATAAATATCTATTTGAGTCCATGCTTTTATTTCTTTTGGGTTTATACTCAGAGGTGGGATTCCTAGGTCCTATGATAATTCTAAGTTTAATCTTTAAGGAATCGTCATAATGTTTTCTAAGTAGCTGTACCATTTTACATACTCATCAGCAATGAACAAGGTGAACCAAGTCTTCTTACCTCTAAAATAACATGTTAACCCTTTGGCAGAAACTATTTTCTGGTTCTTTTGTACTTTTCGCCTTAAAGCCTGGTGTGGTCTGGTGTTTACTGCATACTAAATACCTCACAAAGGCTGAAAACTAACAAGTACTTATCGTTTGCTTACCTTCACTCAAATGAAGAGTATTTATGTGGTTGTAAACTCAAATGCTGCTGAAAGTTTGACACTTGTCCCCAAAGCCACATCAGAAGAATGAAGACAAGTGGCTTGAGGAAAAAGAGAGAGAAGCTTATTAATTTGCTGGCACATGAGGAAGATGGCAGACTCTCATTGTAAAATACCTCAGTCCTCTCTATAAGCAGAAATACAGAGCTTTTAAAGGAAGTTTTCCGCTTTGGACTATTGCTGTTTAACTGTTGCATCTCTGGTGAAGATAATCTCATGACCTATGCCCGAACAATTCCATTGAACCATCTCCTGTGGTACAAAGAACAAAGGATACTTACTCCCCCCTCTGATTACTGGTCTCGGGCAGGGCTGAAAGTTTTAATTCCCAAAATATTCTCCAAAAGTGTTGGTGTTGGGGGTGGGGGGATGTTGAAAGAGACAATTCATAAAACATTTTACCCCTTTCAGGCTATTCCCTCTGTTACATGAAGTGTAATAATTTACTCTTGGAGCACTGCCTGGAAGTCAAATATGATTTTGAAACAAATAGAGGTGAATTTATCCATCACTGTTACATTGGAATATTTCTATTGCCAACACATTTTTTTTTTTTTTTTTTTTTTTTTTTTTTTTTTGAGACAGAGTCTCACTTTGTTGCCCAGGCTAGAGTGAGTGCCGTGGCGTCAGCCTAGCTCACAGCAACCTCACACTCCTGGGCTCGAGCGATCCTTCTGCCTCAGCCTCCCGAGTAGCTGGGACTACAGGCATGCGCCACCATGCCCGGCTAATTTTTTATATACATATCAGTTGGCCAATTAATTTTTTTCTATTTATAGTAGAGACGGGGTCTCGCTCTTGCTCAGGCTGGTTTTGAACTCCTGACCTTGAGCAATCCGCCCGCCTCGGCCTCCCAGAGAGCTAGGATTACAGGCGTGAGCCACCGCGCCCGGCCTATTGCCAACACATTTATGGAAGCATTTTTGTGTTAATGTTGACTACTTCTTGTAATCTCTTTTATATATTAACTACGTATCATTAAATATTGTCTGTGTGTATGTTTTGTAAACAGTTTCCCCAAATCCTGAAATATGTAAATTTTGAACAGTTACAGAAATCTGAAAAGTATTTTGGACTATAATGACAATGACAAACTGAAGAGATATTTATGGCTGCATAGAACCTGTCATCATTGTGTTTTCCTTTTTTTGTGGTTACTAGGAGCCTCAGGGATAAATTTAATATTCAATATTAGTAACTAGTTTTTAATTTCAACAAGCTTATCACGTGCATGCCTACTAACATATGGAATTAGGAAACAAAAATTATTTTTTTGTGGCAAATAGAATGTATAAAAATGAATCAATTAATGAAATAAACTAAAGCATAAATATAAACAGAATTATATAACTTTAAAGTTTTTTCTAAAATCTATATTTTCACTTGGTTGCCAAGTTTGGATAATTTTGGGATGGATAGGCCTATAAGGATAATCAAGACCTTAGGACCAACTTCTTATGTCAGGCTTTTGGATTTGGATTTTAGAATTTACACTCTTACAGAATGTATAGTATTGAAAAATATTACGTTTATACTTTTGTGTATACCCTTGTATAGTCATAAAAAATGATATTTATGACTAACTTAAACGTCTTTGATTTAGGCATTATTCTTTCTCAATTTATGAATAAATAAAATACAAAATGCTTCTAAGACCAAATATAGTAAAATAAATCTAGTTTTTTAGATTTAGTTTACTAAATGAAATTCTATTTGTCACTATAAGCATATAGTAGGAGGGAAAATTCATAAGGATATGAAGAATGTCTCTTTTATCATAAAATTACTCCTTCTATTTTTAGTTAAGTAAAGGAATTAGGAGAAATTTATCCATTAAGTTGCAGTATTTCTTACTTTATAAATAATGATAATGAAGCATATATCAATCATTAAATGTAGTCATCTTTATGTGTTTTATCTCAACTCATATAATTTATATTGTCGTCACAATGGTCTCTTAATTCTATAGAGATTTTTTTCAGCACCCACTATTGACGTAAGGATCTTTGCCCATTATCAGTTGTAGGGAGTTTATTTATCCCCGAGGATAGTGGAAATTGCTTGGAAAGCAATTGCTTGGAAAGCATCTGGGGCTTTGCTTGGAAGCATGGCTTAGAAAGCATTTGGGGCTTTGGGGTCTAAAGGGCTTAGGTTGTAATTCCGTCTCTGCCATTTGCTTAGGGGCTATGAGGCAATGATGGAGTTACTTAATCTTTCTTGAGCTGCATTTTCTTTGTTTGTAAACTAATGTTACAATATGTAGCTCATAGGGTTATGGCAAGCATTTAGTGACTTAATTGTGAGGCCTCTGCTCAAGCTAGACACTCAATCCATGCTAATTATTATGGCTAATAAAGATAAAAATATCAATAAGCTTATTAACATTCAAATAGCAACATATCATAGTAAACTATGGGGGATATGAAAAGTACCCTTTCTATGTATATAATAAAAATCAGATGTTGTTGAAGGCACAATCATGCTCAACTAAACTTAGGATCTAGAGAAAAAAGTGCAAGAGATTTGTTATTATATATTAATATATTAATAAAATTTACTTCTGCAATGGATTTTGATCTAGTTAATAAAGTCCATTAAGTAAATGAGGTACCCCAGTGATATTTATATAATCAGTAATGAAAAAATTATCCAAAGGGACATCTATTTTTTGGGGGGAAGAAATATATTAATATGTGATAACATGGTATTTTTGCATAATGTGTGTGGTATTAGCACTATAGTATCAAATATATTTAGCACCAGAGACTAAGGATTCAAAATTGGATAACTATCACCATTACTAGGGAAGAAAACAAAGTCAGTGAATAGGAGATATAGAACTGTGAAGAAAATTAGAATTTTTGCCTTTATGCTATGAATAAAATTTCTTTGAAAAATTTACTTAGAGAGGAGTCCAATTTTAAGATTGTGTGTGTGTGTGTGTGTGTGTGTGTGTGTGTATAATGAGGATATGTTCTGACATTAGGCAGTTTCTTCCTCGTGCAAACATCATTGTCTATTCTTACATTAACCTAGATGATGGAGCCTAGTACTATACTCTTAGGTTATATGGTATTGCCGTTATAATCTTATAGGACTGCTATCATATATCAGTTTGTCTGGAACATTGCTATGCAGTGCATGACTGTATATATATATAGTGAAGGGAGAATTTGGCTGAAATGAAGACAATATGAATAAGGAGTATAAAAATGCATTTAAAAATAAGACTTCTTTTAAGATAAAATATCAGGTCACAGAGTGATATTTAGATTTTAATTCTATAATTTTTATTATAAAATTAAACATAGTTGCTTCTATTTATGACAATTTAATGTATTTGAACTTGATTATTACTATTTTATGCTGAAAGCAAATATTTATTTTATAGATAAGCTGGGAATAATTAATGAAAATATTTCTGCATTCTACCTGCTCTGTATCCTTTACTTTAGCAAAGTAATTTGACCTTATTTTTCCTTAAATAACATTAAATATTTTTAAATTATTTTTAGCATAAGTGGATTGGGCAAATATAACCCCAAGTCTGCAGACATAGTCTCTGCTTGCATTCAAATTTTCACCACTTTTTAATTTTACATCTAAGTCACTATTAACATTTATGTTTGTTTCCCTATATATAAATCTAAGGATTTTAAATTTTGTTTAGAATCATATTATGCTTTATAGATGATTACTTTTTTCCTTATTGGAGATTTAATTAAAATAATCTTACTTTATGTATATGTGGCCTTTAGATTATGCAAAGTCTTTCATATGTAATCTCATTTACTTCTCATAGCCACCCTGTGATGTGGTAAGGGATTACTTTCAGTTTTATACATGTTGAAATTAGACTCCATGGTTGCATTGCTAGTAATTATCAAAACTGAGCATTGGTCTCATTGTTAGATCTGATTTGTGCATAATAGAAGTTATAAAATCAGTTGCCTCCAGTGGCCTAGGAGTGAATGTGAATGAATGAAGTAGACTGACACATGACGTTGGGGAGTGAAGTGGTAAACTGGAAAACATAAGTCTTGTCTGAAGGGAACAAACAAGATTTCAGTGTAAGTCTGTTTTCCTTGAGCAACTCTGGGTATAAGGTTACCAGAGTTTTCATTTTTTAAGGGAAGTTCAAAATCCAAATTTTATGTGGTGTGCTTTCGTTTTAAATATTGGCAACTAATTTAAAAGTTGAAAAAACGTGATCAAAGCCATATATATCTGAAAGCTGCTGCCACTGCTCATTCACAATGTGTGTGGGGAAGCTAGTGTGAAGTGGCAGAGATCTAAATCACATTTTCTAGTGTTGACTGACCATCTATGGCCTGTGGAGGTGTTTAGTGACAATCTTTATGACTTGACTTCCTTGATAGACTGTTTATTCTTTCATGTGTTCAACCCAAATATATTGCATGCTAACCATGGCTCTGCGATGCAAAGAATATCATGTAGTGTTTGCCCTCAAGTCTCATCTTAGAACATTCCAGTAGGTAATACAAGTCTATAAACAGGAGATGTTGCAAGCAAAATTGAAAGATTCATAGAGGAGGTGGCATTTGAAAATACACGTTTTCTGTGTAAACCATACCCCCTGTACACGAATGTTAAAAGATGGTACATGGGAATGTAAGTACAGTAGCCCCTTATTATCTGTGGTTTTGCTTTCCATGGTTTCAGTAACCTGCAATCAACAAGAAGTGTGAATGCAATACAATAGGATATTTCGAGGGAGAGAGAGAGGGTACATTTGCATAATGTTTATTATAGTTTATTGTTATAATTGTTCTATTTTATTATTTCATTATTAGTTATTGTTATTATAACTAAGTATATATAGGAAAAAAAATACTATATGTGTACAGTGTTCAATACTACCCCCCATTTGAGTCATCTACTGGGGGTCTTGAAATATATTCTCTGCAGATAAGAGAGGAACTACTGTAAATAAAAATCTACTGTAAACATATATTTTATGTTTCCATAAACTCTTCCTCATACAAACAACCCTAAAAAAGAAAAATGTCACTTTATTTTTTATTAAAAAAACATGGTTTCCAGTATAGTATTGCCTTGTCCTGGCCAATTAGAATAATACTAGATTGAACATTTACTATTTAATCACAACCTAGATTTTCTGAATCTGTGTATTTTCTAACCATACTTTTATTATTTTTTATTACTTGATGTCACAAAGGGTTTTGACACATACACCTTTATTGCAAGACATATTTGCTCTTTGAAAATGTGGAGATATGAAATCTATAATAGATTAAACATTGAAATTATGTATGTTTTTAAACTCTTGCATGCTTGTAGATGTAGAGATACACACATGTGTTGTGTGTGTGGAGAGAGAGAGAGTGAGAGGGTTTAGTTTTATATCTATTAATGAGTTGCACTGAGCCCAATGATAAAAACCTGGTGTAACTGATTATATTTCTGTCTATGCTGTTCTGTGAGAGAGTTCAGAGCCTAGTTTGACATATAGTCTTAGTAATTCGATTGGCATAGCTGTGGTTTTCTTCTTCTTGGTCCTGATTTTCTAGTTATATATATATATATATATATATATATATATATATATCTTTATATATCATATACCTTTGCTTTACATGCTTATACATACCCGACATATAGAAAATCTTTGCTTTTCATAGTTTTTGATTACTCTGATTATTTAAATTTTATTTTCAATACTCTGGGAAGTTACGTATATCTTTGTTGTGATCACCATTATATTCGTATTGGAAACAGGCTAGAGGGAGACAGTGATAGAATAACAGAAAGAAATATACCACACCCAGGCACATTCACACACACACACACACACACACACACACACACACACACACACACACATAGTTGAATGGAATATAACTTAGTCCAGTTTTTCTCAAATGGCAGAATGAATTCATATGTGAGCTGAATGTGAGACCTAGGGTTTCCACCTCCCATACTTTTGATTATAAATACTACATTGTTTTAGATTGAGTATTAAAAGCTTTTTATTTCTTTCTGCAAGACATTACTCATGTCTGTCTTATATACAATGAAACATTTCCTACACATTTTCTGAGAATTAAATGCATTAGAAAGCACATAGAATAAGGAAAATGTATAAATCCACTGTAATAAAGCTATTTCAATATAAGTAGCAAGTCAATAATTAGACAATAGTAATTGCTATCATAATAAAATTTTTTTAACTATTTTTAAATTCATTCTGTGCAATGAACTGAATGTTGTGATCATGGTAGAATGTGGTCTGGGGACTGGGTGGTGGATTTTAACATTTATCCAAAGGTACCTTCTATTGATAAGAACCTAATTGTGTGTATATTCATATCTTTGAAATTGCTGTGAGAAACTTTAAATGTCTATAAAATATTATTTCTCAAATAAAATTCTTCAAGATGTTCCATGTAAAAAATGATCAAGTAAGTGTGCAAAACACTGTATATCCATTTCCTTTGTTAGAAATTCATAGCTCATGTAGGCATATTAAAATATCTTAGTATGCTCACCAGTATGTTAAAAAGCTGTTGAATTTAGTTTAACCCAGTATTTCCCCACATTATTTGCCCATTGGCCACTTTTCTTCTAATAGCTGTGTTAACATCTCTTACAACTACTGTTCAGAAGACCATAAGCAAAAGTCAGGTTTAAAGGTGTGAAATTTCTTTTAAGAAAGTTTTTTTTTTCCCTTTTCAGTATTATTGTAACAGAAAATGTAGTCATGGTTGTAATTGCCAACTATTGCTTAAAAATGAGGTTATGCTATAAGAGATGTGAGTAGAGAAAGTCTCAGTTATTTGTAGAAGAAATTAGCAATGCAAAAATTAGCATGCAAAATATGAGGAGACATAAACAGAAAAGCTTTAAAATGCTAGGCTTCAATGAAATTGTTTTCCTTTACAGATTTATGCATTGATTGATTAATTTATGATACCTTATAAAAGTAACCTTATAAAAGTAACTCTATATGAAAATAATTTATTACATTTAGCCTAATTCTTTTTTTCCCCTGAATTTGGCCCTATTCACTTATTTCATCTTTACTAGAAGAACAACTGACCAGGTTCTTTAATAAAAGTCTTTTTTGAGACTAGGCACAGTGGCGTAGGCCCATAATCCTAGCATTCTGAGAGGCCAAGGGTGGGAGGATCAATTGAGGTTAGAATTTGAGACCAGCCTGAGTAAGAGTGAGACCCTCTCTCTACAAAAAATAGAAATATTATCTGGGTGTCATGGCATGCACCTGTAGTCCTAGGTTCTTGGGAGGGTAAGTCAGGATTGTTTGAGCCTAGGAATTTGAGGTCGTAGTGGGCTATGATGATGCCACTGTATTGTAGCCCAGGCAACAGAATGAGACCCTGTCTCAAAAAAATGTAAAGAAATGAAGTAAAATAGTCTTTTTTGGTGTTTCTTTACCTTTTTCAGGAATAATAAATACCCTCTAACGTCTTGTAACTTTTGCTTATATGTCCTGTTCTTTTTTTCTTTATCTTTTTATCACTTTGGAATTGTGCTACCGTTTTGAACATGATTTAATATGTTCATGTGGTGTCATTGACCCCAAAATTTGCTGCTGTATTGTCATCAGGGCTTGTAATTAAGTTCCTTGGTAACCAACACAATAATTGCTGCTTAATGCCTATTTTAGACTAATCTAGGGCAGTTATTGGCTTTTAGAAAGTAAATAATTGGTGGACAACTAAGTTTATTATGTAGTCTATGTGAGAGGCAAACTTAGATGGATATATGGAACCTGTAATAAAGTCAGTACTGCATATGGACAAACAATGATAGGAAAAGTCATTGAAATTTGAAAAGTAGTTTTCGAGCATCTTATACTAATAGTTCTTTGTATTTATATAGTGCATTTTAAAACCTGGTTACAGAAATGCTTGCTCTCTTTTTTAAAAAAACAATAAAGCAATAAATTAGGCTTTATTAATCCCATTGTTTGAGAAGAAGAAACTAGGCCATTGATAATGATGAGTGATTTACCAAACCAAATATCATGTATATAATAAAGGGACAGAACTCAGACTGAATCAGTTTTCTGAACTCTTGTTTGTATGTGTGTATATATATGTGTGTGTATATATATATGCATATATATATATATATATATATATATATATATATATATATATATAAAGTTAGGATTTCATGTCCTTCAAATCATATGCAAAGAGTATATTCTATTTTCTAATCACTGCCTACTCAAAGTTTGAATTAGTGGCTTTTGCCAACTTCTTTATTTTTAAATTAAAGTTTAAACTAAACTTATTCATTAAAATATAACATACATGTATATGGAAAGTGAAAAAAAAACCCTATATTTAAAATTCAAAGAAATTTTACAAAATGAGCACAATCATGTAATCCCAAGTCAAAATAGAGTATGTTACCATCACCCTAGAAGCTCATCTTATACCAGGCCCAGTCACTAGATCTAGGGAAGAATGAAGATTTAGGTGGGAGAATATTAGACTGCAGTGTGCTTCTAGGAAAGTTCAGCAAGGTTGATGGAGTCCTCTAGCCAAACTCACTCATCAGAGGAGTCTCACATCTGCCAGGAGCAGGCATGCTTTAGTGTTACTACTCAGTCATTGGCCTCTCTAAATATGATGATCGGTAGATCTCAGAGTGCAACAGCTTGGATGTCAGTTAATTATGCTCCCCAGAGTTGGAGACTATGGCCATGACAATGCCACAAATGAATATTTCATGACTTTGTGATTAACAAAGATTTCTTAAATAAAGCATAGAACACACCAACTATAAGCTGGGTGCGGTGGCTCATGCTTGTAATTCTAGCACTCTGGGAGACTGAGGCAGGAGTATTGCTTGAGCTCAGAAGTTCGAGACCAGTCTGAGCAAGAGTGAGATCCATCTTTACTAAAAGTAGAAAAATTAGCCTGTTGTTGTGGTGCGCACCTGTAGTCCCAGTTACTTGGGTGGGGGTGGGGGACTGAAGCTGGAGGATCGCTTGAGCTCAGGGGTTTGAGGCTGCAGTGAGCTACCACAACCACGACGCCATTACACTCTACCCAGGGCAAAAGAGTGAGACTCTGTCACAAAAACAAAACAAAACAAACAAACAAACATGAAGAAAGAAAAGAAAGTAGAAAATTGTACTACATTCAATTAAGACCCTATATGAATTGAAGACATCATTAATAAAGTGAGAAGGAAAAGCACTGAATGAGAGGAGATATTTATAATACAGATTCCACAAAGGACACACATATATCAAATATAAAGAATTTCTAGAAATCAAAAAGAAAAATAACAACCCAACTGAAAAATAGACAAAAGATTTAATAGGTATTTTACAGAATAGAATGTCTAAAGAGTAACCATATGAAAATGTGCTCATTCCCATTAGTTATCAAGAAAATGCGTGTAAAAGCCCATTAAAGTGCTACTACACGCCCACCATAATGATTACATTAAAATGACCAAAAAATGTTGGCGTAAATGTGGAACAGCTGGAACTCTTATACATGCTGATGGAAATGTAAATTAATTGTAAATGTAAAACCATTATGCAAAACTAGATATCTACTATAGATGAACATACACGTACCCTGAGTTCCAAAATACATATTTTTTCTAAAAGTTATGTACAAGAATATTCACAGTAACATTGTTTGTCATAGCCTCAAGCTGGAAACAACCCAAACATCAATCCTAATATAATGGATAACAAAATAATGGTAACTCATATAATAGAATGCTACTAGTAAAGAGTAAACAAGTACTTTTTTCATATTTTTATTCTGTTTATTATCTTTGGGCTGTCGTTCCTCATTTCCATGTTTTTATCTTTTTTTTTTTTAATTGGTAGAGCAGGCATTGGAATGGAATAAATGCAAAGATTTCTGTCTTTAGGGAGCTGACAATTCAGTAGGAGAGCAAACTATGTAAAAGAAATACTTTAATATCAAGTATAATACATTAAGTGTTAAGACAGAGACTGACACTCTCTGTGATTTCAGCACAGGAGATGATTTTCTTAGTGATGTTACTGGGTAAGATTTCATAGGGGAGGTAACATACAACCTGCTTCTTGCGTTAATAATATTAATAGCATTTATATATGGATGATAGCGGAGTGGCTAGAGTTTAGGGAAGTGTTCAACGAAAGGCTTGACAAATATTTTGTGAACAAATATTGGAAGGTCTTTAATGTTATTATATTGGAGAAAAACTCATTAACTTATGTAAATTGATAATATTGAGAAAGAACTAATTTATAACTTTAAGGCACAGGCATAAAATCATGTTTTATTCTTCCTTCCCAGTTCTTCTACCTAATCTCATTGATACTTTAGAATTCTGAGCTTCTGTGAATCTGAGAAATGCACTGAACATACACAAACATTTCCCACTCACTTATTTCCAGGAAAACTGCTGCAGTTTTTCTAAGGATTTATTTTATCTAGGCTGCTTTCTTTCTTGGTCTGTCAGAATATTTATTAATAGCTTGGTTTTCTTTTTGTGTGTTAGAAATGTGGTTTACATCATTTATGTCCTTGGCTAAATTTCTCTTGCCATACAGAAAAAGAGAAAGTGGTCAAATCCTTTTATTTGCATTATACTCTGATATACTTTTGATAAATCATAAAAACTTTGTCAAGGTCTCAGTGTATGCCACTGTTTAGTTTTTCTAAAGTTATTAAAGTATACTTGGATGCCCAATAAATATTATCATAATAAGAGTTAAAATTACTAGCAGAAATAAAAATTTATAAAGAACATTTAACCTTTCAAAGCTGTTTGTTATTTTCTGATTTTAAAAATCAAGATTAATCAGAGATTATGATAATGAAATCAATTATCACAAAATTAAGAATTTTTGTTGTCTGGCAGTGAATTGGAAAGAGATAACAGCATTACTAGATAGTTTTTTTTTTCTTAAGTACTATAATTACTCCTCAGAAATAACTAGCAAAAAAACTATCAGATACATGAGATCTGGCAAAAAAAAAGTGATCCTGATATGTTAGTAGGCATGTCAGAAATGCATATCTAAGCAAGAGTTATCCTTCAAAAATCTCAAATTGAGAAGCTGCTCTTATGTCCCATCCTTGTTCCTTTAGCTCAAATCTTTATGGAAATTACCCACTTTTGAATTGATCCCACAATCAGTTTTTGAGGCTTGTAATAAAGTTACCTATTTTTGATTTTATCTTTACTTTTAACCCAAACTAGTATTGATTGCATGTATATTATTTTTTAAATAAAAAAATGATGGAATTTAAAGGTAATTCATCGTTATCTGTGAAGACATTGTAAAATGGTAGTAACTAAGAGGGATAAGTTCTTAGATTTCTGGTTAAATATTTAGAGCAATAAAGACGTCATTCAAATCGTCGTTGTTGGAGAATATTTGCTTTAGAGTGTTACCATAAACTAGATAAACCTCAGCAGGTATCCTATAAAAGATGATTTGAACTTTCTTCATGTGGTATTAATGAATATTTTGTAAATATTACATGGTGAAAAGTTAGTGATGAAGCACTTTGATAAATAACAAATAATTAGTGGGTATTAGCTGTTATTTTAAAATATCCCTTTGAATATTTTTCTGAATTAGATTATTAAATTCTCTAATTTTTAATAAAAATGAACTATAATATGACCTTTATTTAAAGTGAAAAATAAAATAATAATTCAGATCATTTAATGTGACTTGCTTTATATTGAAAACGTACTTTGTATGTTTAGCCACTAAACTTATACTATTAACTAAGGAAGAGGATTTAATCTACCTTATTTTTATCAGTTTTAAAATGCAGTGTTTTAAAACACATTTTAACATCTCTGACTTCAGAACATGCCTTGCCACCAAGCGTGTGTTAAAATCCCTAGTGTTCAGGCAGAGGTGGCAATGTAGTTGTTATTGCTGATGCTTGCATGAACTTGTTATAGATATTCATATTCTCATCACTTCAACTGAGTTATGTGTATTAGTGGTACTTTACACATGTTGAGTTTAATTATTGTTTAAAATGTCTTCAGAAATATTAGAATATGTTTTGACATTGAAATGAAAAGTTATTGTGTGCATAGAAAGTGCTGGCAAAAGAGTGACTGAGCATACATATTGTATCAATGAAGCAAATATCATTGGAGGAAGAAGCACAACTTCATATTTTCTTGCAAGGCAGCAATCAAGTATTAAATATTATATATAGACCAGGAAAGGAAAATACCATGAGGTAGGTGAGGCTTTGTTAAATTTCGTTACTGAAATTTACAGAAAACAAGGACCCATGATGGACAGAGAAACAGAACTGAAGGAGAGAGAAATTGCCAAATCCTTCAGAATAGGTAAAATAAATTTCAAAGCAGGCAGTCCAGCATGATTGATTCACGCATTGTGCATGTTGTTGAGCTTATTTTAACAAACTTCCTAATGGCTTAGAAGAAGCTTCTTATTTCCAAGAAGATTTGATTTAATTGAGAAAATGAAAATATGAGTGTTATCAGATAGAGAAACATCAGCATCATGGCATCAAAACTCACAGAATTGGTATTAGCAACTTGGAAGAAACTCCTAGAGACAAAATAGAGCATTCTTTTCACAGATGCTTTCTCACCATTACATTTTTAAGGTTCCAGATTAAACTGTTTAGTTTTCAAGGATATGAAAAGCAGGTCAGCATCATCTTTTCTAAAATTATTTTTTTAAACGACACTATAAAGCATCTGCTTGCTATTTCCATTTTCTTTTCTCTATTCTACCCCCTCTTTTTAACATTTTTACTTTTTGTTATATACATTTCCAAACTAAAAGTAGAGTCATATAGTGAACTGCCATGTACACTCCCTTCAATCATTACCCACATAAATAAGGCCAATCTGTTGTTTCATCCAGACCTTCTACATCATCCCTACTTTATCCTGGCACCTCCAAAGGATTAAGTTAAAATAAATCTCAGACACCATATGCCTTCATTCATAAACATATAACCCTTACGAAATAAAGATTCTTTTCTTTAACATAGCTGTAACACAATTATTATGTCTAAAAAGTTAATATATCCTTAAATCAAATATCTAGTGTTCAATGTTACCCAGTTGTCTTACAAATGAATTTTTTAGAATACGTTATTTTTAGAGCACTTTTAGATTTACAGGAAAATTGAGAGGAAGATACAGACGTATTCCATGTACTCCTGCCCCAGCACATGCACAGCCTCCCCTGCTATCAACATCCCCACCACAGTGGTACATTAGTTTACAATTGATGAAACTAGATTGAGGCATCATTGTCACCCAAAGTTCACAATTTACATCAGTGAACTTGGTGTTGTACATTCTAAACACCATCTAAATTTGGATAAATTTATAATGTCATGTACCTGTATTACAGTATCATACATGAGTACTTACACTGCCCTAAAAATTCTCTGTGTTCTGCCTATTCATCCCTGGTTTTCTGCTGAGCCCTGGCAACCACTGAGCTTTTTATTGCCTCCATAGTTTTGGCTTTCCCAGAATGTCATATCACTGGAATCCCACTCTATGTAGCCTTTTCAGATTGGCTTCAATCACTTAGGAATATGCATTTAGGTTTCCTCCATGTCTTCTCATAGTTTGGTAGGTTTCTTATTAATGGTGAATAATATTCCATTGTCTGGATATACCACAGTTTATTTATCCATTCACCTACAGAAGGATATCTTGGTTGCTTCCAAGTTTTGGCAATTCTGAATAAAGCTTCTGTAAACATCTGTGTGTAGGTTTTTGTGTGGATGTGATTTCAACTCTTTTGGATAGGTAATATGATTGCTGGATCTTATGATAAAGAGTATATTTAGTAGAAACCACCAAACTGACTTTCAAAATGATATACTATTTTGCAGTCCCACCAGTAATGAATGAGATTTCTTCTTGCTCCACCTCCTCATAGCATTTAGTGATGCATAGTGGTGTATCTGTATTGTTTTAGTTTGCATTTATCTGATGCCATAACATATGGAGGATCTTTTCATTTGCTTATTTGCCGTCTGTTTGTTGTCTTTGGTGAAGTGTCTATTAAAGTCTTTGGCTTATTTTTTAAACGAGTTGTTGATTTTCTTATTATTGAGTTTTAAAAGTTTTTTGTATATTTTGGATAATAGTTCTTAATCAGATATGTCTTCTTTCAATAACCATTATTTTGAAGGCACAGAACATTTTGTGGAAAATTAGAGATGTTTATAACTTTGAGTAAAAAGAGATTCTGAAGATTTAGATTCTGAAAGTGAATACCTTAACAAATTTATATAGCTTATATTTTACTTTTTGTGTTTGGACAGACCAATATGTTATAAAATTATGCCTTAGTAGTTTTTTCAATAAGTATAAAATGAAAATTTTAAGTGATGAGAAAGCATTGTGTAAAGGTTTAATTGACATTCATTTCTCATTTTTGTACTGGTACTTAAGAAATGATGCATCTGCAGTTGGTGGCATCTTGGAGTTGATGGAAATATAGTATGGAGAATAACAAAAATATCTAAACAGTTTTAGAGTAAACATTACTTTGTTATAAGACTCCACTGTTATCTCTTATTACACTATATTTCAATTTTTTACCTTCTTCTTGTGCGCAAGTTGTGATATTTGATGATATTTTTTCCTTTTCCATCAAACTTTAGTATATGTAGTTATTTGTATAGATTCTCAAAAATTATAGTTGAGGGTAGTGATTAATTCCAGTCTATAACTTCTTTATTTCCTTAATTGGTTCACATATGGTGCATTTTCTGAGCAGCTATGATGTAAAAGTAATAAGGACCATTCCTTTATCCAAATAAATGACTTTTAAAATTTATATTGCAATTAATGTCATTATAATTTGAAATCAAAATTATATAATATCATTAATATATATCATTAATTCATTATCATTCAGTTTCTAACTGTATTATTTCATTAATTTAACATAGAAGTAAAGAGAAATATGAGTATGTTTTCTGAATTTTCCAATATGAATATATTATATATTCCTAAATTTTGTTTTCAGTTGAAGATCTAGTTCATATTCTTTATTATATGTATTTGAATTGAAAAGATAGAAAGAACTTACAAGACTGAACCCTTAAAGGGTAAGGGCAATAGCAGAATCATTTTATATTCCCAGATCAGTTTAGTGGCTATTAGATAACTGTGCTGGTTCTGTTTGCCTTTTTAGATCCATCTTTCTTTCTGCCTTGCTTTAAGCCCTGGAAGGTTGATCTTAGTGGACTGCATCTTCCAAACTCACCACCTTCTAGCTTTCTTCTCAGTTCAGCCAGTGGTAGGAAGAGGCCAGTATTTGGAGGGTGGGAGGCGAAAGAGGTCAGGTTATTTATCTCTACCTCCATGGGGCTGTGTTTGACAGATGGAAAGAAATCCATCTACCCATGGCTACATCTTCTGTCATGTAGCTCTTTAGACAGCTCCCACTCTTAATAGGTTCCAGTAACATTTCTTCCTTCCTTGCCCCCTTTAAGACCTACTGGTTTCTTATTGTGGTTAGTCCCTGTGTGCTTCATTGTTGGTGCCCTTAACCAGGCCCTCATTTCTCTTTGAATCTGTCCTCTGTTTACTTCTGGGACCCTGCTTGAAACATCTGGTATTCAGTTTTAGTTCTTTGATACAAAGTTTTGAAATGAATGTAAGAATCTGAATATACAAAATACAATAAATACTTTCATTTTAAAAAGAAGATATTAGAAGAACACACGCCATGTGTTATAATCCATTGGGAATTTAATATGCAGCTACTGTTCCAGAATATTTTCCAATTTCATATTTACAAGTATATGCTTATAATAGAAAAATATGTTTTTATTCAAAAATATAATGGAAGGAAAATTTATTATAGTGATTACATTTGTGAATTTAGTTAAGCTAGTCAGATGTCTCAACTTCCCCAATGTTTTTGCTATTTTTTTGGCTGAAAAAATGCAATTTTCACGGAATAAGTTAGCCTTATTCAGTGTTAAAATATGCATTAAGGGTTTTCTCTTTTTTTATGGAATTTCCAGATATTGTATGATTCATTGTCTTTATGTTGGAAAGTCATTATTATTTGTACAGGTTATTCATTAGATATAGAAAGTTAAATCACCAAGGTATAAAGTGATTTATTCAAAATCATAATAGTTGTTACAAGTTTGTAGGTGAGTTTTGAATCTCAGTTTTAAAAGATCTTGATTCCCATTTTAGTATGATAATAATATGTTGCATTTCTGAGGACAGGAAAGGATGATTGATCAAAAATGTTGTATACACTTTTAAAAGTGAATTATTAGACATTCCTCATTTCTGCCTTTATTATGAAAAATTCATCTGAAGTGAATGGTAATTTACTTGGGTGTTCTAATTTAAATAAAGAAAGAAAATAAATTGTATTTTTTTTAATAAATAAGAACCTAATTTTTGCCTTATTATTAAAGCTAAGAAAATGTATTCAGTTTTGGAGCAAGGGCAATAATATTCTGTGCTAAATAAAAAGCTATTGACCCAGGGGCCCTTTTAGAAATATAATTAGTTTATTCTAAAAGAAACATTATGTTTGAGCCTGTAATTTATTTCAAGTTTTTTAATAGGAAAGCATTATTTAGAACTCTCAAGAAAATCAATATTGAAACACTTATGTACAGAGTAAAAATGGTGTATAATTATTGATGGTTATTTAATAGGGAGAAATATAACCATTATATGTATAGAGGTCTCACTCTCAATTAAGTATGCTCAAATTAAAAGATTCAGCTTCATTTACATCTTTGGCAAGTAGATTGTTCATTTGTTTGGGATTGGGACATACCTATAATTATTTTCTGAGGAAAATCTTAGCATTATCCATAGATATTTCCCCAGATGGTGTCTATTCCTGTTGGGTTTTGGTTAAATGTCTTTATTGTCAACACTAGAGTCCACCTACTTGATTTTTCATCAGTAACATAGAATACTGCATTTTATTCTTCAAAGATGTTATTACACAACTCATAGCTACTTAACCTTTGTGAATAGTTCATTTTTATAATTAACATTAAAGGAAAAGTATTTGAAGCTTAAAAAAATCTTTGAGGCCGGGCGCGGTGGCTCACGCCTGTAATCCTAGCACTCTGGGAGGCCGAGGCGGGCGGATTGCTCAAGGTCGGGAGTTCGAAACCAGCCTGAGCGAGACCCCGTCTCTACTAAAAATAGAAAGAAATTAATTGACCAACTAAAAGTATATATACAAAAAATTAGCCGGGCATGGTGGTGCATGCCTGTAGTCCCAGCTACTCGGGAGGCTGAGGCAGGAGGATCGCTTGAGCCCAGGAGTTTGAGGTTGTTGTGAGCTAGGCTGATGCCACGGCACTCACTCTAGCCTGGGCAACAAAAGTGAGACTCTGTCTCAAAAAAAAAAAATTAAAAAAAAAAAAAAATCTTTGAAAATTATTTGTAGTTCATTGCTCATTCTTGTTTCTTGGTGCTAATTCAAACGTTTTTCTTACATGACACACCTGAAGGACAGAGCATTCTCCAATTGGTAACTCTTTACTAGAATGTCTGGGAACCAGGAGGAGCCCCACCTGGACAGGACATAGCTAAATGTTGGGTGCACGTGTAGTTCCTACAAATGACCCTGATGTCTCTTGCTGGCATTTATACTTCTCTCAAAGTTCAGAAGTAATGAGACATAGTGATTACAATGACATAGGCTATAGTTTAACTTCAGAGAGAGCCTTGGTTTTCTCATCTCTACTGTGGGGATAAAAATAAAACAAAATTACAGGGTTATTTTGAAGAGTAAATAAATTAATTTATCTATTAATAAATTTACTAGCATAGGACATTGTATGTAGGAAGCACTCCACATTATCAATTATTATTATTTTATAGCTAATATTATTTTAAACTTTAGCATAGTTAAAACTATTTTCATTTAGAAACCAACCCTTTTACTGAACTCCTAGATCTTATCATAGCTTGAAATGAAGAATATAAGCAGAGTTAAATTTGCTTCTATGCTTATTATATAAAAGTTATTAAGGATATTATCAAAATTATAGTTTCTCCTTTATGAAAACTCATAGGAGAAACTTTGAACAACTTAATTAGGAACTTGCTTTCCTAATTACTCAAACAACTTAAAACATAATTTAAACTTTTCTAGCTGACTCATGGTTATTAACAATATCAATTATTTTGCTTGTTCTGTCCTGAAGCTTATTGAGATGCAAAGGGTAAGTGAGGCAACGTAACCTGACCAGAGTTAATAAAAACATTCCTATTGAGACAAAAGTTAGGAATAGATAAATGAAAATAATGTGATGTGATGGTCTGCAGGAAAACAGTCAAATGATTCTAATTTTATGATGTGTACAAAAATTCCTTTCATGGAAAATTTAGCGTGGCTGTGGTATTCTTATAACGTTTTAATTTGCTGTGATGCTTATTCAGGGCCACTGCATATGGCCGTGTTATGCTCTGTGCTACCACAGTTGGGCTATTAACAGAAGCCAGAAAGTAAGCAGCACCCCTTAAAATTGTGCAGCACACAATCGTCATGACTTTAAAAGTGGTCCTGTATTTATTATGCCCTGACATTATGTGTTTTATATAGATGACAGTCATCTAACAAAGTATGGAGGTTTTTGATGTAAAGTCATATTGGTGTTATATAGGTGCTTTTCTGTGGGAAATTTTAGTATTAGATAATATAACAATTGTTTATAAAGTATTCTTTTCAAAGTAAATCACTATTGTTTAAAAATATATTCCATTTCCATTTAAAAAGAACTAACATTAATTTACTTTAAAAAAAGTGAAAATTACATGTCTAAATATACTAGTGAATCACTGGAGAAAACCATGTTTCTTCATTGACATTATCTTAATTCCTTTTGAAAAGCAGATGATATAAAAATAAAATGAAATGACCTATAAATCTTTATAGATATGGGTGTTCTGAGATAATATGTATCCAGTTATGAAAATAACAATAAATAGCAATAGAGACAGACTTTTGTTTGCCATATTCACATGAAATATTCATATTGGTATTTCTTGGCCAACTGTGATTCTGTCAACCCCTCTGTAATGTGACAAATAGGAAATATACCATTTCTGAGAAAATATCATTAATCAAAAATAGTTGTAATTAAATGGAAAATATATGCGAAATTTGAATTGATTAGTAAATAATATTCTTATTCATATCTCTGAAATATTTTATTAAAAAATTCATGACCTTCTATTACATATCATTATAGCTATCTGACATATTGCATGGAGAATAGCCAGATTGTGGTTAAGCAAATAGTCTCACATGGCCTGTAACACTTTATTAATTCATAAATCATGAACTTTGAGTACCTTTTTATGGAGCTTCTAGGAGCATTGAGTCTCATACCAATAAGCAATTAATGACTTTTTAGTGACTAATTTCAAATACTAGCATGGATTGATGCTGTCATAAATATTTCATTCTTAGACATTGTGTGAAAATAGAGTGCTTTTTTGGTGGCATCAGTTAAATACTACATGTATTTTTAAATATGTATACCTACATATGTTTTACATGTTATCCATTCAGTGTGTCACAGTGGGCAGTTTAATGGTCTGAATGTTTAGTTTCTGATATTTTGCTTGAATGATAATTCTGGTTGGTGCTCTTATCTTTGGCAGGCGCTGTTGTCCTGTTCTTGCTGTTTTGTCTCATAATTTAAGGGAGCTATTGATTTACTCTCTCACTGGTTTGAATGTGTCTGGCATTATACATGCCAAATGATGCAAATTTTTCAGCTTTCCTGAAGTTAGTTGATAGATCACTGGAACCAACAAAGTCCCCCAGGTCTTTATACTGTCTTTCCAAGCTAAAGATGGAAGAATTTACAGCATACCAAGCAACTTGTGCCATCGTGGATACATTCGGTTGCTCAGGCACAAGGATAGCTCACCATTTTTCATTTTCTAAGTATCAGTTCCATTTTTTATTTCAAGGTAGACTCTAAACTCAGTCTTGTGGAAATTGTGTCTATGGTGTGAACATTTATGCAGTACTTCACAGCAGACTTGATAAGAAAGAGGAAATTATATCTGATTGAGCCACAAATTAAGGGAAAATCATTTTTCTTGGAATTATTATGAACATTATTCAGAGATTTTTCTGCCGGTAGTAAGGAAAAAATAAAACATATAGCTCTATCAAAAATAAGAAATGGGAAAATCTTGGATTTCCAAGGTAGAGAGAACTCATTAGATATGGAGTCAGGTACCTGAGTCCTGGGCCTAGCTTTGTCTCTAACTATTGATTGACTTTAGGAAAGACAGCTTGTTTGGTGCTTTTGAGTGTACTATATGCAACCTTAGCTCTAATGCTAAAAGTTATTACTTTTATAATTTATAAAACTCTTGTCATGTGGCAATTTCTGGTCATTACATATTATTGCATTTAATCTTCACAATGCAATTAAGGCTGTTTTGCAGGAGAAAAAGGATGTAAGAGAGGATAACTAACTTGCTCTGAATAACACTGCAAGTGTTATTCATGAGCATTCGAGTTTTGTAAACCTGGATTCAAATCTTGCTCCACTGGCCTGATGGATTAGACACAGTATTGAAATATACACTTCAAATTTATATCCACAAATGCATATTTGTTCTTTCAATGGCTGGTTCCACACTTTTCATATGGATATATTTAAATAAAACCGAAATTACACTCAAATTAAATCACTTATTGATGATTAGAAGCCATACATTTTAAGTCACCTGGCACAACATTAGCCACTGCTGCCTGGCTGCCACTGATATTTATTCATAGCCCAGGACAACTTTGGTCAGCAAGTGGTGACCAAGTGTACATGTCTTTTGTCTCAATGTTTAAGTTTATTCCTAAGTATTTTATTTTTTGATGCAATTGATACAGTTGTTAATGGGATTATTTTCTTAATTTCTTTTTTGGATTGCTGATTGTTAGTGTACAGAAATGGAACTTACTTTTGAATGTTGATTTTGTATCCTGTAACTTTGCTAAATTCATTTATTTTTTTCTAATGGTTATTTTTGTGGAAACTTCATGGTTTTCTACATACAAAGATCATATTATCATGAATAGAGATAACTTTACTTCTTCTTTACCAATTCAGCCACCTTTTATTTCTTATTCTTGCCTAATTACTCTGGCTAGGACTTCCAGTACAATGTTGAATAGGAATGGCAAGAGTGGGTATCCTTCACAGCATCCCATCTTTAACATATTTATGGTTTTAAAGTTTTTAATTCTTTACCTTGTTAGCTACATTTTTAGAGCTGAGCTTAGAATAAAATCCACAATAGTCTTATTGTTGGCTGCATTTTTCTTGTGATATATTAGTGTCTTTTCCTATCATTTATTGTTTGGTACACTTCTTCGTGGTTCTGATTTGTTTTTTTTCCCAGACTAAATAATCAACACAAGTTTAATAAGTATGAAATAGGTTCCTAGTAGTGTTCAAAGTGCTCTTTGCTAAGCTCAAGAAGCACATACTATTTTTCTATTTAGGAGAAGCTAATGAGTTATCATCAAGTCTTTCCTATCTTCATTTTCTATGGATTGAGCCATATGAAACTGCCAATATTTGATCTTTAAAATAACAGTGGCCCAGTACAAGAAGGGAGTGAGGTCTGTTGCTGGAAAACTCTCTGTCTTTGCTAACGGAGTCATGACTTCAATTCAGGATCGCTCTGGTTCTTAATATTGATGTCATGAGGTGTGTTTCCTGGAGAAATTCCTGCTCTTTAAATGAAGCAGCAACCACATCACAGGCCACGGTGAAGATCAGACAATTTTGCAGATTGTTTTGTTACTTTTTCACATGGCATATATACATTTCTTATTTTTAGTTTTTTTTTTTTTTTTTTTTTTAATTTTGATGTAGTAGAGGCTTTATTGTAATTTCTATTTGCGTTACTCCCTTCATGTGCTCTCCTTTTGGCACATCTGTGCGTGTCCTTGCTTTATGTTCCTGGAATCTTTAGTTCCATCAGCTGGGCCTGAAGACACTGGCTCCTCTCACCTCTCCTTAGACTGATAGGTTCTGTTTGCGGGAGGAGAGGTCTCCAGTTAACACATGGGCCACCAGATCATCTGATGCTAGATGGGCCTGCAGAAACGACATTCACCACACACATATTTCATTAGAAAGGGAGCAAAGAATAACAACAAAAGACCAAAAGTGACTGGTGTCTGATTTGACAGATTGCTTCATTTCTGCATATTAAGGCAATTTCAAAATAATGTTTAAAGTCATTTATCCCTTTGTAAATTGTTTATTTTGTATGATCTATAAATTTAAAAATATTTTTTAGTGAGTACTTTTGACCTATGCTTCCACATTGCCAAGGGAATTAATTTTATCTTTTGACAAGGTGTTTCTATTTTAATTTATAAGAAATGTAAGATGAGAATTCCCTGTGTTTATAAATCGATATAGTGTACAGAATTAAAATAGAATAAGGTACAAAAATAGCTACAGAAAATAGTTCAGTGTATGGGAAAATAGTAATTATAATTGGGTAGTTTTCTTAATATTTTTTATCTTAATCTTGGTTTGCAAAAATTATAGAATGTGTATAAATGAATAAAGAAAACTAATTTGGCTGTGTTTTAGACAGCATTAGAATATATTGTTCAGCACAACAAAATATATTTGAAATTTGATGAACCAAAAATATTGTTTCAAATGAATATTTTGTGAATCTTTCTTAAAAGCTCAAATTTGTAGGCTTCTAAATATAATAAACAGGTGTAGCAGGAAAAAAATAAAAATAGCAATATCATACAATCCAACCTAATACTTTTTTCTTACCTTAAAAGTCATCTTGTCCCTCCATTACCAGTGAACTGATATTTTCTAAACTCTCTTAAAATCACTTACCAACTTATTGTTTGTTTACCTTCCATAAGGGGAATTAACATCTTTGGAAATAAGTTTATTCCAAACTTATTGGAATAAGTTATGATGGTTAGTCAGACTGTGAGAAAGTTTTATAATTATATTTACCAAAAAATTATCTCTCTGTAATGTCAATTGTTGGAGTTCTAGTTATCTGATATATATATATATATACATATATATATATATATACACATATATATATATATGTAGTACTGATAACCTACCCTGAACTGAGTATTCTCTAAGGCATTAGAAAAACAATGGAAAAATTGATACAACCCCTGCCTTCATGGAGCTTGGGTGGGAGCACAGAAGATATTTGGTTAGGGAGAGAGTAGGGGGAGATGTTTTTGTTTCTAACTTATTTTCCCCAAATTATACTCTTTCAAACATTAGGCACAATGTTGACATGATGAATTTTAAGACAAATGAAAAGCTGTTAGAAATCAATATGAAAGCAAACCATGAAAAATATGAAAAGGGTAGTTAAAAACTGTCACTTTTTAATGTGGTCACCTTCCCATCCATCAACATCACTTATTCACCTTACCTGTCTTAACTCCAAGTTGCTCCCCTTAAGGTTAGAAATGAAAATACAAGTAAACACTATCCTTTGAATGTGCCAAAATAGATTTCATATAGCTACACCTCCCCTCCACTTTTTATTCTTTAGATTAAAAGATTTACACTTGCCAGAGTTTACTACCATAGATTTTGGAGTTATAAGACATGGGTTTGAAGCCTAGCATTTCTACTTACCAACACTGCAAATTTGAACCTCAATTTCCACATATGTAAAATGAAGATTAGAGCAGTTCTCACCAAATAGGGTTCTGTTACAGTCAAATGAGATAATAACTATAAGATTTTTAGTCAAGTGCCTAACTTAGTTCAATAAATGTTAACTGCTATGATGATGATGATGAAGATAATGGTAATGATGGCATTGTTTTAAGTTATTCCACAATCCTAGATCAGTCTCTAAGCTATCTAATGTTTGGATATACATTGCCTAAATTCTAATATAATTATGTTCTAAATATCCTTATTGATTAAGGTAAGCCAAGAGACACCTGTCATTCAAATGTTATCTGTACTTGTGTGACTCTGCTACCCAGCACATGTTCCAGTGTCTACTTTTCTTCTCTCCCATATTGGGACCATAGCTAAATTTTGGTTCTCTACCCTTGAGCTTTAGAATATAACTATTTATTTCTATAAAAATTTTAAAGGTAAAAAAGGGCTACAAATGCCAATAAAAATTTCTTTGTATACTCAAAGGTACTCACTTTGCAAAAAGATATGTAGAAAGTTTTATTTATTTAGTCATTTTTTTGTACATGTTTATTGAGTACCTATTGTGGGTCGGGCTGTATTCTTTTCTTTAGGAGTAGAACAGTGAGGAAATCAGACAAAAATCTCTGACTTTCTGGGGCATATGTTCTAGTGAGATAAATAATTAAATAAACATACATAATATATGTATATGTGTATATGATGATAAAAATGGCATGTGGGAGGTATATGTTAGGTAAAAATACTTGTTAATGAGAAGTAGCATAAAAGTTTTAAAGGGCATGATTTTATATAATGTAGCTAAGAAAGGTCCAACTGAGATGACTTTTTAAAAATTTTTAATAGATTTATAGGTACAAATGATTTTTGGTTACCCAGATGAAGTATATAATACCGATGTCTGGATTTTTAATGTACCCATCACCCAAGTAGCATACACTGCACCCAACAGATGTTTTTTCTTCCTTCACCCCCCTGCCACCTTTCCCTCTTCTGAATCTCCAATGTCTATTGTACCACTCTGTATGCCCTTGCATACCATAGCTTAGCTCCTGCTTACAAGTAAGAACGTGGTGTTTAGTTTTCCATTTCTGCATTACTTGACTTAGGATAATGACCTCCATTTCCATCCAAGGTGCTACAAAAGATATTATTTCATTCTTTTTTATAGCCAAGTAGTATTCTGTGGTGTATCTCACATTTTCTTTATTCATTCCTTGATTAATGGGCACTTAGGTTGATTATATGTCTTTGCAATTGTGAATTGTGCTGGGATAAACATATGATTGCAGGTGTCATTTTCAAACAATGACTTGTTTTCCTTTGTGTAGCTCGCCAGTAGTGGGATTGCTGGATCATATAGATCTACTTTTAGTTCTTTGAGAAATCTCCATATTGTTTTCTGTTGAGGTTGTACTAGTTTACATTCCTACTAACAGTGTATAAGCATTCCCTTTTTACTGCCTCCATGCCAACATCTATTGTTTTTTGACTTTTTAATAACAGATATTCTGACAGAGGTAAGGTGTTATTTTATTGTGTTTTAAATTTGCATTTTCCTGATGATTAGGGATATCAAACATTTTTTTCATATGTTTTTTGGCCATTTTGAGATGACTTTTGAGTAAATATATGAAAGAGTTCAAGAAGTAGACCATGTAGTTATTTAAGAGAAGAGCATTCTAGGCAGCTAGATCAGCAAGTACAAGAGCCATGAAGTCAGAGTAGCCTACTGTGATGGAGAAATGGCAAAGAGGTCACTGTGTCTCAAATGGAGGAGTAAGGAAGAGAGTAAAAGCAAAGAAAATCAGTGAGGTCACAGAAATCATAGGCCATTGTAAGGATTCTGGCTCATACTCTTAAGTGAAATGGATATCTGTTGTGGGTTTGTAAACAGAGGAGTGGCTCACTCTGACATATATTTTCACAAAATTACTCTGACTGCTGTGTTCGGTGAAGCCATATTAAGCAAAGTTCAGTCTAAGTTAATGATGTTTGTTTTAGTAACAAAAAAAAGAAAGGAGACATTTAAAGTATGAGAATTAGTCCAACAGAATCTTTTTGCTGGAGTAATTTCAACATATTAAAAAGGTATTCATTAAGTACCTTTCATAAGCCCATTTAATGCAAGACATTGCTTTCCTGATGGACCTGCCCTCAGCTGGCAGGAGCATGTTGGAGGCCTCGGAGGAAGAAGAGCACCTCTCCCCTCTGGACTTCCTGCACTCGGCCAATTTTTCCTTGGGTACCATTAATCAGAGGCTCAATAAGAAAGAAAGGAGCAAATTGAAGAATCTAAGAAAGAAACAACGAAGACATGAAAGATGGCTACAGAAGCAGGGTAAATACCCAGGAATGGGATTGCTGAATCAAATGACTTTGAATAATGAGATGAGTACAGATGATGACAATGAGTATGCAGAAGAAAAGGATAGCTACATCTGTGCAGTGTGTTTGGATGTTTATTTCAACCCTTACATGTGTTACCCTTGCCACCACATGTTCTGTGAGCCCTGCTTACGGACTCTGGCCAAAGACAATCCTGCAAGCACTCCTTGCCCATTATGTCGGTCAATTATTTCTAGAGTCTTTTTCCAGACAGGTAACTGTCCTCTTTCATTAACGTGATTGTCTGATTATTCTGACTGCCTCTTTGTTCTAGTTCTAAGGTACTTTATAAATTATAAAAAAGTTATTGAAAATAAAAAAAAAAGTACTGGAGGTACTGGAGCTAATAGGTAAATGACATCATCTCTTCCTTTTAAGGAACACATGATTTAACTCTAATATAACTTCAGTTTCATAATTGAAGGAAGAATACATCATATGGGAACTTGGAAGAAGAAACATTTATTTTAATCAGGAACCTGGGACAGATTTATAGATGGGATTACATTCTATTTGAGCCTTAAAGAAATAATAGAAAATCAGCAAGTTTAATGAATGGATTAATAAAAGGTGGTATATATACACCATGGAATACTATTCAGTCACAAAGAAGAATGAAACCCTGTAATTTGCAGCAACATGAATGGAACTGGAAATCATATTAGGTGAAATAAGTCAACACAGAAAGACAATGTTGCATGTTCTCACTCATATGCAGAAGCTAAAAATGTTGATCTTATGGAGGTAGAGAGTGGAATGATAGCTACCAGAGGCTGGGAAGGGTGTGTATGTTGGTGGGGAGAGGGTTGGGCGATGAAGAGAGTCTGGTTAATGGGTAGACACATACAGTTAGAAGGAATAAGTTCTAGTGTTTGATAACATAGTAGGCTGACTATAGTAAACAACAACATATTGAAGATTTTTAAATATCTAGAAGAGAAGATTTAAAGTGTTTCCAGTACAAAGGAATGACAGATGTTTGAGGTATTGGATAGATATCCTGATTTGATCATTACACATTGTATGCACATATCAAAATATCATGTGTACTATAAATTTGTTCAAATATTATGTATCGGTTTTTAAAAAATGGCATTTTTAAAAGGTGGTGGGACAGGCATTACAAGCCAAGTCACCAAAATGCCTTTTTATTGAAGGTTATGAAAACCTACAAATACTGTGAAACTGAGCTTCTTCCTTTCAAGGAACAATGTTCCATTTTACCAAACTACCCCTTTTTTTCCCTCCTTCTTCATGTAGCCTTTGCACTTTTAAAACAGTATGCAACATAATACTGAAAATATTTGCTGAATATTAACTTTTTGGAGAAAAACTCAAAGAATTCTCTTTGAATAACTTATCTGTATTTCTCTTGGACACAGAATAGGTATAGTAAGAGACAAATTATTGGGGTTGATGAAGGAAGAGGGCTTATTTTTTATACTGTTAATTTCCTTTCCTTTTTATTTCCTTTCTTTCTTAGCTCTCTGCCTTTGCTATTTTGTTTTTCTCTTCTGACCCAAGAATTCATTCCATGACCTAAAGACCTGAATATAATACCTAAATCTATATTATTATTTGTGTTTATAGCTGACTTTTTAATTCCTTTCTAAACATGGTAAACATTTTATAAATTCTCTAATTTAAAAAAAAATTGTGTGTGTTCTCAATTTTTTGTTCAATTATCCTAGATAGGAAAACGTTTCTCACCTTAGTTACAGATTACATACATTGTTGATACTTGGCTGAATATAGTTGGTTTTCAAGATGTGATTTACCTTTTGGTCTAACTTTTTCTTGTTTTAATGATTTCTGCTATGAATTCACAAAAATGCTATAAATTTGTTTTACCTTTATTATATTGCCATTCTTGAGTATATAATGTGAACTACAAGAGAAGGTTTGTTCATTTAGAGACTTCTAGAAGTGAGTATTCTACTTTTAAATATACTGGTTTAGGGTGGGAAATACCTAAATAAATTTTGAGATTATTCCTAGTTATGAAAAGAAACTGTTTAGGGATGACATTTGCACTTGAGAGCTGCTGCTGAAATGGGTTCATCTAGTTAACCTTCATTCAAATTGCCATCTTCTACCTTATCCTATGAAACAAGTGGTGAAGGAGAAAATGTTAATTAGAAAGCTTTTAAAGATTAATTTTTTTTCATTTTCAGAAAGTGAAGTGTTCACCACTTTCCATGTTAAATAAGGTTCCTCACTTGGCAACATAGGCTTTGCTGCAGTAATTGTGTACTCACAGCAAATACTTGATGGTGGAGAAGACAAGTGCAAAAAGCAATTTTTGCAATAGCCAACCAGAACAGCCTGTTCTGTTCCCAATAAATTAATGGATTTAACCTTGCAGCTGTAGCTGTGTTATTATGCAAATATTCTCTGAGTATTATGAAAGCCAACTGATTCTCTATAGAGAAAGTTGTTTCTTTCTTCCTAAGAATTCTAAGTGAGTAGATAATTGACACATTGTATAACCATGTTAAGTGTAGGAAAAAATATTTTCAGTAAATCGACTGAGTTTCATTTTATGTTCCAATGTTTTCAGCAATTTACTGAGGCTTGTACTTAGAACAATACTATTTAGCACAGCAAATTCCAATGTCCACAGACAATCTCCGAGAAAAGGATGGAATTGAAAGTATTTAATGACTCCTTATTTTATGTTTCTTTTAATTCAGGCAGAAATAAAAATTTTCTTTATTGTTATTCAAGTATAATGGTTTGCTCATGCTGAATGTCTTCAAAGAAATGTATTTGCATTCTGATTCATGATGGGCTAGAGAATTGTGACCTAATTAATTATTTGATCAAGTTGATAGCCACTTTGGTTTTTGAAGCTTATTTTAGATTTATACCACATGTAAAACACTTACAGTTGAAAGTTCACTCTTGGTAATTGACCAGTTGTGAAGATCACTCAAAGTGCTCTTCACTGGATTAAAGTTTCATGACTAGATGAAATCTTTAATGATTTAAAACTCTTTAAAATGGAAGTATAAGAGTGGGAACATTGGTGGCTTCATTATGGTAAGGCTTCAGTCAATAGATGGGAAGATGATAATCTTTGCAATTAGTTCAACTATTTTATATGACCAATTTGCATATGTTATTTTTGGTTTGATCATAGCCAGTATTCACTCTATGTGAGCTTTATATTATTGGGTCATATAAAATCAAGCATCTTCTAAATGTATTCTAAAATGTTTTGTAAATCATGATATATGCTAACATTAAGAATTATAATAGCTGCAGTTGTATAATTGATAGAGCAATAGATCTGAAATCTGAAGTCCTTCATCTTTGTATTTTGATTTTTTTTAACCTCTTAAAGTTCTTTTCTTAATCTATAAATAACAACATCTGAGTAGATTTAAGCGAGACTATTTATGTAGAAGAGTCTTATAAACTTTAAATCACAAGATCAGTGTATTATCCTTTAATGATATTTGCCTATATTTATGGTCATTATCTTTCAGCAAACATCTTTATTAACATTAACCTCATTAATAATTCTCACATGTGCATTCCAAACAAAATGTTTTGAAATTTTTGTAACTTAGTTTTACATGTTTTATCATGTAGTAAATCAACAAGAAAAAATATTTATAAAGACAATGAACTGAATTTAATAAGTATAACATTTCTATTACTTAAAAACACTGATATATAGAAATAGATTCACCAAAATTCTTGATTGATGGTACATACAGTCATCATTTATCGTGCATATCTTTTATCTAGCTAGATCCATCCATTCTTTTGTTCCTATATTATCCTGAATACTTCTGTACCCATTATTTTATTCAGCTTATATCTGTATAAATGCTTCTCTTCGGTTATATCTCTCTCCCTTTTCCTGGCCTTGCAATGACTGTATTATGAATTTAGCATTTATAATTTCTTTGATTTTATCCCTCAGGTTTTAATAGATTTTTTGTATCTTTAAACAATATTTTATTTAGTTTTACATGCTTTTGTACTTTAACATAATATTGATGTCCTTTCTGGGGACTTTTTAAAATTTTTATTTATGTATTTATTTTGAGACAGTCTTGCTCTGTTGCCTGGGCTAGAGTGCTGTGGCATCAGCCTAGCTCACAGCAACCTCAAACTCTTGAGCTCAAGCTATCCTCTTGCCTCAACCTCCTGAGTAGCTGGTACTACAAGCACTTACCACCAGGCCTGGCTATTTTTTTCTATTTTTAGTAGAGATTGGGTCTCACTCTTGCTCAGGTTGATCTCCAACTCCTGAGCTCAAGCGATACTCCTCCCTCAGCCTCCAAGAGTGCTAGGATACAGGTGTGAGCCACCATGCCTGGCCTGGGACTTTTTTTTTAATTCAAGGTTATATCATTATGTCATTCATACCATTGCATGTAGCTGTAGTTAATTAATTTTCACCACTGTATTATATTTCATTATATGATTATACTGTTATTGATTTACTTTTTAACCTGTCAATGGCATTTGGTATTTTTCCATTTTGTGTTTCTAATATAGGTAGTGCTTTATGAACATAATTATATACAGCTGATTCTTAATACTTATGGTAGTTATGCTCTATAAAGTTGAGAACACTGAATTAGTGAATAATACAGGGCTTGGTTCTTAAGAACTCTGGTCACAATATTCTTGTGAACCAATCAACACATAACTTTGTTTTATGTGTTTTTCTGATTAAAGACTTCTTATTTAATATATAGCTTTCATTCATTAACATTAAACTTATAGCCAACAGCACTATAATTTATGCCTGAATGAAGCTTATCTAACACACATCATAGCCTTCTTATGCTTAGGAACACTAGACAGACCTTCAGCACTGTCAGTGACCATTTTAGGTAACAATATCATTTTAAAAAGAAAACCCCAAAATGGAAAACACGTGGCACTTAATAGACTGCTATTTGTTTTTAATATGAGAGCTGAATCCAGAAGGCAGAACATTTCTTTGTTAACCTCAAGTGGGAATGTAGGATAACTTAAATTTTTTGCCACTCTGCACAGGCACACATGCAAACAATGGCAAAAGTGCAGCAAGTATTCATTTTGAGGTTACAAGTAAATTTTAGTGAGTAGGTGAATTCATAAATACAGCATGAATAATGAGGATCAATTGTATGTCTCTTAGTGCAGTACTTCTCAATACTAGCTTGCATAAGAATCAGTTAAAGAACTTGATAAAAGTCAGATTCTGGGGCCCCTTCTGCTGAGATATTTATTTAGGTCTGGAGTGGGCCTGAGAATTTGCACTTCTACCCCACTTTTGACTGATAAAGCCAGTTTATGAAATATGATTTGCAGAACTCTCCTAGTAAACAGGTATCGCATTTATCTAAGGTATATAATTCCTCACTGAAATTGCCAGCTCAAAGGTTATGCTAAATTACCAGGTCATATTTTATGTTTACCCTTAGCTTTACATATAGGATGCCAAATGTTTTCCCAAAGTGATTGTACAAATTTACATTCCACATCAGCAGTGTTATGATTGTTCCATGTTATTACTAGTATTTGATGTAATCAGACTTCTTAATTTATGGCAGCCATTTGATTTTTATTTGCATTTCACTAGTCACTGAAAAGGTTGATCACCTTTCCCTTATGTTTATTTGCCTTATACATTCATTTTGTATGATACGCCTGTGCAAATCTTTTGCCCATTGACCATTATTGGTGGACTAAGTTGTGTTAGTAAGTACATACAAGTTTAGAATAGTTATATCTCCTTAGCAGATTATATCTTTTGTCATTATATATTGACCCTCTTTATGTCTAGTAAATATTACTTGTCATATATTCTGAATTGACAGTTATTTCTGTTAGCATATCACAGACATTGATCAATATTTGTTGCTCTTGCACAGTCAGCTATTTATCACTGTAACTGCTATTTATTTAAAATTTATCTACTTTTATTCTGCTTTTAAGATAATTTATTTCTCTTTGCTATTTTGCAGTTTTACTGTGCTTTGTGTGGATATGAATTTCTGTTTATTTATATTGCTAGACTTCATTGAGCTTCCACAATCTTTGCATTGGTATCTTTGATCAGTTCTGAAAACTCCTCTTTACTTATCTCTTCTAACACTGCCTATGTCTTACTCTCTCTCACTTCTCCATCTATCACTCCAAGAGAGCTTTATTTGACTTTCTCTCTTCTTTTATGTCTTAACTTCTATTCTGCATATTCTATCTCCTTATCTCTGAGCTGTATTATGGATAATTTCTTCATATATATTTTCTAGTTCACTGACTCCCCTTCAACTTTGTCTAAATTTTTATTGAAACTTCGAAGTTTAAAATTTAAGTATCATATATTTAGTTCTAGAATTTCTATTGGTATTTTTTTGCAAATATGCTGATGCATAATAGAATTTTTTGTTTTTTATATTTTTTACAATTATTTTTTGTATATATTTATGGAGTACAAGTGCAATTTTGCTACATTGATATATTGCATTGCACTAAAGTTATGGCCTTTAGCACATACATCACTGAAGCAAAGCACATTGTACCCAGAAACAACTTCCCATCATCCACCCTCCTCCAACCACCGCCCACCCCTCCAAGTCTCCATTGTCCATCATTCCACACTCTACTTCCATATGTACACATAATTTAGCTCCTCCTTCTAAGTGAGAACATGCGTTACTTGCTTTTCCATGTTTGAGTTGTTTCACTTAAAATAATGGCCTCCAGTTCCATCCATGTTGCTGCAAAGGACATAATTTCATTCTTTCTATGGCTGAATAATATTTCATTGTGCATATATACCACATTTTCTTTATCCAATCCTCCATTGATAGACACTTAGATTGATTCCATATCTTTGCTATTGTGAATAATGCTGCGATAAACATACCAGTGCCAGTATCATTTTTGTATGTTAATTTCTTTTACTTTGGGTAGATATACCCTAGTGGGATTGCTGGATTGAAAGGTACTTTTATTTTTAATTCTTTTTATTTTAATTTTAGAATATTATGGGGGTACAAATATTTTGGTTACATATAATGCCTTTGCCTCGTCCAAGCCAGAGCTACAAGTGTACTCTTACCCCTTTATATTCTGGATCTGATGACTCCAACATTAAATGACATATAGACTCACATTTGTGGCTCATATTATATTTCTATTGAATAGTGCTACTATAGCAATTTAACAACCTTCTTGGACCATGAGGTAAAGGAAGGAGATAGAAGGACTCTGGGAACCTGTGACCAAGGACCTGGTCTAAATTAACTCCCTTGGACTGGACTTCTTTTATTTGATATAGAATCTTCTCTCATATAGGGGAGAAGCAGATGTAGGATAGGACAGACAATAAATGTATAAATACATATTGAACTAGTAAACTATCAAGTTTGTAGTGAATGCTATGAAACATAAAGCAAGGTGAGGTGATAGAGAATAACTGGAGAGATAAATGGATGTTTATGACAAATTACTAAGGGAAGGTCTCTCTGGTGAAGGGAAATTTTTGTAGAAATCTGAATTAAGAGAGGTTGATGTCACATGACTATCTGGAGGAGAGTATTTTAAGAAGGTAGAATAGCTTGCACAATGAAGAAGTAGGGAAAAGTAGACTCTCTAGTAGAAGTGCTAGAAGTGTAAATTGTAACAGTTCTTGAGAAAGCATTCTAGAAGCAATTATTGAAACTAAAAATACATAAACTTTTGCTCCACTTTCCTACCTCGGGGACTCTATCACATAGGGAAATGGAAGTCAGTATATTGATATGTATTATACATGTGTACTGATGGTTATTGTGGCAGTGTTTTTAATGACAAAAGTGTGTTAATAAAGTATATGTCTATTATGGAAGTGTGTGGCAGAACATATTAATATACTACATCATGTAATATTATATTACCCCCAAAACATGAAATATAGTCCTAATGATTGATATAAGAGATTTCCATGAGGCATTTTTGAGGAAGAAATTAAAGATGTAGAAAACTGTGTATATTATAATCCCATTTAAAGAAAACAATTAATTCCTAAAAATGAATAAGTATATAAATACAAAAATAAATATATATTTAATTTTATCACCAGAGAGAAAAACATGGGGTTTATATATTGGCTTTTTGACACGAATCATTTGTGGTGTGAGGAACAATCTAACAATACAAAAGAAAAGAAAATATAACACTCCTCAGACTCTCATGGTATGCACACATTTTTAAGCTTTGTCAGATTGTATATACAACATAAACACAGATAACAACATTCTTTTATTATGTCTCAATCTTCACAAAATATAGTTCTTGGTCATAACAAAAAAATAAAATAAAAAAAATTTGCTAGTTCACATGTATATATTGGAATTTAATAATCTTAAAATCAACATCCAAAAAAACCAAAACAAAAGCAAATTCTACAAGAAAAAATCCTACTAACACCACCAAAAATAAAATCCTTTGTCCACTTTAGAGGAAACAAAGTAACAAAACATTTTATCAATAGCCCTCGTTTTAAGGAAGGATTTGGAATAATAAAAAAGTAACAAAAACAATATATTTCAAAATATGATATTTTGTGATGAATATAAATAAGCTGTACTGAAAGAAAATATAGAGCCTTAGATATTTATTTTTAAAGTGACAAAAAACGAGTAATAGGTGAGGGATGAAAAACTACCAACTACCATTGTGGTGCAATGTGCACTGCTCTGGTGATGAGTATACCAAAGGCCCAGACTCTACCACTATACAATATGTCCATATAATGGAATTAAACTTGTATCCCCTAAATCTATTAAAATAAAGAAAACAAATTTTGAAAGACAGAAAATAAGTAATCTTGGTATTCTAAGTAATAATGAATTAGAATAAGTACAATAAAAAATAAAGTATAAATAATTGATAAAGATAAAACTAAAATTCACTAAATAGAAAACTACATGTATAGAAAGGACAGATATAATCAAACTTGAAAATATTAAATCAGAAAATATCTAATAGGCTCTATTAAAAAATAAGGCACAAAATGAAAATATGAAGTCAGGCCATAAAAGGAGCAAAAAATATAGTACAAGTCTTAAAATAGTTACTATATTATGCTAGATATTTTAATAATGGTAAGTTGAAATTCAGAGAAATTACAAAAATATGTAATGAAATGTTAGTAAGTCAAAAGATATCGAACCAAAAACAAGTTTAGCAATGTGAACTAAAACATAATCTTATGGCTCCCCGTACCACCTGACTGCATGTACCCCATCTTGGCCAACGGGATATCCTAAAATTAAATTGCCTGCCAAGAGGAGAGAGGTCAGACATACCTCATTATGTCACCCTCCCTTTTTGGAGATATCCTTTATAACCTATCAACAGGCCTAAGGTATGCAAGACAATCCTGCAGGTCCTCAATTTATACAACGAATACATGTCTGGTGGCTTGTCTCTGATTACCAGATGTCCTTAAAACCTTCCAAGCCTTTAGACAAAGCTTCATGTCTTTTACCAATTACAAGTCAAATAATCTTTGAACCCACCTAGAACCTGTAAGTCCCCATCTCAAAAGATGGCCCACCTTTCAGGCCAAACCACCATATGCCTTCCATGTATTGATTTATAAGACTTTACCTGTAACCCCTGTCTCCCTGAAATGTATAAAATCAAACTGTAACCCAACCACAGCAAGTCCACTGCTCAAGGCTTCTTGAGCATGGTTCTGGGTCATGGTCCTCAAATTTGGCTCAGAATAAATTATTTTACAGACTTTGTTTTTTTTTTTTTTATCCGTGACAGTAGGGTATGTTCCAGTAATGGAAGAATAAATTTATATTGGAAAATTAGAAATATGTCAGTATAGTCTACTATAACATCAAATTAACATATAGAACACATAGGAATTTATGTATAGAAGTTGGGAGGCATTTGAGAAAACATATAAACACTCTGGAATTTAAAAATTTAATATGAATCAAGAAAAGCTACCTAAATATGATTAAGGCTTTCTTTAAAAATTAGCATGAACATCATTATTCTAGCTAAATATTAAAGCATTTGCTATTGTGATGGGGAGGACCAAGATATGAAGGTCAACCATCACTTTTATTTCATGTTTTTTTTTTAATATTGTTGCTCATGCAATCACCACATATACAAAAAAATATGTAGTATTAAAAGTGGGGAAGATAAAACAATTATTTGCAGATGACTCAATTGAATGATGGCAAAACTAAAAATCTGTTAGAACTGGTAAACACAAAAGGTAAATAGATTCAGGGGAAAATATTAAAAAATCTATACATTTTCTTTTTTATCATCATGATCACTTAAGAATTACAATGGAAAATAAAAATCTCATTTTTAGTAATAAAAAAACTTATAAAACCCATAAAAACAAATTTCACATAAATGGCCCAGGATCATGAAATTCACTTTAAAATATAATTAAAGGATAGAAAATTATTTGAATAATTATAAATGCTTGACTGGTCAAGTGATATAATACTAAAATTAAAATCATTGTCCAATTATTATAGTGTTATATGATCCCAATTTTTATATATATATATATATATATTTTTAATTTCAGGATATTGTGAGGGTACAAACATTTTAGTTACATTTTATATCATTACCTCTCCCTAGGAGGCGTTAAAGGCATGCCCTTCCCCCCACCCCAATGCACACCGTGTCCTATAGTTGTGAGTTTACCTCCCCAACCCCCCATCCCTGAAAAAATTTACTACCATGTGAGCACCATTGTGTTAATCAGTCAGTACCAATTTGATGGCGAGTACAAGTGGAGCCTATTCTTCTGATCTTGTGTTACCTCACTTCAGATAATGGCCTCAAGCTCAATCCAGGAAAATATAAGAGGTGCCAGATCACTGTTGTTTCTTATAATTGAGTAAAATATTCCATTATATACATATACCAAATTTTAATAACCACTCATGAATTGACGGTCATTTAGGTTGTTTCCACATTGTTGTAATAGTGAATTGTGCTGCCATAGTGCTACCTCTGTGGGATAGAATTTGGAGATACCTCAAAGAACTAAAAATAGAAATATCATTCAATCCAGCAATAGCACTATTACGCATCTACCCAAAAAAGCAAAAGTCATTCTATGATAAAAACATCTGCACCTGAATGATACCAATTTTTGAACTTAAGAAAGGAATGAGAGGACATATCGGATTGTTTAGACTAGTTTCATAACGATATCAGAAAAGGTCTGCTACTTCTGCTTCATATAGATTTTTATTGTTTGAGTTGTTTCAATGGGTTTTTCATTTTTGTCAAAATACAGAAGAAATTTGTTAAGTATTTGTGGGCTTTGGAAACAGATTCCATATTTGTCCATGTTTGTTGTGTTATTTACTAGCTGAATTTCCTTGGCAAACTCACTTACCTATATAAACATCAATTTCTTCATCCTTAAAGTGGGAATAATAATGGCTATTACCTCCAGGGTGTTGATGAGATATTAAGAAAGATACGAGCATAAATAGTTTAGCTGAGTGTACACACTTAGTAAGTGGAAGCCATTCTATCTTTCATAAAAGGGTCCTTATTCTGATAATGCTTCCTGCTCAACCTGTTTATGTCTATTTAATAGTTAGTTCTGTAGAAAAAAGGACATTGGGTCTTAAAGCCATGGAGCACTGAACTTGGGCAGTTTAAATGCAGAGTTGGCATAATGCTACATAAATAATAATGTTTTTAAAAATGGTTGATGACCAAGCTGTTATTTAGTTCATTTTCACAAATTTTTATTATAGGCAGCCTGACAAATTTACATCTGTGACCACTTGTAAAATACTTGTTAAAATAATCAAGATGTCAGAGTTGAAATGTTATTTCTTGACTTGCGTGAGGTTCTATGATTTGTTATTGAAAATAATTTATCTAAAATAAATTATATTCCTGCTTACATCTAGAAATTTCTTTAGGGAAAAGATACAATATCTCTTAGTAACTCCTGGTTCAAAATGGTTTATTGAAATATGTACTTATAATCATGATTCTTATCTTTGAAAAGTAAGGAAATTGAGGGGACTCAATCTTCAGGGCATGGTCATCAGCTATGGGCATATTTGACTTCATCAATTGATAGAGTGTTTTTGTTCGTTTCAAAATGTCTTGTTCTTGATGCACACTAAAAACTTAAGAAAATAACCAGGAATTTTGTAAAAAAAAATAAGTAATAATTAAAAAACACTTTTTAGAAATTCCTTTTACAATTTCTCAAAGTGTCGAAACTTTTGTTTCCTCTCAGTAGATTTAAATATGCTTTTGTTTATATCATCAGCAATGGATATTTAGTCTTAAAGTTAATTTTCACATTTGAAAGTACTTCAACATTTGAAAAGAATATGTTTCCTTTTGTAATTCAAGTTTCCAAATGTAAAGTGAAGTCATGGATGTGGAGAGCTCTGTAGTGGCTGAGACATGTGATAATTTTTTGCCCTGTGCCTTCTCCTGTTTCGTTCCCCAAGCGTGTCGCAGTGTCTCTTATCACAAGGAAGCTCAGCCCCATTTGGAATTACACTACTTTAAGTATATTTGTTTTTGCTTCTTATTGCTTTTTTTTGTTTTGTTTTGTTTTTCCAGTTGTCTGAAAACAAAGATTCTGAAAGAGCTCTTTATTTTGGCTAAAGAATTAAACAGTTTGATATTTTACTTCACTACCATTTTATAAAAAAAGTATAATTTTTATAGTTAATCTCATTTTCTTTAATTTATTTTAAATTTGGAAGTCCAAGATAAAATGAAAATCTCTGCTTTTGTATATTTTGTGTCATGTTCAAATTTGTTTCTCAGTCTTAAAAGTACATAATGACATGCTGCTTTGAAAATAGTATGATGATGTTACATGAATTTTGGTCATGAGATCAAAAGAAAAGATTGATAAACTGCAAAAAGATCATTCATTTATTGAAGGAATATATTTTAAATCCCAAGATTAGATGCTGTAATTACACTCGTAAGGGAAAACAGACATAGAACCCACATATCTACCTTTGTGGATGTGGATTTTTAATGGAGATGCAAATATTGATCAGGTTCCCTGCAAGTCCAAAGATTGGTAGGACTTAACATGTGAGAAGAGGAAAGTATATTCCAGGCAAAGGGAACAAAGTGTTCAAATATTGTGAGGAAAGGAGAGAGTAAGTAGAGGACACTAAGGCACTGGGGTAATGAGTAAACTGATCAGGAAATGAAAGGGGAGTCAGGAGAGATTTGAGACAGGTAAAGGGGCCAGACCATCTTGCTAAAAATTAAAAGCCCGACAGGACAACCGATACCTGCAACAAAGGACTAACTGTTGAATTCCTTTTCTTTGTCAATAACATCTACCCATAATCAGTTAAGTATTATCTGGGGTTTGTGTGTATACACAGCACACAAACAAACACACACACACACCCTTATTCACATGCACATTCACATACACTGCTACATGTAAAAATTTAAAAACATACCTTGTTAATTATGCTAATAATTAAGGATATAATTATTTTATGAGATATAAATTTAAATAGACTTTAATTCATTCCTTTTTCTCTCTTAGAAACATAACAAGAATTTTAGCTAGCCAGTTCATAATGAACTCAAACCTCACTTTTTATATTAAAATTTAACTACCTCTCCATGATACCAATAATATGATTATACTTTGAGTACCATGGCAGAATATTAAATTAATTTATCTCATTTTTAAATTAATGACTAATTTAAATTGAAATATTGGCCACAATTAATTTGTATAGCCCATAAAGAAATGCTGGACATCTTACCAACTTGCATTTGAATAAGCTCTTTTGTTACTGAACACAAGAATTCCATACTTATTAGGAGCAGGACTTACCAGGGGTTGGGGCTTCAGAATGCTTTCCATCTCCTATGTAATGATCCCCATTTCCTTTTAAAAATAGTTCCTCTTTGTTCTTCTTTTCATTATTAAATGTAGCCTATTTGTAGGATGTTCCAGTTCTAAAACTGAAGACAATTATCTTGATAATTAGGCATACCCCTGTTTGCAATTGTAGACCATTTAATTCTCCCAGAATCAGTTTATTAATTTTGTTCTGGGTAAAAATTAGAAGCATCATCACTAATCTCAATACATCATTATGCTGTATATGGTCCAAAGTTTAAATATTTACTCACTGAGTTGATTTTTACATTATCAGGGGAAAGCACAGTTAATAGGATAAGTACCTATGGCAGTATTAAAGCAAATTTAATGAGTATACTCATGATATTTAGAAATCTTAATCATACTGTTTGTTTCCTTTATCATGTGCAGACCTGAGAAATCATTTTCTATTTTAAATTCTGTGTTTTATCATTGTAAAAACAAACATTAAAAACAAATATTAAATTTTAATTATCTTATATATTCAGTTTGTTCTGGTATGTCTAGTTGGGTTAGACTCAGAAATAAGCCTAATGTTCACTTAAATAAAAAAAATCCAAGATAAATAAAAATTGTATCAGAGCTAAGAATGCCTAACTGAACCTATTATAACCACATTATTTTCTTTAGCTTTAGTATGATATGTTTCAAAACTGTTATAAATATCAGGATAATCTAAGAAGGAAAGGAAACTAATTTAAAAACTACAAAAAAGTATCAAGTACTATACAGACTTTAGTTCCTTTATATAATAATATGTGTGTGTGTATGTATATATATACATATACACATGTATGTATATATACATATATATAAACTAATTTGGAAGTTCATGAACCTTTCCCTGATAATATAAAAGAGAAGAATGAGAAGAATATAAATAACTTTTACAAAAGAAAATGTTACTTCAACTTGACAATTTTTAATCTTGCTTTAATACTAGAGACTAATATTCATCACACAGTACATGCAATTTAAAGTGAAAATGAGAATCCATTTTTTCACAGCTAGCTATAGAGTGTACAATACTTAGAATGTTTAAAATAGCTTAGGTTTTTAAGATTGTATTAAGAAAAGTTTTAAAAGAAACATTTAGATTCATTTTATTTTTAATTTAATTTTTATTAGGTTTCAATGTATTATGTTTAGGGAATATATAGGCTTCATTTTTTCCCTTATTCTCTCATCTGCAGATACTTATTAAAAAAGGTTTGACATTTTAGCCAATATTTTTCATGTTAAAATCATACATCCTTCTTACTTCTTTGTGTATACTAGATTCACATTTTTCTCTCTAGTAATAAAATCTTGAAATTAAAAGTGATACTACTTACACAATGATATAACCCATGTACTTCATGCTTTTAGAATTTGTAGAGATTCATGTGGAGTAACTAATATGTATTGCTTTTACTTGATCAATAGAAATTGTAGATTAACTGTTAAATACAATTGAATGGATAATAAAAATTATTAAAACAATAAGTAGTCATAAACCTTCTCAAATTGAGTTTACAAATATATGTCATTTATAAGTTTAGTTCATTTATTTATTGAAATTATTCTCACAGGTGTCTTAATCTTTTTACAAAATTGAATTTAAGTTTTGTAAGCCAGTTTGAGTAATTGCATGCAGTCATGATGAATATAATTGAATTTGTTTGAAACATTCAGACTTTTCAGTTATTCCAAACATCCTGGCCTAGGTTAGTGAGTTATTTTTATAGTTATTTAAGTAAACTGTAATCAAGTTAATCAGTATTTGATGTTTTTAATATTTTTCTCTGACTAATATCACAGTTTATGGACGAGAAACACTATCCTTCATGATTGTGTTCTGGAACCTATAGATGGTAGCTGGGCATATGACAGACATTTGTTGATTAAACGTGTCTGGCTCATCCTAAAACTAATCAGCACCCTCCTTTCTCAGGGCCTTTTGTAATTGTTCATTCTTCTGCCTGCATTGCACTACCCCTTATATCTTTATGAATTGTATTCTCCCCTTCTTCAGGTACCTGTGCTTCCCTTAACCCTTTGCATTAAAAAGTGACCCACACCCCTACTCAAAACACCGTATCCCTCTTACCCTACTGTTTTGCTAGCACTCAGCACATTGGCATATCAAATGTTTGCTTGTTTATCTGTGTGTTTCACCTGATTGGATTTACAGTTGATGTGCTTACAAAATACTAGAGGATCTGCTACTGAAAACATGTATACAACTAATGGGATAGAAGGAGCCATTCACAGGAGTGTTCTGGTAAATGTTAACAGTTGGCTTTCTGGGGAGAAGGACGCAGGCATAAGGTGCAATACAATAATTAGGAAGTGATGAGATTTGAGTATGTTTTACCTTTGTTTCTGATATAATTTCTTTAATTTTGTTTATGTGAATATAATTTTATATGTGCATTAATTTTAATAACAGGGTTGTTTAACAGCTAGTTTGTAAAACTCCTGAAAATTGAACTATTGGCTTTCGTAAGCCGGTATGAGCCAGCTCCTGCTACTGAGTCCTGGCTCCATCATTGATAAACTCTCCTGTCTTGGATAAGCCATTTAGCTTCTTTGTTCTTTGGTTTATTCATTTGTAAAACGGGCCTAATGATAGTCTCCAGCTCAATGGGCAATTATGAAGATAAAGCAAATAATAATTTAAAGCTATTAGACCTGATACATAAGTAAGCAGTTAGTAAATTTTAGTTATTATTATTTGAATTATGTGATTAATATTAAAATTAATATAGAAAATATAATAATCATTCTATCAGTCACATAGACCAAAGCAAATATGAGAGACACTGTAAAGAGTCTCCAATACCCCAAATAGTTATTGTAAACATTAAATGAGTTAATGCACACAAAGTTTTTTTTAACATATCTAGTAGATGGAAAGTGGTCTTTTCTATTGACTATTATGATTATTCCCAATAAGAAATGTAGAAAACTAAGTAAACTAAGAAATTCCAATACATATTTAAATAAATGAGAAGTCATTTTATGTTTCTATATGGGAAGACTATATGTTATGTACTGATGAAACTTTACAAATTAATTTAAAAATTTAATGCAGTTAAAATAAAAATAGCAATGGTATTTTTTTTTTAGAGAGAGACTAGAAAAATAAACTTGTTGTGAGGATAAAGAGAAGTGACAAGGAGACATTTTCTTTAGTAGAACTTAAAATATGTTTTTTCCTTACTCTATAAATGGTCACTGGAGACAGTGTTTTGTGGGGCAGAAAAATTAATTTTGGAGTTTGGACAAGGCACTCACTTGCAGTTTGACCTTCATCAAGACAGTTAATATGTTATCTTCAGAATCTTCATCTGTGAACAGGTTACAACGCCAACAAAAACAAAAATCTGTGTCATAGAGTGGTTAGAAGGACACCTTGATGATAACAGATACAAAAATAACTTATGAGTGGCAAAGCAATAATAGACTGTGCAATTATTAACATGAAAAATGAAAACAATAAGTATACAGTTTATTTTTTGTTAATTATGATCTTGTTTTATTTCTCTTTCATGATCTGTACATTCTGCTCATCTGTATTATTTAGTACTCTTTCCAATCATGCTGCATCTTATGCTCACTCTGCCTTGATATTTTTGTTATGCTTTTCCTGATACCTGGATTTTCTATTATCTCTGTTAATTTAAATAGTTCTTAGCCTTCAAGATTCATAAAAATACCAATTGTTCCATAACCTACTCTTTAAATTCCATACTCCCACCTTCTTTATCAATTGGAGCAATCTCTGTCTTCTGCCTGTCATGGATCTTCTCCTTTTTTCCTTATTAATTATCCCATTCAGCCTCTGAATCTCTTGGCTCCAGAGTAGTCTGTGAATCAGCAGTAGGAACATCACCAGGGAGCTGGTTAGAAATGCAGAATCCCTGCCATACCCGAGATCAAGATCACCAGGTGATTCCTATTTATATTAAAATTTGAGAGGCATCATTCCAATTAATGGTAAATTCCTTGAGTGTGGGGACTTGGTGAAGGGAGAGATACTCTATCTTATCTCAGTACCCTCTATAAGGCCTGAGATCATTCAGTGCTTTGCACATAGAAAGTATTCAGTTAAAGGGTGTTAAATTGAATTGAATTTTACTTTCAGTATTTCAAAGCCAGGAAAATCCAGTTTAGGAAAACTCAAATGTTAGGAAAGGATGTTCTAAAGGCAGAGCAAGAAGAAAGCTATTCATTATTGATGCTACTCACATGAACTAATCAATATTTCTTGGTCATCAACTACTACTGTACTTTTTCATGCATAAAATATTAGTATAGATCCTTGATCTTGTAAAAAAAAAAGATCTTGTGTCTAACCTTCACCTTCAAAGAATTCATTTAGATAACTGAATCAAAATGTGGTTGCTTTGTCATTCTTGTAAATATTTAATATATGATATTAGAAGTCATGAGAGAACTTTAAGGCATTGTGCATCCAAAAATGATGGGTAAATATCAAGATGTGATTTAATTAAATTATTTAAATAGATCAATTTATTATTTGTCTTGATCTTCTGAGAAATAGTGAGTAAAGCCATGAGCAACAATTTCTTATTTACAATTAAAATAGGATGATCACATACTGTATTTTATTTTCCAATGTATGATTTTTCAATCAATGGCCATATTTTCTTTTACATATTTAATTTACAAGATATTGTATATCTAGAAATTCATCAAAAATTTAAAAGAGTTATGAGCACCATTAACTAACATTCCCCTGCCTATATATACTGTTGTTGTGGATTTGAAAAGCACATCTTAATTGTAGATGGTTTCTTTCCATTGCCTAGAAAGTTGCAAGTTTTCTTCTCCCTGCTATCAGTTGATATATGCTTAGGGAACAGAAACTAATTTAACATTAGTCTAAGCAAAGTGTAATTAGGAAGGCTAATCTGCTAAAAAACACCCCCAGCAAAATTCCTTTTGTTTGTAATACCATTTTAATGGAAATGGCATTTTTATGAAATGCAAGTGACAAAGACTTGAAGGATGCCCATGAGCTTTTTATTTAATTTTGTGTTCCCTAATTTGTTAATAAAGGGATAGAATAGGAGCAATCAACGTCTACCATTTTGGATATAGAATAGATTTTTAAAGTAGAATTTGTAATATAAATGTTCAATTTTACTTAAAATAATTTCTTAAAATAACAAACCTATACCCTAATTGATCAGCTTCCGTATCCCTTGCCTCTCCAGAGTAATCTGTGAATCAGCAGTAGGGACATCCCCAGGGAGCTTGTTAGAAATGCCGAATCCCAGGCCATACTCCAGACCAAGATCCCCAGGTGTGTGTGTGTGAAGCGTGGGTGGGGGGCTTGAAAACCATAAATAGACGGGTGGCTTTGGGAATTATCTCATGTTTTTCATCACTGCCCCTTTCCATTAATGTTGATAATTGAAATGGGCTTTCCCCATGTGACTTTCCTTTTGTTTTGTTTTCTTTTAAGAATAGCCATTCTTAGTTTAGGATTTGGGTACTAAGGAAAATTTAAAGAGATCAATAAGTGTATTAAAAAACTACAGACATATCTCAGAGATATTGTGTGTTTGGTTTTAAATCACTACAATAAATCAAATACCATAATTAGCAAGTCACACAAATTTTTTTTGGTTCACAGTGCATATCAAAGTTATGTTTAACTGTACTGTGGTCTCTTAAGTGTGCAATAGCATTATGTCTAGAAAAATAATGTATATAACTTAATTAAAAATTACTTTATTGTTAAAAGATGCTAACAGTCATCTTCAGCAAGTCATAATCTTTTCACTGGTGGAGGGTCTTGCCCTGATGCTGGTGTCTACTGCCTGATCAGAGTGGTGGTTGCTGAAGGTTGAGGTGACTGTAGCAATTTCTGAAAATAAGACAAAGATGAAGTTTGCTACATTGATAAAGACACTACCTTTCATAAAATATTTCTCTGTAGCATGCAATGCTGTTTGCTAGAATTTTACTCACAATAGACTTTTTTTGCAGAATTGGAGTCAATCTTCTCAAATACTACTTTACATCCTTTGTCATCCTGTCAACAATTTTCTCAGCATCTTCAACAGGAGTAGATTCCATCTCAATTCTTAAAGGCCTTAGGATTTTTGGAATGGTAAATGAATGTTGGCTTCATTTTAAATTTACCAGATGCATTAGCCCCTAACAAGAAAGCTAGCCTGTCCTTTGAAACTTTGAAGCCAGGCATTGACTTCTTCCTCTCTAGCTATGGAAGACATAGATGGCATCTTTTTCTAATATAAGGCTATTTGCCTACATTGAAAATCTGTTTTTTTAGTGTAGTCGCCTTCATCAATCATCTTAGTTAGATCTTCTGAATAAATTGCTACAACTTCTACATTAGCAGTTGCTGCTTCACCTTGCACTTTTATGTTACAGAGATGGCTTCTTTTCTTAAAGCTTGTAAAGCAACCTCTGCTACTTTCAAACTTTCTTTTGCAGGTTCTCACCTCTCTCAGCTTTCAGAGAATTAAAGGGAGTTAGGGCCTAGCTCTAGATTAGACTTTGGTTTAAAGAAAAGGTGTGGTTGGTTTGATCTTTCATCCAGACCAGTAAAACTTTTCCGTAACAAAAATAAGGCTGTTTCACTTTCTTATCATTGGTGTCTTTACTGCAGTAGCACTGTTAATTGCCTTCAAGAACTTTTCCTTTGTATTCATAATGTGTCTAACTGGTGCAAAAGGCACAGCTTTTACTCTGTCTCAGCTTTCAAAATGTCTTCCTCACTAAACTTAATCATTTCTAGCTTTTGATTTAAAGTAAGAGACATGCTACTCTTCTTGCATTTGAATACTTAGAGGTCATTGTAGGGTTATTAATTGGCTTAATTTCAACATTATTCTGTTTCAGGGAATGGAGAGGGCTGAGAAGACGAGAGAGATGGGGGTACAGCCAGTTGGTGTAGCTGTCAGAAAACACACAATATTTATTGATTAAGTTTGTTGTACTGTATGGGCATAGTGTATGTTGCCCCAAAACTATTATATAATAATAACATCAAAGATCATGATAACCAATCACTATAGCAGATATATTACTGAAAAAGTTTGAAATATTGTGAAAATACCAAAATGTGACACACAGACATGAGGTGAGCATATGCTAGAAAAATGGCCCTGATAGACATGTTTGATGCAGGGTTGCCACAGATCTTCAATGTGCAAAAAACACAGTATCTGTGAAGTGCAATAAAATGAGATATGCCTGTATTGTTGATACCACAATTTATGAGTTCTTAGTTTATGCCAGAAACTATACTAAGTATTTTAGGGTTTTTTTGTTAAAAAATTGATTCTATAACCACCATGTGAGAATGATACTCTTGTCCTCATTTCATAGATTATGAAACGTACCCTCAGGAAAGTTCAGTGACAACTAGTAAAGAAACAAGTTGAGATTTAATTCCCTACCACCATAGAGCCAATTTTAGTATTCTTAACAAATAGGGTATAATACCTCACTAAAAATACTTGTTTATTAATTTTATTTTAGAAACCACAGTGACAGAGTAACAGCTACAAAATTTACCATTTTTTGTTTGAGTTGTATCTGAAATGAACTTTGGACTCTAATTTTGGTATCACCACAATGTGATTTAAGTTTGAGAGACTTACTTGAAATCCAAAATAGTACAAATTTTCAAAGCCATTTATATTATATGAAACATAATTTTGCTTTTCACCTATAGAGTTGTGTTTATATATGAACAGGTAATTGTTACATAGTGAGCTGAAAGGAGGCAAGAAAAGGAACAGGTCATCACTCAAGTACAACAGATTCTTACTGTTATAACATTTAGTACAGTTTCTTAAATAAATGTTTTCTTAATTGCTAGACATACTTAGGATGATTTCCATAAACTTTAATTGGATGTTTTTGTAATTTTTCACTTGTTGTGGTTGTATCATTGGGGTGAGATTCTAAAGAGCTCCTCATGATGCCATTTTGGAAGTTGTTGGTTACCTATGTCTTTTGGCCTATTTGCATTATGGAAAAACTACGGAGATAATACAGGTACCATGAATAGAGAATATTTGGGAACCTGTGTACTAGGAAAAGTTACTAAACCTATTTGTGTCTCAGAATTTATATCTTTTACATAGAGATAATGATGTACATTTTTTATAATGGCTTTGAGATTAAATGAAAAATCTTGATACATTCAATACCAATATCAAATTTCACTATGTTTTGTTTATATTTCGTATGTTTATTCTGAGGATGTATATAATGTATGTATGGTAAAATATGTAAAATGGTATGTATATGTAAAAATGGTTTGTAAAATAGTATAAGTATTATGTTATTTTTAAATAATTTTTCACATTTTACACTATTTTGCTCCTTAATTCAATCTGATGGTAAGAGTTTGTCCTGTAGGGACATAGGTAGAGTTTGTAGGGACATAGGTAAACACATACCTTTCTTGAAATTCAACATATAGTATATAAGTACAAACAAGTAAAATAATAAAATCAATGTCTCTTCATCATTTTAAGTCTATGATCAAAGTAGAAGCCTCCATTCATGGTATTTTTGGGGGATTAAGATCTAGTAGACACTAGTGGCCTAGCACTTTGTTTGGGACCATCAGGTCTTAATATATGGTCATTATTCACCAGGATGTTCTTGGCTTTAATTATTATTGCCTAATTTGGGTCCATTTAGAAATTAATGCTACAGTCTATATAGCTTAATTGTAGGAAAGTTTGCTATTTTTATGACATAGAGACCTTTCCTTTTCTTAATTCATGTTAAACTTTCACATGTTTTACTTGGTGGAAGTGGACTATAGGATTGAATCCTTCTTAAATCACAATTTATCTGGAAGTACTGTGAATGAATATTTCTTAAATACGCTTTGAAAAGAAATTTCTCATCTTTTAGTCTTTATTTTACTACCAAGAAATTTCCAACTCTAGTATTCAGGATCTGTAACTAGAAAACTAATACAGCTTTTATTTTGTTTCTTATTGGCAAAAATACCACTAAACAATACAATTGAGAATATATTAGAAAGGTTGATGTAACATATCTTTGAATTGCCTTTAAGCATTATAAATAGTTACTCGGAATTGGGAGGTGGAATCAAAACGTAAGAAAAGGAATAAAACTGATCATTAGTATTAATAATATGGGGGAGAGAGGGATAGGAGAAAAGGGATACATGGAATAAGCAATGAAAGATAAGGAGGGAAGTTTAAAAGTTAATATGGCATGGATAATGATAATAACATTTGCATGGTTTATAGAGTTGTGCATATATATTAATAGTTTGCCTGTCACTCTCCCTCTCCTATTCATGGATTGTTTGGCAGAAGAAAGAGGAACCCATACCCACTCAAACTAGCTACAATGAAAAGGGGATTCATTATAAGGATGCTGGGGAATATCATATAATCAACTTGCCAGAATTATCACTGGGCCTCATGGGACCTGGATAGCTGTAGTTTCTTCTCTCTGTCTTTGAGGTCAGATATTCTTTCCTGTTTGCATCTTTTTTTACACATTTCTTCCATTTACCTCTGCAAACTGATTATCTTTTCATGCCCCTCAGACCCTGCCCCTTAACAATTTCAGTTCACACATGTGGCTTTATCTTGCCCAAGTGGCAGCAGTATCCCTCTTTTGCTTCATCTTTCCCCAGCCTTTCCTCTCCATACGTCATTGACTCAGAATCAGTGACCTAATTCCAAATTCCAGCTAGAAAGAATGTAATTGGCTGAATTTGTAAAAGTGGTCTATTCTTAGTCTAATTACTATGGCTGAAAGGCAGAAGTCTATGTTATGTTTGGCTATTCCTATGAGGGTCAGAAATGGAACTAGTTTTCTAAGAGGATATAAATATTACATATCTGTTATGTACCTGTTATGTATCCATTATGTAAACTTGAGGGAAGAGAACATGTCTTAATAATTTCTTTTACCAGAACCTTGAGCAATTTTAAAGTGAGTATTGATTAAAAACTCTTCACTTGGAGGGCAATTTGAATTTGTACTTCTAGGAGGCATCATTTTTGAAAGAAGTGAATAAAAGATTCCAGTGCCTTCTTTTTGGTGGATATCATCAAGGTAACTTTTGCTTTGGAGCAATTGTTAATCTTTTTTGGAAAGTGCACTTCTTTGAGCAACGTTGGAAGATATTTTTCATACCTGGGATTGGAGTAGTAATGATAAGACCACGTATCTGTTTTTGTAGATTAGCAATTCCCAAACCATTTTTAGTAGTGCCTTTATGCTATATTTTACACAAAACACAAATAAAATATATAAAAATGGATTACATGTTTATAGCAGGTGTAAAAGGCTAAGTCTTGCCCATTAACTTTCTCTCTTGCATACATCCTCCAATTCTTGAGGCACCTCTATAGAACTATAAGAGCTCCAGAGAACATGATTTTTAAACCTCTGATTTTAGATTAGAAGCAAGAAACTTATGGTCTAACTTGCTTAATTTTTGAATATATTTATACTTTTAAGTTCACAAGTATGTGATGCAAAAATATTGTTAAGACATGGAAAGGGGTTTATTATCTATTTTTTGCCATTGCAGCCAAGTTACTTAGGGACAAGATTCAAAAGCAGAAATTTATTTATTCAATAAATATTAACTAAGCATTGTTTGCCACATTCTTTACTTGGCATAAAAGTGTGAATAAGACAGGGCCTCTGTTATCATGTGTTCAGAGCATATGTTAGAATTGTATGTAATGATAACGTTTTTAAGTTTATACTTTCTACAAAATAGCCATGTACTTAGAACCACTAATGGAAAGGAACTAGCACATATTTCAATATGCAGGGTATGTAGAATTCATATTCTTTCACTCTCATCTTTCTTCTGAACCATAGACATGAGATGATTTTGGTATAACCACTAACTCTTCTGCTTTCTGTTTTGCTTTTTATTCCTCTCCCATTCTCCAGTAGGACACAAAACGTTGACTTTCCTCCAATAAATCACAAAATGTTTGAAAATTTTACAATTTGTATCACTAGATTGGTGTTAACAGTGTTGTACTGAAACTAAAAGAAATAAATATTTATGCTTATATTAAAAAAGTATATTAGAGGATTCTTTTGTTAGGATAATACAATGTTGGAATATCAAAATGCTTTTATAAGCTAATGAGTTTGTCTAAACCTAATGGATTGTCATAGAAATGTAGGTATTAAAACTGAAAAGGAACTTAGAATTCATTATAAGCACTGTGACTACCTAATTAAGCATTTTTTAATTTACAGTAGAATTTCACTTTTGTTCAGGGTGGAAATGTTCCCAACTTCCATTATAAAGGGACAGAGTCTAGTACCCTGCAAAGATAACCGGATTGCAGAGGTGAATGGAAGATACCCTCCAATGAGCATTTAGAAATATTTAAGCAAGTTTTAGAGTGTCATAAGGACCAAGAGATAATATTGACATTCAGTGCCCTTGGGTTGTGGATGCTAAATGTCCTAGAATATACAAAACTTTCCTGCATAATATTATTTTTGAACCTAGGATGCCATTAAGATACCCAATAAGAAACATTGGTTTAACCTAGTCCTGAAAATCACATTGCCCTCTTTGTCTAACTTGCTTTTTACTTAGTGTGGATATATGACCTAATTCTCGATAGTGAGATCTAAGGGAAAGTATTCTATAGGGGGCTTGTATGGGAGGCTTCAGGGTAAAATAATTTTCTTTGTCATATAAAAAAAGACAGATATGGTATTTTATTTTCTCAAATATATGTATACTACTTGGAGCTATGGTAGCCATTTTGCAACAAGGAAGACCAAAGCCACTGGCCAAATTTGGAAGAGTAGACATGTGGTAGCACCTGGGTGTCTTTTGATCAGCATGACTAACATTTCTTGTTGTATGAGTGCTAGACTTCTTGTTATGTGGGGAAAAATTAAACACCATGGTTGTTTAAACTTTATTACTTGGACTTTCTGATACATATTCTAATAAATATTCTTGACTGGTAGAGCTATTACTTAGTAATTACATTACTGTCTCCTTGCCTTCAGCCCTGTGGAAAAAAATTAGGGATCATGCAGGTGTAGTTACTTGAAAAAAAAGTTATCTAGTTATTTAATGACAGACTTGAAGTACAAAGACATTTTTTTCTCCATTATTTATCTGAGGTTATTAAACCATGGTGTGTGGATTCTTTCTCCATTTTTTTGAAAACTCCATATTTTTATATTGATTTCATTTGAAATCTAAATATTCCTGATAAAAAATACTAAACATGCCATGACATTATAAAACAATATTTTAAATATGTTTTAAAATTTAGGTGTTCAATGTGATCTATCCTCTGATTTTAAAAGATAATAAAAATAGCCTTCATGCAACTCTTGCTTAATTTTGCTTCCGTAGGTATAAGAGAATTCAAATCAGCTGGTTTTAAGCATAAAAAGGACAAAGCTAGTCTTCTAATCAAGTAGACTTTACAAACCGAAATATTGTAAAATATAAAATATTTTAAAATGTAAAAGCATTGCTCATTTGTCAGTTGTCTATGAAATGTATAATTAAAAAAATTTTTTAAATTATTTTGCATAGGTTTTGACTTTGTAGCAAAAAAATACACATAGAAGCATACAGCTTCTTGATGATAGCAATGCCATTATTTTACTATAGTTCTTCCTTACCAAGCAGTCATTGCATCTTGTAGAAAGTGAGTAGGACAGAGAGAAAAAGTGAGGATATGGTAATGTCTTAGAAAGATGATCAAACAAGCAAGCACTTAAATAGAGTTTTCAACTCCGTGTACAAGATAAAAGGTATGCTTAAATGTTTCTTTGCTTGGAATTCTGTTAAAAATAGAATGCTATGCTTGGAGAAGTGTAATATCCATTGGAAGATCTAATGGAGATGTATCATATTAGAAGGCTTCAAATAAATCACTTTAGCTCAGGTTCTTAAAAGGTTGAAGGATGCTTCTTTTTTAACACCCAATAAGCAAACTTAATGACAGCAAGTTACAAGAGTAAGTTGAAGCTGACAGAGTAGTGATACGTAATATGATTGATACAGAAAGGAAATCATACAATTTTAGAGATAAAGGAGAAGATATAAGGGCTTATCTAGTTCAGTGTTTATCATATTTAAATTTTTTCAATGACTCCTTCAAATATTAATACAATGTGTCATGACTCCTGGGTTTTACTTGTATTTTTCTTATTAAAAATAACATATATATATAAACTTTAAATATACATTTTCTAACCTTATAGCTTTTATATAACCACAAAACAAACAAAATACTAATATATATATAAAACCAATGCCATTAAAAATTAAATTTATTATATAATGTATAATGTTATTTTCCTGGAAAGATGGCAATAATATTGAATTTAATATTAGAAAAATATAGTCTTGGGTAGGATTATTTATTTAATGTTTCCCTATTTTTTTTTTAGCACAAATACTGTTGTTTATAATCACATGTCAGTGGCAAACTCTCAGATTTTATTTTATTTGGCAATGTTTTAATTTTATCCTCATTCTAGAAAGATTACTGGTTTTATGATTCTAGGCAGACAGCTATTTTCTCTCATGATTTTGAAGACATTATCTACTATCTTCTGGCTTTCATAGTTGTCATTGAGAAGTCTGTGGTCTAATTATTGAACTACTACTGTAGATCTGTTTTTTCCCTTTGATGGCTTGTAAATATATTTTCTCTTTTTTTCTCTCTCTCTCTTTGAGAGAGAGAGAGTTTAGTTTGCTTATTTTGTCTCTAGATTTTTATTTATCTTTTATCCTGTTTAGAATCTATTGTGCTCCATATTTAATATATATATTATATATATATATATTATATATATATATAGACACACACATATAAATTCATTTTTTATCAGTTATGAAAAATTCAAAGCTGGATAGCTATTTAAATATTGCCTTTTCTTAGGCCAACATTATAAGAGTTTTACCAAGATTTTCTTCTAAAATTCTTATAGTTTCGTGCCTTAGGCTCAAGTCTATTATCATCATGAGTTGATTTTTGTGAGGTGAAAGGTGTGGATCCTGTTTCAGTCTTCTACATGTGGCATTGCCAATTTTCTGAGCACCATTTATTGAATAAGGATTCTTTTCCCCAGTGTATGTTTTTGTCTGCTTTGTCAAAGATTAGATGGGTATATGAGGATGGTTTTATATCTGGGTTCTCAATTCTGTTCCATTGATCTATATCTTTGTTCTTGTGCCAGTAAAATGCTGTTTTAGTTACTGTAGCCTTATAGTATAGCTTGAAATCTGGTAAATTAATGTCTCCCAATTTGTTCTTTTTGCTTAAGATTTCTTTACTATATGAGGTCTTCTCTGGTACCATATGAAGCATATAATTATTTTTTCTAAATCTGCAAAAAATTATGTTGGTATTTTAATAGGGATCATATTGAATTTCTAGATTGTTTTGGATATTCTAGACATTTTAACAATGTTGATTCTGCTGACCATGAGTATGGTATGTATTTCCACCTGTTTACATCCTCTGCTATTTCCTTCCTCCGTGTTTTATAATTCTCCCTGTAGAGGTCTTTTACCTTTGTTAAACATATTTCTAGGTATTTTATTTTATTCATTGCTATTATGAAGAGTATTGAATCTTTGATTTGGTTCTCAATTTGACTGTTGTTGGTGTATAGCAATGCTATTTATTGGGCATAGGAAAAGAATTTATGAAGAAGACCCCAAAGGCAATCACAGCATCAACAAAAATAAATAAATGGGACCTGATCAAATTTAAAAGCTTCGGCACAGCCAAGGAAACTATCATGAGAGCAAACAGACAACCTACAGAATGGGAGAAAATATTTACATGCTAAACATCTGATAAAGGGCTGATAACTAGAATCTATATAGAACTCAGGAAAATCAGCAAGAAAAAAATCAAGCAACACTATCAAAAAGTGGGCAAAGGACATGAACAGAAACTTTTCAAGAGAAGATACATTAATAGCCAACAAACACATGAAAAAATGCTCAACATCTCTAATCATCAGGGAAATACAAATCAAAACCATAATGAGATATCAATTATCTTCAGTGAGAATGGCTTTTATCAAAAAGTTCCAAACTAATGAATGTTGGCGTGTATGCAGAGAGATAGAAATACTCCTAAACCGCAAACACTCATACACTGCAAACTAGTATAATCTCTGTGGAAAGTAATATGAAGATACCACAAAGAGCTACAAGTAGAACAATGATTTGATCCGGCAATCCCATTACTGGGCATCTACCCAAAGAAACAAAACACATTCTATAAAAAGGACATCTGGACTAGCATGTTTATAGCAGCACAATTCACAATTGCAAAGATGTGGAACCACCCCAGTGCCCATCAACACATGAATGGATTAATAAAATATGATATATATATATATATATATATATATACACACACACACACACACACCATGGAGTTCTGTTCAGCCACAAAAACAGTGGTGATCTAGCACCTGTTGTATTATCCTATATAGAGATGGAGCCCATTTACTAAGTAAGGTATCACAAGAATTAAAAAACAAGCACCACTTGACCTCAACATCGAATTAGTCTTAACTGACTTAACTGACCAACACTTAAGTGCACATATAGTAGTAACATTCATCAGATATTGGGCAGGTGAGAAGGGAGAGAAGAGGATGGGTATCTTCAAACCTAATGGGTGTGGTGCACACCATCTAGGGGATGGACAGGCTTGAAGTTCTGACTCAGGTACCTGAGACAAAGGCAATATATGTAACCTAAACATTTGTACACCCATAATATGCTGAAATAAAAAAATTAAAAATTAAAAATAAATAAATAAATATTGCCTTTTCTTCATTCTCTTCTCATGTGATTCCACTTAGACGAAAGATAGACCTTTACATTTAACTCTGCAAAAATTTGAAACTCCCTAAATTCTTCATTATGTTTGCTTTCTTTGCTGCATATGGGTAATTTCTTTAGCTTTTTCATCTAATTCTTTTATTCTGAATTCAGCTGAGTCTAAGTTAGTGCTTAGCCATACATTTGTAATGTGAACAATTATATTCTATTCCTAAGTTTGATTTCAAATCTGATTTGTTTCTACTCTTCCTGGAAATTTTTGACAATAAAATGTTGCTAGTTGTTTTTTTTTTTAAAAGAATACTAGAAGATATAAACATATTGATTTATCTTCTTGTGTCTAGCTGAATTATAATATTTAATTCTAATATGTAATTTCCTTGTTGGTATAAGTCAATTTTTGTTGTTTCTACCAACCATCATTCATGGGGTCTTATTTTTGGTATGTTTCTGAGCTTTATTTATGAGTTTATGTGTGGGACTAATTTTAATCTGTGGGACCATAATTCGAAGATGCTTTTCTTTGGAGAAGACATTCCACATTGTTTCTGCTGAGACTTTTGAGGAATTACTAACCTAGGGAAAACTTAGTCCCCTCTTAGTGCTTCAAGTAAGATCTAGGAGTGTCAGGTTTAATTATTGTGCTTGCACAGGCTGGAAGTTGCTGGAAGTGTCATGTTGAATTTTCACTCTTGTTTTTCCAGACTGGTTACAGTGTTTGTTTACTTACTTGTTGGTTTATTTGACTATTTAGGGTTTCTCTTATTCTTAAAGCACTGGTTTGACAAAAATAATATTTGAGGCAAAATCTAGTTGTTCTGCTGAGGAAATTTCTTTAATCAACTAAATGGTTGAAAGTGGAAGTTTCATAGGTTCTAGAGTTTTTGCCACAAAGTTGCAATTTTTAACAAACTACTAACTGTAAGACTGTAGAAGTAAATTGATAGATTTCATGTTTTAAAAATATCACCACTTTGAAAATAACTGCTAAAATTCAATTTATTCAACTTTATATTCCACTTGAAATTTGTTGACATATAGTCATTGTAAGCTTACTATCAATCTATTTCAATGCCCAAAATTATCATGGAAATATGCTTCCAAAGCTAACCATTTAAGATCAGTTTATTACTCTCTGGGCACAGCCATGAGAAAGCAACCTACCTACTGGCAGCAGGCTTGCTTACCGCAATGAATATATGCTGTAGTACTTGACCTTTTATTCATTAAAATATATATATAATGCCTTCCTGTGTGCCAGACCATGCTCCAAGTTCTGTGGTTACAAAGGTTAACAAACAAAATCCATGGTCTCATTGTACTTAGATTCTAGTGATAGAAGACATGCAATAGCCAGTAAATATAGGACAAATTAGAAATATGTGAATTGAAGAAAATAAAACAGGGTGGTATGGTAGAGAGTGAATGAGAGGGAGTATATTGACTGGATTGTATTATGAGTGATAGCTTCCCTGGGGAGGTAGGAGTTGAGATGATGACCTCAGGGAGGGAGTTTTAAGCATAGGTTTCAGCAAGTGCAATGACCCTGAGAGAGGATGGAGCTTAGCATATTAGATGAACAAAGAGAATGTCACTAGGACTGCAGCATGGTGAGTTATTGTTAGAGTGCTGTGACATGAATGAGGCACATTTCAAAACCATGGTAAAGTATTTGGATTGTATTTTAAATGCAGTGGAAAGACCTCACAGAGTTTCGACAATATGAGTGATAATTTATATATTTATATTATTGATATATTTATATTATAATTCATAATTATAAATTATATATTACATTTTGATACATTATATACTTGTAATAATTATATTATTCTAAAATTACATGAAATATATTCATAAATATTATAGAAAATTATAACTCTTGTGGACTTAAATTGTCAAGCAGATGCCAGAAAAGGGAAGGGAGGTAGTGAGCTAATTAGAAACTTGAAATGATATCTTTTTATTGATCATCTTCATCAAAAATATGTATAAACATATTATCCTTAGAATCTATTAGCCCTTTTTTTTTCTTCTTATAAAGCTAGTCCAGTGAAGCAGTGGAGTGGATACGGAACAAAGAAATGTATAACTGGTTGTGATCTAGGAGTCATAAACACCACTGTCCTTGGACCAGCCAATTATTAATAGCCTGTCTTTGTGAACAGCATTATTGAAGTTAAATTGATATACAGTAAATTACACATATTTAACTTGTACCATTTGAGAAGTTTTGACATATGTGTACACCTGTGATCTGTCATCACAATTAAAGTAACAAAATACTCATTACCCACAAAAGTTAATGATTCATTTTAATCCCATTTTCTTACTTCCCTTCTTAATCCTGGTCTACTACTTGTTTGCTTACTGTCACTATTGATTGGCTCTGGCACTACAGATTAGGATTTTATATAAATGGAATCACTCAGTATGTACTCCTTAGTCTGGCTCCTTTTGCCCAGCATAATTATTTTCAGATTCATCCATGTTGTAGCAAGTATCAATAGATTGTTGCTTTTTTGTTATTGAATAGTATTTCAGTATAAGAGTATATCACAATTTTTTTATTCATTCACTTGTTGGATATTTGAATTGTTTTCAAATTTTGGCTATTACAAATAAAGATACTCTTAACATTTGTGTACAATATTTATATGAATATATGTGTTTAATTCCCTCAGTTAAATTTGTAGGTGTGGAATGGCTGAATCATAACTTTTTAAGAAACTGACAAACTGTTTTCCAAAGTAGTTGTACCATTTTTATTCCCATCATCAGTATATGAAAGATCCAGTTAGTCTCTAATCCAAACAACATTTGATTTGGTCAGTGTTTTTAATTCTTATTATTCTAGTAAGTGTGTAGTGGGATCTCATTGTCACTTAATTTTCATTTCTCTATTGACTAATGATGTTGATTATTTTGTCATGTGCTTATTTGCTGCCAACATAATCTTCTTGAGTTAAATATCTGTCCAAATCATTTATTCTTATTGTTTTAATCAGTATGGAATGCTTAGTATCATATATTATAAAAAAAAAGAATAATTTCATTTTTTCTTTTCCTCTCTGAAAATCATTTATTATTCATTAATCTATCCATTCTACATGAGTAAAATGAGTATCTATCAAGTTCCAACCACTGGGGATACAGTGAATGTGAGATTCTGTACCCACTCTCAATCAGCAGGTACAAAAATTATCAATTAAAAATCCAATGTACAGTCATACATTACTTAATGATGGAGATATTGTCTAAGAAACACATCATGAAGCAATCTTGTCATTGCACAAACATTATAGAGTGTACTTACACAAAGGTAGATGGTGGTGTCTGCTACACACCTAGGCTATATACATATCTTGCTCCTAGGCTACAAACATGTATGCCATGTTACTATATTATTCTTAATACTGTAGGCAATTGCAACACAATGGTATCTGTGTATATAAACATATCTAAACATATAAAAGGTACAGTATTATTGGACTACCACTGCAAATGTGGTTTCATCGTTGACCAAAACATCATTATACGGATAATGACTATAATTATGTTTCCTTTGCTTCGGACTTTGTAGTTTATGATTCATTTATGTGGATGCTTTCTATAAAGGACAATGTTAAGAGATAAGTATGATGTTAAGGTATATCAGATTCTGCCTCAGCTTTCAAAGAGTTCACACTACCCTTTGGAAAGCAGACAGAGAGCTAAAAAGTTTGATAGCAGGAAATAAATTCCAAATAGAAAGTACTGAAAATAAATGTCCCTCTAAATAGTCAGAGATGATTTCCTAGAGATTGTGGAAGTTTTTAGCTTTGGGGAATTAAGATTTTAATATGTGAATATTATGGAGAGATGTGATTAGTGAAGTGAGGATCAGCAATAGTGTTTAAGTTTTCGAAGAGCAAGAAAATGCCAATTGATCTGACAAGTTTCCTGGGAATCATGGGAGTCAGCATATACAGTGTTATCCTGACCACAGACATGATAATAAGTGAGCCCTTGTCTCATTTCAGATCATAGATGCCTATGAAAGACTTATTAGTAAAGTTTATAATTAGAGGGTTTGAATCTTCTCAGAAATCATCATCACCTATAAATGCATGACCTGAAAATTTTTTAGTAGCTTAATGGGACTTTTAGTAGCACAAGGTTGTACTGTAGATATTATAACCAGTAAAGGTGCAGTACTTAGCATAGTAACTAAAGAAGACATAGGAATGAGTTTCCCACTAAAAAGTTTATTGTTTTTAACCTTACAGATTTCTTACACTCTACTCTGCTCTAGAAATGTTATTTTTTCTTTGGTTTCATCCTATAACAGCTAAAACAACTCTCTGAAATGCTGGGGAAGTATGATCTCTGCCCTCTTAGGATAGGAGAATTTTTAAAGCCTATGCATGGTTTATGCTGGCTCGAATGCTAAGTGCTTTAAATGAAAACTGGCTGGTAAAGGAGAGTCCCCTTTATCTATGAGTTCAGAAAGTTAGGGGACATTGGATATGTGATACTGATAGTATTTATTCTAATGGAATGGGCTAGGAGATATGGAAGCTTCAGACTGAAGGTCATTCAGTCACTAATATATAGTGTTTTCTGGGTTTTGGTTTTTCTTTTTTTTTTTCTTTCTACTTTTCATTCTTTTTTTTTTTTATGATATGATAAAGTGTTACAATGCTATCAACTTACTACAAAAATGAGACCTTGAAAGAACAGACTATAGAAAGAAACAATTGCTTATGGATTCTGGGAATTTCAAATACAGACTTAAAAAGATTATAAATCAGAGAGTATTCTATAGTATATTAAAATGACAAGGTAATTCTATTATAATTAAATGAAGAATATTCACTTGGAGCAAAAGAAGAATGTTTATTAGAAATGGCACATTCATTTTAATGTTTTTAATTAATATTGATATGCTTTGAATTATTAATTATAAATTTATACGGATAGGTTTGTTTATAAACCAAACAACCATGCAGGAGGATTAATGAGACAAGGTTAAAGACAAACACACATACACACACACACACACACACACACACACACATTATGATGGAAAATAGATTTTAAAAGCTTAACAATGTAGGGGAAAACCATCAATTCATAACCTATGATTAATAGTGGGTAATACCAGACCCATTCATTTCATAGTACAGGAAGTCCCACCTTAACAATGTCAATAGGTTTTTGGAAGCCGTGACTTTAAATGAGATGACGTACAATGAAACCAATTTAACTGTAGGCTAATTGATATAAACAAGATTTAAGTTCCTACAGTATGTTTCTGGTCACAAAAACATCACCAAGCTTATAAATAAAGACCCAAAGCACTTCTCATATTAAACACTGAAATAAATGTGAGCTGTATATACATTTAAGGAAGATTAATAAAAACAAGTAAGATAAATATTTACCTAATTTTTGGTGAGTCAGTGACTATGGTCATGGTAGTGGTGTTATACCAAGGAATAAATGTTTGCGAAACAAAAATTGTAAGGAGCACCTGGGAGCACCTCCTACGACCATGCTGTTCAAAAACAACCACAAATATGGCTGGCTTGCTGAATGTTTTTATACCATCTCATTTATTGTTGTGTATTTGTATGATTATTATGAATTTTTCTTTCAACATAATTTGTATTCATTTATTCATTCATTTTCTAACCCACTTATTCTAGGTCAGGGTCATGAGAGGCTAGAGCCTATCCTGGCATCTCAAGGTGCAAAGTGGGAACCGACCTTGACAGGAAGCTATTCTGTTGCAGGGCACAGTTACACACATGTCCCACTCACTCACCTGGGACAACTCAGACATGCCAGCTAACTTAATGTGCACATCTTTGGGATGTGGGAGGAAACCAGAGTAGTGAGAGAAAAGAGAATGTGCAAACTCCATACAGATAGTAGACTCTGATGGGAATCAATTTTTTTCTCATCAATGTTATAATAAAGCAACATTATTCAAGGACCTGCTATAGTTTTATCTTCTGAAGAGCCTAATTTGTTCCAATATGTATCTAAGACTATGTATATAACTGATCATTACAGAGTTCTTATATATTTCAGGACACATTTGCCATGAAAGAGGGATTCCTGTAAAAATTCAAATTCTGGGTCTATTAAATTGTCACAATATTGGGTAAGGAGTAAGCGGTGGATATGTGATCCAGCTTGAAAAACCATTCTTTCTTATACTACAGATAGGTGAATTAATTTCCCAGGATCATGCATATGGCTATTGACAAAAGCAGATCTAGAGTTCAGGTCTCATGATTCCTAATTTGATGTTCTTTTCATTAAAATACTCTTCCAAAATTCTACTTAACCCCACTTTTATTTTTATAATTTCTCCCTACTTGATCAACAAATAAATACAATACAGCTTAAAATTTAGCCAAAGGAAGTGTTTGCTAGGTGAGAATAATTGGTATTAGTAAAAGACTGGTTAATGTAAACACATGTAAAACAGCAGTTACAATTCTGTTATAAAATCCTTACATTTATGGTCAATTGATTTTTGAAAAGGATGTCAATAGTATTTAATAGGGAAAGAATAGCATTTTTAACAAATGGTGCTGGGACAACTAAATATCCATGTGTAGAAAGAATGGAGTTTGATCTCTACCTGATATCGCATGCAAAAATTAACTCAAAATGGATTATATGCCTGAATTTAAGAGCCAAAACTATAAAACACTAAAAGGAAACCATAAGAGTAACTCCTCATGGCTTTGGGCTCTGCAGTGATTTCTCAGGTATGAAAACAAAAGCACAAGCAACAAAAGAAAGAATATATAAATTGAACATCAAAAAAATTTTGTCTTATAAAGGACACTATCATGAAAGTAAAAAAACAACCCACTGAATGGGAAAAATATTTGCAAATCGTCTCTCTTATAAGGCAATATGAAAAATATATTTCTATAAAAATATTTTCATATATATGAATATATTAATATCTGCGTCTAAATATAGATATTTAGTAGGATGTTAGCTGTATTTTATCACTTTCTTTTACTATAAATACCAAAATTCTCTAGCTTAATCTTGTAAGATACATAGTCTAAGGAGCCATAGCTCATTTGCCAACAATTGCCATTAGGAAAGATACAGATAAATCAGAGATTACAATTCATTTGTATGGTTTGACTCGTTATTTACTGTCTCTATTCTACCTACCTCTCCATCTCCCCTTTTTCTATCTATGGGAAGCTGTGGGATATAATAAACAGAAGAGACAAAATGAAAATTTGGCTCATTTCAGCAAAGTAAAGTCTCTTTGAAACTCCTCTTGGCCAAACACAATATTATTTAAGCTGTTGCCAACCACGGTTTATTACTTGCCAGTATGTTTGTTTCTTTGAAGTTTACGTACCTGATCCATAAGAGAACTAAAGAATTAATGAGTGACATATCACCTTTTCCATTTTTTAAATAAAAATTTCATGCAAAATATGCTAAATTTAAGTTTGTAAGGCTAATCTGAGAAATTTTAATCCTCCTAACTACTTATTTCCTTGACCTTGGTAACAATCCCTTAGCGGCCATTATGTTTGTACAAAATGAGTGCCATTTTATAAATGGTGAAATCCAAGTTTATAAACATTATGAGCCAAATGCTGAAAAGGCATTTTATATTTGTAGATTTGTTCCTCAAATATATCTGTGTTACTCAAGAGGAACAGGGTTTGACTTACCTCATATATAAATCCTCTTTTCAAATCATCTTTTCAGGTTCACTTGAATTAATAGCATTTTATGTAGTTTTCTTGCTTTCAGGCCTAGGAATTTAAAGGATTTCAAATGTAAACTTTAGAAGAGTCATCTTAGAAATACTGACGTGAAAAATAATTTTCCATGTTTGAATTTTTAATCCAGTGGGTTTTTGGTTATTTTTTTGTGGGTGTTTTTTTGTTTTTCATAGGAATCATCTTATTTTTTAAATAAGTACATTTTTTGATTCAGGTCGTTTTGGATATTTTTCTCATTATCATAGGGAAGACCTATTATCTAATATTGAATTCTCAAGCCAACATGACCTAAATTATTTTATATTCTCCAAACAAAATTCAGGCATTCATAATACAGGTACAAGGCTAAGTATTCTTGATATATGTAATCTATTTATTAACTTATTTAAATATAGACTTATTTGCTACAAGATTTGAGGTATCTTGTACAGAGTGTCAAGAAGAAGGAATATTAACAGAATAGCAAATAGAAGCAACAAAAAAGAAAAATATAAACTTTCTGTCATGAAATTATACATTCTCATTATACTTAGTAGTTGAATTTGCTTCCAAACTTTCTTACAGTAAAAGTAAGAAGGTCTCTTCCATCATATTCATTGTTATAATGTAAAAAATGTATTCATTCCTGGATCTTACTTTTCCAAGTAATTTCTCAGAGAACTTTATGTAGGGACTAGCAAATGATGTGGTAATGACATTTTCGTAGTGATAAATTTCTTTAATTAAAGAAGGCCTAACACTGAAACACAACTCTGAGAAGATGATTCTGGGTTTCTAACGTTAATATAATCCAAATTGTTATTCTTATGGTGATTTAGTTTGATATAAAGAATATAGAACATATAGAAGAGTGGCTAAATTTTAGTTTCTATAAATCATTTTTCATAAACTTTATTTATCAGAAGGATCAAGATTTTTTTTTAAGCTGAAGTTATAGGTAAAAATCTTGTGCTAGATTTTCTGGTAAGCTTTATTATTTTATTTTTATTATTTTGCAAAGGATACTAGATATTAACAATCATATTTATTTCCTAGAATTTTTCAGTAGCCAGCTATAGAAGACTGTGAAGATTGGGAGATATTTAGATGTGCTGATACTGTCATTTCTCAAATGTGGGAGGGCTGTATGCTGGGAGTTTGTTCCTTTTCATAATGAATCAGTGTTCTCACAAATTGAATATGATTTAACCTCAATACGTGTGTGCCTCCATTCAAGATGTATATCATTGACAATGTTTTTGTTTGATAAATAACAGACAATGTGATTCAAGCTGGTTTAAATATTAAAGTGAATTTATTGGCTTATATGGTAGGCAGAATCCTAGTTACTGGCATATACTCTCTGCTGGTTAATTAGTCATACATGAATCTAGGTACTGCTGTGAAGAGATTTTGCAGATATAACTATTAATAATATCTCAAATCAGTTGACCTTAAGATAGGGAGATTATCTGGGTGGTACTGAAGCAGTCATATGAGTCTTTCAAAAGTAGACTATTTTCTCTGGCTGGTTGTAGATGAAGAAGTCAGTGATTTGAGCAGCAAGAAAAGTTTGAGGCATCATTGCCTGCTTGAAGATGGAAGGGGCCATCTTGCAAAGAATGCAGCAATCTTTAAGAGCTCAGAGAACTTCCTGGCTGACAGTCAGAGAGGAAACAAGGACCTTAGCCCTACAACAACAAGGAACTGAATCCTGCCAACAAGAATGAGCTTGTTAATGAAATGAACTTTTTCCTAGAGTTTCTAGGGAATATGTTAGCCTAGCCAGAACCTTGATTTCAGCCTTGTTATATCCTGAGTATTATGTGTGTTGCTGAACTGAACTTTTTTTTTTAAGAATTAGTGTTTGCCGTTTTAAAAAATAATTTTTAATTTCATTTTTTATTTGTAATTATTATGGGTACATAATAGCTATATATCTTTATATACACTAGGGGTTACACTCCCTAGTGGTTACACTAATTTAAATTCCCACCAATAGTGTACGAGGATTCCTCTTTCTCCACATCTTTGCCAGCATTTGTTATTGCCTGTCTTTTTGTTATTAATAAAAGCTATTTTAATAGGGGGAGATGATATCTCATTCTAGTTTTGATTTGCATTTCTCTGATGACTAATGGTGTGGAGCACCTTTTCATATACCTATTAACTATTTGTATGTCTTCTTTTAAGAAATGTCTGTTCAGATCCTTAGTCCATTTTTTAATTGGATTCTTTGATTTTCCCTATTGAGTTGTTGGAGATCCTTAGATATTCAAGTTATTAATCCTTTGTCAGACGGGTGATTTACAAATATCTTCTCCCATTCTGTGGGTTGTCTTCTCGCTTTGCTGATTGTTTCCTTTGCTGTGCAGAAGCTTTTTAGCTTGATGTGACCCCATTTGTCTAATTTTGCTTTGGTTGCCTGTGCTTTGGGGACATTACTCAAGAAGTCTTTGCCCAGACCAATGCCCTGAAGCATTTTCCCAATGTTTTCTTTTAGTAGTTTTATAGTTTCAGGTTTTAGATTAAGTCTTTAATCCATTTTGGTTTGATTTTTGTATGTGATGATAGATAAGGGTCTAGTTTCATTCTTCTTCATTCTTCTTCTTATATTGTATATAAACTGGGTATCCAGTTTTTCCAGCATGTGTGTGCTGAACTTATGACCTACAAAACTATGAGCTCATAAATGAGTATTGCTTTAACCCACCATTTGTGGTAATTTGTTATACAGCAATGAAAATCTAATATAGCCACATCATTGAAAATTCTAGTGGTAGGGTTATCTTCAAATGTAATTTATGAATGTTCTGGCTCCATTCCTCTGATATTCTCATAACTCTGCCTCCATGTTTTCCTACTGGGGGAAAACTGGCCACAGCAGGTCCAGTTTCAAATTCATATACTGCACCTTCCAGATGTAAAGAGATAGCCTCTTCACATATGTAGCACATATTATTCCCCAGGCCACCTTGATGATTAAGACTGGTCCAACTAATGAGAAAAATGCTCATGGATTAATGAGGCAACATTGAAAGCCAAATTTTGAAAAGGACACTTGAATAAGATTATATCAAATTTTAAATAAAATTTTCCATTCTCCCACCTGCCTCTATGCAGGGAACAAACAGTTCTTATGAGAGAAGCCTGATTTTTTTTCTACATCCATAACAACAATATAATTATGCTTCCCATCTACACTTCCTTCTACATATATTTTGGCTAATTAAATAGAATACACAGATTTTCTACTTCCAGGAAAGTGTAGGTATATTTCCATACTAGCCTCTGGTCTTGCCCAATTTGTTTACCCATTAAGGATAATCTTCCAAAGTATGCTTATTTCAGATTAGAATCAGGCTTCGGTTCATTCTATTTTTCAATGTCAACTTTTATTCTCCCCAAATTATAAACCATTTAGCTTACTAGATATTCTATCCAGACTATATATTTGTTTGTTTGTTGGTAAATCACAAGTCTATGCTTCTCAGGCTAATATTCTGCATGAGGTAGTATATTTCTCTATTCTATTAAGGAGTCGAGAACGTTTCAGGATAAACATAAGAATTTTTTTTGCAGATATGATTGACTTTTTTCCTCACCCTTGTTCCCAGACATAAACTCATTATTAGCTAGGCTGTATGAGTTATTGATTCTCAATATAACCTTAAAACTACTTTGAGAACCTGGATTGGTTAGAATGGTTTCTTGATGGATTATTTCATAATTTCTAATGAGATAAACAAGGATATCTGGCCCTCTTTTTAACATATCATAAGGTTATGATAATAATTTCAAATGAGGTCTACTCATATGGTCCCTATTAATAGTCTCACTCCTGCCATCAATCCAGCAGCATTCCACATAAAAGAGAAAGATAGCATTTGCCTTTATAATGGTGACAATGTTTTTAAGGTCAGAGACTGGAAATGGCTCTTATTAGTCAGTTGACTTTGCTATCTGATTACTGTCCAGAAAACAAAACAAAACAAAATGTTTAAGATAAATCTATCCCAAATCCAAGTTAGTTTAGGAATTGTTCTTTATTGTTTCACTCAATTTTACGTACCACATGTTTGCAGCAAGCCTGTTCTTTTAGATACCTAGCCATGCATTTTACAACTGTTTTATCTTAGAGGATTCACCAGAAGTCATGTTGCATAAAGTCAGAAAATGTATGAATACACAATATTTTATGAGTGTTAACTCTATGTGCTTTCAACACTTTCCAGGATAGATTAAAATCATCAGTACTACTTAATCCATTCATGGAACAAGCCCAGGGTTTGTTTCTTTTTTTTAAGAAAATACTGGTGATTCTCTTACATATTTTCTTAATTCATCCCTGTGCTGAGTTTGAGAAGTCTCATATTTAAATATGGGTAGTAATTCTTAAATTTCATTATGGGAATATGTTTCCTCTTCTGAATATGGCTGCCCATGAGACATATTAAATCTATCATTTTTACCCAACAATGAGCAATGACCAATTTGAAGAATTACTATGTATAATTTAGAATTAAACCAGATGGTTACAGAAAACATTCTTGCATTGCGTTATTTTGGTTTCTCTCCAATGTTTTAATGATTCATGTGTTAGAAGGATTTATAATCAAGAGGCTAATAAAACATGTCACTGTACTTACTTTGGGTCTGGGATTGGGGGGTGGGATAGGAGTGTTGTGGATAAAGCTTTCCACACCACTAAGGCCTCTCTATGATGAGTATAAGACATATTTCTCTAGGTTTCTGTTCCAGGGAGATCTGGGATTTTCCTAAGTAATTAATTTGTTTTATTTTGAGGGGAATATGAATGGCATAATTCCTCATGTTTCTTTCTTTCATTTGATTTCTAAAATACCGAGTCTAATTTTTAGTCTTCCTTTCCTTTGCATGTATCTTAATCCAGATGTTTTTGTTTTTGTTTTTTTTACCAGTCTTAGTCCTAGTGTCTGAGTTTTTCTACCTTTATTCTCCCTTTGACTCGATTTCCTCATTCACTTTTTGTCTCATTGTATAGAATATCTTTAATTAATAAATAGTTCTCCTCTATTTGAAAAAGTCATCTTCTCTGTTGGAGGGCACAGTTCTACTACCTATATATAATAAGTGAGCTAGAAAGGCATGCTTGTGTAGCCAGTCAGATCAGCCAACTATCCATATATCTAAGACAGACTACTACCACAACTAGTGTTCATCGTATTGGTTTATTTTTGTTGTTTTTTTTTCTTTTTTCCATGAAGGGGGCTTGTCTCACACTCTTTAAATAATGACTCCTTTTTACAGAGTTCCAAATATGATGATATAGCAAGTTCAAGGTTCTAAATTAATACAGTTTAGATTAGTAAAAGAGAAATCCACATTTGTGTTATATTTCCAGGTACATATAAATATATAGCATTTAAATCAAAATATGGGCACATATACTTTTTATTGCATTATAATAATGGTTGATATGTCAATAGAGTGATTCTCAACCTTGGAGCTTTATTTTAAAAAGATTCCAGATCAACGTTCATCCAATAAGACAAATAGATGCCTGATGCAGGTCCATTCTGCTCTGATCAGAATCTTTGTAAGTGTAGCCTGGACATGCGTGTGTGTGTATGTCTATATAATATAAAATATATATAATACATATATAGTATAAAATATATATGTGTGTGTGTGTGTGTATATATATATACACACACACACACATATACCTTTTTAAATCTCCACAAAGGATTGTGATGTACAGCTAAGTTTGAGAATTACTGTGCTAATAATGTATTATCAAGACATAGAGTAAAAATGTTACTGAAAACCTAGCTCCAGAAAATAACTCCATCTCTGAATTGTTGAAGAAAAATATTAGTAGCTCTCTATATATTTGAAACATAGCAATATTAACTAAGACACAAGTACAGAAAATAAGTGTGCAATTTTAGAATTTTTTTTTCAAATACCTTGTTTTATATAAAAACAAGTACATTTTGTTTTGTAATATGGGAGTTGAAAATGACTTTTCTTCCTCAATGATCTGAAAATGTAAACTGTTTAAAACAGAGATCTTTAGAAGATTTTATTCCTGAATACTAATCTGAGGAGTTTAATGGTAGAAAGGGTAAGAAAGAGAACAGGCCTTAAAACATCATCTACCTGTGTCTTGCTGGTGACTCTGTCCATTTTGTTTAATTGTGCCAATTCCCAGAGAGATTCATTATAAAGTTGAGACTGAAGGAAGTAATTAATTCAGGAAGGTTGATATTGGTTTTGATGCACCAGAGACTTTCAGTTCATCTGCTGAAGTGTGAAAATAATGCTTTGAACCGCAAGGTAGAAGGAGGGAGAAATGACATGCCCATCTTTTTGTACACATCTAACAGTATACAAATTTTAAAATACCTTCCATTTGTAAGAAAACTGATCTTAATTAGAAGAAGATTGGAAAAAAGATCAACCATTTAATTCTTCAGGTTAGCAACCCAAATGCATGTTTGCAGAGACCCATGATAAAAGGTGCCTGAGATTTTTTCCCACAATTCTTCAGTTTAGTAATTAAATTTTAAGGATCTATATTTCATATTTATTAGCAACTGCCCCTTCCAAATGTTTCCAAATGCTTGCGACTTGTGAATATTAAGTATGTAGTAAGAAATGACAATTTAGAGTATTTCTTTCAAAATTTAAGAGGATTTTTTTTTCTCCTAAGTCCATTGATATGCATGCAATTCAATTTAAAAAATACTTTTTTATAAGAATGGTCTTTCTTTCATTATAAGACATGCCATTGAAAAACTCTGTAATGACGTATTCTAATTTTGGGGTTTATTTGTCTTTCCCATGTCCTATCTAGATTTGAGATCACATATTGTTTAAATGTTTACTATTATTTTAATACTTTTTACCATTTGCCAGTCATTTCTTTGAGTTTATTTACAAAGGATTAGGAGCTGAATAAGAGGTTACAGACGTGATTTATTTTTGGTTTGTTCAAGTAAAAATGAAATCATGGAAAGTTAGAGTCAAGTGTTCATACCCTTATTATTTTATAGACACAGACACTGAGAATCAGAAAGGTGAAATTGTGGCAGTATGGTAATTAGTAGCAGAATTAGAATGAGAAACCATCTTCCAAAAAGCAGCAGAGAGAGAGAACTAACTATATTACTGAGGGTCCAATTTTTGCTCTGGGAGACTGACATTATTACCTCTATTTAACAAGATAAGGAAACTGAGGTGCAGAGAGTTTAAGAAACTTGACCAAGGTTCCCAGGATGGTGAATTTCAGAATTTGGATTAGATCCGCTATCTAAATCCAGGTCTGTCTCTTCCCAAAGCCTATGGAATGTAATTCTATTCTAATCACAATACTTTCAGGGCCCTGTGGTCAGCACAAATATTAGTAGATAAAAACAAGTGATATTCTTTTAGGCAATTTAAATATGTTTGCACCCCTGTAATATTCTGAAATAAAAAAAATAAAATAAAGACAAAAAATAAATATGTCAGCACATTTAAATAGTAGGATCAATCCAAGCAGTACAGTAAGAAGGAATAGGAGGGAAAATAATTAAAATAACATGATCTTTTCCCTATTTTTTTCCCTCCCTCCCTCCCTCCCTCCCTCCCTCCCTCCCTCCCTCCCTCCCTCCCTCCCTTCCTTCCTTCCTTCCTTCCTTCCTTCCTTCCTTCCTTCCTTCCTTCCTGTCTTTTGTAAAAAATCTTCCTGCTTCTGTATATTCTGGAAGTCATTCGGTATATGGAAAAATAACTATGTACATTTGAGAAATCTCTAATGTTAAAACTATTTAGATTGTTGCTGCAAAGATGACTTGAACCATCAAGAAAGTTTATATTCATCACACTTCATTTAATGTGACATAATGCAATTTATTTAAAAACAATTCCATAAAAATGTTAAAACATATTTTAAAATATTTAGGTTACTTTTAGATATTAGAATTTGTACCACTTCTCATACCATTGACACTAGATAACATTAGCATACCATGACAGGCATCAACTCTCTTGAAAATCTCACATCATTTTATACTATTATGTTAAAAATATGGAGGTCAAATATAATATTTTCTGTTTATAAATGATTCTGTACAGTCTTTCTTTTTTATTTAAGCCATGAATGTATTACAGTTGGGATTTTAAAAGTTTTTTATTTTATCGATGTCAGAAAAGGTATATAACTTTTAATGCCTGTGTGCTATATGTTCGTGAGCTCTTATGTTTCTTGTATTTTGTCAATGAAGGACTTAGCAACTGAGGAGGTTAAGTGGCTAACAAAGACTTGGTAAGATATAACTTAAGTCTACTCCCTAATACTGGCTTTCAGTTGTTAAATATATTATTATGACTGCTTGTTAAATCTTTTGATTATTTTTAACTTTTAATTTTTTTTTTTTTTTTGAGACAGAGTCTCGCTTTGTTGTCCAGGCTAGAGTGAGTGCCGTGGCGTCAGCCTAGCTCACAGCAACCTCAAACTCCTGGGCTCGAGTGATCCTTCTGCCTCAGCCTCCCGAGTAGCTGGGACTACAGGCATGCGCCACCATGCCCGGCTAATTTTTTATATATATATCAGTTGGCCAATTAATTTCTTTCTATTTATAGTAGAGACGGGGTCTCGCTCTTGCTCAGGCTGGTTTTGAACTCCTGACCTTGAGCAATCCGCCCGCCTCGGCCTCCCAAGAGCTAGGATTAGAGGCGTGAGCCACAGCGCCCGGCCTAACTTTTAATTTTAAACCTAAATGTAGTTGAGAGATAAAGTGAGAGAGAAGCAACAATATCCTCCTGAGTTTGAGATGTTTGAAGCAGTATTACATTTAGACAATGGAATGGTGTGCTAATACATTTTGTCAGGAAAGCTGACTGAATTTGACAGTAATCTTATTAAAAATATCAAGAAATAATTTGCTTTATGAAAGACTAAGCAGTTTTCATTTTATTTTAAACAATGGATACCAGAAGGTCTGTTTTGATGTGAAGTTTTATTAAAGTAACATTTGAAATGTAATTTATTGTTACTTTTTTATGGATGGTATTCAATTATTATCTTTTTTACAAAGTAAATTTCAATATATGTTTGAGCTTTTAAAAGGAAAAGACACTGAAATGGCCATTAATAAAACATTTCTTAGCAGGAAAATTTATAAGTAATTTATTTTGCATTGCGGCTTAGTAATCTAAGATAAATGGGTTTTATATACATTATATGTGATAGCTATATAGAGAAATATAGATTAGTACACTATATATTAGTATATGTAAATACTAATATGGATATAAATAAAGACATAGATGGGAAAGTACTTTGTTATAATCTAGGCCATTGTTAATTTAAACTTATGTAACACTGTGTATTTTAAAGCTTGAGACAAAATAAAACATTTTGCAATGACAGCAATATAACTAAGGTTTGGGCACTCAACCATGAGATGTTTGTTTATCAGCAATGTGTAAATGAAAAAAATTGTCATCATTACCAAAGCCAGAGTTGGAGATGCAGATGGGACAGCTGCTGTTCTTTAATTGTGACTAGATTAATAAAAGGCAGTTTTTACAATTCATTTAAAACATCACTAGGGAATACATTTTAGCACCACTTTGGGTGTCTTTTGGTTAATAAATTCTTGCCTTTTGAGTGTAAGTATTTGGCTTCAGATCCAAGATACAAGTTTATTAAAAATTGTAATAGTTCTTAAAGACTATAAAATGAAATGAAGTGCACAAAATGTGTGTTTCTGGTGCTTGACTTTAAAACGATTTTTTACATGACTAATTTCAATATTTTCAACTTAAGCAGAGTGTTGTTGAATTTAAATGATTATGAAATATTTAACCAGTTGGATAGAGGGAGATAATATATCATTTTTCAGTAAATTTTTGCTTTCAATTTCTTGGTCGTATTTTTAATAATAAAATAAGATGCATGTCCCATATTAACATGTTATGCTAATAATTATGAATTCAATATTTATGTGAAACAGGCTATAACTTTAGATCCAACTTATAATAAAGCAAGTTAGCGTAGTTAATAAGAAGACCTATGTGGAATATTCTGTCAAAGGATTTTTAAGAGGTTATAAAAATACATTTTTTAAACTAAAGCATGTGAAATTGGGTATTTCTACACTGAGTTTTTTACATTTCTACATGTACATTGTACATGACATTGAGTATTTCTACATATATTCTACTACATGTTTTATTTCATCAAACAGATGAAAGAGACTGCTTAAAAATCTATGTTAATGAACAGCTTACTCTCCTGAAAATTCAGTTTTATTGTCAGCGAGGTGAAGATTGTGGGTAGTGAGGCAAGAGTACAGTGGGAAAAACCCTGAATTCTATAATTATTATTAAATAATAGGGACTGTCCTAAAAGAAGATGTGTCTCCTTGTTGACATTTTTCTCCTTTTAATAAAATAACCTGTGGGTCTGAATACAATAAGTTTGGTGGTGTGGATGAGAGCTTGACACTGCAGAACCCTAACTAGCGCACCTACATCAGCTAATGAATGAGTCTACCACAGTTCCATGGGTGTTGACAGAGGATGAAAATCTCCTGGGGTTACTCACAAGAAAAGCAGAAGCCAGAATAATTGTGCTTATTCTTCAAGCCCAAAATACCACAGGGTGACATGAAGCACGACTTGGAGCCTGCATGAACAGTGGGTGTATACCTTTAGAGAAGAAACCTGAGCTTGGGAGATCCACCACTCTATCGCAATCAGTAGGCATGATTGTATTTCTACCAGAGGGAGACCAGCTGTATCTCAGGAGTACTTGATGCATTCAGTCATGTGTTATCACACTTCCCATAGCTCAATTTCATAATCAGTCTTGAAAAATGGCCTGATTGAAAGAGCTCGGCAAGATGGTAGGTGCACAAGAGGCCTATGGTAGACTGCTTTGCCACACTTCTTTTCTTTAATTATCTAGTGCTCTCACACATTTTTTTTACTTGTAACATTATGTGCTCCATCACTCATTTCATTCACATTCCCCATAAGGGCAAAAGCTCCAAATCTTCCATTCTCCCAGGAATGCTGTGGACCTTAATTCACATTTGTGCTCTTTCTCTTTGAGGGCATGGAGGTGTGGGTTGGTATGAGGAATTCTTAACATTTTCTGAGGTGTCCAGTATGTTGCTCATGCCACTGTGTTGTTTCACTTCCCTTCTTTCCAAGGAACTCGAATAAAAAGAATTCAGATTTTAACTCTTCCACATTTTGCTTGTATAATGAGTGATTAATAAGGCAGAATGGAAATACAAAATGTTATTAATAGAATCACTTGGCACATGCAAATATAATGAAACTAAATTTAGTTAAACTTGTTACTTTGGTTTTAAATTTTTAAAAATGTATAATTAACTTGCAATTAAAATAAAAAAGCAAAGAATATTAATTCAGTAAATTAAGTGAAAGATTGAATCCTTAACCTTGGATCATCTGTGACCCTCTAAAGACAAATTTGACTGGTTCAGAGGCTAACAGACATCATATTTTTACCTCATCAATTTATGTGTGTATTGTGTGTAAAGTCCCTGACTTGTTGACAAATCTTCCTAAAACAGAAAGTTTTTTCTTTATTCAACACACACACACAGACACAAACGCACACACACACACACACACACACACACACACACACACACACACACACACACAGAAACAGCAGTCTGCAACCATTTTGGCACCAGGGACCAGTTTCATGGATAATTTTTCCATGGAATGGGTGTGGGGAGCGGGGAGGATGGTTTGGAGATGATTCATGCACATTACACTTATTGTGCGGTCAAACCTCTCTGCTAATGATAATCTGTATTTGCAGACACTCCCCAGCGTTAGCGCTAGCGCTAGCATCACCGCTGCAGCTCCACCTCAGATCATCAGGCATTGGATTCTCTTAAGGAGTGCACAACATAGATCTCTCGCATGTTCACTTTACAGTAGGGTTCGCACTCCTGTGAGAAACCAATGCTGCTGCTGATCTGGCAGTAGATGGAGTTTATGCAATGATGCGAGTGATAGGGAGTGGCTGTAAATACAGATGAAGCTTTGCTCACCCACCCCTCACCTTCTGCTGTGCAGCCCAGTTCTGGTCTGCAGTCCAGAGATTGGCAACTGTGTGTGTGTGTATAGACACACACACACACACACACACTTTTTTTATGGAGAAGAAAATGGAAAATAAATTCCATATGGTAGCAAGAGAAAGAGAAAGTGGACTGGAGAGAAGATAAGGGAGAGGAGGGGGGGGGAGAAAGAGAAAGAAAAAGAGAGAGAGAGAGACAGAGAGAGAGAGAGAGAGAGAGAGAGAGAGAGACTCACTGCCTTCTGATTTTATCTTAAGTGAACTGAGGGAGGTTGAATAAGTATCATATTTAAAGTTTTCCCTTGTGATAACTGTGTGCCCTTGGTTAAGTTAATTCACCTTTCTGAGCCTATTTCCTAATCTACAAAGGGGGATTAAACTAAATATGTCATAGGACTGTGATGATAATATTTGAGAATTACATGTGATTTGTGTCAAGCACCTAATAACTGACCTACTTGGTATTTAATAAATGGTTGCTGTCATTACTTAATGTGATTCAGCAAATTAGAAAATATTAAAAGGAAGAGAAAATCTTAGATATCTTAAATAGAAGTATAACTTATACTATACTAGAGGTTTTTAGGGTTTATGGTAAAATAGGAAGGTGGAAAAATATTTGTTTTTATAAGTGCATCTTAAATTAATTAAAAGTTTGGCCATAATTAGTATGCATGCTCATTGCTTAAAGATGCAATCACTTGATGAGGTCTTTGAGCAAATATGTATATGTTTATTCATAGGTTTCCTGAGTGGTAAAAGAAATTCCCTTAAAACAATGAGAACACTATTTGGAGATTACTGTTTCACTAGAAAATTTATTTTTCCATGTCCTTTTACTTCTCTAAGATTGGATGTGTCTCTTGTAATTCTAATGCTGATTCTGGGAGTTGTCTATTATATAAAAAAACTAAAATATGAAAGCCTTGCTCAAATAAAAGGCATGAGATGTAAAGTTTCAACTAAGAGCTATTAATTAAGAATTAACCTTTTGGAAATTCATCTCTCTCATAGCTGCAGGGCAAGGTTGAATTTCTCATAATATGGTCATAGATGATCCTGTACTGAAGATATGCTGTATGTTAACTGCAGCCATGAGGTTTTATATTTTGAAATAGATTGTATGATAAGCAATGGGGCAATTTTGAGATAATCTCTAAAAATCTCTGTAAGCCCTTTTGAATGAATATTTGAGTAAACAAATGTTGTTATACTAACATGGTAACCCTGTGTCATATTTATATGTATTTTACATTTTAAGGGAATATTGCTATTTTAGGAATAGGCAAACAAGAGACTAGAAAATATCTGAGTTTTGAAGTATTAGGGATTTAGAAAAATCATATTTAATGATATATTGTAAGCTCCCTAAGGATAAGGATTATTTTTTATAGTAGATTTATTTATTGCACATGGTAAATTTCAACAAATAACTCATTGATTATATTACTTTTGCCAGCTCCATGAATCTAATGCACTGTTTGTTTTGAATAATTACCACAGCATTTATATATTTTTGATGGAACGGTAGATCTATTTTGCACTAAATTTTCACTATTAAATCGATCATGTATAAATGGTAGAGTATATATTATAAATGGAAGAGTATATAGTATATCATTGTTAGTGCTTCTTTAAATTTGCTACCTTTGAGAATTACTCGGGGAAGTTTGTTAAAAATGCAGAGTCCGTAACCCACCCATTCAGATTCTTATTCTGGTGGGATCAGGAATCTGACTTTTTAAAAAACTCAGAGATAATTTATGGAGATAGTTTTATCATTCATTGAGAAGCATTGCTCTTTAATATTTAAAGAGAAAGTCATTTGCTAAATTGTAATATGGGTTTTTCCTCCTTAAGGAAACATATTGTTTTAACTCCATCTTGTTAGATACGTTCCCTGTAAGTTTTCTTCCAGTTCCAGCTCCCATAGTAGAAAGTTTCTTCTTTACTTTTCTCATTTAACCATGAGTAAAAGATAAGTCTTAGGTGGGACCTTTGGCTTGGTAAAACTATAACCTAATTCATCAGATGTTAATCTTTTCAGATAAATACTACAAAATAATTTGAAAAATGCTTAAACTATCTAATTCTATTTTAATTAGAAACCTTCCTACTTTTATTTATCTAGTACTCTTTGCCTTTCTTTGGCATTGGAGACTGTTTTTAGTGGGTCTTCGGGAATATATCTTTATTTGCATATTTATCCTTGAAAATTCTAAGGGTAAAAACACAATTAAGTTCCAGAGATCATTTTGTACCTGAAATTACATTTTTAAACCATTCTGGAATTTCTCCCATAAGATATCTGTGACTCCAAAAGGTCAGCAGTGGAGATCTATTGTGAGTTTCAAACTAAATCTAAATATAATTGCAAAATCACTTTTTTTTTTTTTTACTACCAATCATCCAGATTTCCATTTTTTATAGAGATGATTCCTGGGATGTTATATGTTTAGGAGAAAGATACATCAACACATACATTGCCAGAAACATTTCAAAAATGTTCTAATTGAAAACATAGTGATATTGGTTAGTTGGCAAAGAGCAGTATGTAGTTAATGTAATACCACAATGAAGATGGCTGCCTCTTAAATCACAGGAAGAATGGCCAATGTTTTTCCTTTTTAAAAACTCTTATTTTTGCTTCCTTGCAGACAGATTTTAGGAGATCATTTTGAATAAAATAGCAGTTTTTAAGTCATATTACCTCATGGATTACCTACCCTCTATTTTCAGTAATTCCCTTTCTTGTCTTTTGCCTTTAGCCTACTCTCTCTTTAATCAACTGAAATCTTGGTTTGTCCTTTCACTACGACATTGAGACTACTCCCACTATGTCACCAATGTCTTTCTAATTGCTAAGCCAAAAGGAAGCTATCCAATTCTCAGTCAGTGCTGTGCCAACTCATATCAGAAACTGTGGTAAAAGGAAAAAGGCGTGCCTCTACATACACTTATCAAAATATTCTCCCGATTTTGAACCAAGTGGGAAAGTTAATAAAAGGTCTACAATCAAAAAACATATATAAAGCCCCAGGTTGCACAATCTATTGGCACATCATTGTCAAGCTCATAAACATACTCAGTGGGAAAGCAAAGGCTGTTCAGGTCCAAGAATTACAGGCTATTTTGTTGCACAATAACACAGGGAGGGTCATAAAACAAACAACAACCACCTGACTTTATTTAAAATTTTGATATTTAGTCCACATGGATTCGTTTGCACTAATATTGATTTTAAAATAATGTATTTAAGTATTATTTATCTTGTTACTGAGTTTTTGATGCTCCTTTAAACTTTTTTTTGCTCAAGGTGAATCCTTTACTCACCTCTCTCCTTGGATAAATACCAAGTAACATGATTGGATCAAAGAGAGTATGAACTGTCCCAAAGAGCCACAGAAAGCATCAAGGGAATGGTGACTTATAAATTTGAAAGGGCACTGATAGTTGGAAGGGATGAAAAGAAATACATATATATAATGGTACATATTGACAGACTAGAAATTATATTCCAGTAATGCTATTAAAAATAGTATTAGCTAGCCTTTTTCTATACACTTATTAAAGTAAAGTGAGGCTAAGTAATGTGCCCTAGTACATGTAGCTAATAACTATCAAGGTAAAGATTTGAACTCAGGTAGTCTCTCCCCATTGCATTTGAAAATATTTTTCATGAGTTATTTAATTTTTATTCCTTGATATCCCCATGAGATGGTACAATTAATATAATTTTCTCATTTTACAGATCAGGAAATAAGCCTGAAGTTTAACTAACTTGCTCAAGACCACAGAGCTCATGGTAGAGCTGGAATTGAAACTCAGAGAAATTAACTTATAACTTAAATCTAACATATTTTTGAGTCATTTGACCAAGAAGCAATTATTTCTAAAATCACACATGGATTTACATTTATGGATAGCTGGCGGGCATATTAGCTTCTAATTATGAAATCCAGAAAAGCAAAGTAGCCTAGTGTTTCACTAGCAACTTACTGGACTACCTTGCCAAGATCAAGAACTTCACATAACGGCATAAAGCCTAGAATACTGAGGCTATCTAATCATCACTAGACTGAAAGTAGTCTATGAAGGAAGAGCCAGGCTTCTTTTAACTTGAATAACTATTTATTTGCATAGTCAATCTTATGAATAAGCCGCTTTTTAGTAGCATATTCCTAAATGAGTCGTATTCTAAGAATCTGTGTCACTCCAACTCGCCTGACATTTTCTAAGCTAATTTCCTAAAATCTCCTACTGTACTGATTACTATACATGCTAGTGGCTGATAATAAGAATGATAGCTCACCATTACCTGAGTACATACTATGTAAAAAGTTCTTTGCTTTACTAACTTATTAGTACTTAGAAAAAGTCTATAAGGCAGATATTATTGTAATCACTCCTTATTTTTCAGATGTGAGAACTGAGAAGTGGCGAGACTAAGCACCTTAATAAAGGACACACAGTTACTATGTAGCAAAGCCCAACTGAGTCTAGGCAGAGGAGCCTGGGTCTATGTAATTAACAAATGCAATAAGCCTACATCTCAAGGTTATAAACCCATAGAAGAGACAGTATCTAGTTCACTTATTCATTCATTTAGTATTTATTGATTACCTGCTCTGTGTTATGCATCATGCCAGGACACTGTGGTGTAATTAAATATGATTTCACCTATGCAAATTTTACAAATGTACATTCTCTTAACATACGTTTTCTTTGAATTTAATATTTTGAATGGACTATTCAAGAGTAGTTTTTGCCTCTTAATTTCTTAGTTTCTTAGTTTCTCTTATCCTATCAACTTCCTCTTGTTTTGAAAAAAATTTTTAAAAACAGAATTGGTGTAATATAACAATAGTAAGCATAACCTCCAGAGCATTTTCATCTTCTCACTATTTCTTAATGTGTGTGAAATCCTGGCAATTAGATATGCAAAAGACGAGTACAAGAAAAAAAATAGTTAATTTAGTGCATCCCACTAGTATTGAATAATTCCCTTTGGTATTTTGGCAAAGACAGGCTTTTGTCTAATTTTAAATGACTCAATTGAAGAAGCTTCTGTTGGAGGTTGATTCTAGAGGCCAATGGACTTGCTATGAAAGGTTTATAGCATTTAGCCTGATTTTCCAGTCCTGAAAACTTCAGCACATTACTCCTAATTACTTTCTATAACCTTCTTAGTTAGCCTCTACTGCCTCCTTGTTTCATGCTGTTTGTGACTCTTTCCCTCTAGACAGGCATTTTTTTCTCCCCCTTATGAATTATTTCTGAATGAAGCATAGTCTTCATGTTTATATGAACTGGTAGTTACCATATAAAGGGATAATTGTGTATTCTTCCTCTTTGAATTAGTCTGTGTTATGTGTGTATCAAATTATATATTTATTAATCCGTGGCTTAAATTTGTGAATCTTAAATTTTTGAATCAGAATTTTAACAGACCATCTGAACAGAGGTTAATCATTTGCTAAATTAATAGAGGTAAAATCCAGGCTTATATTTTCCAATTATTCTATTGCACAGCAGGTCTGAACACTTTTCCTATATTCCATAAATATTTGTCAAATAAAAGAATAAAATAAATATAAATTAAATAAAATATTTATATAGATTTTAGGCATATGGAATCTATGTGCCACTTTTCAAAAGAGAAATAATAGTTACATTGTTGTGCAGAAGCATAATGATTTTTCAACACTAGGAAATAATGTGAACTTTCTAGAGGCCGTCAGTCAATAGTTTATTCTTATTGATTGACATATGTTTCTTTTAACCTTTACGTAGGGCCTCTTCAATAGGTTAAATAATTTTACTGTTTGTTTGCTGATATGGCTGTCAAGCTTATACCGTTAAAAATATAAAGGATAGAGGCAAGAGTCTTTTAAGAAGAAATAGGCTGTTTATTCTTGTTATTTATCAATACCTTGCCACTATTTTGGGTATATTACAACCTTACGACCCTTTCATATTATAGCCATAGCTTCTGGTGCTAGTCTGTGTTTTAGAGAGAAACAATGAAGAAAGGGAAATTTATTGTAAAGTTTGAATGTACATTTGTGAAAATTGTATGTATCATGGCATGTAATTATAATTTTTTTAATAGGGAGTGCTAGGTAGTTACTATCTTCCACAGGTTGGTAGTGATTATTCCTATTTCTATCCATATACTATCATGGAAAGTTCTGTCTGGCCACATTTATGATTTTGAGCTGTGGATATGCATGTTGGAACAAATCCTTGATTATCAGAGTCCTATAGTGAGCTGCAGTGCTGTTTCTCCTGTGGCCCTGCTGAGAATTATTGTGCAAAGGTTTGTCTTGACAGGCAGTCTTATAAAAATTGGAACTTATCTGCTATATTGCTTTGATATTTCAATCTATTTTTGGATAGGTTTTACACTTTGCTACTTGGTATATTGTCTTTCCTTTGGATATACAGCCGGTGGCATTTCAGCATTTACTGAAAGTACTATAGCAATTCCCACATCAAGGTAATCCTGCTCCTTAGAGTTCTTTCAGAGCAAACATGAAGTGTCAATTTCAGGACAGGTGAAACATAATTAATATCTTTCAGTCACTTAGAATATCTTTGAAGAAACTGGATCTGCTATAACCAGGGCAAGTCATCATGACCTGGTGCTAATGAACGTTCCTCTGTTTATCTAATCTAGGGGTTCTCGAATTTTAGTGTGCATTAGAATTGCTTGGAGTTCTGGTAAAAACACAGATTGCTAGGCCCCATCCCCAAAGTTTCTGATCTGTAGTCTGGAGTGGTAGCTAAGATTTTGCATTTCTATTAAGTTCTCAGATGTTGCTGATCCTGATGGTCCAGAGACCACCCGTTAGCAATCACTGGATTATGGATATTGTCTAATCACAGTGCTTAAGGTTGTGAATAGGCCAAAGATCTCATCTGGGCCCACACTGGAGAACTGCTGATCTAATCTACTGGTTGGTAAATTTATTTTGTCATGGACCAGATAGTAAATGTGTGTGAGCCAAATGGTCTCTGTTGCAACTATTCAACTTGCTGTTATAGCAGGAAAGCAGCCATGGACAATGCATACATGAATGGGTGTGGCTGTGTCACAGTGAAATTATATTTCTCGAAATAGGCAGGAGGCTAAATTTGGCTCATGGGCAATAGTTTGCCAATCCCTGATCTAATTCATCAAGGGACTTGTATCTTTCCTAGCTCACAAATTATATAGGTCCTACTCTGTATAGCAGCTAGCAACTATGTGATCAACTTTGAGTAATGATCTGTGTAAATACATGTAAATACATGTAAATTACTTCTTATTTACATGATTTACACTTCTTACCAGTTGCTTCCCTGCTAGAACAAGGCCTCTTTCTATGCCAGTAGGTGTTGGAGGCATGGGGGGTATGGCCAGGGAAGGGGCATCTTCTGAAATGGGAGTTAAAGTTTTTAAACGCTGCTATTGTATTTTATTTACCATTTAAGGTCTTATTTTATATCTGAGCTCTTAGGCAACTTTTCTTACAGTACTCATAGCAGTTGCATTTTAATTGCATTTTCAGTGAAATTTGTTTTACATTGGCATTTAAGATCGGCCTTTAACTGCTTCCCAACTCGTTTATAAGGTTTTTTTTAAAAAATGAAAGCATAACCCATGAGGCTTGGATGCTGTTTAAGAAATATACTGTGTGTTGCTGCTGACAATAGTGCTTGCCTATTGTAACAGCATTGATTCTGCTGTAGCCTCAGTGACCATTTAAGTTGAATAAATCTCATTTTCACCCACAAAAAAATTATACATGTAAAAATCTTATGTAAATAAGAAGTTAAATCTGATTTTTCTACTGTCTTTCAAAAGAATAGAGTTTACAGTAGTAGAGTCTTGGCACAATTAGAAAGAAATTAAAGGCCTAAGTTGTAATAGATTTCACGAGATAGGTGAATCTCGGAAAGTGAGTAGAAACAAGGCAAGAAAGCAGAATAAATGTCTTAGGAAGGACAGCAAGATGAAAAGAATTAAGAGAGTACACAGTATGTTTTCCAAAGGATAGTAAGGATATCCATGATATGAAAACAGTTGTGTGCATCCATATAAATATTTACTCACAAATGCAATTTACTAGCATTTATAGTGCATATTCTGTATATAAACACAGTGATAGATAGGTACTGGGGACATGGTTAACTGAGGCATAGACTTTATTTTCAGAAGGCTCAGAGGTGTATCAAGATATTAAAGTATCCCAAAACCAAATACAAGTATTTAAAGTTGATATGCTTAGCTTATGGTATATTTTCAACAAACATTAAATTAAAAATATAATTTATGTGATTGAGAGTAGGGAATTTTTATTTGTTCTTGATCAGTAGAGCATCTTGAAGAAAACTGTTTTAGGAAAAGTAAGTAGTCATCCTGTACAACCTAATAAAATGGTAGCCTTGGAAATAGCATGTGTTGTGTTGGATTTTTTTTTCTTTTATCTACTGTGCTTAGAAAATCCAAAATTACTGTGTTAATATATTAATAAGCCATCCTCAGAATTTCCAAAGCATTGTATCATTTTTTCCTGATACAAGGATATTTCATGTAAAACACTGTGTAGAGAAAATACTCCATATATGCAAGTGAGGCTTTCATTTCTGATTTTTATTGCTAAAACTTTGGATACAAGATCTGGATGGAGTCTGTTATGAAATAAAACATCTCATGGGAGCTGGTGGTAGGTGTTGGAGTGAGTGATATTTGAGTGAGATAATCACTAAGTTTTTTTCTAGTTCCAATATTCTGATTTTAGATAATATTTGCAAAGTCCACAAGGAACTAATTCAGGCAAGTTTCCCTGAGAACCTGAGAAAAATCACATGTTTAACAATACATTTCATTGCAAGAAACTGAAGTTCATTTCATTTAGTAAATAGAATCTTTAATTTGGTGTAAGAAAAAGCAAGGATCAGTCAAAGGTATTATGTTAGACAAGATGACATATGACTTTTAAACTATCTAACCCAATCCATACAGTTTGATTTTTAATCAAGTTTAGGGATACAGATGGCAGCATGCCATTTTTATCCAGTTAGATGCCAAGAGAAGGTTAGGAGGAAATTCCCACATGGCTTAGCATTTCTTGTGACTCGTAGCTTGAAGAGTTAAGACTCCTTGTGAAAATGCCTATACTCTTTTTGTTTTGGATCCTTCCTCATTTTCAATGTTGAGGGAGAACTGAAGCCCACATTTTACTAAGATGATAACTGATTTCTTGCACACCCTTGCCCATAAATGAATATTGAGGAACCTAAATAAAAGTTGGGAATTGGGTAGTAACTTTTAATTCTCCTCATTTCATATCCCTTTTATTCTCCACAAATGATATATTCTTAAATGTCCTGAAATGTGTGTGTATGTGTGTGCGTGCGTGTATGTATGTATGTCTGTACTGATTATGTAATATCACTAATTCTTGACTTATAAAGATTATTTGATGTATTAGTCTGCTTGGGCTGCTATATAGCAAACTAACATTAACAGAGTGGCTTAAACAACAGAAGTTTATTTTCCACAGTTTGATATGTTGGGAAATTCAAGATCAAGGTGCCACTGAATTTTCTGGTGATGGCTGTCTTGTAGATGGCTGACTCCTTACTGTGTTCTCATATGTCAAAGAGTGAGAGTATGCAAGCTCTCTGGTCTCTTTTTTGAGGTTACTAATCCTATCATGAAAAACTCAGCCTCATGTCTTTATCTAAACCTGATTACCTCCCAACAACTCACCTTCAAATACCATAATATTGGAGGTTAGGGCTTCAGTTTTGGGAGAACACAAACATTCGGTCCATAATGTTTGAAAATAGATGAATCCAGGATGTTTATAAATTCATGGGTGAACCAAGTTAGGTTATTCTTATCAAGAGACTTAAAATTTTGTGAGAAAAGAGAAGACTTTCTCTTTTGCATTATCCATGGCATGTAGTTTTATACATAATAAACCATAGGCATAAATGCAAGTTCACAGTCTATGTGTGGCCCTATACAGAGAAATGTTCCAAAAGGTCAATAAATCAGCATAAAGTTTGAATAAAGAAGTGATGTACGGACATGTTGTATCATGGCACAAACTTCCAGATTAGTGGCACTTCCAGATTAGTGAATCTGTAGAATCTACCTTAAGCATTGTTTTTCCTAAAAGAAGAAGGGATTTAAGAGAAAATTGAGAAATATTTTTTTTACTGTGTATTTTGGTAATTGAAGAATTTATGACAAATTATTTCCTATTATGGAGGGTTATATTTCCTATTATAAAGGTTAAGGATGATATACTATTTTGAAATGAAGGAGAAAAAGTTTGGAGAACAAAGAGAAAGTAAACTAACCTAACATAAGGGCAAGAATTTTTTTTCCTAGTCACAAACTTGCACAATATTGCAAGTTGACACTGTAAGAGGTAAATAATAGCTAATAGCTTATTTGGGGTGAGGTAATTTTGAAAGGATAATACGAACACTTTATAGCTTTTTTTTGAAACATAGTCTCACTCTGTCACCCGGGCTAGAGTGCTGTGGCGTTAGCCTAGCTCACAGCAACCTCAAATTCCTGGGCTCAAACGATCCTCCTGCCTCAGCCTCCTGAGTACCTGGGACTACAGGTATGCACCACCATGCCTGGCTAATTTTTCTATATATTTTTAGTTGTCCAACTAATTTCTTTCTATTTTTTAGTAGAGATGGAGTCTTGCTCTTGTTCAGGCTGGTCTTGAACTCCTGAACTCAAGCGATCCACCCACCTTGACCTCCCAGATTACGGACGTGAGCCATCATGCCCGGCCTAAGAATACTTTATAGCTTTTAAGTACCTTAAAATGAAGATAAAATATAAAAATGAAGGAGAAGTAAAATTAAGTACCTTCATAATTAATGATATTATTATTTAATATCATAACCCATTAATATGAAATGTAGAATAACCACTCTTAATATTAGAAGATATAAAATAAGAGGAATAGACTCATTGTCTTAAAAAACTATATAATGGTATCAGTTACTTACTGAGCACCTAACATTAATACAAATTGGGCAATGTACTAGGCACTCTTATCCTCACAATAGTTCTATAAGTTATCTGTTTACATTATAACTTTAAGGTGAAGTAATTTAGACTTAAAGAGTTTCAGAAATTACCCAAGGTGTTCAATAGAACAGCAAGGCTTTCAGTCCTAGATGTGCTCTTCCTAGTACCCATCTCTTCCTTTGGTTAATCCTTTCTCCCAAAAGAGATAATAAGTCACTTCATGTCTAGTACTGCTTTGTCTTTTATTAATATTATGCTTAGTATTATGTAGCACCAAGTAAATGTGCAATTTATGGTTGCTGAATTAAGGTACAAATATGAATATGTAAAAATTAAAATAAGAGAGAAAAGTATTTGTGTGTGTCTTTGAAATAAAGTGCTGTGCTTAAAACAAAAAGGTCTGTTTATACATTCTTGACTTTCAAAAAGCAATGAAAAATTTCCGTCTGCTTACAATAAAAAGAATTGATAAAATAATGCTAAAAAGCATTAACTAAAGAATAAAATTCAAGAGACAACTGATAAATTATCTGTTGCAGCTCTCAATTTAAATTGATCACCTCTGGTTTTTGATTTATGAACAGGAAATGAGCTTTGACTATTAGACACCTGGATGAAGAGCCTGGGGTTGAGATTGTCAGTCTCCTGTAACCTGCAAAGAACCTCTGGTTGCACTAGGATCACTCAATTGAAGTAAGACCCAATTACTTAAATTAGAATGTAAGACTTTTACTCTTGAATTAAGTTTTAATAAGGTGACTTGGCATATTTCTATAGTGTGACAGTAGCTGCTAATTTTAAAAAAAGAAGAATGCAAGCAGCATTATTCTGTGGCATAGTTTTATGTATTCCAATTTCGATTCATCTTTTATTTAGTGGACTCAAGCCCATTTTCTTTGGATAGCATTTTATAAATATTTTAATTTCTGTGTGGCTGTTGAAATTGGTACAACCTTCTTGCCTTTGTGTATATCAATTTGTTTTATGTACTTGTAAATGTTATTATAACTAGTCAAGTTAGTCTCCTTTTTAGTTTGTCCGCCTACTGATTTTATTAAATATGACAATGCAGTTTGTGCCATGATCCATGTCTGTACATTACTTCTTTATTCAAAGTTTATACTGATTTATTGACCTTTTAGAACATTTCTCTGTATAGGGCCACACATAGACTGTGAACTTGCATTTATGCCTATGGTTTATTATGTATAAAACTACATGCCATGGATAATGCAAAGGTTCAGAAGACATCACAGAACTAAGATCTAGGAAATCTGAGCAGACTCAGGATGACTACCCACATACTTCAGGAACATGGACAGATCATTTGACCTTTTTGAGTCTTTCCTTGCTTCCAAATTTAAGAGTTAGATTAAATCAGGGAAATGTGACAATTCATGTCTTGAAGGGTCAGGCAGATAATGCAAATTTATGAAGTGGCTAGGCATGAGACAGTAGAGATTGATGGGTCAGTGTGGAAAAAGGGTGTTTCCTTTATAAAGACATTCAGATTGAAGTACTTGAAGTGGACACATAAACAAATTGAGGAGGAGTTCAGAAAAGGGTAGAGACAGGAGGAGGGTTGAATTTGGCCCTTGGATTAAATAAATTCTAAGGTCATTCTCAACTCAATATATGACTATAAGATTTTGTTACTATGTAAAACACATATTGCCTCATCTGTTGGGCTCTATATATGTTCTATTTTAAGTAATAAAAAAGAAATAAGTGAAATAAAAATAATTTGGGGTTTGAATTTCTCTGAATTTCACAGTAAAATTGGGGAAAATGATTTGCTTGGCCATAAAATGTCATACTTACAAGATTCACCGTTTATTTTATTTCCAAGCCTTTTTTTCATTTATTAATCTGTAATGAGGACTTTGAATCTAGTACTGAAGTCTAAGAATAAAACCTAGCCCACCATAAATTATTGGTAAGCAACTGCTTTCTGAATTCATATTGTCACAAAATAGTCATGTATAATAAATCCCTAAAGAAGTGTTATACCCTCTGGGTCTATTTTTATGATTCTTTAAGAAATACTTAAGAGTTGTAGTTTCTTTTTATTAATATCTTAACTAGTATTTTCATTAAAATGTTATTTCATATGGAAAAAAAATGGAATTAGTTGTTAAAATAAGTGTATTCCTAGCATAATTTTCTAGCTTCATCAGCCATTACCCTTCTATTTTGATATATTTATGCCATGGTATGAATATATACCATTGTTTTTACAGAAATAGTATATATTTATTACTTTTTGCTGCCTTTCAAACCTATATTCTAGCTGAGAAAATAAGTACATTTTATCAGATGCTAATGGCAATTAGGCAACAGGCCTAGGAAGATGGGCAGTGGGCCAAGTCAATGTACTCTTGGAGTCTTGTCTATTTTCTTGGGCTCAGTTTAAATCAGAATTTATATATATAAGAAAGTTGAACCCAAGACTATAGGGAGTGATGTGTTATCCCAATAATAAAAGGAGAATTACAAGGAATTAGGATCTTTATGCCTTTATTTGAAACCTTCCAATATCTTTTTTCTCTTACCTTTATTACTCACTTAGTTTTTCATTTCATGATCATATGCATTTGTAGACAGATTCAAGTGACTTTAAGTGTGATCCATTTTGAGAAAGGGAATAGAAATTGTTATGGACTTATGATACATATTTCAAAATATTTTAAGAGGCTTCTGCATTAGATGTTGTAGTCCAGCATGTTGTAATGATTTTGAATATTTGCTGTCTGGTTCTTTGATAGTCAAGTCAAAGTTGAAGAGCTTGAATGCTAATGCTCAAACTGATTGGCATTTGTTAGATTTGTTTCTTGACTGACCTGCAACATCTTGTATTGACAAAAAGTATCAGCTCTTTTTTTTCTTTTTAATAAACATCAATTATGCCTTCTAAAGGCTCTACATATGGAAAATAAGAATAAACATATAAGTGAAAAGTTAGCAGTTAAGGTAAAGCTGTATGAGAGAGCTTTCTAGTGATGCCACCTTGTATCTTATTTATCTTGTTTTAAAGAAACATTTTGTAAAAAAAAAAAAGTACTAGTGCGATTAAACATTTTCTTTATTCTCTTTAAGAAATAAATTCATATATGTTTATTTTCAATGCCTTGGTAATACATAAAGTATACAGACAAGTAGACAGTTAAAAAACAAACCTAATTGTTTCTTTATTATTTTCTGAGGTGTAGAGAATTAGTGATGGGACTGTCTAACCCCCTTTGTTAAATCAGTAATTCTCAATGTAAAAATAAAGTGATATAAGCACCTAAATTGAGGTCATTTCTAACTTTCTTGCCTATACTTTTATTAGTGGTTCTGAAACTAAGAACCCTCAGACTTGAATTCCTTTCATACTATGAAAGATGTTCTGATAGCCACTTAATGCAGGTTCACCATTAGCATTAGGCATTTATTAGTCATGGCTTTCCAATAAAGTGTTTAATTAAAATCAAAGTGCTATAGTTTTTAATAACCCATAAAGAATGGGTATGAATTAATTTTTTCAAAAAGATATGACAGTGGCTTTAAGAGTATTGTAGCTCCTGTGTGAATATTGCAGTTGTTTGATAAATTTTATAAAATATTCTTATTATCAAAATCTAATTTAAAGTTTAATGAGGCAGTAAAGTTGAGATAGTCACAAAGAAACTAGAATAATAACAGTAAAAATTTAGCCATAGCTAAGTACAATCTAACCAAAATTTTCTGGTCAATTAGATTTGATTGTGTTCAACAGTGACAAACTACAAAAGTAATTAAAAAATCACATATTAGTGAGTGGCTGGATGCTGGGGCTAGTTAAAGACATTTTGTACTGCCTGAGATTTGCTATAATAAACCCCTTCTTGGGTTTATTTAAACCAGAACAGATGCCATTATCACAATTTTTATTTTTCTTGGAAAATTTCTCACTAAACTATTTAATAAATGTGATTTATCCCAGAATTTACTCTTTGCTATTTTATTTTCCTTAAGAGGCAGGCTTTGCTTTGGGCATATAAGCAATAAAAAAATTAAGGCAATTAAATGATCTAATAACAGTAATTGAATGAGAAAATAAAACCTGGTATCATACACAGTCTTATAACACTCAGGATCTGTACATTTCTGACCCAATGGATTTAGATAGTCTTTAAGTCCCATCCAAGGGAGAAATAGGGAAGAAAACTGATGGCTCAAATATTGAAGTACTTTTCAGAATCTGCCCTTAAATTCATCCTACCTGTTATATAATTTCCTCTAAACAATGTTGTTGTAGTTAATCTACTCATCATGGCTTTATTAGAAAGACTCATAATCTATATGTTTAAAATGCATTTTGATAAAATCATTGAAATATTTTTGGTTTGAGCTACATTATGTTCTTAACTAATATAAAAAGCATAAAAATATTTAGCTAAAGTAAATATTTAAATTATATTGTACTATTTCTGGTAGAAACAGTATTGTTTGTAGTAGTAAAACTTGAAATTATATACAATAAATTTTTCATTTTAAGAACGTTGTGTTCCTCTCAGAGGACAAACTTGTAATAGTGTCTTTTATAAAGATGCTATTATAATATATTTATATATATATCTTATATTTATAAAAGAACAGCATTCATATAGTGAATAAAATGTCAGCCATTAATAGCTAAGTAATATTTTAAAGGGGGAGAACTGCAACTCATTAACTTTTTAGCTTTATATAGATAAATTGTTAGCTATCTCTTGCCTAATTTTATAAGTTTTTTGAAGCTCTTTGCATATACTTCTTAGTATAAATTTCAAAGACATCACTTTTAACCATATTAATCGGGCTGGCAGCAAATCATTTAGTACTTGATGCTGAAAATGATCTTTACACAAGTGGCTTCCATTTCCTTATATAACTAGAATAAATCTGTAACATTTCATTTGCAAATTTGACATATGTTCTCTTGTTAACTTACATGGTATGAATTTTATACTTGTGTGTGTATGAAGTGCCTTCTTGTCCTTGGAACATCTTTTTATATTTTTCTTTCCAGGAGAACTACTTCTAAAATTGATTTTATTTCAAGCTGAATGTTCACCTTTTAATAAAAAGTTGTTTGTACTTTTGCAAAACTCATTCTCTTATTTCTCTTACTCTTTTATGATAAAATATTTCCACTGTATGTAACATGTTAATATTTTTTAAAATACCCTTTAAAAATTTTCAAAGACAATTTCATACCACTATTTATGGTGAGCGTATTATATGCCAGATACTATATTGGGTAATGGGGGAAGAAAAGTGAATATGCTGCAGTGCTTTTACTCAAGATGTTCACTGTTTAGTGGGGATACAAAAAATTAAAATTTATATTGATATTGTAATACTGTGAGCATGTAAAAACTAGCACAAAAGTAGGATGATTTTTTTTAACTCTCAATTATTTATTTTCAGCCTAGATCAATCACAGGCTTCATGTCCAAATGCTAAGGTGATCAATTTTTTAGAGAGCCAACCTGATACCCAGCCTTATTACCATGCCAGTCCAAAACAGACAGTATCACATAACATGTAATAAATAATTATATACATGTATATTACTTTTACATTAAAATATGAAAAATAGGTATTTATTTGAAAGTATGTATTATCTCATATTATTTACTTTTTTGTCACATAATTGCTACTATTTGAACAAAGCAGCACTAGAACTAGTTAAATGTGGCAATAAGTAGTAAATAACATGACTGATGAAACAAATACCTGTGAGAAAAATATAACAATATATTATTAATATTTTTCCATCCTCTGATAACACCATTTATTATAACTGTTTTTAAATTTTCATTTGATATTGAAATTTTGTAGGGTATATTACTATTAGTTTTTTTTTCTGTTTTAAATTTCTTTTTATTTATACAATGTGAATGAATCAAATCAAGGTAATTGGGATATCCATCACCTAAGACATGTATTGTTTCTTTGTATTATGAACATTCCAATTCCACTCTTTAGATATTTTAAAGTACACACTAACTTATTGTTAATTATAGTCACTTTATTGTGCTATCCAATATTGTTCATTCTACCTATTTAACTATAATTTTGTACCTTTTAACCATCCTTACTTTCGCCCCCTCTTCCTGCTACACTTCTCAGCCTCTGGTAGCCATCATTCTGCTCTCTGTCTCCATGAGATCAATTGTTTTTAATATCTTGCTCCCACATATGAGTGAGAACATTTGAGATTTGTCTCTCTGTGCTTGGCTTATTCACTTACATGGTATTCTCCAGTCCATCCATGTTGTTTCCAATGGCAAGATTTCATTCTTTTTGTGACTGTATAATATTTCATTGTGTGTATGTAACACAATTTCTTTCTTTTTTTTTTAATTTCAGGATATTGTGAGAGTACAAACATTTGGGTTACATTTTATATCGTTGCCTCTCCCAAAGCAGGGGTTAGAGGCCTGCCCTTCTCTCGCATAATGGACTCCGTGTCCTATAATTGTGAGTTTACCCCCCATCCCTGGAGAATATTATTACCATGAGAGCACCATTGTTTTAATCAGTCAGTACCAATTTGATGGCGAGTACAAGTGGAGCCTTTTCTTCCGATCTTGTGTTACCTCACTTCAGATAATGAGCTCAAGCTCAATCCAGGAAAATATAAGAGGTGCTAGATTACTGTCATTTCTTAAAGAGAATGTAAATTGAAAATGACTAATATTTAATACAAAATAACAATGATGTGTTTTTTCTGTCTCATGGGATATTTTTACTCTTTTATTTCCTTTTATAGTAACATTTCTATGAACTGCCTGTAGTCTTTGGGTTATCCTTTATATATATATATATATATATATTTTTTCTAAATATATATAGTCTAAATATATATATATAGTCTAAATATATATATAGACTATATATATAGTCTATATATATATAAACTAAATATAGTCAAATATGAAATTCACTTTGATTTGCAGCCTATTCTTATTGAGCCCACATTGCACTACTTCCTGGTATCAACCTGATTTGATAACATCAAAGTAAATAAATATCCTGTCAAAAAAATCATTTGACTACTTAGGATTTTACTTCTGCTGGTGGCAGATGTTTAGACTTCTTAGAGTTGAGTCCAGATTTGCCTATCTACTTTTCATCTACAAGTTTGTTTTGGTAGACCAGCTGTTTGTCAGTCAGGCCTCTTACTTCCCAGTTTATCATATAGGCTATCCATATCTAAAATATCCATTATGCAAACATCCCACAGCACATTGTATGCCATCATAAGTTAAATCTCTCTTTCTCTGGGAAAATGGTTTCAAAGCACAGAGGTAATTTGAACTTGTAAAATCAAAATTGAATTCCAAATAAAATTATAGTTTTAGTAAAGGAAAGAAAAACTCTTCTAACTTGGCTACCCTCTGCTGCTAGCAATTTTGGATCATAATGTGTATTTTTGCCACAACTTTAACATAAAATAGCTCAGGTGCCATCAGTTCATTTTTTTTATAGATTCCTTTATTCTGTTTATTGAACTATTTTAGAGAGACAGCATATAATGTCTATTTTATTTAATCCTTTTCTTCATTATCATCCTCAATTTATTTTCAAATTAGATTAAAATATTATTTTAGTCCCATGCTTTGAAAATGAATTTATGGCTGGTCAACACTTCAACACATTTTCTATAGGCAATAACAAGGGTAGCCATCTTGTAGGCACATATTTAAGGAAGGTATGTTTTTCCATTTCTATAAAGTTCAGAATCTTATTAAGTACTTCTGCACATTTTGAAGAAACTGAAATATGAATAATAGCTTTCATTGTGAAATTCTCAATATCACAGGTGAGCGAATCCCACTTCCTTTTAGCAGTATTGTATATAAGGAGTGCAGGGCTTTCAGCAGAAAATACTTTTATATTTACTCTGGTCAGAAATGTATAGGCTGATTGGGATTTATCAAAATTTATATTCCTACTCTCTGCAATATGTGCAGATAGATGAGTGTGGTAGACAGAATAGTGGTCCCATAAAGATGTTCAAGTCCTAATTCCTGGAACCTGTGAATATGTTACATGACAAAGGGGATTTAAGGTAGCAGACAGAATTAAAGTTGCTCATCACCAGACTATAAGAGAGGGGAATACTCTGGATGTTCCAGGTAAGCCCAATGTAATCACAAGGGCCCATAAATGTAGAAGAGGGAGACAAAAGAGTTAGTGTCAGAGTGAAGTTACGTATGAGACTCAACCAGCCATTGGTTGCTTTGAAGATGTAAGGAGGTCACTAGCCAAGGAATGAGGTGATCCCTACTAGCCAAGGAATGGAGGTAAAGCAGAAAAAAGTGGAGAAAACAGGTTCTCCCCCTACATCTTCTAAAAAGGAACTCTGCCCTCCTGATTCCTTGATATTTAGCTCCAACACCTTGATTTTTAACCCAGTGAAACCCATTTCAGAATTTTGATCTCCAGGATGGTAAGATAATAAATTTATGTTCTTTTAAACCATTAAACTTGAGGTAGTTTGTTACTGCAGCAGTAGGAAACTAATACAATGAAAAAAAGTCTAGTTTTTACGTAGACAGATTATCAACATTGTTTTATGTTTCATAAAATTCTCATGAAAATCTTGAAGATGATTTGAAACTATTTTTCAAATTAGAGCACCTAAGAATCAGAGGGAACATTATTTTCATTGTTGACATGTAGCTTGACACAGTGTAAAAATGTCTGACTAAATCAGGTCTACACTGCAGTAGGCCAACACATCTATTATCAAACTTTTCCCTTTTGTTTGTCTACGTAATTGCAACCTCTGAATCAGGAAATGTAATTTTATTCATTTTCATAGAATAATCAAGTGGCAGGTAGGATATGTGTTTGTTCTCATGGTGTTCTTATAATCTAATATACTGGCTATTTTTGACTGAGCATTGGTGCCTTTTGGAGAATGAAAAACATTTGGAAGATTAAGAAAACTTGCCTGTTTTATCCAGTACTTGTAAAATTTAGTCTCCCTATGTGCTTTTACATCCCCTTTTCTACTATGCCCAATCTCAAATTTTTGTCTGTCTATTCTGCAGAATGCTTTCTTTTGGTTATTTGCCTCTCTAATCTAGTCATATATGTCTTTCCAGATGCCATTAAAATAATACAGTTGTTTGGGTTATGCTGGCATTGGTATTATAATCATTCTCATTTTCATTATTTGAACTCTTAGAAAACATAGTCACAACATTCACAGTGTTAACAGTAACTAGCATTACTTCAGTACAAAGCATGCAGTTAATCCACAGGCAAAGTCTAAGATGACTGTTAGTGCTCATGATCACAATGCAGTTGGTTGCGTGTATAAATAACAACACTCACAATGATGTAACAATGAATGTTCCATTATGAACTGCAAATCGTGGTTGCAGATGTTAATGGTCAGGAAAAAGACAGTGAAATAGTGGACAATCACGTTCATTTGAAACTAAATAGAATGTTGCTTTTAGCCACAATTTTGGGGTCTGTTATATGGGTTCTGTACTTTCTTCTTACTTTCTGCATCCATTGCTGAAAACCAGGATATTTTGTATTTTGAGGATGGGTTTCCCGGGATGTGGGAATTTTAGTGCTAAAATCTGGACAGTGCCAGGCAAGCTTTACCCTAAGACCAGTGGATAACTTTAGATATAATTAGTACTTGACATATTTACATAATCTTTCTGTATTTATACTTAAAATGTATTTTCCGTTTGCCATATTACACTAAATTGATCAAACCAGAAACATGAGAGTCATCATTTATATCTTTCTCTTAACCTTTCTTCTAGCAATTAACTAAGTCCTATGAGATTTTTAAATTCTTTTTCATTTCATTTTCTGAACATGGACTGTCTTTTTATGGTTCAAAAATTATAAATATAAAAGACATACAGAGAAAAGCTTATTTCCTTCACACTCTGCCCCCAGCCTTTCCAGTTTCTACCCAGGGTAAAACAGTAATTACTGTTGTTAGTTTCATATGCATCTTTATGGATATATGTGTAAATAAGCTATTGTTTTTTATTCTGCCCCGTTGGCAATAATCACTGCCATCTATAAAAAAGAAGAATGGGTACCATGTAGCAGTCAGAAGTCTTCAGAAACTCTGAAATTTGTCTTAGTAAACATTGCTAGCCTACTATCCTGAGGGTAGGAAAATTACCTTGAATAGGTCCAGGTTCTACTATTTGGGTATAGCTCCCCAGTTGTTATGCATCATGGGTCTTGGCTTTACTCTCTTGAAGGATCTTGCATTTGCATTATCTTCCTTAGTTATATAAAGAAAGCACTGGAGGCTGTCTACCCATGGTGTCTGAGCAGCTTTCTCAGCCTGCTTCCTGCCAATAAAAAGTTGGGAGCTTGGGGTCTTTTACGTGTCTCATACAGCCACACTTTCCTTGCAAATACAGCTCTCTCAAAACCTTTTTTCCCATAGTGTATTTGATTCCAGTAAGCTCCATATGCCAAATCTAGTTAATTCTCTTGGATATTCTATGTATACAATTAGATTTTTATGTTGTCTGCAATTAGCACTTGTTGTGCCTCTTCCTTTTCAAAATATATATTTAGAATTTCTTTTTCTTATTTTATCTTTTTTGGCTGATATCCCCATTACAATGTTAAATAATACTAGTGATAGTGAGCTTTTGTCTTGTTTCTGATTTGTCAGTAATGCCTCTTGTGTTGCTTCATTAAGTATGATAGTGGTTTTTGGGCTAATCTAGATATATTATACAAAGGAAATTACCATTTAGTTCTTTTTTATTGAGTATTTTAATCCAAAATGGTTATTGAAATTTGACAAATGGTTTTTCAGCATCTATGAAGAGAATACAATAATGTTTTTCTGAGATCTATTAATATTATCATAAAATTTATTAATGGATTTCCCATATTGGAAATTCATAAATTCTTGGAATAAATCTCACTTGGTCATGATGTATAATTCTTTTCATTTACACTTGAATTGCATTTGCTAATAATATTTGCTTTAGGATTTTTGCTTTGATATTTATAAATGATACTTACTTGAGAGTTTGAATGTGTGTGCAATTTGCTATATAAGATTTTCTTCTTTAACCCATATTCTGGAAAAGATTTTAGAAGCATTGGAATTATCTGATTTTTAAAGGTTTAAAAAAATTTACACATGATACTTCCTGGGACTACTACTATTGGATTTATAGATTGACAATTTTCTTGATTTCTTCTATGTAAATCAGTCTTTAGATTTTCTACTTCCTTTGAGGTCAGTTTTGAAAATTATGTTTTTTAGGAAAGTATCTGTTTTGGGCTTTCAAGTGTATTTGCAATGTTTAGCAAAATAATCTATTATTATTCTTAACTCACTGTGGTAATTTTTCTTTTATCAATTATTTTTGGGTCTTTCTGCTTTAGTTGTTTATTTTTTTAATTAGCCTCAGCAGTGATTTTTTTTCATTTCAAATAACAATCTTTTGAATTTATTTATTAATTCTATTCTTCAGTTTCTTATTATTATTTGCTTTCTTCTTTAGCACTTTATTCTGCTTTCTTTTAGTGTAATATGCTATTCCTTTTGTAACTCTTGAAGTTAGTTGTATAGTATTTTTGTTGAATTGTTAAGGATAAACTAGTTAAGAGTAGTAATTCTTCCTTCAGCAATGTATTTAACGTTTAAGAACTTCATTTTACTTAAGTAGAAGTTACATATTTCATACAAAACTTTTAGTTATATATAGAGGCATAAAACAGCGTGGCATCTTCTGCTGGAGCAGAACATTTGAATGGGATACTTATGGTAGATTAAACTGAACCAGATTATGAAAGGCCTCCTTACACATTTAGTAGTATTTATTCTGATACTAACTTTTTCCATGTGTCTAATACTTGTGATGTATAATTAAAATGTATCTATTTATTTATGTGCATTTGTTGTATCTGTGTATCTCTGATATTTTGCTAACAAATTTGATTTCTTATTGATCCCCTTTTCTTATAAGCATTTTATTCTAAAATTATTGAGGAAGATTAAATGACCATGGTAGGTATACATTTCCTTCCTATTTATAGTCTTTAAATTGTTTTCCAAGTTTTAGATGTATAGTTTAATTCTTTTGATTTATTGGGAAATAGGCCAGTATTATATCCCAAGATGACACTTTTTATAAGTAGGTGTGCTCCGAGAGACTGGATAGCTATGCAACTTCTGGCCATGGGGTGGGGCAAGATGGCCAGATTAAAAGGTACATGTGGGGACAAAGTTTAGAGTGGGTTACACCTCCTCTCTCCTAGCCAGTGGTCACCCTTTGTTCCAGCAAAGTGGATGCTACAGATTGCAATATGTCTCTTTAAAATTCATGTTAACCAGAGAAGATGCTGTATAGCAAAAACAATCTTAAGCAAAAAGAACAAATTGGGAAACATTAATTTACCAGGCTTCAAGCTATACTATAGTTAGCTATAGTAACTAAAACAGCATGGAATTGGCAATAAAACAGATACATAAATGAATGGAATAAAACTGAGAACCGAGATATAAAACCATTCTCATATAGCCATCTAATCTTTGACAAAGCAGACACAAACATACACTGGGGAAAAGAATCCTTATTAATAAATGGTACTGAGAAAATTGGATAGCCACATGTAGAAGGCTGAAACAGGATTCACACCTTGCACCTCTCAGAAAAATCAAGTCCTGGTGGATAATAGACTTAAACCTAAAGCATGAAACTATAAGAATTTTATAAGAAAATGTTGGAAAAACTCTTATAGACATTGGCTTAGGGAAAGAATTTATGAAGAAGACCCTAAAGGCAATCACAGCAACGACAAAAATAAGTAGATGGGACCTAATCAAATTAAAAAGCTTCTGCACAGCCAAGGAAACTATCACAAGAACAAACAGACAACCTACAGAATAGAAAATATTTGTATGCTACACATCTGATAAAGGGCTGATAACTAGGATCTATACAGAACTCAGGAAAATCAGCAAGAAAAAAATCAAACAACACTATCAAAAAGTGGGCAAAGGACATGAACAGAAACTTTTCAAAAAAAGATAGACTAATGACCAACAAACATATGAAAAAATGTCAACATCTGTAATCATCAGGGAAATGCAAATCAAAACCACAATGAGATATCACTTATCTCCAGTGATAAGTGGAGATATCAAAAATGACCTTTATCAAAAAGTCTCAAAACAATAAATTTTGGCATGGATGCAGAGAGATAGGAACACTCATACACTGCTGGTGGGACTACAAAGTAGTACAACGTCTATGGAAAGCAATAGGGAGATACTTTAAAGAGATACAAATAGAACTACCATTTGATTCAGCAATTCCATTACTGGGCATCTACCCAAATGACAAAAAGACATTCTATAAAAAAGACATCTGCACTAGAATGTTTATAGCAGCACAATTCATAATTGTAAAGATGTGGTAACAACCCAAGTGCCCATCAATAGATGAGTGGATTAATAAAATGTGGTCTATGAGCCACAAAAAAACAATGGCACTCTAGCACCTCTTGTATTATCCTGAATAAAACTGGAGCCCATTCTACTAAATGAAGTATCACAAGAATGAAAAAATAAGCACCATATATACTCACCATAAAATCGGTATTAATTTATGAAGGCTTATGTACACATATAGTGATAATATTCATCGGGTGTCGAGTAGGCGAGGGAGGGAGGAGGGGATGGGAATATTCACACCTAATGGGTGCAGTGTGCACCATCTGAGGGATCAACATGCTTGGAGCTCTGACTCAGATGGGGCAAAGGAAATATATACATCACTTAAGTGTTTGAACTCCCATAATATGCTGAAATTTTAAAAAATTCATGTTAGAGCCCTAACTCCCAATATAATGATATTTGGATATGGAACCATTAGGATGCAATTAAATTTAATTGACATCATGAGGATGTGGCCCTCATGATAGAACTTATAAGTGAGAACTAATCAAAAGATATATATGACCATGAAGAACCATAATGCACTTTGAAAACTAAGAAGGGAAGAAGTTGGGGGGGGGGTGATGAGGAATAAAAATCTATCTGTTGAGTACAATAGAAAGCCCTGACTTCATAAGATATAATTTATCCACATAATATAAAATACTTGTATCCCCTAAATTTTTTGGAGAAAATAAAAAGGATTAGTGCTCGTGTAAGAAGAGACACTAGAGAGCTTGCATGCACGTGTGTGTGTGTGTGTGTGTGTGTGTACTTTCTCTGTCTCTCTCTCTCTCTTTCTCTCTCTCTCTCTGTGTCATAAGAGGACATAGTGAGAAGACAGAATTCTGTAAACTAGGAAGAGAGCCCTCACCAGAATCCAACCATTCTGGCACCCTGATTTCAGACTTCCATCCTTCAGAACTATGAGAAATAAATTCCTGTTTTTCAAGCCACCTAGTCTGTGGTATTTTGTTATGGTGACCAGAGCTAAGACATAGTATTTCATGTATGGAAGCTTCTGCTCTATATTGTGTCTTTTTTGAAGGTAGTGAAATGACTGTGGTTATTACCATGGTAAGGATTATAATGAAAGAATGGAAATATTTGGAGAATAGGTTTTCTTTTATATTTTCTTTAAATGTGTTTTGTATATATGTTTTAAAAATGTATATATGTTTTAAAAATGCGTAACATGAAGGATTTACAGAGGTATAATAAAACTATGCATTTGTAAAATGTAATGAAAATATCTTATCTAGTTTCAATTTAGAAATTATTATTACATATGCTTAAGTAAATTCTTGGAAATTCATTATTGCCCTAGGAATGAAGGTTGACAAAGTATGAAATATTTCCACATAGGTAAGATTATAGAGCTATTTTTTTAAGTTTGGGAATTTTGATTTTCTTGCTTAACATTAACATGTACTTCAGAATGCGTTGTGTTGGAATATGAATATTATTAGAAGGGCATACTTTGAGGTTAACACCTACAGTTGTGGTTTTTAATCTTTCTTTCAGTCCTGTCCCACTCAAGAGATATGATACTTTTATTAATAATGGTAGCTAAAGATGCTTTTTGTGGTTTACAACACTTAGCACTCACTACAGTCTTTGTGAGAAGTTTTATTATCTTCATTTTGCAATGACAATACTGAGAGTAAGAAAGTGTAAGTGCCTCTTTCAAGTTTATATAACTAGTTGTGACAGAGCTAAGGTTTAAATTTATTCATACCCTTAACCACTGAATTAAGATTTTATGGGTATGTAGCTAATGAACTCCCCCATTAGATAATAAATCTGATCAAATTAAGATCCAACAAAGCTTTGTTTTTCCCTTTGATACTTTTTTATGAAATATGAAACATACTCTTCAATAAAAATTTGTGAACTGCTTCTGCTTTTTTGTATCCTAAACAAATATATAGTCTGCCTTTTGAATAATCCAGTTCTTCATATTGCCAAAGAACTTTGCAGAGCAAGCAACATGGTAGCTTGAAAGAAACAGTGTATATTTCCTATTTCCAATGACCGTAAGAAATCATTTCCTTACAATACTTATTGTATAAAACCACAAATTGAATGGTTCGTCCTTGATGTCAATAATACTTTAGGGATTTAATCAAATTCAAGATGTTTACTTGATATATAATAGTTAGAATTTCTATTCAAAATATCTACTTCTCCATAGTTATCTTTTAATGTCTGTAATTTTACTTGCTAATATGTTTCCAAATATGAACCTGCATGGCTAGCTCTTTGCTATTGCAATTTCTAAACAGTAACTTTGTTCATAGGTCCATTGTGTAGGCAGAAGTTTTAAGCCCATACTCTGCTGTGTTTATTGATCTATGTCTTAATAATTCCATATCAGGCAATCACACGAGTCATGAACTATCTGGGAGGGAAGAAACACACACATTACCATCAGCAGGAGATTGAAGGAGCCATGCACTTAGAAGCTCTACTGAGAATTTTAGCCTTATCTATGTTACATAGAATGATTGTGAAGCACCACAGTGAGACTTATAAACAAATCAAAATTATAGCTTTCTTGTTCTAAAATATAAATGTTTCTTTAAGGAGTAATTTTGGTATTTGCCTCAGGTTGTTTTCTCCTTCAGTTTGAATAGGAAGTGAAATTTTCTAAGTCCAAATTAGGTGATTAGCCAAGCAGTATTCAGTAATGATCAGCCTTTCCTCTCAAAAGTGCTTTTTCCATTTCATGGCTCTGTGGAGTGTCCAGACTTCTGCTATATATTCTGGGCCAGGCAATGTTCAGCTATTCTGATGTCACCTCTGTTCCATCTACTGGAATAATGATTTTTTCTGTGTACACTCTTTAGCAAAATCATTATTTTTATAGTGACATTTTTAAGTTTCTCCAAAGCACGGTGCCAAAGAGCATTAAGTTATTTAAATTGAGAAACCCCAGAGTAGAATTAAGATTAAACTATTAAATTAATCCTATCTCCGGTTGTGCCCAAATATATGCCGCTGACACAGTCTTCTGTCATGGAGAGATAGAGATCTGCTTTGCTCTGCAGGAGAAGCTGGTACATGAGGGCAGAGAAGTAGGTGAATTTTGAAATAAAGCTGGTATGCAATGAAGATCTGCAGTGTTTGAGTTGCTCTGTTTCCTGATCTCACAACCACAGTGAGTTGTTTGTTCCCATGTGTGCCCTGGCCTCTCATATTTGCTTGCCTTTGCACGTGTTCTTCCTTCTTATTAGAGCCCCTTCTCACCATCTTTACTTGGAAAACTTCTTTCTCCATTTATTCAGAATTTCTAACAGTGACTTTTAAATGTTTCCTGACATGCCTAGGCAGAATAAAAGAGCTCTCCTCTATGTTTCTATAATACCTCCAGTCTATTTTTGTTTTAGCATTAATCTCAAAATATTATCTGTATGCATATCTGCCTTTCCTTCTGGGCTCTAAACCCCTTGAAGGAAACAGAATTTTGTGGTTGATGTTGATTTTTGTGGTTATTTATGATCAACTGCCTTAGCTAAGGAGGGGAACTCCCAATCTCTGGATATCACTTTGCTTGCAAAGTGCTTGGAAGTAAGTACCCACATTCAGAGAAGTTAAGTCAAGCACTTTTGTTCTGCATAAATAATAGGTGAAAGATTTTGAGTAGGTAGTGACAGCGAGATCAAGTGCAGGGCCACCATGGCTGAGGCAGCCAGTGGTCAAGGCTAGGACATAATTGAGGGGAGAATATGTCAAGGTGAAGGTGTACTTTGTCTAGATGTTCAGCCGTAAACTTTGGCAAAAACACCTGAATAAGGAGCATTTCAAAGTAGGATGCTATGACATATGAGATGTTCAGCTTCTCTGACTTTACTACAAAATACTCTATTCCGAAATAAAATATTGCACAAAATAAACTGTTTACACCAGTGGTTTTGAGAATATTCTGGGGGAGCAAAAGGAGATGCTATGATTTTCCTCAAGGTTGACCCAGGATGAAAACAGAGATAACATGTCTGGTGATAGCCAGACATCTAGTTTACAGTGAAAGCCTCAGCACTAGTAAAATACCTGAGACATTATGGTACTCAATAAATGAATGAATAAAGGAATAAGTGATGGATTCACTCACGTATCAAAGTACAGGAGGAGTAAATAAAGTAGTTGATTTTAACTGTTTTCCTAGAAATTGAAAGGTCTTTACAATTAGCAAGGGAGAGGAAAGGCACGTAAGAGCCTGGAGAGTTACTACCATTAATTTTTGCAGCTGCAGGAAGCAGAGGACTACAGGTCATGGTTGTAAACCACTTGCTTCAAGACCCTAAACAACTTATAGCAAGGATCAGCAAGGACCATTGTCCTGGTGCTTTTCAGTCCTCAAAAAGAGAAAACCATAGCCTCCCAGTTCTAAATTTTAGAATCTTTTCCTTCTCTCTGTGTGAAACACTGATCTCCCCAGGGTGTAAAGTATTTTATCTTTTCAATGAGACAGGATGATTTAGCAAAAGACAGTGAAGGTTATATGTCTGGAACCCTGTGCCAACATTTTCTCACCTTTGTTAATTACCTTCAGGGTAATTAACGGAATATTAACATATAAAGCTAGCATACATCCAGGGACATAGTCGATGCTCAATGGTCTTTCTCTTTCCTCCCCTATTTGTCATTGTACCCTTGGAACAAGTAGTCATCAGCAATATTTGAAAGGGTAAAATGTCGACTGAGTGTGTGAAGTTTGAAGATAGCATCCCAGTCATAGGATGAGTGATTGTAAAAGGGGAGCCTCAGGCTTAGAAGATGAACGTTCCCCTCTTTCCCAGTTTTGTCTTAGGCTTTTGCGTTATTGTAATCACCTGTGGGGTAGCAGAAGGAAACCTGTCCAGAAATAGAGCTTTATGTTTTTTGAGTCTCTACTTAAACTATGGAGATGTTTCTAGGTTGTTGCATGGCTTAACAGTCTTATAATGTGGATAAATCTTCAATTCTTATAGGATGGGGCTAACAACTTACTTTCATTGGATCATGAGAAAGTACATAATTTTTCATACTCCTGCATTACTAGCTTTAAAAAATTAAACATTTTATAATGAGATTAATTACTTTTTTCCTACTGAGCCTCATCCAGGCATTTTTTAATCTTTAAAATGCTTATGTCTATAATTTGTAACAGGTTTGAGAAAAATATGCATGTGCAAATAATTATGCCAGCAAACATTCTATCTGGTTATGATTGAAGTAGTTTCATCTACATATTTTTTTCTTTTGTCAGTAGAAAGCATAAGATTTGTTTCTTCAGAAATTTAGAATTAAATAGAAAAATCTGTTCTGCATTTATGCTACCAAAATTATTTGTGTATCTTGGCAGCTGGGATTAGTCTACTATTTGCATTATTTTATAATGGCTACACTCAGTGCTGTGTTGTTAATTTGCATTCAGACAGTTTATCTGGAGTTATTCACATGTTTTAAATGGATTTGTTTTTAGATAGGAATAAAAGATCATGTATTCTTTTCACGATTTACATGAAAGATCTCGATACAAATTTATTTGCCTGTGCAAACTCTTCCTATGCTTTTTAAAAGACAAAATTCTCATTTCCCACCCAGATTGATTTATACAAATTTATTTGCCTGTGTAAACTCTTCCTATGCTTTTTAAAAGACGAAATTCTCATTTCCCACCCAGATTGATTTGAACACGGTATGTTGCCTTATTATTTGGTAAAGATGCAGTTGTAAAGATGCTAGGGTTTCCTACTTAAAGTGCTTTTGTTAGCTCTTGGAAAAGAGGAGTATACAAAAGTTAGAAGCAGGAATTATGTGTATTACACACTCTTTGATGGATTAGAGTTTCATTAAGGATTAGTTTTCAATTAAAATAAATTTTTATCCTTAATAAATAGATGTCAGTAGAAGGTTAGAAGTTGTGCCAGACCAAATCTAGTAATATATTTCTTCTCCTGTGCTATGAAATACAATACTAATAACATTTATTTGTCTAGTGTTTTACAGTCTATGGAATATTTCATGTGGAGCTTATTTAAACTTCCCAGTCCCTGTAAAGTAGATAGAACAGGCAATAATTTTCTTCTCATTTTACATGCAAGAAACCTGATTCTCTGACGTGTGAAGTGGCAGAGAATAGTGGAAGAGTTGCAGTTGGTACCCATAGGCCTTATTCTGATGTCTCCCCTACATCTCCGTATCGGTGAAGCCTATGCATGGTACCACACTGGCAATCATTTTTCTTCTTGTTTGCAAAGAAGCCTTCCCATAAAGGAGCAGTGATAGTGATTATGCAATAAAATATGAAAAAGTCAGTTGAATTTTCTAACCTAATGGTAAATTTTCCAGGTCAGTCAATATTGAAAACATTGACTAGATTTGCTCACACAAAGAAAGCATTCATTCCTTCAATAGGCTACTATAATAGGGACTGTGGGCAATGCAGATAAGTGAGTCCCAGATTTAGTGAGATTCTTTGATTTATATTTAGATTTATTTGTTGTAGAGAGTTTAATTACTCATGTGTGATAATATCACTGAGAGAAGGCAGCAGAGATTTGTCAAGAAGGCAGCTCCACATTTAACATGTGGGTGAGCACTGAATGGCCTCTGTCAGACTCTTGCTGTCCTTGTTGCTACTCTTTTAGTGCATGGGTTAAGTTTATGATGCAGCTATTTATAATGTATTTTTGGCTGCAACTTGGGGATGGTAATGTTATGAACATTAGCATTTATTCCTATTTGAGAAGAAATTTTTCTTTGTCATAACTAGTTAAACCATACCTACTTGTTTTGAATTCTGTTAAATTGTCTTCTCTATTTACTTCCAGCCTTTGCTCTTTGTGATTGTTCAAGTCTGGTAAATGGAGAACAAAGGGAAAAGAAATTATTTCTTTTTTGTATAAACCTGGTATGTGATCTTCTAATCCAAATGATCCTCATAAAGCTGTTGCAATATCCAAAGGTACTTCAGGGGACCTTTAAACATACCTTTCTCTTTCCAATCTCAGATCCTAATCCTTTCCACAGTAGTGCACCCTGCAGTTTATCACCTAGTTTCACATGCCATATTGTCTTAAATCCCTTTTACTTCTAAAGAAAATCATTGTTCCAAGTGAATGGCACTACAGCAGAATCTATTTTCAAGTGCTTAGCAGTATCTACCTTATAATGACAATTGAATTTGATTATTCTGATTTGAAAATTTTCATGGAACTCCTGTTTATGGATTATCTTTAAAAGCTGTTTGATATTTTTTCACATTGATGACAGTTGGAAAAACTAAGAATTGCAACTTTGAATAGTATCTGGAAAATGTAAGCTCTTACTTTAAAAGAAAGTCCTAAATGTAAAATAAAATATATGTTTGATATCTTACAGTAGAAAATGGCAAATTAAAATTTACTATATTATATGACGGGTAGAAATGCATTGCTTACAATGTTCTGAAAGAAAATTTCAGGAGCATCTGCTGCTTAGATTATCATGTATAAATGCCATATATGTTATATTTATCTAACAGAGAGAGTATAAAGGATCTCATATTTGAATACTCTGATCTTTGTTGCTCTTTATAAGCAAATCATATGTTTCATGCATTCACATATATAAGCTTATACATTCAATGTCCTGCCTTCCAAATCTATAGTCACATATATCATGGATTTTTTTAAAAGCTCTATTGAATTGTTCTTTCTTAAAATGAAAGGAAACAATGTATATGGTGCAAATGATCTTTCTTTTTCTTTTGCAAATGATCTTTCTATGCACAAATCTTCAATTTATTTGGGATCACCTCATATACACAGGTTGAAATATTTAAAATGACTCCAAAATCACTTACATGAAAAGCATTTTTCATTTAAAGGTCTTCTGACATTTAATATGTGGTAGTTAGGAAATAAATCTTCTGTAATTATATTTAGAAAGAGAAACTACTAGTATATTTTTGAAAGAAAAGAGTTTGTAATTCAGTATCTTGTGATAAAACATCCTCATGCTGTTTTTCTATTTTGTGGGAGGTAGTAATGAAGGTGAGGGTGATAAATTGGGAAGAGAGAGAGGAAGAGTCACATAGTTGAAAAAAAATTTGAAATTCACCATTGCAACCGTTTGTAATGAAATGCCCTTTAAAAAAAAATTAGAATTAAGTCAACTCTCTTTTTATATTTATTTGCCCAGTATTTAAATCCTGAGGGACATCATTGTTATGTGATTATAATAATACTACCAGGTTACAGGATAGTTTTTTCTTTCATTCAAATATTGAAATGGATTATTCAAGCTTCTGTAATTTCATGGATAGATTATTGCCACTTGTCTGTGTTGACTAGATGATCTGACAAAGTTCAGCTGAAGCTTTTGATATTTGTAAAAATTTGACATTTAGCTTCTGCTTTTCTTTTTTATAAATACTTGGAAAGTACTAAGAGGAAAGTAGACTATTTGAAGATATTTTGAGATCATTACATTATTAAGGATAGAATATCACAATCCACAATTTATTTATGCTCATTCACTTATGATTTTTAAACAAGGAGTGACATAACCTCAGTTTAGTTTGTCTTCTGGAACTTTTGAGCGAAATTCCTAAAGCTTGGCATGACAAGTAGAGTTGAAATAAACATTTACTTACATGTGCAAATTAGATTATTGCTCACACAGCTACCTACCAATTAGTCACTTATTGATGCAATTAGCTGGATGTACAGCTAATTTGGGGTAAAGAAAAAATGTACACGTTCAAAATGAGGACATCCTAAAATCTGACTTCGCTTAGGATAAGGAATCCTCAACATCAGGCAAATATAGTTGGCTCTCCATATCATAGTGGGTTCCACGTCAGTGTATTCAACCAACTCTGAATGGAAAATATTAAAAAAAAATTTCAGTGTACTAAACATGTACAGACTTTGTCTCCTTGTCAGTGTTCTGTAACAATATAGTATAATACTACTTACATAGCACTTGCATTGTATTAGGTATTGTAAGTAAACTAGAGATGACTTAAAGTATAGAGAAGAATCACATAGGTTATATACTATGCCATTTTATATCTGTGGGACCAATCCCCCACAGATAGCGAAGGACAACTGTATGCAATTTCAGGCATAATTGTAGGTATTGAAAGTAGTACATAAACAAATGGTCATTTGCTCTTGTTCCATCATCATTGGTCTTCCTGGCTTACACCTTGGAAGGCATTATTGCTTTGAGGAAGTATGGGTCATTTTTAATGCTGCCTCCTAAGGCTTAAAAATTACATAAACCTTTGAACTTTAAATATTGGTGGGTTTTTTTTTTTCTATAAAATGAGGACCTATAGGATAATTGTAAGCATTAAATATAAGTCAAATAAAGCATAAAACAATCATATTAATTTCTGTCATTTCCTGTTTACTGATGTTAGGTACTCTTCTAAGTAACTCAAATGCATTAAATTATTTTCTTCCTTTTTACAACCTTTTTAAAAGATAGTATTTTGTTTCCATTTCACAGATTAGGAGACTGAGTTTAATATAGTTTGAGTTTAATATAGTTTTAGAGTTTAATATAGTTTAGAGTTTAATATAGTTTGCCCAAGATCACATAATGACAGAAGTTGGACTCAAACTCAAGTTTAGCCAACTCAAGCTCAGTATTCTTAAAATATACCGGTTACTTTTGTTTCCATGTGAAACACAATTTGACATTGAACAGTTGATTAAGTTAAATGTGCTCCTTTCCCTTTTCCCTAGGCTAGGATTAGGTCAATCCCAGCCATTTAAGAAAAGAAAGGAGTGGGGAAAAAAATTACTGGAATACTTTGAATGTCAGAGTTTTCTAAGTCAGACCTGGGCCCCCTAATGGGTAACATGCTTCAGGGTGTTACTACATTGTCCCAGAGTCATCCTGAAGCAATTCTGCAGCATCAGATCCTAGCATTCTGAAATTTTTTTATGTAATAAATCAGATTGATGGATACTATTCATTAGATAACAAGTAATAACTTTATTATTTGTGATAATAGTGTCATTGATGGAAAAATACCTTAATGACATAGCTTTAAAAAATAAAATAATCAATATTTTTTAAAGAGGTACTTTCTTAATAATTGAGATGTATCATTTTAATATATAATTTACAACATAATGTGGATTATTCCCAATGTAATAGTTGAAGCCTTGCTATAAGTGGGAGTTTACAAATAGTAACAGTGAATAAGGAAGATATAGCCACTATGTCAGTGAAAATTAAGCGATAAACAATTACTTTGTTCCTGGTTGTGTTTCTAATGTTTAAGATACTGCATTTGATCTCATTATGAATTAATTTACTAAAATATTAGATTGACTTTATTTTATGAAATTAATTATTCAGCATCAGTCTATAGATGAGACTATATAGTGAAAATATTCATGAATTTAAATTTTCAATTCTGTTCAGAGGGATATATGAGTATAATAATTAATGCAATGAAATCTTAGGATTTTATGCACTGAAGCAGATTATTAAGAGAGAAAAATGTTGAAGTAGCATTTATCACAAACTCATTCTTTGACTGCAGCAGAGAAAGTTCAGTGAATTTGCAATGTATCTAGTGTTAATGGGGTAGAAAATGAAAAATATTCATAAAAATGGTAAAGTTGATAAAATTATAGAGTGAAAATAATTTGAAATTGGATTTTTAAAGTTCTATACATCAGTTTTCTTTTCTCTTCTAGTTAGAAAACTAAAAAAACTAAAAATAAATTAATTAATTAATTAAAATCCCAAGCAGTTTTAGAGCCATACATTTTAGAGATGGTTTAGAACTTAATCAATCAATCTTCCTGAATTAATATATTTTGCAACAATCCGGATGGAACTGGGGACCATTCTCCTAAGTGAAATATCTCAAGAATGGAAAAAAAAACACCATATGTACTCCCTATTAAATTAGAATTAATTGATGAGCACACATGTGCACAGAGGGAAGTAAAACTCAGTAAAAATTAACCAGGGGGGAAGGTGAAGGAAAGAAGGAGGAAAAACCTACCTAATGTGTACAATGCACACTATTTGAGTCATGGCACGCCTATAGGCAGGACTCAAGCATTACAAAAGTAATCCATATAACCTAAAACATTTGTATTCCCTTAATATTTTGAAATAAAAAATGTGAAGTTTATGCTTGATGGGTTTAAAAAATTAATTAATATACCCTCCACTTCTATTTTAAATGAGGAAATAGAGGATGAGAATGAGAGACCTTGGAAGTTATATAATTTAATCCTCTTTTTGTGATCCAGAGAGATTGAAAGGTAGAAGTAATTACTGCCAGAATCAGGACTATCTACTGGACACCTTCTTTCTACTATCAAATATTTTTAAATCAAAGTTAAGATTAAACATTATTATTTGCTCACCTGCTGAATCCTAAGTAGAATCACCAAATGATAATTATTATAATTATGTGTACTACAGTTTATCATCTTTTGCTTCATTTTAGAGTTTTAAGTTAGGCAACTTTTGTGTATTCTATGTGTAATTCCCTTCCCTGAGACATAGAAATAAAAAGCAAACAAAATACATATCACACTGCTATTAAGAAGGTTAAGGTTGATAGTTGGTTCTAAAGATGAATTTAGAGAAATATTGATCATTAATAAAATTGGTAACCAGTAATTTCTGAGTTAGCTGAGGTAAGGAAAAGAACCTATACTCTGATAGTATTGGGGGGAATGGGGAGTAGGGGAGAAATAAGACCAGTGATTAAACACAAACAGAAGTGGTAGATTACTTACAGTGTAGATCTTATACTGAGGAACAACCAAGGAAAATTTTTTGTATGCTGAAGGATAATCTAAAGCAAACAGAAACAAAATTTATTATGAAGAACTTGGAAGTTATACATGTACAAAATACTTTCTACCTGTCTTTGTTTCTTTCCATTTCTGTGACAGCCTGAAAATAATACAAAGAGATATTAAATGGCCAGAAAAAGAAAACCAAACCAAGCGATTTAATTTGGACTGGATTAAAATACACACACACACACACACACACACACACACACACTAGTGTGTGTGTGTGCACGGAGTTTGGTCATTTATAAACTCAGTACCAGAACCCACTTAAAGATATTATATACTGCACCAAATGGGGGAGGTTATTTAAATAATTGCAATGAACAATATGTATATTTTTATGAAATACTTGAGCTTATAGTGTCATCTGAAGTCTAGTAAGAATAAGTTTCATTATCAGCATAGAGAGAATATGTTTATCCTTTGAGGTTCTAAATGAATAATAGCATCTTTTGCTTCCTTTCATTCCCCTCTGTCTCACTGTCCTTGCCTCCATGCACTAGATTTTATATTAGGAGGGCAGTTTCCTGTGGTTTTGAAATTTTTAGAAACTTGCCATTTTTGTTATAGGTCCTGAAGGGGTACGGTAGCAGTGAATACCAGTGGTATCTGTGTCTTTTTTAGTTAATTGAAAACAATATTGCTTAAGTTCACGATTCTGACGGGTGAATTCTTGTTATTTATTTTTGAATACAGGATTTAGGACAGCTTTGCAGATGACACAGGTTTTTATATTATTCAATAGAATGCCATCTGTTGGCAAAATGATAACATGAGAAATTGTTTGCGTTATTTTCTATCACTTGAATTTTCACATCATACAACGCTGCCTGCCAAAATGAATGTGATATCCTCACCTAACAGTGTGATGGTAAAAGAAGTAATCAGAGTAGAGGAAAGCTCCCCTAGTAAAATGTACCAAACTCTGTCAGTAAATTACTGTTGCCAGATTGAATGACACTCATACACAAAACCCTTGGGAATAGCAACCTTACTTTCACTGCTGGGTATACTTCAGGAGCATTTCACAAACACCTCTAAACAATTTTAAAGGTTTGGGAATTTTGTCCATAAATTGTTGAACTATTAATTTATTTCAGAGGCAGCTCTCAAGGAAAGAGACTTCTGCTTTCTCCAGGGAATGCCTTCTTATACCACCCTCTTCTTTCTTATCCTATTTGGATGGCATTCTTCAGTGTTTGCACTCATTTTTAATATCATGTTACCTTCTTGGATCAAGTTTGCCTTTCAGAAATTAGACACTATGATGTCCTTTGATGGGGCTCTTAACTCATGAGGCATGGGATTTTGAAGCAGTCATTTTGATGTGTCCTCACAGTTCTAGTATTGTTGATCTTACCTTATCTCTCACTGGATCTTTGAGGGTCATCGCTTCTTCAGTTTATCTCTTAGGCTTTCAAGAGGTGTGAGTCAGAAATGAAATAAAGGTGAGAGACAGGTGAGGGTGTCTGGTGTGCACCTTATGTGTCAAGAAGCAAAGCTATGAGAACTTAATCTTTTCTTTTTCAGGCAACATCAAAGTGTACCTTCTTCAAAAGAGCCTTAACGAGTACCACTTAGGCTCCTACTATGGCCCCTTTTGTTGTCATGATTTCTTTCTACCATTATCTTTATTTAAACAGTAAATCTTCTCATCTCCTCTAGATTTAGAGTTTTTCTTTTATTTTTCCTCATTCATTTAACAAATATTTATCAAGTGTCTACTTTGGAGCAGGCATTGTTCTAAGTACTTGGCAAATATCAGGGAACAAAACTAACAAAAATCTCTGACCTTTAGGAGGTTACATTCCAACAGGGGTTACATATAAAATAATATATCGAAGACTGAGTAGGCTGAAATATCTTCACTATTTGTGGATCTTGGGCAAAGCCTGTGTGGACAGCTGTGTATTTTGTGCACTACACAACTCTTGGGAGTCACACTCACCTATTGTCAATGTGAATGGTACTCCCTAGTATTGTGTAAATGCAGAGTGTATGAATCCTGGTTGGCAACCGTGGTGTTGGGGCAGATTTGGGAACCGACAATAGCTTTTGCTTCAGTTTTATGTGGCTTCTTGAGAGTGGGAATTTTCTGAAGAATAGGGTTTAAAGCTTGGTGAAAATTAGTACATATAAACACGTCAGTGGCTGTAACTTATAGAAGAGTTGACTGTAATGAAGCACAAAGAATTGATATAATAACAAATGATGTCAGAGAATATCATAAATTGTTTTTTTTTTGTTGTTGTTGTTTTTTTACCATATCTTGTTGGAAAACATGGTCAAGCTAATGGCAAGGATAATTGTTCTGTCTAGTGTGAGATCTTTCTGGTTACCCTTACCAAACTCTTTTTACCACAAAACACATCACTTGAAATTTCAGCATAATTATCTTAATTCACAAAAACTGTCTTTTTCAGAACATATCCCCTGGATCTAACATTCAATTTCTGAGTAGAATTTCTTATTGTTGTTCAAATAACATCATTCTATAGTACCTAAGCGCTATGTGGTATCTACTAGATAGGCTTCTGCAAGTCATTGCCCACTGATGTTATGATGCTCAACAGGAGCATCATAGAAAGATGTACTCTGGCTTCCACAGGCCAGAAGGACTGACCTGGCAGGCCTGGCCATGGTTTACCACATTTACCCACAAGATACAATGGCTGACACTGGGGATATGTTCACAGAAATGACCAAGGGTAGATGGTCCCTTAGAGCTTTTATTTTCTATTTCTATTGTCTCAATCCTCCAAACATAGATTATCAGGAATATCTAAATTTAGAACAACTCTCCATTTTTTCTTTTATGTATATATTTTTTTTTCAGTGAAGTTTCTAATATGGATTGAGTGGATAAGCGAAGAATTTGTTCCATTGGGAGTGAAATACAAAGGTTTTGGCCATGATAAAAATTGAAAAGTTTGTGGCAACAATCTGGGCCAGCAAATAAAGTAGCTGACAATGGAACATAAATATGGAAGTAAGAAGGCCTCTTAGAAACTATTGCCTCAATTCTAATCTGGGACATTTTGATACAGACATGTTAAGTAACAGTCCTGGGAAAAGTAAGTTGCCCAAAGAAATTGGTGGAGGTGGAGAAAGAGAAGTTTCAGAGTACACAGGAGACTTTCCTAACAAGTTGATATTTATTTACTTTAGTGTTAGAAATTTCATTTCGCTTTCTTTGAGTTGGAGGATAAATTATTTTGGAGAGGTGATGTTTTTCCTGGCAGTACACTCAGTGAGGAAATCATATCATGAATTCTTTTAAAAGTAAATATAATTAGATAATATAGTAAATATGTAGTGATATGTTTAGAATTCTTTTATAAGTAAATATAAATTAGATACTACAGTGAGTATATAGTGATATCTTTAGCTGGGAGGTAGTACAATTTAGTGTTGAAGAAACTGAACTTTTGAGTGAGATAGAACTGGGTTTATGTTTTAGCTCTGCTAGTTATTTTTGATGATTTTGGACATATAACAAAACACTGAGCCCATTTCTTTCATTTGTGAAATGGAACTTTTAATATCTAACATACGGATGTTTCATGGATTATGTCAGATAATGTAAGGCATCTTCTCCAATATGTGACTCAAATAATATGCTCAATCAGTTGCTGCTATTAGCATTATTTAATTATTTGAAGAGATATTTAATAGTTTTTAAAAATAATGCTATTTTTCTCATAGAACAAATTAGGCAGATTATCAAATTTAATCTGCTCTATGACATTAGTGGATTATAGAATATGGTTAAAAGTTTGAACAAATTTGAGAATCACTCAGAAAACACTTGACTTCTTTGGTGGAAAGTGAATAGTTTTCTTAATTATTGCATTATGCTAATATCAAAAATCATATAATTCATTGAAGTTTTTTACTTTATCATATAATTAAACTTTTAAAAGTATTTAATTATTATATCTCCATTTTTATTTTTAATATTGCCAGTATATTTTTCTAAAGTTTTTTATATTTGTAATTTAATGACATAATGTTTTTAATGAATTAAAGTACACCTTTAATTTCATTGATTTATCCCCATAAATTATTTTCTTTCTTTTCTAAAATTTGAAATTGAATGGTTAAACTTGGTTTATTTTTATGTTTATTTTAAAATAAAACCAACTAAATATAAAATAACATCTAACTTTGGCTTCTTAAATAAGTTTTGTAAGATAATGTTTTAATTTCCATTTTTTCCCTAAATATTATATTTCATTTCCTTAGTGGCCTTATTTTGTTATTTCCATATTTTATTGTTCTTGTCTCTGGTATTTGTTGTTTAGGTGTACTTTAAAATTGTAGTTATATAATGGTATGCTGCTTACAGAAAATGAGGCCTATAACATTGTTCAAGTATAGTTTTCTTTTATTTCCTCATCTACCTGGTGTAATGAACGTTCAACGTTAGACATGTTTTATCATTATTGGTGGAAGAATTTTCTGCCTCTATTGAGGCATGAGTCCAATTGTATATTTAAACTGCTTCTTATAGAATATGTATCAAAGTACAATAAGAATACCTCTACTTCTATCTGAGCAGGTGAGTAAGCCTTTAAGCCAGAGTTGACACCAGGAGTATGTACTGATATAAAATAAAATAACTAGTTTCTATTGAGTGCAACATAAGATTCTACCCCTCCCCAGTGCAGTGCTAAGGATGTGGCTGTTACTGAATGAAAAGATAGGGAGGTTAATGTCTTGAGATACAAAGTCATACAAGAACATGGTTTGTTTAGGGTGTAAAGAGACACTGGGTATTGCTAATACATTGGGTACATGAGATTTGGTGAAAGAATGGCCAGAAATGCACACAGAGAAGTATATTGGAGCTTGATCATAGGTATTTCTAGGTTTTATTCATAGGTTTTATTAAGATGATTAAATTATATTCTACACACAAACTGAAGCCAATGGACATTTGGAAGTAGGAGAGTGATATCTTTGACATGTTACTTAGGAAGGTAACCACAATGATGATACAAGGGAAGAAACTACTGGAGTGATTGTTGTAAGAATGTAAGAGAGAACAAACCTCTGATGGAATTTTAGAGAGAGCTTTAAGAGATGTGGAAAATTCCAGAGACATTTCTAGGGTAGTAGAGCTGACAACACTTTATGACTGGCTTTTTAAAGAGTGATGGAGAAATAAGAAAAGGATTATTCACTTCATGTACATACCCAACTGTTTACCTATACTCTTATTAAATACACATAATTTCTAGGCATTGCTCTTTGTATGGGATATACAGAGATAAATCAGACACTTTTTTTTTTTTTTTTTGCATTTGAAAAGCTCATTGCTTTGTGTTTCTCCCATGGAGGTTTTAGTTTTGATGATCATCATATTAATCCATACATATTTTTCTGATACATAGGATATGATTATGCTTTCTTAAAAACATAGAAATAAATCACTGGGTTAATTCTGATTGCTTTCTTGAAATCTTCAGTCATTTTTCTTCAATATATTTGATGTTTTGGGGGTGAGATGATACTTTCTATTTTTGCCTAAATGACTTAGAGAATGAAAATATTAATATGTGTGTAGGGATTTTCAAAAATAATTTATTACTGTATTAGACAGAAATAGAAACATATTACCCCCAAGATTTTCATTGCAGTTTTCTTTTGAATATTTGTAGATTCAAATTGAGTAGAGAGGAAGTTAATTAGTGTGCAAATATTTAAAATTGTCTATAATAGGAAGCTAATTGGTGTTTTCCTTAAAGAATGAATTTAAGGAAATGCAATTTGAAAACTGTAGTGTTCTTAAAGCACTGATCCAAGTAGCAGAGAGTATTGATTGAGTAAAATAAGCAGTTTTGATTGTTTAACTGCAGGCTCTATTCTGATAAACCAGAATTAAATGGTGGTAATAATTACAAGACTTAATACATGATATTCCTGACCTAACTCTGTTATACTTTTATAAATATTAACTTATTAATTTGTGTGACTTGAATTCTGCATTCTGGTATCGGTAGGCATAGATAGATATAAAGTAAGTTAAAGTTAAGATGGGAACACAAGAGATAGAATAATGAAAACATATATGGAATGGCATTCTTTGTATCAGTCTTATCTACTGATACAAAGTTCTAAAGTGTAATCTGATAGAGGACAGGGCCAAATCAAACATTAGGATGCTGTACACTATAGAGAATAACCTAAAAGGAGTTAAAAGAGTTAGAGAGTTTAAGTAAAAGAGTTTAAGGAAATGCGAATGGTACCGGTCTGAATGGTGACTAGTATATGCATTTATGGAGAAATAGCCATATAGTCTGGGAATAGTGTGAACAAAATGCTGAGGCACTGGAGGATTATGAAAGCTGCATGTGTAGATATAATGTGACTATAGTCATGCAGAAAGTTATGGAAGAAAGGGGCAGGAGATAGAGACTGACTGGAAAGAAAGATTGATCCTTGAAGGCCTGTTGAGGAATAGAAGCCTTTGGAGAAACCAAAAGTGACTCTTAGGCCAGTTAAAGGATAGAGGCAGAAAAGAAGAAGGTAACATTGGAATAAAGATGATATCCCACAGAGTAAAGAAGTTTTTCTTTTTCCTTTTGTTAAATAATTTGGAAGGTGTGAACTCTAAATTCAATATTACAGTGGGAGCAAAGTGTATAGTCAAAGACAGACAGTGGAATGATCTACTTATGAATTCTCTAAGTGTTGGGCTTGAGTTTGCCATCTGAAGCCCTAAGGGGAAGAATCCCTTAGAAGGCAGACTCCCCATCCCTTTAGATGAGGGTTAGGTGGTCTCCAGGCCAGTGGTGAGACTTTATAGAACTGGTGGTTGGGTAGACATATGAACATATCTATTTAATGTCTTTTATGTGTATCTTCCAAATATTACTTAAATTTCTATTTAGATAATTCTGGGACATAAATGCCTATCTCATTTATCAAATATTTCCAGGGGGTATATGTGGGAGAAACTAGGGGTGAATAGGCCAAGATGAAGCTTTCTGGTCAGTGCTTACATAGCATTTTAGAATACCAAATGTTTTAAGTGATGCACAGTATTTTTGAAGTTCTTTCATTTGAGAGCCTCACATTAGATAGGTGCATTTATTTTGAACAGTCCAACAATGGCCATCCCTTTATTCCTTCCCTTCTCTTGGCTCTAGCTGCCAGCGTGATGGAGACTGAGAGATGAGAGGAGTAATGGGTAAATGTCTCTTAACTGGGTAAACCTGAAATTCTCTCTTTATCAGTTTGTATTGCCTCTCTATTTCTGAATTTCCATGGTTGTCTTATGAGGCAAGTGTTTTAAATAAGACCTCTTTCATTGGGTACACTTACGAGTTCTTTATGTGTCCGTCCATCATCTCCTCACTGTAGTCTTACTATCCCACATCCTTTGCTCCCAGTACTATTCATCTAAGCCACAGCTCCTTGCTGTTGGAATCTCTTTGCCCTTCGTGTGGCCCCCTATATGGAATTATAGCTAGCAGGTACAACCTGAGCTACCTTATGTGGCATTTATGTAGCCCATCAGAAGCTCATATTTTTTTGCCATTCCAAATGGTGCAAATATTCCTTTTCTTAGTTCTGTTGTTTCTCTCCAATTCTCTTTCCCTACTTCTTAGGTAGGCTCAGAGGCAGATCTGCTGGTTAGCTGCCCAGATAGACTTCTCATTAGGGAATGAAATGCCTGAATCCCTTTCTTGAATGTACCCCAGTTAGTCTCTTAGTAGTACCTTCACATATTATTCTTTGCTTCAAGAAGAAACAAAAGCCTTATTTTATAGTGAGCATGTACTCCTTACAAAGCAGATGACTTGATGAAAACCCTCTTCCTTCCCAGATTCTACAGAGGAGGTGAAGGGATGGTTGGTGGTTGCAGTGCCAATTTTGCCTCCTCTTGTAAGCAATTGTCTCCTCCCTACTTTAGGTGATTCATAGACAGTTCTCTTTAAACGTGGGGCACTTACAATCTTTGGCAATTCTACACCAAAAGTAAAAGTCCCAAGTAATATCCTGTTGTGAATACCTGCTTATATATACACCTACATATAAGTGTATGTGGACTGGACACTCATAGCTATATTAAACACAAAACTAATAAAAACATAAACTTCTAAGTAATGAGAGAGCACACTCTCAGAGAGCCTTGGCCTTTCACTTTGTCCAACCTCAGGTTAAAACCTTAAAATTATAGTATATATAAATGTAATGTAATGAATTTACAAATTTGGTTGTTTTGTTTTTACTTCAATTCTCCCAAGTGGAAGCATTAGTCTGCTCTATGCTTATACACTGAGAAATGACAACTGTCAATAAAGGATGGACATATGTCCTCCCACACTTCATTAGTTCCACTGCTATAATTGTTTATAAAAATAAGAAAGTATATTTTAAAAATGCTTTAATGGCTTTATTGAGATAATTCATATAATACAAAATTCATCTATTTAAAGTGTACAGCTCAGTAGCTTTTACTATATTCACAGAGTTGTGCAGCCATTGCCACAGTCTAATTTCAGAACACTTTTCTCACCCCTCCCTTAAAAAATCCCACACCTCTTAGCAGTCACTCCCCATTTCCCAAAAGCTCCAGGCTCTGGCAACTACCAATTTACTTTCTGCCTCATTCTGGACATTTCATAAAAATGTAATAATTATATAATGACTGGCTTGTTTCACTTAGCATATGTTTTCAAGGTTCATCCATGTTGTAGCATGTATCAGTATTTAATTAATTTAATTGCTGAATAACATTACACATAAATTGTAAAAAGCTCTCTTTTTCAAGTTGGGTTTTCCATGAAAAAAAATGTAGACATGGAGTTAAGAATGCAAAAGGTTTATTGGTAAACCTTTGGTAAAAACTTGTGAAAGGAAAAGAGTGGCAGCAGGACTGTATAAGGATCTCTCAAGCCACAATGCAGATCTCCCAACAGGGTCCTCCAGAGCAAAGATTGCCTGCTGAAGGAGTCCTCTGTTGGGAGGAAATGACCAGGCTCTTTACCACACTGCCTTGTTCAGTCATTGGCCAGGAACGGTCCTGAGAATCTGGTGAGCTCAGCTGGAAGGCTGAGGCAGAACCAAATAAAGCTAACAGCTGTTATCTAACCACACTTCTTACAGTTGAACAGTCTTTCCTTAAAGAGTAATCTGAATGTTGTATTTTTGTAGCTAATATGGTTAAAATGAGCATCTGTTAAAAAGATCTTCAGTTATCTGGACACATACACTGAGGATGCTGAATTTAAAATGTGCCATCATTGCATATTCATGTGCCTTCAGCAATTCTTTGAGGTCAGAGTCTCTCACCATTTTCCTTTTTGAGTCAACTTGCTTCAAATGAGAATCTTTATACACGATGGGAACTCAATAAATGTTGGTTGACAGACCTAGCCAAGCAAGACAAATATTTCCTATTTGAACCTGAAGTAATTCTTTTGTGGCATGGGGTAAGAGTCTCATACCTCCCTCACCTGTGACTCTACACTAAGAAGTTTCACAGGATTACAGAGTGTATATGAAAATTGCCGAGAGACAGTTGGGTGACTTCTCAAAGGGTATATGATTTAGGTAATGATACTAGAAATAGAAACCATGAATCTGTGCAATGCCTACAACTCACAGCACACTGACAAACCTCATCCAACAGTGAATGGCCCTATTTAGGTAATAGGCTTTAAAGACTTACACCTCTGTTAACGCGGCAGCTCCACAGCTCCGGAGTCACTTCTTATTGAAATCTTCTTATGAATAACATTGAGCCATATGCTTCATCCAGTCCCCAGCTGCCCAAAACCTTCCTGAATTCCACATGTCTCATTGTGAACTGGGAAACTAATCTGTACTCTCTCAGCCATGAAATTTGCCACTCAGAAAGACTACATATTCATAATTTGGGAACCTGTAACGATGCATTGTAACTGACAGATGATCTAATCTCTAGGCATGTATTGCTTTTTGTTTTACTTATTGAACATGGAAGAGATTTCTCTTATTTCTATGATGGATCTTTATCTACTTTTTATGAATCATGGTGGCAGCATGATAAAATCTAAAAATTCCATTGATTCAGTTATGAATGGCTTCATTGCTCACTGTACATGATAAACCTGTGTCATTGTTTGCATACAATCTACGTATTTAAAGACACCAGTAATTTCAGCGTACATAGCACACCATAATGATTATAGAGAAAGCCTTTCTAAAATTTTTCTCTTAAATTTATTTGGGGAAAAGTCAATGAAAACAGCCTTGAAAAATAGTGGAACACTATACATGATGAATAACTAATTAACTAAACTTTATTGCTTCATACATTTTCATTTTAGCCACAATAATAATAAGTAAAGTGACTATGTGCATTTGTCAACTATCACAATCTTTTCAAGGGACAGAATATAGACATTTCCTCCTTGATCCTGGGATACCAGCCCAGAAACCACTGTCCTACTTCCTTGTAAGGAACTCCTCTCTCTGAATTATACATTAAATTAACAGTATTTTGAATGAAATGTGCAAGTATTTTACAGCTTATTTTAACTAAAATATAGGTAGTGTATAAAAACTGATACCGTCTTTTGCCACCAAGTGTCCTTTTTTCTTTTTTCTCTGTTTTGACATAAGTGGTGAAAATTATAACACTGGATTTCAAACCCCTAAAATGATTAAAGAGTTTGAAAATATTGGCAAAATGTGTTTATAGTTGGGACCTGACTGTAATTGGTTTTAAGATACTTTTGAATTCATTATATGTCATCAACATTTCTGGTCTTTATAGGATGCCTTACTATAATTTTTATTTAAAAGATCATCAATTGTTAAAGGTAGATAATCAAAAGTGCATATCTTGAAGATAAAAACAGTCAAATGTCCTCAATAATCTAATGTAGACTTGAGTAATGCTACATATCTACTGTAGGAGCACAGTAATTTGGCTGTTGAATTGCATTGTTCTTTATGTCTTGATGAGAGGTTTGATTTCATGAATGACTTAAAGTTAAAAGAATGAAAAATTTAGCAAAAGCTATCTCAACTCTGAATCTGCTCTGTTCAATGTGGAGCTTGGTCCGTCACTGTTTCTGCAATTTGAACCTCTCCTTTCCCCATGTGCATGCATGTTTACACCATCCTCCATTTCTGTGGTTCAACAATCTTAATCATCAATTTTCTTGTGAAAAGTTAGCAGATAACTATAAGGAAAATCAAACTAGTCTTTAGAATGTCAGAAAGTAATCTAAAAAATACACAGAGAATATGATATTATTAGGAATGAATATACATAGCTTTTAGGGATGACATGGAACTGGCATTCCAGTGCTGAGACAATCACACAAACAGATTTTCAATCTTTACTTTGTGAATACTTACTATTATTGCCTATTGGTACTGTGCTAGGTATTTCACTGTGCCCCAAGTGGAGAGATGTTCACATTTCCTAGGAGTTCAGAAGAATGGTGAACACTGTGCTGAGTGCCATCGTTTAGGAAGGAAATTTTTTCTTTTTAAGGCTAAATAACAATAAGGAGGGAATTTGAAGTAGGACTTAAAGGGTGGATGTGACTTAGTGTAAAAGAAAATAAATGATGTAGGAAGGGGGAACTAAAAGTGTTGAAGATACAAATATTTGAAGTGCTCGGGAGGGGTAATATTGAGCACCCTGGTGACAGTCATGATTTTTATAAAGGAACAATGAGGGCTTAACGCTGGAGAAATAAGCAAGGTCTGTGCAGTAGAGGCAGCACATGCTGGGCTGAAGCAAGCAGAAACTTTGCAGGTCTTTGCAAGTTGGAGAGGGAATGATTCTCTCTTTTATCGATGGAAATATTATACAAAGGAATACCTCATGTGTTCCTCTATTACTTAATACAAGATTTTTATGCCCCAGGAGACAGAGAACAGGATCACTATTTTCTTTCTCTAGCATCATTAAAACTATAAATACTTGAGCCTTTTCTCCTTGTAGGGAAGTGGGAAAATAGATACCCATTGTTTTTGACTGTTGGCTGCTGTTTTTGGTTCACTGCTGAGAACAGTTTAGTCTTATTCAAGCTGTTAAAGTACTGTATCAAAAACAGGGTTTAAGTAATAAATAGATGATCCAGAGAATAACATTGCCCCTTGCTGTGTACAAGGTTACATTTCAATCAAGGGTGTTCTCCCAGTACAACAGAATTCAAATAGTTAGAAGATAGATAAAGAACTAATGCAAAAGTAGTGTGTATACATGTGCATATTTTAATAAAGCAGGTCTCCATGGTATTTTACTACCATGCTGGCTTTTACACAGTTGTCTAATGTCCAAAAATAATTCCAATATTTGCATTAACACAAATGAAACAGGAAGATGAAAATTTATGTAAAAATCTCTGAGTGTATCTGTATACATTTATATTTATGTAAATATATTAAATGTTATGTAGTAATTTTTATGAACTACTCACCAAACAGAGCAGTAACGAAGCTAAATTAAGCAATTGGGTGAATGCATTCTGTCATATTTAAAGTGAAGGTACTTGGCATCTTTTGGCTGGCTTTCCTCTGTTTCCTAGATTACATCCATATTTGGTTTGCATGTAAAGATGAGTTGAACATACAGATGGCCAAAAACTTTTGTAAGGCTGTCTAATGGAGTCAGCATTTTCTTTTCAATCCATTTTTTAAAAATATTTTAAAATTATTATGGGTTTATAATAGTTGTATATCTTTATAGCATACATGTGATGTTTTGATACAGGCATATAATGTGAATTAATCAAATCAGGGTAATTGACATATATATCACCACAGGCATTTATAACTTCTTTATGTTAGGAACATTCCAATTCTACTATTTCAGTTATGTTAAAGTATACCCTAAGTTATTGTTGATTATAGTTCCATATTCTTACAAATAATTTGCATTATTTTAAACTTTTACAGTTTCTTGAAATTTGCATGTTTAAGTGTAGAATGGAAAATATAGTTTGTGTGATTTCTCACTTGAGGTCCTCAGCTGGGTGGAGGTATTTACTAGAATTTGTCAGATGACTGTGTCTTTGTTTCCTTTCCTGGCTTGTCCCCTCCAGGCTTCTCTGCATTTCCACTACAAGTGTATACTCCATGAACATGAGGATTACTTCTTGGCATGAACAGCCTAATGGATGCTGTCCCAGAGATGAGGGGTATTGCACTTTGAACAGAAAAATTATGGTTAAATTCTAGCCAATTCTGCCCCTTTGCAGAGCCTCATCACTAGGATTGGAGTCCTTTGTTCTTGGTGCAATCGAATAGTGTGCATTTTGCAGCTGGGGCAAATTGCCAATCTCTAGGCCAAATTCACCGCATAGGCCTGATTCTTTAAATCTCCACAGGGGTTTAATACTTTTTATTTTGAATACCTTGCCAGGTATCACCACTCTCCTGCTTATTTCCTAAGCTGCTGTATTTGGGAGCATTGACATTTTTGCTCTGGCCCTGACATCATTGATGATAGAGTCTCCAGCCTTGGCTAGAGTGGTCTGTTGGAGAAGAGTGCAGAAGTGACAACTGATCCTCAGTCCTAACCAGGGAATTCTAACATCAGAAGGTTTCCAGGGTTTCCAGGGCATCAGTCTTTTTAAAAAATTTGCTCCCAGGTGATACTGATGTACAGGTAAGGTTGAGGGCCATTATGATAGTACTTCCTTAGATGAGAGGAGCAATTTGCCTCACTAGATGTGTTAACTAAATAATGTATACTAATTCAAAGCTTAGACTGTTGTAGTAGCTCTCAAAGAAAGAAAAACTATTAAATAAACAAAACCACAAGACAAAATTGAATGATTACTGTATGCTAAACACCTCATATATGTTATTTTCTTTAGTCTTCACACTAGCAGAACATTTTCTTGCTTTCATCTTCTTGATATCCTTCTTCCACCATTTGCACATGCCAAATCCCTCTCTCTTTTCCTCCTTACTAGTTGCATTTGCTTCACAGAAATTTATTTTTCAAGTTAAATTGTTTTATTTGTTAACTTTTTGTTATGCTTCTCTTCCTCTGAAATGTAAACTTCATTAGGATCAGCTTTTCTTAGTTTCTGTATTCCACGAACCTAGAATAATGACTGTTTTATCAATAAAGTCAATTGATATTTGTTGAATGAATGAATGTCTACTCACTCATTATCCTTAACTTCCTGTTTCTTCTTCTCTGTTTCTCTTTGTTTTGATTATAAAATTCCAGGACTTAATTTGTAGCCAAATTTTAGTGCCTTTAAAGAAAGAAAAACTGTATAGCTTCATATTTCCTAATTTAATGCATATTATACAAGAGATTGTGTAAGGGCACCAGGATCACATGATTAGCTGTGGCATCCTTATATCAACTTCTAGTTAGTTAACTGGTACTAAAAGGCCAGGGCACAGCTAGGTACTCTATTTAAATTAGCATCAAGCTGCCATCTGATTATTTTTTCATGATCCCTTGATTAGCAAAAAGCTTTATGGAAAAAGTAAAACTGTGCTTGTGATTCCTGGGTAGAGAGGATGATAAATCTCTTCTATATCTTCCCAGACCCTCCTTTTTCCCTCCTTCAATGATAAGAAACCCTGAGATTTTTGGTGTTTTTCTTTTCTCTAGGAACACTTTTTGCTGATAATGGTGATGAAATTTAGAGATGGATAAGACATGTTGACTAGGAAATATCAGGTATAAAACTGAATTATAAAGTTATATAAATGCCATATGTCTTCAGTGGATTTAAGAAGAAACACAAGATTTGTTTGAAGGTTGGATAAGGGTTATGGCCTGTTATAGTAATAAAGACCAAAAAACATCACTCAGCTTCCTTTCTTTTACCCCTAAGATATAAAAATTGAATTAACTTCTCTAGTATCTTATAAAATAAATATAGATATTTGAATACAAAGTTAGAACATCTGGCTAGCCATGTAATTGTTATTGTTATGTGATATTTATAAACAATTCTACAAATCAGTAAAAAACTAAAGTTCAATTTCAGCTAGTTATTATAATATATTGGGTCTAATATTGCTTTGAAGACCCATGAAAAGATTAAATGACATATTTGGGGGTTAGAGTTAGATTTGAATTCTTCAGACATGGTGAAATTTTTAGTTTTGTTACTCCTCTTTTCAAACTGACAAAATATTTCACAAGTTAAGGGAAACATTGAAAGTGTAATGAAAACACAATGCCCAAGATTGCATAAATGCATCTCATTTTGTTTACATTTCTAGATTTTGCAAAACTAAATTATTGGATTCTTCATTGTTTTGACAGAAGCATGCTGAAAAGTAACCTAATACTTCTTTTAAAGTGGTGTTAAATAGAGCTGGAACTACAAAGACCAGGGAGCTAGCAATATGTGTCTATTCACATAGGGTGTACCAGGAATGTGCTTTGCTCTCTTGACCTCAATATTTGTTAAGGATTATTTTTGTTATTTGTTATTTTTAACTTTTAAAGCATTTCAACAGAAGAAGGAAATATATCACCATATACATGTAGATAAATATTTATATCTTTACAAATACATAAATCACTATCCATCAAACCATTGTCTTATTCTAGGGTACATAAATTTTTTGCTTGGCTAGTTTATTAACTTATTTATATTAATGTAAAATAATATCACTCAATTGTATAATAAAGACTTCTCTGCCTTGAATCCAGATGTTGACTTTTTAAAAACTTAGGGTAAGTAAAAGTGTACATATGAATATGCAGCTCTCCTGGGGTGCTATCAGAGGTGTATTTGTCTATAAAACTCCAATTCATTATGTGAGTCTTTGCTGTAGAGCTCAGCTTTTGACCGAAGAACCTATTTTTGCTTTTACTTTTCTGTTTCATTGTTAACAAACCATATTTATTTAAAGCCAGCTATGATCTGATTACTATATACCATGAACTTAAATAGCTAACATAGTGCTGGATGGAATAAAATAAACGTTTGCTGAATAAATATATTAAAGATGTGATAGTAAACTTGGGAGTCATATTTAATGTCATATTGAGGGGAATAAAGCATCAAAATTGATGTCATTGAGAAATTTTAGTAATTGTTGAAAAGTTCAGTGTATTGAAGGTCTCATAGTAGAGAATCACAGGTGTCATTTAATATTCTTTATGAATTGGATCAAATGTGACCAATTTTTTTATGCCCAGGCAGAGATTTCTCTATTCAGTTTGGAGAATAATCATTTAACTCAGAATTTCTAAATGTCTAGTCTCTTGTTTGCCATGAACCTTATTGTTGAAACAGTTGTTCAATTGTTTAAGCAATTAATCATGTACTGCCTTGCAATGTTTCTTAAGTTGTTGCTTTCTGTGGTTATTTAACCTTTCTGTTGTCTATAGATCATATCCACAAAGAAATTATTGGGGCAAGGAATAAGACATTTATATATATATATATATATATATATATATATATATATATATATGTATGTATATGTGTATATATATATATAAAATATATTTGTATGTATGTATCTTTATTTAATATTACTCAGTAAGTGTTAAAAATTACAGATTTGATAGTATTTTGAAGAATTCCATAAGACTCAGTACTATAAAATATAGTAGGACTGTATAATATCTACTAAAATAGTTACTGATGTATGATTATGAGAAAGGACATAGAAGATAAGAATTGACTACAAAAAAGAAAGAATTGAATACAGGAAGAGGATCTATGAACTTGGAAAAAACTTTAAGTTAATGAATATTAGGGTGGGTACATTGAATGACAAAATCATCTTTGTATCCCAGATCTTTCCAAACTATAATACAAGATACTCCTCGTGAGCCAGCTTGCTCTATTCTCATGTCCATGATGCTAGCTCAGTAATTTGCAGGACCTCTACACAGCACATTGTATTCTGAAGTTTGCGAAGTCTTGGAATTTATATTAAGCCTCTGTTTATCTAAGGTTATCCATGATCGATCTGATCTCCTTCAGCTGCTAAATTGATTTGGATAAATGTGTATTATTTCTGCAGATAGATGAGGAATGGGTAAACTAACATCACAGCAGACGTATATTGCATTCGCAGATTTAATAATCATTTAACATTAAGGTTTAAGTAATACCACAGAGAAAGGTGACTTATTATAGATTTCTGTGAGCAAAAGTGTCTTAGGCAGGCAGCCAGAAAGAGACAGAAAAGAAGTCAATGTACACATTAATAGGAGAAAAGGATTGCCATGGCAACAGGAGTGTGATGTTAGAAGCAAACTTGTACTATGCATAAAAAGGTGATCTCTATAAATGAATAGATAATCCATATTAGAAAATCAGCAAAGACTAAATAATTTAAAATAAGTTTGTACCTTCTAAGCTCAGGTAATTCAAAAGTAACTCGCAGAACAAAATTACAGAATTATGGGACAATTATAATTGTGAATTTCCGTTTTGTCTTTGAATTAAGGCTCAACTATATTTTTCAAACCTAGACTTTTTGAAATAAAGGAGAGAGATGTATTAATGGTAAATAGGGAATAAATTTTTCTTGGTTTTCATAAAGTCAGTTCTCAACCTAAGGATCAATATGTTGTATGTAAGCTGAGACTTCAAGTGTTTTGCAGTAACTTTCATACTTTAAGTATTTCTCCCCACCAGAATTGGAAAAGAGGAGATAGATTTAGTGAGTTAAGAATCAAATCAGCAGTTAAGAGTCACCTTTATAGTACTTGTGATATGGAGATTATATAATAGATGGGTGGCTAGTTGAATGGATGATACATACATATGAATAAATATCCTTGTTGCTCTCTAGAGAAGACTCAAATAGAGGCATTAGGGTCTTTTGCTAAGATCTTTGATTATGCATTCAGAACCTATCATGAGAGATAGACTGATAGCCTCTTTTAACATCCTATGGGGGACAATTAGAGATTCTAAGAGGTTGTCTTGAGTGAGAGGAATTTCAATAGAATTTGGAATCACTTATGTCCATCAAAATATAGCAATGAGGCATCATCGATTGTGACATTATTGGGTAGTATTGATGAGAAATCCATTTATTAGAAAAAAGACAAAGGGATATATATTACTTTGCTATAGATGCCATAACAAAATACTACACACTGGGTAGCTTTAACAGCAAAATTTATTTTCTCACAATTGTGAGGCTAGAAGTCCCAGATCAAAGTGTCATCCAATTTGGTTTCTTCCAAGGCCTCTATTCTTGGCTTGCAGATGGCTGTCTTCTTCCTGTGTCCTCACATGGTCTCCCCTCCCTGTTGTCTGTGTCCTAATCTCTTTTTTTTTTTATGAGAGCACAAGTCACATTGCATTAGGGCCTACCCTAAACACCCCATTTTAACTTAATTACTTTTTTAAAGGTCCCATCTCCAAATACAATCATATTCTGAGATACTAGAATTTAGGACTTAAACATATGAATTTGGGGGGAAAACAATTCAGCCCATAATAGTATGACCATAAGGAAAATGAGTCCGTAGAGTGCTTACATTTTCAAGTTCACCAAATTGAGGTGAACAAAACACAGAGGTCCCTACTAAGACCAACTTGCACAGGTATCACTCTTGGTTACTTGGATTACTGGGCCCCCTCCTCATTCAGAATATTGTAAGGTGAAAAGCCAAAAGCAAATAAAATAATCATTAAAGAAAAATTAACCATGCTCTTGTTAAGTCCACCTTGGAGAGGAATTTGAGAGAGGTTTGTGGTAGGAAACAGAAAATGTCACAAAAGAATGAACTAGGTCTTTAATAAAGGGATTGTAATGAACCTGTGGGATTGGGATCTGCTTAGGATCTATTATTTCTGTCTTCTGCTGAGGCCATTGTCACTGGTAAGAAAACTAAGAGTTTTCGTTAATTTGTTGCCTCATTTGTTCTGCCTGCTGGCACATAATACATGGACAGAAACCCCAGGACTGGGAGAGAGTGTAGTTTACAATATTGGTGTGATGGGTTCTCAGAATGGCTGAAGGGGCACCTATTGTGGCAGTTTGTACTATTTCATTTACTTTCCCTCCACAAAAAGGAGTTAAGCCACCAGAAGAGGAGTCCGGTAGGGTAGGTAAAGAAGGAAGAGTCAATAGATCCTGAATAGTATTACTGAGTCTTGCTTCCTTATTGTGACTTGAGAAGAATTTTAAGCAAAATATTAAAAAGAAATTATTTGGAAAAAAGATTGTGAAATGTCCTAACTACATCTGTAGTTCTCACCAGGGAACCTCTTGTGAAGTGGGGTTTCCTGGCAGCCATAGACACTTGGTCCCCAGTTTCCTGGTGGAGGATGTAGCCTTGGAAAGAGTTAAGATCTTGAAAATCTGACCCTTTTTTTCTGTTTCTAATATTAGTATTTTAGATTATTATAATAATGACAATTCAGGTGAAGCCTATGTGACATGTTTCACCTGATTTGATTTCTTTCTCTCCTATTCATTATGTGATTTGTTAAAAAAACAACAATCTGTCAAAAATGTGCATAAGTAAGAAATGATCATTTTATGTCTTGTGGAATTTTTTTCTATAATTATACAGTGTGTGGAAAAATAATAATTTTTAAATCATTAATACTATAATATAACAATGAGTACCCATAGATATTTCAAAGAATGTTAACTTATTTTTAAATGGAGGTTTCATTGTCAGTTTTATAATTATTAATCACAGTTTTATATTTATTCATATATGTTCCCTATAGCTATTGATAAGATGCAAGTTACATAGAAACAAAAATACAATATAGGAACATATGAAGCACTTTTCCAAATATAGGTTTGAGCTGTATTTTGAACTCTTTCCATTAAAAATGCTCATGAAATACAGTCAGTACTCCTCTTAGACTTGAGCAACCAGGCCCCTGCCTTAGGCTGCATTTGTTCCAGACCCCTCACTGGCCCTCCTCCTTTGTAACCGGTCTGAATGTTTGTTTCGTCCCAAAATTTATATGTTGAAATTCTAACCTGCACGGTAATGTACTGGGCGGGGTGCCTTTGGGAGTAAATGGGCCTTTGGGAGCTCTCATAAATAGGGCTTATGAAAGAGGCCCCAGAGAGACCACCACTCTTCCACCACGTGAGAACAGTAATAAGGCACATATGAAATAGGAGACAGGACTTTACCAGACACAGAATCTGCATGTACCTTGATTTTGGCCTTCCTAGCTTCTAGAACTGTAAGAAATAAATTTCTGTTGTTTTTAAAGTACCCAGTATATGGTATTTTTGTTATAGCAGCCCAAATGGACTGAGACAATAACATTTAAAATTATTCTCCCCAGAATTCTTTTGCATTAATATAGCATTCCTAGGACTAAATACTATGTCAGAAATCAAGGCTAAGAATTTTGTTTCTTCACGGTTTTCTGTTGCATAGATTTTTTAAAAATTTTGAATACTTTGATGTCCTCAAATATATATAACATATCCTTTAGGATTTTTGTAAAATCATTGAACAGTAAGCTTGATTTATGCAATATCGTAGAGGGCAAGAATCTTTATTCTGTTCATTGAAGTATCTTGTGCCTAGCACAGTACCTGCCACATAGAAGGCATTTAATAAACCTTTGTTAAATGGAATACATGCAGTGATTATTTTGTTCTCTATATTTTTGTGGTAGGCCATACTAATATTGTTATTTTCATTTTAATTCAGATACTGTCTTAAAACCAGATAAGCTTCACTGCTGCCTACTCTGCAAATTTGTCTTGGTCATTATCTATGCCAGTGTCTAATTTCAACATCAACTTAAAACATAAAAGTTCTCTACCTATGTTTATTTTTTCTCCTGCATACAAGCGATGGTTACATCATCACTTCCTGTTTATACATGATTCTTGCATGTTCTATCTAGATTGTCTGGATTGATGGTGAATGACTCATCTTGTATGGCAGTTCTCTTGCCATTTGCTCAATCTCTTTTTATCCAGAGTGGTGTGGTGGAGACAGTATAGCCTCCACTTAACACTTCTCTTTGGCCCCATTTCAAAATCTTCCTAAAAGGTAACTGTCCAATATAGCAAATGGCCTGTACTTGATTTGACTTTTATCACTCCTCTATAATCTTTTTTTTGTGTGTGTATGTGTTCCTTATCTTTTTTCAAAAAGAAAGCTAGCTCCAGCCCATGTACAATTTTATGTTTTCCAAGAATTTTAAGATTTTTAATGAAGTTGGCATTGGATTATATGATAGCTTTACTTGATACCTCAATTCAGTTATCTTTATATGTGGTACATTCTTCTTGGGGGAAAAAACAGTTAAAATCTTAAAGTCAGAAACAAAATCTGACAGTATAAAGAATAAGATGCTATCAAGTCTGGGTTCATAACTTCTAAGGGGAAGTAGCAAGCATAGATAGAATATTCATTTTGAGCTGCCCTTCCTAAAATAAGTCCTCTCTGTCTAGAATATAAATATGTTTCATTGCCAGTTTTAAAGGGTTTGGCAATGTACTTTTTTTTTTAACTTAGCAGAATTTTGAATTGATCTATGTAAGATAAAAATAGTCACTTTATCTTTCTACAAAATGTGTCATAAGCACTGAAATATGAAGCTTCATTTTGAGTCAGTGGAACCACTACACTAACAAGGTGTTTGGAGGGAAAACAATGTCCTTAAGTACATAAGCACTTAGTGTATTGTGATGGGATAATATTTTATAGAAATTAGTAATATCCCAATTTGTTTTGTCTTGACATGTTCTTTTCTTTTATGAAATGTAATAATATATTTGTATTGATATAAGATTATTTATCATACTAATCATATGTTATATGGTAATTTGAGTTTGGTTTTGGTTAAATTCTCTCTATTGGTCTTTGTATATTGAAAAACCCAATTAAAGTGGCTTTTATTTTTAACACAGAAGTCAGCTATAGACCAGTCATGGTTGATAACCTCTAGCCAAAGTTAGGTTACTTCAGGTTATCTAATGATATATTATTAAGGTATAGTCTATTGATTACTTCATTCATTCTGATTCAGAAACAGTTGTTTACTGGGCAATACCATATGGTGCACACCAGGATAGGTGTTTAGGAAATCCTGTAAATAAGACACAGATCACCATGAAAACTAGGATCAAATCACTTGTACATCAGTAGTTTTGTGTAGCAGTAAGTCATATGGTGTTCCTGAATGAGGCTATGCAAAAATCTTTGACTGTTTTACCAGTTAGTATAGATAGTCCTTCTCCCCATTACAGAAGAAAAGAAAAGAAAACAAAAATATATGTATCATTGAAAATTGATTGTCTTACAATGAATTTATTCCTATGGCTGGCTCTTTAATAAAGAGAATGTCATTTAAATAATTATATCAACCAAGTACTGTTTACTGTTTTTGAAAAAGGATTTATATTAGTCCTGAGTGTTTTCAGATCTTATCATGTATGACACAAAGATACATAATCTAACTGGATGCTTTTATGTTTGCATAGAAGTGATTTGAATTATGCAGGATGGAAGATATACTTGAGCCTATTTAGATTCAAAATACTGTTACTTTTATCCTCAAAGAAATAATTTGGTTTAACAATAGCTTTCCTTTTATAAGAAGGAAAAATAAAGCTTGTGTCTAATGTCTACTATAAATTATTAATATAATTTCAGTTGCTGAGCAACTGGGGAGAATGTGAGAAGTCCAAGCTCTAGAGTAGCACGAAACCCAGTTTTTAGTAGTTGTGGATTTATTCTTTTTCTTCAAAGTACAGTGTATGGAAAAACTTGGTTTTATGAGTCCTTTAAATATATTTAATGTTTGATGCAAATAGGTTAGATTCAGAGTGACAGTTTTCTACCCAATGTGATCACTCTAATATTTACTCAATAAATCGTGCTAAATAGCTGTAACTATTTTACTTTCTTCTTTCCTTGGTTTTAGAGGTACTAGATAAACTTATGGTTTCACAAAATAGAATTGTTGGTTATATAAATCCAAACCAATATAGGATTATAATATTCTGTCATATGAATGCTTTATATTCTAATCTAGCCCTATCAATGAAGAATGGGGAAATGAGAGAGCACAAAGAAGAATTAAGAATAAAACAAAGAAAAATGAATAGTTTTCTTCATCCATTGATACCCAGTTGCTGAAGGCTGGTTACAATTATTTTCTAGTGTAATTGGTTTTCTAGTGTAATTAGTTGCTAACCCAGGCTATCTTTTTCTGTACTTAAGTTTAACCACCACAGAAAAAATGCTGTGCATAGAAGTTTCAAATGTTAGACACTATGGTCCTTCTCATGTGGAGTTTAGCATCTAATTTAAAAATTTTGTTTTAAAAACATATTTATTTTTTATTATTTTTATTAACAAAAATGAATATATATCTGAGTTGTTGAAAATAAGTTACTGTGAATATCTTAGTCTTAGCATGATAATTAAAATATTGCAGATGCTTTACCATTTTATTCTATCTCCATGTGAAGATTTATTACTTATTGTTATAAAAAACCAAAATTATGATCTATGGAATACCATATTTCTCATGAGAAAATATGCATCATGGGAAAATTAAATAATGTACCAGCAAAAGAAAAAAAATGACAGATTTTTTATAACACTGGGGAAGTTTTATCTTATCTAATTTAAAAGTTAAAATTTCTAGTCTAGAATCTTAATACAATTATTTAAATGTGCTATAATATTATAGCTAATTGAATATAACTGTATAATTCCCTGAAATATTTTTATATGCTAAGGGTAGTATAATGCCCCAAACATTTTATTTATTCATTCATGTCATCCATCAGACAGATATTTGGAATGTTTCTATTTTTTGGCTGTTATGAATAATACTAATATGAACTTTAAGTAAAGATTTTTGTGTGGACATATGTTTTTATTTCTCTTAAATATAATCCTAGGAATGGAATGTTTGGGTCACTTAGTAATTCTATGTTTAACATTTTAAGCAGCTGCCAAACTGTTTTCAAAACTGGTTGTACCTGTAATCCTAGCTCTTGGGAGGCCGAGGCGGGCGGATTGCTTAAGGTCAGGAGTTCGAAGCCAGCCTGAGCAAGAGCGAGACCCCGTCTCTACTATAAATAGAAAGGAATTAATTGGCCAACTGATATATATATATAAAAAAAAAAATAGCCGGGCATGGTGGCGCATGCCTGTAGTCCCAGCTACCTGGGAGGCTGAGGCAGAAGGATCACTCGAGCCCAGGAGTTTGAGGTTGCTGTGAGCTAGGCTGACGCCATGGCACTCACTCTAGCCTGGGCAACAAAGTGAGACTCTGTCTCAAAAAAAAAAAAAATCGAAAAAAAAACAAAAAACTGGTTGTAATATTTTCCATTGCCACAAGCAATGGTCCAATTTCTCCACATTCTCACCAATACTAACTATTGTAAGACCTGCATATTATAGCTAGTGAATATGAAGTGACATAATGATTTTGACTTGCATTTTCCTAGTAACTATTGATATTTGAGCATATTTTTATGTACTCATTGGTCATCTGTATATCTTCTTGGAGAAATACTTATTCAGATCCTTTGCCTATTTTTAAAATTGGGTTGTTATTTTTATTGAATTGTAAATGTTTTTTATATATCTGCATACACATTCCTTGTTATGGACTGAATTGTGTCTCCCTCAAATTTATGTGCTGAAGTCCCAATCCCTAGTACACTTCAGCATACGAATTATTTAGAGATAGTCTCTTTAAAGAGATAATTCAGGTTAAATCAGATCATACAGAAGACCCTAATCCAATATGACTAGTGTTCACATAAAAAGAGAGAAAGATGAGAGATACATGTGCCCTTAGAAGAGGCCATGTGAAGACACGAGAGAAACAGATATCTACATGCTAAGGAGACGGAGCTCAGGAAAAAACAACTGTTTTGGATTTTATGTTGGGCTTCCAGCCTTGAGAACTGTGAGAAATAAATTTCTATTGTTTAAGCCACCCAGTTTGTGGTATTTTGTTAAGGCAGTGCTAGCAAACTAATATATCCTTGATCAGATAACATTTGCAAATGGTTTTTCCTTATTTGTGGATTGTAATACATTTTCATGCATTGTTTGAAGCTTAAGAGCTTTTAATTTGATGTAGTCCAATTTTCTTTCTTTTTTATTTTTATTTTTGTCATTTGTACCTTTGGTGTCATATCTAAGCCAAAATCATGAAGATTTACTTCTATGTTTTCACCTAAGAGTTTTGTAGCGTTAGCTCTTACAGTTAGGTCTATAATCCAAATGAGTTAAAAATATACTTTTTTTTATACTTCATATAGTGTGTGAAGTAGGGATCCAACAACTTTCTCTTGTGTCTGGCTGTTCAGTTATCCTAGGATAATTTGTTGAAAATATTTCCCCTCATTTAATTATCTTTCTCCATCATCAAAACTTAATTGGCCATAAATGTATGGGATTATTTCTGTACTTTCAATTCCATTCAATTGATCTATTAACTATCTTTACGCCAATACCACACAGTCTTGATTATTGTAGCTTTGTAGTAAGTTTTAAAATTGGGAAGTGTAAGTTCTACAACCTTGTTCTTCCTTGTCAAGATTGTTTTGGCTCTTCTGGATCTTTTGAATTTCCAGGTGAAATTTAGGATCAGCTTGTCAACTTCCATGAAAAATAAAGATAGCTGAGATTTTGATAGGAATTACTTAAAATCTGCAGGTCCATTAAGGGAGTATTGCCATCCTAACAATATTAAGACTTGTGATCAATAAACATTGATGTCTTTCCATGTATTTATACCTTTTTAACGTTTTTCAACGATGTTTTGCAGTTTTTAGAATATGTCTTTTACTATTTTGAAAAAAGTATTCCTAAGTATTTAATTCTTTTTGATGTTATTTTAAATGGAATAGTTTCTTTAATTTCATTTCCTCAGAGTTGATTTTTAGTTATGTTAGAAATATAATTGATTTCCTACATTTGATCTTGTATTCTGTCACCTTGTGGAATTCATTTATTTATTAGTTCTGATAGTTCTTTAGTGGATTCCTAAGGATTTTCCATATACAAGATAATGTCATCTGTAAATAGAACTGATTTTACTCCTTCCTTTTCTATGTGGATGTACCTTTTTTCTTGCCTAATTGTTGTGGTTAGAACCTCCAGTACAATGTTGAACATAAGTGAACAGAGTGGGCATCCTTTCATTGTACTTGATCTTTGGGGGGAAAACATTCAGTTTTTTGTGTTTTTTTTTTACTAGTAAGTATGACATTAGCTTTGCTTTATTCATAGATGATATTAGCTGTGTTTTGTTCATAACTGTCCTTTACTGGCTTCAGGAAGTTTTCTTTTATTCCTGGTGTTTTGAACATTTTTATTAATTATGAAGGGATGCCAGATTTTTTCAAATATGTTTTCTATGTTTATTAATATCATATTATTTTAGTTTTTATCCTACTAATGTGGTATATTACATAATGGATTTTTAGAATTGATATAATTTTTGAAGTATGTATTTCATAAGATTCTTATAAAGATGGCTTAAGAGGCCACCAAAAAATTGCACCCCTACTGTGACATCTCTAATTTGGTTAATGGATTATGATTTTTGTTTCAGAAGTTAATGCTAAAATTAGTTCTGTAAGTTCATATCTTTGCTACTAATGAATAATTTAATCTGTGAATATTTTTCCCACATTAAAAAAAGTATTTAATTGGCATTTTCAAAGATGAGATTATACTTTTCTTAAAAAAATTTCTTATGAGCTTTCAATATAAAAGTCTGTATCCATTCCTGTTAGATATGATATATTCTTTTAAAATACATCATAATATATATTGATCTTTATTATGAATTCTCAGTTGTGCAGGCACCAATTTTAGCAGCAGTTATAATGTGAATACCTTCTTCCTCTCTGACTTTTACTCTTATAAAAATAATTATTATTCCTTTACTTCATACAAACCCGTGCCAAGTGTTTAGGATATGGTGTAAACAAAAATAGCAGGATTTCTGATTTCATGAAGTTTACACTATAGTGTAGGAACAAACATTAAATAAATGGCACAAAAATAAATATTTAATTACTGATTGTAATAAGTACCTTAAATAAAATACCGGATAGGAAACAGTGGGATTAAGTCTTATGGAATATAGGAGAGGAAATTAAATATGCTTATCATCCATAATTACCCTTAAAAATTTAATAAATGGCCTGTAAAATATGATATACATGAGTTTTGTATGTAATGTACAGAAATCTTATGACATGGGCACTGAATTTGACTAAATAAAGGAATAAGGTGGAAATGTATATGTGAATGCCAGAATATTTTAAAGAAAATATTTGTGATTTCCTGAAGGATTTACTCTTTTAAAAATTTAATATTGAAACTAGTTCATATTAATGTATTTAATAGATTTATATATTATAGAAATTAAATAAGATATTATTCTCTTCTAAAATTGGGCTTAAATTCTAAATTCTTTAATTATAGAAAAGACAGGTTCAAATTCTGGCTGTGTCATTTGGGCAAGTGGTTATTTATTTCTATTTTTTTTTCAGTTTTTTTTTCCTGTAAAATGAGAATAAGCAGAGTTCTTGCATTATATATTTATTAGTTTTAAAATGAGATAATCTAAATAATTATATAGCAAAACAAGTGGTACATATTAGGAAGCAATAAATGTGAGCTTCTTCAACTACTAATTATGAATAGTTTGGGTATCATTTTGCTGTCAAATGGGAAAATTTAGAAAAGGTAAAAAACTAAGTGACTGTTTCCTACTCATTAACAAATATAGGATTGGCTAAAATGAGATTTAAGGAATGCCATGAATTTCATCCATTTATTAATACAGCCTTTCTATCTCCCCTTTGACTTTTTTGGATAGTAGTAAGAAAAGATATATGTCAGAGAATAGATTGCTGTAAAATTATGGTGATTAGATGTTTTTGCTTGCTTTTTTGAGAGTAGCACATCTAAATATGATTTGTTGATTGATGTACAGTATTTCCTGGAACAGCTTGGCATAAAAATATAAACCTTTAACACCATTAAATATTATCTTATTAACTGCTAATTCCTATCAAGTCTTTTCTTGTTTCAGTAGTAAGATGTCATGTTAACATTTTAGGAATTAATATGGATTAGCTTGAATCTATTTTGTGAAATCTCCATTGTGCCATTTAAAAAAAAAATCTTTACTCACTAATTTTCCTTAGGCATTTTGTTATAAAAGCATAATCGACTCTCTGTGAAAGAGACCGCTTAGAGAAGACCATGGGAGAACCCAATGAACTGTTTCATCAAGATCTGCCATCTTTGCTGAGCATGGTGGCTCACCCCTGTAATCCTAGCACTTTGAAAGGCTGGGGTGGGAGGATTGCTTGAGGTCAGGAGTTCGAGACCAGTCTGAGCAAGAGTAAGACCCCGCCTGTCTCTACTAAAAATAGAAAAAATTAGCCAGATGACAAAATTTGCCATTTTAGATTACATTCACAATTTGAAAACAAATGAAAATATGAAATAATTCATAAGTATACTAGAAAAAATTCTGTCTTAATTATGTAGGTATTTTATGTGAAAGTATATTTTAGCCTAAATTATCCATAAAGCTTCCATAGGTCTCTATTAATCTATAATATTCTATATTATAGAATTATTCTATAATAAAATGATCAAACTAACTTTATTCTTGACTATGTGCTAGTATCTTCTCTGCCTCTGTAGCAGCTACTATTTATTATTATTAATAACTATTGTGGAAGTTTGTAGTTTAAAATGATTGTGGATAATTATAGACGCCTTCACTTATAAGTAAGTCCAATAAGACTTACTTATTGGATTATGAATTAGTTATTAGACCCTCTCTATATGTTATCATTAACATATAGATAATATGTTATCTATATTATCCAGGTTTGGACCCCTCAAAAAGCCAATTTTAACATGAAGTTTAGCATACAGGATGTTTGCTAAGGAGCGCCCTTAGGATCAATACTTACAGAAGGAGAAAAAGAAGTAGGAGTAGGCTAATGGAAAAGTCAGACTGCTCCACAATCTCAATGACAGTCTCAGCTAACAACTCAGGGAGATCCAGAGTTTGAATGGCCCTTGATAGTTGGGCCAAAAGAGGCAAGCCTTTTTATTTCTGTGTAAGTCGGTCAATGGATGTGAAGACCCAAGGCATCACCTTAGCCTAGGTGGTTCCCTGCCCTGAATCTAATCCCTGAAATGAGTGACAACTGAAGGCTTTTTGGTAACAGCACATCCAGGCTGGGGAGACAAGTCTTTCTTGAAGAGGAATCTGGGAAGTGTGCCATGGATTTAACAATCTTGCAAATTGTATATGAAAAATACTATTATACCCATTTTTCAGAGAGCAAAATAGAGATTTGTCCAGTTGTACAGTTAACAATTACCTGAAATGAGCTTCACAACTAGGATTTTCTGAATCCAGAGCCCTGTTCTTTCTGTTGTACTTCACTTTCTTGGGTTGTGCATTGACAAAACTTTCAGAATAATGTTAATTTTTTTTAAGCCATGTATATCCAAGTATCTTCCCATTGATTTGACTACAGCTAATTTACATTTTCCTTTTATTCTTTATTATACTTTATAGTGCATTTTCTCAGATACAATATGATCAGATAAGATTATTGGGTCTTTATATTCATCTGGTAAACAAAGCAGGATAAACATCATTGTTCTGATTTATAGATTAGGAGAACAGACACAAGAGTGCTTAGGTGACTTGATGCAGTTGTAAGATAATAAATGAAAAAAACTTGAAATTTAGCTTGGGTATTCTAAATCCAGAGTATGGATATAAGCATTTATTAAGAATGTCTTTGTGTGTTTTAGTGTTTCAGCCTATAGAGCTGTGGTTCCCAAACCCTTGGCCACAGAACTGGGCCACACAGCAGGAGGTGAACTGCAGGCAAGGGAAGAAGCATCATCTGTATTTACAGCCGGTCCCCATTGCTCACATCTCCTCATAAGCTCTGCCTCCTGTCAGATCAGCAGTGGCTTTGGATTCTCATAGGAGCATGAACCCTACAGTAAAGTGCACATGTGAGGGATCTAGGTTGCAGGCTCCTTATGAGAATTTAAGGCCTGATGATCTGAGATGGAGCTCAGGTGGTGATGCTAGTGCTAGGGAGTAGCTGCAAATACAGATTATCATTAGCAGAGAGGTTTGACTGCACAGAGACCATAATAAATCAATTGTTCAGTTGCTTTCAAAACCTTATGAATGAGTGGCAAGTGACAATGTAATACTATATAAATAAAGTGCACAGTAAATGTAATGTGCTTGAATCATCCAAAACCATTCCTCTACTCCCCATCCATGGAAAAATTGTCTTGTATGAAACCAGACCCTGGTGCCAAAAAGGTTGGAGACCACTGCTTTAGAGGATTTGAAATTTTATTAGCTTACTTACTAGTACTTTATGAAGTGCTACTTTAATTAAATAAGAGTCTATCTCTCATATCAGCATTTTTACTGCCCGTTTTTTTTTTTCTTTCATGAATACTATAATAGTTAGCCTTTGATATTTTCAACTTCTAGTTAACAAAAATGTGTACAGAACTTGCATAGTGAAGCGAAAAGAACACTGATAACTCCATTGGATAGGCCTTACATTTGTTAGTAATAGGTTCTGGTTCATGCCCATACAATGCACTCAGCTGTGTCCAAGTTGAAGCATAAGGATAATAGCTAACCCATTTTATTAGATATGACATTCACTGGATGCAAAATTTAATTTTTGTTAAACTATTCTCTTTCTGTTTTGCTTTTTCCCTGTACATATTTTTCTTTTGTAATTTGCTTGTTTGACATGTGGCCATGCTAACAGCTTCACTAAGTCTTTCTTCCATGAATTTGTAGTTTACAAGTTTATATAAATTTTTCAAATATTAGAGGTAGAAATGAGCAGAATTGGCTTGCATGATAAATATATTTATTTATTTCCCTTATTCTCTTTCATATGTTGCTTTTTTATATTGGTCTTATTTTTTGTTTCCTTATTAGTTGGGGTATAAGTAATTAGTGATATTCAATCTACATAAAGATACTTTCAACTTTAAAAAAATTTAAGAAGTGAATTATTTATATATAGCCTTAAAATTAAACAAAATTATCATTTGCTTAACACTTTGATTTTCATTGTTTTATAGTATGTTGTATATGAACATACATAAAATATGCCGTGGCAGCAGTAGAATCTATCTCTAGTATAAAGCCCAAATTAATATGTGATCTCCTTTAAGGCACTGAATGTTATCTTTTGGTCCCTAAAGGTATGTGGCTCTTGAATTTTTATATTGGTGTGTTATTCATAAAAATAAATGTGATTCACTTAAAATTTGCAGTGTTTTCAGAATTGTGGAAATTTATCAGTGACAAATGAATAATTTGGTATTTTAAATCTCTTAAGTATTAAAAAATATAGTCACAAATTAAAATGCCCACATATATATATATATATCATTCGCCATGAAAAAATCACTATGAAGAGTTAACAATTATGAAATAAGAAAGTAGAATGCAAATTCCTTCTCTACAGTATGAAAATTAAAGTTGAACAAATTATTAAGTAAGGCCTCCCTGTATCTGATGAAACACTTCCTCACATTGTATTATATGGCTATTCAGTTCTACTAATGCAATATGCCCAGATGCAAATGGTCAAATGAAGAAAAGAGAAAAAGGAGTGGACTTGGGAGTCCACTCTCCAGTGGACTTGAAAGTACAAGTTAAAAAATTCTAGAATCTTTTCTTTTCTTTTTCTTTTTTTTTTATTTTCTTTTCTTCTTTTTTAAGACAGAGTTTCACTCTGTTGTCCAGGCTAGAGTGGAGTGGCAGCCTAACTCACAGCAACTTCAAACTCCTGGGCTCAAGCAATCCTTCTGCCTCAGCCTCCCGAGTAGCTGGGACTACAGGCATTTGCCCCCACGCCCAGCTAATTTTTTTCTCTATATTTTTAGTTGTACAGCTAATTTCTTATATTTTTAGTAGAGATGGGGTCTCGCTCTTACTCAGGCTGGTCTCGAACTCCTGAGCTCAAACGATCCTCCTTGGCCTCCCAGAGTGCTAGAATTACAGGCGTGAGCCACCATGCCCAGCCCTAGAATATTTTCATTTATGAAACTCTATGAGCTAGATATCATGCTCAATATATAATAAATCATAGAAGTGACAAATGCTGCAAAAACAAAGTCAAACAAGAAACTACCTTTATTTCACAGGCATAATAAATTGAGCATGCTGAAATTTCTAACTTTCAGGAACCTGGCTACTATTTTTAATTCCCTTATCTTTACATACTTTGACATGGCGGGTTATTTTCCCCTAGAGAGGAATCATCTCTGATTGCTTAATGGAAGATGATGGGCAAATAAGATTTGTTTTAGGGAAAGTTTTTGCAATCAACTTTACAAAATTGTATTTATCAAAAAAAAAAGTAAAAATAAAAATTGGGGTGTGTGTGTATGTTGGGGTGATAGAATGCGTATGCATGTGTGTATACTTATCTATGTTTATGTAATCTATTTAAACTTTGAAATTTTCAGCTTATGTAGTATGAAATATCTTTTAAAAGTCATGTTTAAAAGTATAATTTACAGAACCACAGCTTTCCATAAACCTTTTCTCATCTATATTGTCTAATTATGTAATCAATTTTGTTTTGTCTCAATTGCACTTTTTACCCAGTAGGATCCCAGTAATTTTGAAAAGCTGAATGATTAATAAATAAATATTTGTGTGTAGAAATGAACTGAAAAAGAAAACCCTGATGAAACCTATGTTGTAAATCTGAAGCAGATAGGAAATAAAATAGGCAACATGCAGTAAGATATAGAAAAAGTACTAGGGATGTATATTCAGGTTCTGTATGTATTGGAAGTGTCCTAGACTATATTTTTCTTTTTGGTTGATAGAATACAGTAGCAGCAGCTTCTGTTAAAATGGATGATGTTACATTAAAGCAACAGAAAGAAATACAGACAATGGAATTTCCATACAGCACATAAGAATGTAACCTCAAATAAGATAGGCCAGAATCTAGGGCTCTATCTTCCTGGAAGTATTAATATTTTCAAATTTCACCAATTTCACTTTGTCATAACACAATAAAAACCTTTGATGAGCAATTGACTTTTCTACAGTGACCAAATGCTTGTAAGGTTGCCAAGAATTTTGGGGCAAGCATTTGTATTGACTCAAAATTTTTGTATTTATAAAAAAATTTTCCATGGCATTATACTCAAGGGGGTGGTATGATATATAACTTTAAAAATGCTCTGGGAAATACATTGACCTTTTTATTATATAATAATTACTTCATGGTAAATAGATAATATATAAGCACTATTTATGTTAGTTGACACTTCTTGAACCTCTCTACTAACTTTAGAAAATTGCTTAGTTTCCTGAATCATATTTTCATGAGTCTATCTGTATGGATCTTACTCCTAGCTAGGTATAGTCATGTACCACATGGCCTTAGGTCAGTGATGGACTACATATACAACTGTGGTCCCATAAGATTATAATGAAGCTAAAAAATTCCTATCGCCTGGTGACACCATAGCTGTCATTACATTATAGTGCAACATATTACTCGTGTGCTTGAAGTCATGTTCATGTAAACAAACCTACTGTGCTGCCAGTTGTATAAAATTTAGCACATACAATTATACATGATACTTAGTAACAAGAATAAACCATCATGTTACCTGTTTTTGTATTTAGCATACTATATTTTTTATTGCCATTTTAGAGTATATGCCTTGTACTTAAAAAAAAAAAAAAGCTTACTGTAAAACAGCCTCAGGCAGGTCCTTCAGGAGGTATTCCAGAAGAAAGCATTGTTATCGCAGGAGATGACAGCTTCATGAATGTTACTGCCCCCAAAGACCTTCCAATGGGACAAGATGCAGAGGTAAAAGACAGTGATATTGACCTTGTATAGGCCTGAGCTAATGTGTCTGTTTGTGTATGTTAGTTAAGCTACAGTTAATTTATTATTGAAAAAAAATAAATTTTATAAATTTAGAATAGCCTAAGTATACAGTATTTAATAAAGTCTATACTAGTGTAGTATAAGTATGCAGGATTTATAAAGTCTATAGTAGTGTACAGTAATATCCTTCACATTCATTCATCCTTCACTCATTGACTCACCCAGAGCAACTTCCAGTCCTGTAAGATTCATTCATGGTAAGTGCCCTATAAGTGTACAATTTTTTAGATGTTATATCACATTTTACTGTATCTTTTCTATGTTTAGATATGTTTAGATACACAAATATTTGCTGTTGTGTTATATACACCTACAGTATTCAGTGCAGTAACATACCATACAAGTTTGTAGCCTAGGAGTAGTAGTCTGTACCATATAGCTTAGGTGCAAAATAGGTTATACCACTAGATTTGTGTAAGTACACTTTATGATGTTTATACAATAATGAAATCACCCAATGATACATTTCCCAGAATATATTACTGTTATTAAGCCATGCATAACTGTAAATTAAATATACCTATAGTTACTACCCCTTATATTTTGTTGATGGTGTTGTTGTTCTTTAGAGATGGGGTCTCACTATGTTGCCCAGGCTGGAGTGCAGTGGCTACTCATGGCATGATCATAGTGCACTGTAGCCTCAAACTTTTGGGCTGAAGGGATCCTCCTGCATCAGCCTCCCAAGTATGTGAGATGATAGGAATGTGCCACCGCGCCTGGCTTCCCTTAGTTTTTGAAAAGCACAGTTACAAAAGAAATAATAAATACTTAAGCTCTCAAACTTGAGTATAAGTGTATAATATTGGATATCTCTTCAACGTCTATATTTAACATCTAATATATGTAAGGCATTACATATGCACCCTATTCCACAAATGCTTCTTCATCCCATTATACTGCGTTATACTGCATTGTAATGATAGGTATTTCTTATGGAAGTTTAATGAAAATATGTTTGGTGTCAGCAAATTTAGATGGCAATTTCAACTCAAAATGAACCATATTAAGATACAAGTATTTTCATCTATCATAAATAAATGAAAGATATGTATTCTTCTGTACCCTGGTGATATATTTTTTTTCTTTTTGTCTAGGAGTTGCCCTAATAATTAATAATGTTTGATTAAACACTACTATCAGAAATAATTATTTAATCTCAACTACCACAAAACAAAAGTTATTATTTTTGGCAGGTATCTTCCAAAATGCAATTGGTTTACATATAATTATTCCACTTAGCAAGCCAACTCTTTTCATTACTTAGAGGTATATTTTGCAATTAATTCATCCTGGCATGTTGACTACAAAGCTGTGTTGCTCACAAAGAGGTGGTCTGTGGGTACATTATTCAGAATTTTTTATGCCTTAGATAAATTACTGGTTCCACTTCAATAATTATCCAGGCCAAAACAATATCAGGCATGCCTTATATTTCATAACATGTATTTCTATTGTATATTAAAATATCAAACTGAGTTTTCTTTAGCTCATGTGCTGGAGGGGAAACAAACTATTTTAAGAGACCTGGTGCTAGTTTTACAGCATCCTTGGGCTCACTTCTTTATAGAAGTCAGTGACCATCCATTTAGCAAGAATGTAAGTTTAGATGATGCATTAGTTTGCTAGAGCTGCCGTAGCAAATTACCACGGACTGGGTGGCTTACACAACAGAAATTTATTTTCTCACAGTTCTGGAGTAAGAAGTCTAAGATTAAGGTTTTGGCAGGGTTGGTTCCTTCTGAGGACTGTGAGAGAAGAATCTGTTCTAAGTCTCTCTCCTTGGCTTGTGGATGGCTGTATTCTCTCTGTACATTCACATCATCTTCCTGCTGTACATGTCTGTGTACATGTTTATTCTTATTGGATTAGTGATCACCCTAATGACCTCATTTTAACCTTGGTAAATACCTTATTTCCAAATGCAGTCACATCTGAGGTACTGGGGGTTAGGACTTTATACATGAATTTTGGGGGTACATAATTCAGTATGCAGCTTGTAACAGAAACTTAGACCCCTAAATTATTTAGAACAACAACATTGGGCCTATTAATTATTCCACTCATTGGAAAAATATATACCCATATATTATGATTATCTATGCCTTCAGATTACATAGCATATATGTACCCCATTGATATGTATAAATAGAGAGAGATTTATTCTCTCCCTTTCCCTATCCTTTTACTGCCTTTTCCTCATCCTTCTTCTTCTCTCTCTCTTAGAAGAGAGATATGTTTGTGCGTCTGTGTTTGTGTATATATGGAGAGAGGGAGAGAGAGAGATAGATACATATGGATAGATAAAATATAAAGTCTCTCTTTATATGTAGAGTATGTTGTTAATGCTCTCTCAAAGAATTTTATATGGACTTGGGCTATTGTGGGAGCTTTGGAATCAATATATAATAATATGTAGAGAGAATATTTATACTCTGAACATATATGTATATAATTTCTCTCCCTCTATATATATATACACACATATACATAGTCTCTCTATATACATATTGTATATGTATATAATTTTTTTTCTCTTATTCTTAACTAGTCTCTCTTTATATTTTTTTTTTGAGACAGGATCTCACTCTATCATTCAGGATCCAGTGTAGTGGTGTCTTCATAGCTCACTGCAACCTCAAACTTTGGGGCTTAAGCAATTTGCCTCACCTGGCTAATTTTTCTGTTTTTTGTAGAGATGGGGGTTTCACTCTTGCTCAGGCTGGTCCTGAATTCCTGGCCTTAAGCAATCCTCCCAGCTTGGCCTCTCAAAGTGCTAGGATTGCAGTTATGAGTCACTCTCCAGGCCTCTTAACTACTCTTTATCAGGTCCTTCTTGATTTTATCTCATTCAAGCTTCTTTTCCCCTAGCCCTGACAGTCCTTTCCTTGCGTTTTATAATATTTGTTGTTGCAAGACAACACTGGAATTTCTAAAACCAGCACAGTAACTATAAGTACACTGGTGTGCCTATGCCACAGGTCTCATAGTATGAACTTATCTGGTAGCAAATCATATGTTGGAATATCTCAAGCTTCTTCATATTTGAGGGGAAAACTATCATGGATAATACTGAATGTGGTGGTATTATTTTATTCTTTGCCTTTGGTCACTAGGCATTTTATAAAAGAGGCAAAACCTTAAAGAGCTAAATTGACTTTAGCTCTTTTTTATTTCCTTTGCTGGAAGTCTTAGAGTGTTTGGATATGACAAACAGATATCCAAAAGAAAGGGAAACAAATCAAGTGACTAGATAACCCACAGGAATCAAATAACATGTCAAAATCACCCACAATCTTAATGTCTTCAAAGTACTGAGTTGGTTATTTTGTTATAGGGTAGTCAGCAAAATATCCCTCCAAATACCTTGTGTAAAAATATGATAATGTGATTCTTATCAAAAGTTCTTTAAAGTAAAAATTGTCAGGGCTGCATGGTAATAAAATTAAAACAAATACTTTGTAAACAGGATTAAAAATATTTTTATCACTCTGCTTAGAGTAGTGCATTTAAAGTTTTAGTTTTATAAGCATAGCTTTTAACTTCTTATAAGCCCTCAGTTTATCAGTTTACCTCCATTGTCAACCAGCATTTCAGAATTATTTTGTAGCTCTCATCCATGTTTATATTTTTAAAATAGTCTTATCAGAAAACTTGTTTGTTTTCAGATTATGGATAGCTACTTGCTCACTGTCAATAATAAAAATCGCTCTATATATTTCTATGATAACTTTATTCCACAGAAAATTCATGATTGCATTTTGTTCTTCAAAGTGCAACCCCCTGGGCTTCCTTCATCAGATAACCATTTCAGATTATTCATTGATTTGTCTCTGTTGTCAGTACCAGGGTGCAGCCTCTTAAAGGACACAGACTGTGCGCTCTGTTATACATCTTTACCCCATTGTGTCCTTTGAAATGCCAAGAACTCTGAAGTTGTTTAATAAAACTCACTCTGATTGATTTTCAGCTTTGCAGCCAGGGATGTTGGTGGGGGAGAGGGGACAGGTGCCATTTCCTCTGACTTTAAGACTGTCAGGCATTCCTGCAGCAGAGATTAGGAACCATATCTCTAGCTTCCAAACCCAGTTCTGAACCTATTAACTTAATGCAGGGCTTCTTCCTGAAATATCCCTAACTGCTGAGATGAATGAAACACATACCTTTGTGTGTGGCCTGGGCTCCTAACAGCAGCTGTCTTAGGGCTACCTGGATTTTTAAAAAGTATACATTTTGTCTAAAAAATTCTGTAAATGTTACATTGTATTTGTTGTATTTATTTGAACATAAAAATGATATTGAATATATATATACACATAATTGGCATCAAGTAAAACAGATGTACCAGGAAGCTGTGCCACCTTTGTCTTGCGGTTCCTATCATCCCCTTCCTCTGCCTGTCACAGTGGCTACACCCTGGAATTTGCATGCCCCAGTTTAAGCAGCCCTGGTGAGAACTTTCACAAAAGTCTCTTTGCTTTAAGGATGACTGTAAAAAGGCTTAGATATAGAAGTTCAGATAGTACAAACTCAAGAGGAGGCCTTGGTTTATGGGACAGAGCAATGAGTTTCATGGGCCCTTAAATTCCTGTTGAAGTCTGTTAGGGTTATTGCAGGGTGAAGGGGAAGGGAGAGGACTTAGCCAGGCTCTTGGTCCTCTACCCCTTGCTCCAAACTGAGTATCTTCATTCCATTTGCTTTTTTTTTTAAGATTTTTGTTTTTAATTGATTTTTGCTACTTTTGCTTCTTTTGTAAAGGCACCACTAAGTTAGAGAGTGGAAGTAATGCAATTTGATGTACAATTTTGGATTTCTTTGGATAAATAAATTTCTGTACTTTATTAGATATTTATTATTGATATTGACTTTCTTTTTTCTATCAGTATTCTTGTAAATAATGAGCAAAAATTAACTAATGTATTAAAACAAAATATCATAGTGATTTAGAGCTACAGAACAGTCATGCACGAACTCTAGGTCTGACTTCTCATACACAATTGTAAAGTTACCAGATGTCATAGAGATTTTCTGTTCAACTACTGTCAGTAATGGAGGTTCCCAGCATTTTGACACAGCCCATTATATCATTGGGAACCTCTCCTTGTTAGCAAGTTATTCCTAAAACTGAACCAGGAAACTCTTTCCTATAATTTTTACATCAAACTGTATAGTCCCACATTATACAGAAAAGCACAGAACTCAGTATTCTATATTTATAAAATAATCCTTCAACAGAGGTGAATTTACTGTGAAATTAATAAAGCTTAAACTTCAAGATGCTCATGTGCATGAACCATTTTCAAGGCTTTATGAGGGGCCCCAGCAATAGTTCTGCAGTTTTTTTCCAGATAATCAAAAATAAGATATTTTAATCATAATCAATTATGACAACTCTCTCTTCCCACCTCAACTTCTCCATTACAATCCTCTTCATATAAAGTGCTGTTGAAGAGACTGGGATAGATCTAGTTATTGGGGATTCAGTTGGGAATTAACTTACTTTGGGTTTACTGGGGTGTATTTATGTGACTCACAGTAATTTTAGTATATTTTTAAGTTATTGCACCCATTCTGATATATAGAAATGGATTCCAGAGAATCGCTACTGCTCACTCTGCCACACATACTGGTAGGTATGTGGCTAGGGTTGTACCATAATATGAACACATCCTAAGATGTCTCACATCAGAAGTATATGGGTAGTGGAGGTTTTAATGTATGGAGTTAGAAATAAGTTTATCAGAATTTGTCTAATCATCAGATGTATAAACTTAAGTGGAAGTTCCCCTAGCCAATGTTTTCTGTTCTCAGGAATGTACTAGGTAATAGAACACATATAATTATAAACACACCATATATATTATTCTGTTTTTGATAGCAATTGCACAAAATATAATTCATCAAAATTCCTATGTTTAATGTATGATACTGTAATAGTACTATAAACACAAAATTCATCTGTGACAACTCATCAATGAAAGAAACTTGATAAAAGATTTTCCTAATTTGCTAATAGTCCTAAAATTCTGTATGGCATTTGCAATGATGAGTTGTAAAACTGAATGAAAATTTTCTAGTATATAATTAATGAAAAACAAATTTCAGTCATGATTAAAAAAAACACTCCTTATCTCTTTATTCTCTTTGTAGAAAATATTACAAAATCATTGTAACAAGATGGTGAAAGGGGAAATTAAAGAATATGCAACCAAAAATGTAGGAAAAAGAGGGCTATAAAGGTATACCAGTTGGTTAATTAATAAACATCATTTTCCAAGATTTTTTTATGCATGTAGTGTAGGTCAGCTTTCTAAGAACTTGACATTTATTGTTTCTTATTCACTTTCATGGCTAATTTTGCATTTGTGATGTGTTATTTTTCATAGAAAGCCCTTCTCTCATAAATTTCATGAACTTTAGGTATTCAAACAACTAGATTCACCCTCTAAATAATCAAAAAGAGTGATTAGGTCTTTGTCTTCTCTTCCCCAAGTAAACACCCTCAGGTGCTTTCCAGTAAGATTATGCTTTTCAGATTTGTCATTAGCCACTGATTCGTGGCCATTTTGCTCATTAGCTAAATTTCCACTCCCTTATAGAGAACAGGAATGAGCAGACTTGAATACTTCATAGAAGGCGCAGCATGGCTTAGTAAAATCAGTACATGGTTGGCATCAAGCCTATATAGGTTTCACACCAGAATTTCAGTTATTAATTCTATTATATTAGGCAATATATTTCCCCTGTAATTTAAGATTCAGCTCCCTTATCTACAAAACTATGAATGACAAAACCTGGATTGAAATTGAGTGGTATGGTGCCAAACAAAAAGTTACATGTCACCTAACATGGTACATGTCACCTAACTAGATTACACCTAACATGTTACATGTCACCTAACTAGGTTACATGTCACCTAAAGGTTACATGTCACCTCACTCAGTCCTTGGCATATAGTAGATTATCTGGTAATGTTTGCTATTGTTTTTATTAGTGTTTAAACAGAAACACATGCTCCCTTCTGGACCTTTTATAGAGACTGGAAAAAGTTTGATTACATTTTTTAAATGTGCTGTTTCTCATTTTACAAGTGATGAAAAGCTTGTATTCCCCTGGTGAGCTATCAGACAGATTGAGCAAATGAACCACTAGTCACTGAAATCAAGCCTGGTTAGGCCTGGAGGAGTTTCAGGCAATTACACAGAGTTCTGACTTCCCAGAGGACTCTGTGGTTATCAGCTGACTCCGGAAGCTTATGGTAGAACTTCTGGTGCTTCTCTGGGCCTTCTGTTTTTAATCCTGGGCAGGAAGCCAATTATCTGGAAGGAAGATAAGAACATAGGACATTGTTTAAGCTAATTTATTTATTTATGGGTTAATTATCCAGATTGAGAATTATCAATAGCTTTATTTCTGACAGTCTCTTTTTTAGTCATTACATGTTTAACACATTAAATAGAAGAAGAAGAACAGCAGCAAGGGGATTTTAGAAGATAAATAGGTATTTTTAGAAGTATCAAAAGTGAGTTTTAATAGAGAAAATGAAGAAGCCCTGGTTAAAATAGGCTGCAATAATAAAGATAATGGTAATAATAAATGATATATTCATTTAAATTAGCTGTGTCATGTTCCCACAGGCTAGAGATGCTGAAGTCAAGTAATATATACAGGCTAGGATGACAAAAATAAGTGAGGTGAATGGGGTAGGTACAGAGAAATAGACCTCTGTGATACACACACACACACACACACACACACAAACACAAAATGCATATACAACGCCATGTCAGAGCAGACAGACCCAGAACAGAGGAAACAAGGAAGCGGTGAACCCAACAGTTCTTGCCTTTTGCATAGGAGTTGTTCCATTCTCGGGGATTTTTGCCATGTAAAAATGCCAGATCATTTTTTTCTCCTCCAGCAAATCTGAAAATCTGGAATTTTATGGCAAATCATATAAATATAAAAATATTGGACCAGTTTGAAAAAGAAATCACCTCTGGTCCAAATATAAAGTTCCACAGGGCTGACCTGACTCATGCATAGACATTTGTAACCTCTACCCACAAATGCACTGCATAAACCTTAGAGGAACACATAGCCAGAAACAGGCACTGGACTCGGTAATGAGGAAGAATACCAGAGAAAACCAGCTCTAAGTAGTGATCTATTAGCTGAGCTGGGGTTTGAATAATATATGGTCTTTTATGTATACATGGATGTATTACCTGCAGTATGTGTAGGTGCATCTTTGGTACAGGGAAATGTATATGCAAAGGCAGGAAGGTGTGGAAGGCATGATTTGTTCTCAGACATCCAACCTAGAGTGTCACTGTGGGAACACTGAGGGTCTGGAAGAGAATTGGTGGCCTAAATTGTCAGAGAATGTAACATGTGGACTCTTGTATTTTGTTTTGCCTTCCACACTGAATTCAATTCAAGAGGTTCCTATCCTCTTGTCAAAAGTACTTAATATTTTTTCTTAATCTGTTTCCAGTGGAAGGACATAATTTTTCACACATAAATAAATAGGACAAAAAAGTGTGAAAAACACCATACAGAATTCCTCTGTCGCTATCTTTTCACTTGATTATAATATTTAGGTACACTTTATGAAAATAATTCATGCTAAAACTGTTAAATGCATGCAAAATATTAAAGTAACTTGTATCTTTATATATGCATGCTTTTGGAAGAATTTATTGTCATCAAAGTGTATATAATTTAAAACCAGCATTGCCCTCCCTCCCAAGTATCTAGATTTTCCTATTTTTTGTTTCTTGGTTGGTTTTTTTTCTTTCTTCTTCTTCTTTTTTTTGTAAAGACAGAAAAAATGCAAGTCCTTTTCCTTAAAAAAAAACTTTTATTTTTTTTTCTTATTGTGAGATCCTAATTAAAATGTTCCATTTGAAGGATTTTTTGCCAACCAAATTCTTGTTAAGCAAATGCTTTATATTTCTTGCTGGAGCATAAGGCTGCAGTATTCCTGGAGGACAAATTTGTAAAAGACCACTGAACCCAAATATGCAGCAACGTGTATTATTCCAGTATCTGAAAATGTAGATTCTTCCAGAAATTTTTAATAACTAGGAATGCATTAGTCAACAGCTTTTATGAGTATCACTTTGGAAAAATGAAATTGTACTTCAACATCATCTTTAACCAAGAATATACTCTTCTAGTACACATAAGAACAATTCCATTCTCATATGCCCCTGTTCCTCTTTAATATAAGGAAAGAAAATTTATTATTCTTTGTAACACAAATTATTCTTTTTGCAGTATCACTTTAGGACCTGCCTTTTTGTTTTTATTTTAAATCTCAGTGATTTCTATAAAATAAATTGGAAGAATAGTTATTTTTAAAAATCTGTCAAATTCTTAACATCCTCTATGAACCAGATGGATTAAGTCTTGCACTTTTAAAACCTCCTATTATTCTTGGGAATTAGGGTTCCAGGGGTGTAATCATCATATTAATTTAAATGGATCATTATTAGGTAAAATTAAGTTTCATAAGCTTATTTATTGCATATACTTTATTAGGATCATAATTGCTTATAATTTTATTTAGTTATATGCCATTTGTAATATCTGTTACAAATTATTATTATAACAATGGAAAAGTTGCATATAATTTAATATTTTTATTTATTACATATTAGTAGATATAAGGAGTTATTTTATTTTATTTATAATAATTCATAGACATTCTAAGTGTAAATGTACACAATTGCCATATTAACAATAGACTACCACTGCTAATTCATTTCCTTTCCCAAAATTTGTGAGGAATGTTCTAATTTTGATTGTGAATTATGTACCATGTTTAAATATAATCAAAGAAAGCTTATAAAATATGCAACAGATATCAAATTCAAAATGCATAAGATAGTATGACTGGTTACTTTGTGAAATTTTGAGTTATACACATCCACCTATATTTAAAAGAATTTATATATCACGTATCAACACGATTGATTTAACTAACTCATAACCAACAATGAAAATGACAAAGTTAGTTTAGTTTGTTAACCATGAACGTAACCTGACCAGATGAATGAGTACATTAGGAGTGAATTCATTAAGTGAACCACCTAATGATTATTTATGCCAAGGAGGCCTTTAGTTCTGCAACTTGAATAGTTGCGATTATGGCTGTCCTTTGGTCACTTATGGGACAAAATAGCCATGCTGTTCTTCCAAATAAATAAATGGAGGGCACTGGAAATGATTTGTTTTATAATATACATAATTCATTGTGAAAATAAGATTTTTTGATTGATGATTCTTATTAATTTTGTGGAGAAATTTTATTTCAAGCAATAATTAAAGAAATATAAACCAAATTTTAAATCTGCCCATTTAGTCTGCAGTTGTCATTGTTTAATTCTGTTTAACTAAAGCTTTGCTTCAGACCACTGGCCTTTTTTCAATGTCAAGAAAGGGTCAAATTCTTTTCTGTCTCTAGGCTTTCTCTCATGTTGCCTAGCATGTTAGTCAGGGTTCTAGAGAAAAACAGAATCAATAGGATATGTATAAACATTTATGAGAGAAGAATTATTTTGAGAATTGGCTCACATGATTATGGAGGCCAAGAAGTCCCTCAATATACTGTCTGCAATCTGAAGACCCAGGAAAGCTTGTCATGTAATTCAGTTTAGATCTGAAGGCCTGAGAGCCCAGAGAATCAATGGAGCGATTTTCAGTCTGAGGCCTAAGGCCTGATAACTTGAGGTGTGAAGAGATTGGTTTAAGTCTTAAGTCTGAAGACCTAAGAACTTGAAGCTCCAGTGTCCAAGGGCAGAAGATGGATGTCTCAGTCTGAGGTGACAGAGAGAATTTGCCTTTCCTATGGCCTTTTGTTCTACCCAGGTCCTCAATAGAATGGATGGTTCCTGCCCACATTGGTGAAAGAGGATCTTCTTTACTCAGTCTACTGATTCAAAATTTAGTCTCTTCCATAAACACCCTCACTGATACACCTAGAAATAGTGTTTTGCCAGCTATCTGGTCTTCCCTTAACCAAGTCAAGTTTCTTTTATGAAAGCCTGGGGGAAAATCTTTTTTCTTGCCTTTTCCAGCTTCTAGAGCCTGCCCACACTCATCGGCTTGTGGCCTCTTCCTCCATCTTCAAAACAAATCACAGCAGATAAAGTCTGCTTCACTTCACATCTCTCTGACTCTCTGTTCTATCTGTTCCTCTTCCACTCTTAAGGACTAAGGTCATGATTGGGTCCACTAGGATAAACCAAGGTAATTTCCCCAACTCAAGATCACCTGATTATTAACTTTAATTTTATCTGCAACCTTAATTCTCTTTTGTCAAATACCATAATAAGTGCACAGGTTTGAGGGATTAGGATGTGGACATCTTTGGGCAGTGGAGAGGAGGTCATTATACCACTTACCATATCTAACCAAACATTAAAAACTCTACCCTTCTAGATTTGCTATAGATTAAGCTTTATCAGACATAAGCTAAGAATCTTCCTTTTTACCTTTCAATGGTAGCAAACGAATTTTATCTTCCAAAGCTTTTCATACGGTCCTCTTGAAGTCCCCCTCTCCAGAATTAGAGCTCTAAGTTCCTATTCTCCCAATCCTCCTCACAAAAGATAGATTAGTGTTACAAAACAGCATGGCTATCGACAATAGCCATGTTCTTCAGTACCATCATCAAATGTTTTCTTACACAATCCTCTATCACTATCAATTTCATTGATCAGGGTAAGGAATCTGAGAATAACAGAATAGGTTCTAAAAATATTTCCTTATGAATTTAATTGGTATAGCATCGAAGAGATGTTCTGCTCACCTTCATTGAGGGAAGAGTCAATGTATTGTGATACGTACAGTTAAGCTGCTGTATTATGGAATATAAATGACAGGCCTTGGGAAAGACTACAACTCACAAAAAAGCCATTAGTAATCCAAACTAATTTCACTTTTAATTTCTTATCTTTGTTTCTTTCTACAAGTCAGTTCTATTTTTCATTCTTCTGTGAATAGCTATTCTCTGGTCTCTGATCTCATAGATGAACATGACTATGCACATTACTCCTGAGTTTACATGCTACAAGCCTCACCTTAATTAATCTAAGTCCAAAATCAAAATTCCAGGGGGCAAAAATTCTGATTTCCTTGGTTGTAGGTGCATGTACATATGGGGCCAATCACTTATAACCTGTGGGGTGAACTATTAATATATTACATAGAACAAAATGCCTCACCCTCATGGATTTGCAGATCAGGGAGGATCATTGTGATTTAGGAAAACACTACAAAAACTATGAATCATAGTAGTTTGTAATCTTGAAATAACAATGAAACAAAAAGAAAATCATTTTAATAGTGAAAGTTTATTGAGAGCCTGTTATGATTAGGCCTTGCATTATATTGAACTATCACCTCAACCATGCAAAGAGGTTCAGGTGTACCTTTTTAAAAAACTTTTTTACAGAGATGAAATAAATATATTAATATAATTATAATCTTTACCATTTTCAAGTATACAGTATAATGATTATAAATACATTTATATTATTTTTTCCTATTTGTCTTCACCAACCTCTCCCCTTTATGGCTTCTGGTAACCAAGAATCTATTCTCAGTCTTCATGAGATCTGCTCTTTTAGCTCCAACATGTGAGAAAATGTGATATTTGTCTTTCTGTGTTTTGACTTATTTCAATTAACATAATAGCCTCCAGTTCCATCCATGTTGCTGCAAAAGAAAGAATTTCATTCTTTTTATGGCTGAATAATACTCTTCCATCATATATATACCACATTTTCTTTATTCATTCATCCATTGATGGACATTTAGCTTGATTCTATATTTTCACTATTGTGAATAGTGCTGACATAAACATGGGAGTTCAGATATTTCTTTGATATATTGATTTCTTTTCTTTTGGATACATACCTAGTAGTAGAATTTCTAGATCATATGGTAGTTCTACTTTTAGTTTTTTGAGGAACCACCATACTGTTCTCGATAGTGGCTTTACTGATTTATATTCTCATCAACAGTATGAGAAAGTTCCCCTTTCTCCACATCCTTGTCAGCATCTGTTATTCCCTTTTTCATAAAAACCTCTTTAATCTGGATAAGATGATATCACATTGTGATTTAGATTTGCATTTCTCTGATGGTTAGTGGTGTTCAACATTTTTTCATATACCCATTGGCTATTTATATGCCATCTTTTAAGACGTGTCTTTAGATCTTTTGCCCATCTTTCAATAAGAATATTAATTTTTTGCTAATGAGTTGTTTGAGTTCCTTATATATTATTTTTATTAATCCCTTGCGAGATGGATAGTTTTGAAATATTTTTTCCCATTCTGCAGGTGGTGTCTTCACTCTATTATTTCTTTTGCTGTGCAGAACCTTTTTAGCTTGATGTGATCCCAATTGCCTATTTTTCCTTTGGTTGCTTTTGAGGTCTTATACATAAAATCTTTTTCCAGAACAATGTCTTGGAGTATTCCTCCAGTGATTTTTTTTCTAGCTATTTCATAGTTTGAAGTCTTAGATTCAAGTGTTTGATCCATTTTGATTTGATTTTGGTGTATGGTGAGATATAGGTGTCTAGTTTCATGCTTCTGTATACAGTATCCTACTTTACTCAGCACACTTTATTGAAAAGAATGTCCTTTTCTCATTGTATATTCTTGGCACATTTGTCAAAGATACATCAATTGTATATACATAGATTTTTATCTGAACTCTCTACTCTGATCCATTGGTCTGCATACATGCTTTTATGCTAATACTATGCTGTTTTGGTCACTATAGCTTTATAAATTTTGAAGCCAGGTAGTGTGTTTTCTCCAGCTTTGTTCTTTTTCTCAGGATTCTTTTGGCTATTTGTGGTCTTTCATTATTCCATATAAATTTTAGGATTATTTTTTCTATTTCTGTAAAGAATGTCATTGGTATTTTGATAGGGATTACATAGAATTTGTAAATCTCTTTTTAGTAGTATTATCATTTTAACTATAGTAGTTCTTCCAATCCATGAACATGAAATATCTTTCCATTTTTTTTGTACTCTTCAATTTCTTTCATCATAGTTTTATAGTTTTCTTTCTATAGATTTTATGCTTCTTTGGTTAAGTTTATTCCTAGGTACTTTATTTTATTTTATTTGTAGCTTTTGTAAATGGGATTGCTTTCTTGATTTATTTTTCAGATTGCTTACCATAGAAGTATATAAATGCTAATGATTTTTGTACATTAATTTTGTATCCTGCAACTGTACTGAATTTGTTTATCAGTTCTAACAGTTTTTGGTGAAATCTTTAGGTTTTACTAAGTGTAAGATCTTTTGATTTGCAAACAAAGCCAATTTGACTTCTACCTTTCTTTAAACTCCTTGTCTAATTGCTCTGATTAGGACTTCTAGTATTATATTGAATATTAACATTGAAAGAACCTTTATAGAACTCAGGAAAATTAGCAAGGAAAAATCAAATAACCATATCAAAAAGTGGGCAAAGGACATGAACAGAAGCTTTTCAAAAGAAGACAGAATAATGGCCAACAAACATATGAAAATATTGTTAAACATCTCTAATCATCAGGGAAATACAAATGAAAACCACAATGAGATATCACTTATCTCCAGTGAGAGTGGCCTTTATTAACAAGTTCCAAAACAATAAATGTTGGCTTGGATGTGGAGAGATAGGAACACTCCTACACTGTTGGTGGGACTACAAACTAGTGTAACCTTTGTGGAAAGCAATAAGAGACACCTTAAAGCAATATACATGGATCTACCATTTGATCTAGCAATCTCATTACTGGACATCTACCCAAAAGAACAAAAGTCACTCTATGAAAAAGACACCTGCACTCAAATGTTTATAGCAGCACAATTCACAATTGCAAACATGTAGATACAACCAAAGTGCCCATCGATACATGAGTGGATTAATAAAATGTGGTATATGTATACCATGGAGTACTATTCACCTATAAGAAACAACGGTGATATAGCACCTGTTGTATTTTCCTGGATAGAGCTGGAACACATTCTACTAGGTGAAGTATCCCAAGAATGGAAAAATAAGCACTACATGTACTCACCAGCAAATCGGTATTAACTGATCAACACCTAAGTGGACGTATATCAATAACATTTATCGGGTGTCGGGCAGGTGGGGGGTGAGAGGATGAGTGTATATATATATACATAATGAGTGAGATGCGCACCAACTGGGGGATGGACACGCTTGAATCTCTGATTCGAGGGGGGAGGGGGGAAAGGGCAAGATACGTAACCTTAACATTTGTACTCCCATAATATATTGAAAAAATTTAAAAAATAATAATAATAAAAGAAAGTTGGCATCCTTGTCTTGTTCCATTCTTTAGAGGAAACGAGGAAACACCTTTACTTTTTACCCATTCAGTATAATGTTAGTCCTGGGTTTGTTATATATGGCCTTCATTATTTTGAGGTATGTTCCTTCATTACCCATTTTGGTGAGGGTTTCCATCATAAAGAGATGTTGAATTTTTTCAAACGTTTTTTTTTGTGTCTATGGAAATAATCATATGTTTTTAGTTTTGATTCTGTTAAGGTCATTTATGGCATTATTGATATGTGCATGTTGAACCATCCTTGCATCCTTGGGACAAATCTCATTTGATCATGGAGAATGATCTTTTAATGTGTTGTTAAATTTGATTTGCTAGTATTTTGTCGAGGACTTTTGCATCTATGTTCATCAGTGATACTAACTTTTAGTTTTCTTATTTTGTTGTGTCCTTGTCTGGTTTTGGTATCAGTGTAATACTAGTCTCATAGAATGAGTTTGGAAGTATTTCTTCCTCTTCAATTTTCTTTTCTTTTCTTTTCTTTTCTTTTCTTTTCTTTTCTCTCTTGTCTCTCTTTCTCTCTCTCTCTTTCTCTCTCTCTTTCTCTCTCTCTCTGTGTTTTTCTTTCTTCTTTCTTTCTTTCTTTCTTTCTTTCTTTCTTTCTTTCTTTCTTTCTTTCTTTCTTTCTTTCTTTCTTTCTTTCTTTCTTTCTTTTGAGTTTAAGTAGAATTGGTATTAGTCCTTCTTTAAATATTTGGTAGAATTCAGCAATGAATCTGTCATGTCCTTGGCTTTTCTTCGATGGGATACTTTTTATCACAGCTTTGAACTAATTACTCAGTATTTTTTAGTGAGGTTATCTATTTCTTTATGGCTTAATCTTGGTAGGTTGTATGTGTACAGGAATGTATCTATTTCTTCTAGGTTTTCCAATTTTTTGGCAGGTAGTTGTTCTTAATAGTCTCTAACAATTTTTTGTATTTCCGAGGTCTCAGTTGTTATGTCTCCTTTCTTTCTGATTTTATTTGGGTCTTATCTCTTTTTTTTTTTATTAGTCTAGCAGCTGCAGGTTTGTTGATTTTGTTCATCTTTTCAGTAAACCAATTTTTCTTATTGTTGATCTTATGTATTGTTGTTTTAGCCACAATTGTATATATTTCTGCTCTGATCTTTATTTTTTCTTTTCACCCACTAATTTTTGGATAGATTTGTTCTTGCTTTTCTAGTTCCTTGAGGTACATTATTAGATTGTTTATTTGAAGTATATCTCCTTTTTTGATATAGGTGCTTATTGCTTTAAATTTCCCCCTTAGTACCCATTTTGCTGTACCCCATGGATTTTGGTACATTATATTTCCATTTTCATTTGTTTCAAGAAATTTTTAAATTTTCTTCTTAATTCCTTCATTGACTCATTGGTGATTCAGGAGTATGTTGTCTAATATCCATTTTTAAATTTTTTTTGTATTTTCTGAAGTTCCTCTTGTTATTTATTTGTAATTTTATTCCATTGTGGTTAGAAAAGATAGTTTATATGATTTCTATTTTTTTTAATTTATAAAAACTTATGTTGGCCGGGCGCTGTGGCTCACGCCTGTAATCCTAGCTCTTGGGAGGCCGAGGCGGGCGGATTGCTCAAGGTCAGGAGTTCAAAACCAGCCTGAGCAAGAGCGAGACCCCGTCTCTACTATAAATAGAAAGAAATTAATTGGCCAACTGATATATATATAAAAAATTAGCCGGGCATGGTGGCGCATGCCTGTAGTCCCAGCTACTCGGGAGGCTGAGGCAGAAGGATCACTCAAGCCCAGGAGTTTGAGGTTGCTGTGAGCTAGGCTGACGCCACGGCACTCACTCTAACCTGGACAACAAAGCGAGACTCTGTCTCAAAAAAAAAAAAACAAAAAAACTTATGTTTTGAATTTGTAAAGACTTGTGTTTCATCCATGTGTTGATGACAAGAATGTGTGTTCTGCACTAGTGGGGTGAAATGTTCTGTAAATATTTATTAAACTTATTAAATCTGGTGTGTAGTTTCACTCTGCTGTTTCTTTGTTGATTTTTTTGTCTGGGAATATCTGTCTGTTGCTGAGAGTAGGTATTAAAATTCCCTATTAGTATTGTATTGCAGTCTGTCTCTCCCTTTAGATCTATTAATGTTTGCTTTACATTCTTGGGAGCTCTGGTGTTGGGTGCATAGATATTGATAATTATATCCTCTTGCTGAATTGATTTCTTTATTATTATATAGTGGCCATCCTTATCTTTTTTTACAGTTTTTGATTTATAGCCTATTTTATCTAATATGTGTACAGCTATTCTTGCTCATTTTGGTTTCTAGTTACATGGAATATCTTCTTCCACCCCTTCACATTCAGTCTTTCTGGTCAGCCATCTTGCCCCAATCACATGCTAAGTCATAATATTTACATTTTATCATTAGGAGAAAAACCATCCAGCAAACAAATTATATTAATGATCATTAAAGACATGAAAAAAATGCTCAAAATCATCAGAGAAATGCAAGTGAAATCCACAATGATATACTGCTACACATCCATTAGAATGAATCAAAGTGAAAAGACTGAGTATACCAACTGTTAGTAAGGATGTGGAAAAACAGGTGCTCTCATCAATTTTATTTGCTGGTGGGATTCTAAAATGGTACAAGCACACTGGACAAGAGTTTGGCAGTTTCTTATGAGACATGTACACTTACCATATGACCCAGCAATTTCACTCCTAGGTATTTTTACCCAACGGAAATGTAAACCTACATTGTGCAAAAAAACCCCAAAAACAAACAAATAAACAAACAAAAAAAACCCCTTTTATATGAGGTTCATGTAAATAATAATAAATGTAATATAAATAAAACTCATAGGAGCTTTGTTCAAAATAGCCCACAATTTGCGTGGTTTGTATGGTAGTTTTAAAATGTATCCACAAATTATTTTATACCTCTTTACTAAATAGATGGAGCTTAATCCCTGCTCCCTTTCTCCAGTGTGGGCTGGACTTTGTGATTCATTCTAATGAGTACATTAAAGCAGAAGTGTGGGTGTGTTATTTGGATATTAGGTCATAAAAGGCATTGTGGATTCCCCCTTTCTTCTTATGTTTGATAGAGGTCTCTGGAGGAAGATACTTCACATGTGTTAAGGGCACTTACGCAGCTCAGTAGAGAGGCCCATGTGACGAGGACCTGAGACATCCAATCAACAGCCAACAAGGAAGTGAAACTTCCAAGAAATGTTGGAAGCATATCCTCCAGCCCTTGTCAAGCTTTAGAAAACTGCAATCCTGGCAGATATCTTGACTGCAACATCTTGAGAGACCCTTAACCAGAATTACTCAGCTATACCATTCTTGGATTTCTGACAAAACTGTGTGTGATAAAAGAGTACATATAGTATGATTCCATTTATATGAAATTCCAGAAAATACAAAATGAATACATAGTAACAGAAAGGATATCAGTATTGACTGTGGCCAGAATTGGAATAGGAGGGAGGATTAAGTGCAAAAGAGCATAAGGGAACTTTTCAGGGTAGAAAATGGAACTGTTCTGCATCTTGAATGTTGTGGTAGTTACAAGGGTGAATACACTTATCAAAACTCATCAAACAGTGTACTAAAATGGGGTTATTTTTTGCATGTAAATTTAATCTCAGTAAGTTAAATTACACCAATTCTTTTGCCATCAATAGTGAAAGAGAATATATGATAAACATTTTTTAAAAATTGTTTCTTTAGGCTGGGCACTGTGGCTCACGCCTGTAATCCTAGCTCTTGGGAGGCCGAGGCGGGCGGATTGCTCAAGGTCAGGAGTTCAAAACCAGCCTGAGCAAGAGCGAGACCCCGTCTCTACTATAAATAGAAAGAAATTAATTGGCCAACTGATATATATATAAAAAATTAGCCGGGCATGGTGGCGCATGCCTGTAGTCCCAGCTACCCGGGAGGCTGAGGCAGAAGGATCACTCGAGCCCAGGAGTTTGAGGTTGCTGTGAGCTAGGCTGACGCCACGGCACTCACTCTAGCCTGGGCAACAAAGTGAGACTCTGTCTCAAAAAATAAATAAATAAATAAATAAATAAATTGTTTCTTTATATTGTTATAGATAAGTTTCTCTTTATATCAGTAGATTTCTGAATTTAGTTTTGAGATTGGCTACTTAATGAAATCATCTCTGGTTTATTAACAATTTGAAATTCAAATAAAGCAGTTTTAATATGCTAATTTGATAATAAAGATTTACTATTATATTTATATAATTCCATATATTAACATTACAAAATTTGGACACAGAAATTGGGAGGAAAGCTCTAATAACTTAGTTATTAAAAAGCCAAGGGTCATATATTCAAATACTTCAGTGGCTAGGCAAGTAACATAAAGTTAGCAGGACTGTATAGAGAGAATTAGACCTAGTAATGACCTAGAAAATGAATAACTCAATATTTCAGATTTACATTAAAAAAACATTTCCAAAAAACAAAAGTATCTCAAGGCTAATAAATCCAGAATTTGTGATGTCAAAACCATTAAATTGAAAAGTAGGAAATTATCTTCAAATTTTACTTCAATGATTTAAATTGCCTTCTAAATTTCTTGATATATTTTACACTTTCATCTTTGATGGAACTTTAACTTTTTTACTTCTTTAGGGGCTAGTAGAAGTAGTTAAATCTCAGTTAACTTCTTCTAACTATTATGAATTTTAAAATACTATAATTTTAGGCTGAGCATGGTAGCTCACACCTATAATCCCAACACTTTGGGAGGCTAAAGTGGGAGGATCACCTGAAGCTAGGAATGGGCAACATAGTGAGACCCAGTCTTTGAATTTTTTTTTTTAAATTAGCAGGTGCAGTGGTATGCGCCTGTAGTCCTGTCTCTACTCAGGAGGCTGAGGTGGGAGGATTGCTTGAGCCCAGGAATTTGAGGTTGTAGTGTGCTATGATTGGGCTTCTATACTCTAGCCTGGGTGATAAAGTGAGACTCTGTCACACACACACACAAAATTATAATGTTAAATTGGTCATCAATTTTGAGGTAAATAATGAGATAGTTTAGTTTTTAGGAAAATCAAAGAAATGAACAGCTCTCTCAAACTGGTAGTTTGATAATATATAAGAGAGTGTGAAAGAGGGAAGAATACTAGAAACATTTTGAATTAATAATATCACTTATGCCCTTTCTTACTTTTATTATAATGATTTTTAGGAGAAAGAGGAAATATAATTATGTTATATTTTTCATTAATCAATCATCAAATAATTTTTAAATGCTTATGAATCTGGCAGATCTAAAAACAGTAACGAAGAAATACTCTAAAATTATGCCTTGAAAGTTGGAAGACAGGGCCATGTTTGCCCTGCATTTTTTAAATGTTAAGGAGAAAAATTGATGCATTAGGATATAAAAGGACTTAAAGATTTTAGAAGAGATTTGAAGACAATGAAATAAGTAAAGCCAACTTTAGCACTAGCATTTCTGTCTCTATTTTTATATTTATTCATTCTTAAAATTGCTCACATGTTGTGAACCCCTCATCACCCAAGGGGATAAGAAATCATATTTTCTAACATCATCTTGGGTTTATTTGTCTTTCATAGTTATCTCCCCATTCAGCCTATTATCCTGAAAAGTCCATGCAGAGATGCTATGTTTATCTCTCTTTTCATTTTCTCTCTCTCTCTCTTTTTTCTTCACATTTTGTAAATCTGGACACTTTAGGAAAAACAGCAGCCATTCACTTTAGAGGAAAGTCTATTTTAAGTACTGGCTGCTTGGGGGAAGGTTGGAGACTTTAATCCTTCATCTTTTCTTTAACAATGCTAGCTCACAGGTAGTCAGCGGGAAAGTGGAAGTGGAGCTTTCAGAAAGAAAACATTCTCAGTAGAAAGTAGTGGCCCATTATGATGTTGAACAAAAGTAGTTCTCCTGGAATCATTTTCTAGGAAAGCATGTTATGACACTTTGACTTTATTTGGACAGAACAAGAAGAAAAGAAAAGAAGGGAGAGAAAAAAGAAAAGAAAGAATAATAAAAAAGTTAAAAATTAAAGAAAACCTAAGTGACAAAATGATAAACTATTTTTCTCTGATTTCTTATAACTAATTTCTCATTGTTGACACCTACTTTTGTCCGTACTTCATGAATTAACACTGAGGCACTTAGTGTTAATTTTACTATGTGAATGTTATAGTTACTGTTTTTATTTTGGACATGTTCATCTGTTATTAATATTTTAGGATGTTAAGTGAGAACAATAGAATGTTTCTAAAGACAATGTGAAACCTCACCTTTTACCTCAGCTTCACCTTAATACATTTGGCTACCAGTGGTAGAGAAAGCTCTTACCTGGTGAACAACTTTAAACATTATTTTCATTTAGTTAGTATTTGCCAAATCCCTGCATCCCTGCATCACAATTGGCCTTTCTTTCTTTTCTTTCTTTCTTTCTTTCTTTCTTTCTTTCTTTCTTTCTTTCTTTCTTTCTTTCTTTCTTTCTTTCTTTCTTTCTTTCTTTCTTTCTTTCTTTCTTTCTTTCTTTCTTTCTTTCTCTCTTTTTCTCTTTCTCTTTCTCTCTCTTTCTTTCCCTCCCTCCCTCCCTCCCTCCCTCCCTCCCTCCCTCCCTCCCTCCCTCCCTCCCTCCCTCCTCCTTCCTTCCTTCCTTCCTTCCTTCCTTCCTTCCTTCCTTCCTTCCTTCCTTCCTTCCTTCCTTCCTTCCTTCCTTCCTTCCTTCCTTCCTTCCTTCCTTCCTTCCTTTTGAAGCTATCTTGAAGATACTTTAGATATTTTATCTCTCAGCATGAATGACTGGATTCTTACAAAACATTATCAGAGCTGTATTAAATCATTTGGGGTCATGGAGATGCAATTTTTATTTTCAAGGTTGGTCATTTTATTTAAAGGTGTTTTGAGGAAACAAAGTTTTCTCCATGCCAATAGCAAGTTCATTGCACTTTTAAAAATAAGAAAGAGAAATCATCCTATTATCATAGCGTTCCTATTAAACTTTGGTGTTTGGGTTTTATCTATAGATTTTTAATGTGTCCTAAAATCCCCAAATTTATAAATTTGCCATTTTATACTTGCATCAAGCAGTTAGCATGCATATTCTTTTCCTTTATTGCTGTCCTTAGCTTTCCTCTTGAGTGAGTTTTGTCAGAGTTTGCTAAACAATTAATCATTATATATAATTAGATAATTTGTGTGTGTGTATGAAGAATTAAATTGTACTTCATTTCCCCCTCTTTCAGATAACACTTAAATGGCTATCACATCTCCCTCTTTTTGGGGTGTCTTGCTATGTTATCTAGGCTGGAGTGTGATGGTGCAATCATAGTCTACTTCAACCTCAAACTCCTGGGCTCAAAAAATCCTCCAGCCTCAGCTACAGGCATGTGCTATCATGCCCAGCTAATTTTCTACTACTTTTTAGAGATGGAGTCTCACTATGTTGCCCAGGCTGCTCTTGAATTCCTGGCCTCAAGTTTTCTTCCCATCTTAGCAACATCTCATTCTTTTGGGGAGCATTATATCAGAAAATGAGTTTTCTGGTCTGAAGAATGGTTTTTGTGTTATGGAAACAAATTTAGCCTTCCCATTATCAGGGGACTTACATAGCTGAGGTGGAGATAGCTTATGAGAGTATATTATTTTCAAATGTTCTGTCATTAAGATCTTAGATCTCAAGATTTCATGAGATCCTCATAAAACGTTTACATCACTGTGCACTCTGATTACACGCTTGTATTTAATGTCTCATTGCGTAGCTCTTCCAGAATCTGGAGTAGTGTTATTCCCAGCAGCAAATTAGAATGCTTTATAGTTTCACTCCTACCTGGCTTCCAACTTGGCAACTCTACATGTCTGTTATTATTAGATGAATCATTTATGCCTTAATTATGTGAAGTTATTTGCAAACCATCAGTAATTGTTAAACAACTGTTTTGTGTATATGTGTGTGTGCAAATGTTAACATATAATTTGTATACCTCCTCATCTTCTTTAATAAAATTGCAGTGGAAAGAACATTAAAATGACAATACTTTCTTGCCATTAATCAACTTATATTATTTTCTTATTAATTGATGCTCCTTACCACTGAGTTATTTTCTTTTTTTAATTTTTAAAAATGTTTTAATTGACACATTGTAATTATACGTCTTTATGGGGTATAATTTGATGTTTTGATACATATATATGTTATATAATGATAAAATAAGGGTATTTATTGTATTAATCACCTCATGCATTTATCATTTCTTTGTGGTAAGAACGTTTAAAAGCCTCTCTTCTAGCTATTTTATAATATACTATACCTTAACTGTCATCACCCTACTGTGTGTCATAGAACACCAACACTGTTCCTCTTATCTAATTATAACTGTGCTTGTTGACCAACCTCCTTCCTCCCCTCCCCAGTCTCTGGTAACCACCATTCTATCTACTCTCTGCTTCTATGATAGCAACTCCATTTTCTTTCTTTCTTTCTTTCTTTTTTTTTTTTCTTCTTTTTGAATTCCACGTAAGAGAGCAGGCATGCAGTATTTGCCTTTCTGTGTCTGGCTTATTTCACTTAGCATGATGTCTTCCAGGTCCACCCATATGGCCTCAAAGGACAGGATTTCAGCTTTTATGGCTGAATAGTATTCCATTAAGTATCAACACCACATTTTCTTTATTCATCCATTGTTGGACACTTGTGTTGATTCCATATCTTGGCTATCGTAAATAGTGCTGGAGTTAACATAAAAGTGTAAATATCTCTTTGACATATCAATTTCATTTCCTTTGGATTTATACCCAGTAGTGAGATTGCTAGATAATGTGGTAGTTCTATTTTTAATTTTTTAAGGAACCTCCATATGTTTTCCTTAGGGGCTATACTAATTTACAGTTTCACCAGCAATGTGTAAATGTTTCCTTTTTTCAATATCTTGTTCAACACTTGTTTTCTTTTGTCTTTTGGTAATAGCCAGTCTAACTAGAGTCAAGTGGTATCTAATTATGATTCAATTATCATTTTCATTCCCTGATGTTGAGTTTTTTTGGGTTTTTTTTCAATGTACTTGTTGGCTATTTATATGTCTTCTTTTGAAAAATGTCTATTAAGGTCTTTTGCCGATTTTGCAATTAGATTATTTGGCTTTTTGCTGTATAATTAAGTTCTTATTTTTTCTGGATATTAACCGTTTGTCAGATGTGTGTTTGCAAATATTTTCTCCTGTTCTGAAAATTGTGTCTTCACTCTGTTTCCTTTGCTGTGCAAAAGCTTTTCTATTAGATGTGATCCCATTTGTCTATTTTTGCCTTTATTGACTGTGCTTTTGAGGTCTTATTTTTAAAATCCTTGCCCAGCCCCAATGGTGTTAAGTGTTTCTCTGTGTTTTCATTTGTAGGGTTTTATATTTAAGTCTTTAACCATTTTAGTTAATTTTTGTAAATGGTGACAGGTAAGGGTCTAGTCTCATTCTACATGTGGATATCTAGTTTTCCCAGCACCATTTATTGAAAAGAATATCTTTTTCCCAATATATGCTCTTGGCACCTTTGTTGAAAATCAGTTGGCTGTAGTTGTATGAAATTATTTCTAAGCCTTCTGTTCTGTTTCATTGGTCCACAGTTCTTATGCCTGTGTCATGGTGGTTTGGTTACTATAGCCTTGTAGTATATTTTGAAGTCAAGTAGTATAATGTCTCCAGTTTTATTCTTTTTGCTCAAGATTGATTTGGCCACTGTTGCATGGCTTGGGCAGAGGGCTGTGTGAATCCCTCTTCACAGAGGCAGGCATTGCAGGAGATTGCTCTGTCTGGAACTCCTTGTGGCATTGGCAGTGGCTGCTTGGCAGGCAATCTAGGCAGTGGCCACAGGTGTCAGGGCTGTGGGTGTTTGCTCTACCCAGCTCTAGGAGTAAGGGTGGTATGCAGCAGGGGGCAATATGAGGCTATCAGGTCCATGGCAGAGAGCTGGATCATGGGTGTGATGTTGTGTGTGTCCCCAGGAGCATGGTCCATCAGCTGATGTGCAGGTACATAGGGGCACGGCCCACTGGCCAGTATGTAAGACCGTAGGAATGACATGTGGGAATGTAGACCTCTGCTCAGGTCCATGGGGATGTGGACCTCAGCACGGTGCACAGAGCTAGGGGACTTCTTCCACTGATTGGTGTGTGGGACTGTTTGGGTGTCTAATAAAGTGTCTTAAATCTTTCCCATGTATGTACCATTTCCCGGCTTCTGGTTTATCCAAGAGTCCTCTCCACGACTTCCATGGCCCCTGCAGACCACAGGGAGACAGAGGCTGCTGTGGAGCCACTTGGGGTGTCTGGGAGCAGGGGAGCCCTTATTTTTCAACTTTGTCATTTTTTTCCTTCCTGGAAAAAAATCTATCATTTTCTCTATCATCTTTATTGCTAATCCTCATCCTCCTTTGAAAACATTGATTTTCCCTTTATGATGAAGATAATGTAATTCATTTTTACATAATCCACTGAAGGCACAGTGTGCTAGGAACTGTGCTAGGTGCTAGGGATATGGCCAAGAGTATAAAAAAGGGTCTCAGGAATAATAACTTGCAAGAACAGAAATAATTTAGCATTGCAGTAGTTTCTCCGATCTGCAATTTCACTTTCCAACATTTATTATTTGTGGTCAACTGCAGTCCAAAAATAGAAAATTGAAGAAATAATTTATAAATTTTAAATTGTGCACCATTCTGTGTAGTATGATGAAATTCCACTCGGTCTATCCCACCCAGAACACGAATGATCCTTTCATCCAGCATATCCATGCTGTATAAACCCATTAGTCACTTAGTGGCCATCTTGGTTATCATATTGACAGTTGTAGTATCACAGTGCTTGGTTCAAGTAACTATTATTTTACTGAATGGTCTTTTTTTTTTTTTTTTTTGAGACAGAGACTGGCTTTGCTGCCCAGGCTAGAGTGAGTGCCATGGCGTCAGCCTAGCTCACAGCAACCTCAAACTCCCGGGCTCAAGTGATCCTCCTGCCTCAGCCTTCTGAGTAGCTGGGACTACAGGCATGCACCACCATGCCCAGCTAATTTTTTTCTCTATATATTTGTTGGACAATTAATTTCTTTCTATTTATAGTAGAGATGGGGTCTCGCTCTTGCTTGGGCTGGTTTTGAACTCCTGACCTCGAGCAATCCACCCACCTTGGCCTCCCAGAGTGTCAGGATAACAGGCGTGAGCCACCACACCCAGCCATGAATAGTCTTAAAATACAAGAGTAGTGATACTGGCAATTTGGACATGCCAAAAAGAAGCACTTCCTTTAGATGAAAAGGTGAAAGTTCTTGACATAATAAGGAAAGAAAAAAAATTGTATGCTAAAATTGCCAAGATCTATTGTAAGAACAAATCTTCTATCTGTGAAATTGTAAAGAAAGAACAAGACATTTGTGCTAGTTTTGTCGTCACACCTCAAACCGCAGAAGTTACAGCCAAAGTGTGTGTAAAGTTCTTAGTTAAGATAGAAAAGGCACTAAACTTGTGGGTGGAAGACACGAACAGAAACATGTTCTGATGGATGATGGTCAGGTTCAGTACTATCTGCAACTTCAGGCACCCGTTGGAGGTCTTAGAAGTATCCCCAGCAAATAGGAAGGGACCACTATACTTACAATACAATGCAATAAGTTTAGAGTTGTTAAGGGACATCTGAGATCCATTTGAGAGCACATAGAAGGGGTCTCAATCCATACTGGTTTTAAGAATTTCTGCGTATGATTTAGTCACGCAAAGGAGAGGTGAAGTTTTCTAGGCACATGAAACTTTCTATATATATATAATATTTTTTCAACATATTATGGGGGTACAAATGTTAAGGTTACGTGTGTTTCCTTTCTCTCCCTTCCCCTCCGGAGTCAGAGCTTCAAGTGTGTCCATGCCCCAGATGGTGTATGTCACACTCATGTATGTATATACCCATCCCCTCCTCCCCCCTCCCACCTGCCCAACACCTGATAAATGTTATTCCTCTATGTGCACTTAAGTGTTAATCAGTTGATATTAATTTGCTGGTGAGTATATGTGGTGCTTATTTTTCTGTTTTTGGGATACTTCACTTAGTGGAATGGGTTCCAGATCTATCCAGGAAAATACAACAGGTGCTATATCACCGTTGTTTCTTATAGCTGAATAGTACTCCATGGTATACATATACCAAATTTTATTAATCCATTCATGTATTGATGGGCACTTGGATTGTTTCCGCATCTTTGCAATTGTGAATTGTGCTGCTATAAATATTCAAGTGCAGGTGTCTTTTTTATAGAGTGTCTTTTGTTCTTTTGGGAAGATGCCTAGTAATGGAATTGCTGGATCAAATGGTAGATCTAATTGTATCACTTTAAGGTATCTCCACATTGCATTCCACAGAGGTTGCACTAGTTTGCAGTCCCACCAGCAGGAGTGTTCCTATCTCTCCATATCCACGAGTGTAGGAGTGGATGGAGTGTAGGAGTGTTCCTATCTCTCCACATCCATGCCAACATTTATTGTTTAGGGACTTTTTGATAAGGGCCATTCTCACTGGAGATAAGTGATATCTCATTGCAGTTTTGATTTGCATTTCCCTGATGATTAGAGATATTGAGCATTTTTTTTGTATGTTTGTTGGCCATTATTCTGTCTTAGTTTGGAAAGTTTCTGTTCATGTCTTTTGCCCACTTTGATAGGGTTGTTTGATTTTTACCTTGCTGATTTTCCTGAGTTCTAAATAGATTCTAGTTATCAGCACTTTATCGGATGTGTAGCTTACAAAAATTTTCTTCTATTCTGTGGGTCGTCTGCTCTTTTGACAGTTTCTTTGGTTGTGCAGAAAGCTTTTTAATTTGATCAGGTCCCATTTATTTCTTTTTGTTGATGCTGTGATTGCCTTTGGGGTCTTCTTCATAAATTCTTTGTCTAGGCTAATGTTTAGAAGAGTATTTCCAACTTTTTCCTCTAGAATTCTAATAGTTTCACACCTAAGGTTCAAGGCTGTTACCCAGTGTGAGTTGATTTTTGTGAGAGGTAAAAGGTGTGGGTCCTGTTTCAGTCTTCTACATGTGGCTATCCAGTTTTCCCAGCACCATTTATTGAATAAGGATTTTTTCCCAGTGTATGTTTTTATCTGCTTTGTCAAAGACCAGATGGCTATATGAGGATGATTTTATTAATATTTCAAGCAAATAGAAGCCAAAAGACGGCTGGTGTGTCAGTTTTGATTTCAGATAACTTAGTTTTTAAATCAACAAAAGTAATGAAAGACAAAGAGGGTCACTATATAATGGTGAAGGGTACAGTTCAACAAGAAGACATAACAATTCTAAATGTGTATGCATCCAGATATATTTTTAAAACATACTGGAAGTACTTCCAGTCTTGTACAAAGGCCCAAAAGGAAGAGAAGAAATATGTATGTACATGGTACTTTATTAGTATTTCAACTGGTTCAATATTACTGAATATATATTTATGTTACTTTCTGTGCATCTACAAAAACTTTTGACATTTCTGGTGTCTATATTTTTAGTTTTTTTTTTTTTTCTTGGCTCAAGAATGTGACTTCTTTATTTTATTTTCATTGTAGCTTCCCACATGCCATAATTTGGCTCATAGATAATAAGTGTTTTATAATTGTTATTGACTAATTTTAGGTGCCTGGGGCAGGTATGTAAATACATTTCCAAGTTTTCCATAATCAGTGAGGATTGATATGTGTGTTGCTCCTCTTATGGAGAAGTCAGAATGTGATGATTTTAGTGTTTTATTGGCAAACATTCAATTTCAGGTTGTTTTTGGTAAAGTATGTATGATAATATTAATATATATGTTAGAGTATGCAATTATACTAGCTGAAGGATTATTCTGTTCTGGAACAAACCACAACCTAGATTTAAAATCACAGGCTCCTGGCATTATGATGATAGGATAGAATGGGCCTTCAATAATGAATAGTCTAGCTCCCTCATATTACAGATGAGAAAACTGAGAGCCAGGGAAGTAATAAATGAAAGATACATTTATGAATTGTGATGAGGATTTTTTTTAATGCCATGTTAGTTTTTATTTCTAATACTTTTGAAAATACTTGTTGTAGCTGTTTGCTGTTTCTGTTGTTTACATAACTTATGTAACCAATTTTTTTGTTAATAAACTAGCAAACATGGTATATAGATTATTTTCAGATTGAAAGTACAGAACTGTAAAGGGAACAGTGTGAGCTTCAGATTTTTTTTTTTTTTTTTACTTGTCTGACTAAAGCCAAAAGTTAAGGAATTCTGGAGGGAGAAAATGGAGACTGTTTTTTATTCTAGGTGCCCTTTGGGAGATGAAGCTTAAATAAATTACCTTAATTTTGTGATCTCTTTCCTTTCTCACTTGGAAATGAATATTTAAAGATAAATTTCCAATTTGTAACTCATCATTGCTGGAGATTATTTTTGTTTCAGACACAACAGTTAATCTAAGTTAATACTCACCATGTTCCTATTAAAAAGGCAATACAAATATCAGTATTCTCCTTTAACAAATAAGGGCCTTGAGGCATTCCAATATTGGATTAAACAGTTTCTTTAAGGTCTTAGTTAATAAGTAGCACAACTGATGTCAGAACATGGTCAGTGACGTCAGTGTTTCAGTTCAGCATTCTTTCCACTCATCAGAAGAACAAGAGAAGGAAGAAGGAGGAAGGAGGAAAAGGAGAGTCACTTGTTTTATGTTTATTATCTGTCATTCAGAATGTTTAGCACATTCATTATTGCTTTCAATTTTCATACTAACCTTCTAAAGTAGATATTATTTTATTTTACACTTAAGGAAACCGAGTCTCAAAATTGTTATATTCTTTGCTTATAGTCGCACAGCAAGTATTAGAGATCTTCCAGAAACTGTCTTTGTACCGCAGCCACAAAACTTACATAAAAGAAAAGGAACATGCTGTTCCTTTTATCCCTATGTTTTTGAAAAATGGATGTTGTTTAATTTACTTTAAATTTTCTTTTAGTTCTCTAAGAGAAACAGATTGGGAACACTAAGGAAGAAAGAAACAAAACTGGCTCTGAACCACGGGTGTGTAGATAGTATCGACATTCTTTCAGGGGAAAATAGGAATGCAGTTCTGGACTAAAGGGAAAGGAGGAATTTAAAAGTTAATATCAAAACTGAAACAAAGCCGTGTTTTGTGAAACACACCTTAATAGCAGTACATTGGATCAAAGGATGTGATCTCACTTCATAGTAAAACAGGTCCTGCAAGCCCAGGTAACTCAGGAAGCGGAATGGTAATTATTCACAGAAGAAAGCAGGTGGTGTTCTGTTACAATACTACAGTAGAAAGTCAGAAGGTCACAAAGCTTGCAGGGTAACTGACTCAACTTGAAACTGCTTGGCCCCCTTTAAAAAGAGATAACAAAATGGGAGAGAATGAAGCCACTTTACCTAACACGTCTTTGCAAGGTAAGTGCCAACCGCTTTAGAAAATGTTCCCAATCAGAAATTTCAGCAGTGTTGATTACGAAGTGTGTGTATGTGTACATGCATGTGTGTGCCCACGGGTGCCCTGTCCTGTTTCAGGGTGTTCTTTTGGGGTGGGGAAAAGAGGTGGAGATTGCTGTTGATTTAGAAGAAGCAGGTTATCTCTGTTTTGTCCAACAATTCAACCAACAAAGAATCACAAATTTGGTGGAAGGTAGAGAAAGCCTTATCCTTAATCCCCAGTGTAATGCTGGAGAAATGGTACAATCAACTTCAAATGCATTTTCATGTTGGACCTTTTCCAAAATTGACAGAATATTGATTTTTGTCTCTATCTGTGGAATTTTTATTTGTAATGAAGTTTTGCCATCTCTGGGGTTTACCCGCTAAGGGTTTTTACAATGAATACAGCCACTTTTTTAAAGGTAGAAAACAGGGGCTCAGATGAAAGTATATCAGTTGGGGAGTGTAGTTGATTTTACAAGTCTTACTTAATCAGACACCTTTGCCCTTTGAAGGGATTGGCTTTGTTGACATTGGCTTGACTAGGCATCCATGGTTAGGCTTGTTAATAGAAACAAATACAAGGTGGCTCACACATTTTATGTTTTTGACTAATAAAAGTTTTTTCAATAAAGAAAAAAGTGGAAATTGAGCCTAGTGCCTATTTATTGCAGTGATTTCTCGTTGTCAATTTTTTGTGAATTATTTGCCACCTTTATAGGTAAAGTTTTGTTTCAAGCATATTTTTAAAAAATCTCCCTGATAATTGCATTTTTGTTGGTTTTATTATATTCTTGTGAAGTTATCAACAATATGCCACCAAGAAAATTTCCGAACCACCTAGTTTTCCATTAAATGTACATAATCAAACACATAACTATACCTATGAAATATAACACACATGAGAATATCATAAGATGATCATAGACCTGCCTGGTCATAGAAGTATATCATCCATCTTAGAGTTCAATCATTATATTTTTTTTCCTTTGGTTTCTTTAATCTTTTCTCCACCTGCTTAAGAATCCCAAAATCTTATTTTGTTATCTCTGTTTGTTTCCTTAAAAATTTTTGACATACCATTTAAAATGCTATTATAAAGCATTTTTTAATTTAAGAGATTAATTTGAAAAGCCTTTAAATTAATTCTATTGAAGAAAAACAAGGTAAAAGTCTCCTTTAGCATGATTCTATGAAAATAATTTATTTGTATGTGTCTTATGGACAAAATGGTATTATGTACATGATTATAACATATACCTTAATTGTCTCTAATATTTTTCCTTAGAAAAGTATATGGGAAGCATCTAGATAGTTACAGTTGTTCATATAATAATGATCTTTTACAAAATGTCTGTGACTGGCAGCCACCTGAATATCCTATCCTAGGCTATTTGGGTGTATTACCTGTGGAATAATCCCCAAAGAAACTTCATATTGTCGGAAAAACATGCACAACATCTAAAATACGTGCTATAATAAATGATTTGAATGTCATGGTTTAAGGTAAAGAACAATGTGCATTGATTTGTAAACCTTTGTATTAATATTTGGGGAATACTTATGAGGTCAGTTCTATCCTAGAATATTTTCCTTTGTGCACTCTGGGAAAACTTTTCACTAAAAAATACTTCTGATTTTATCAGAGTTGAAATGTACCCTTGGTATGTCTACAAAAACTTCAGCTCTATGTTCTCGGAATATTGAAATGCTTCTATTCCAAGTATTTGCTTTAAGATTATTAAGGCACCTATTAATCAGGTGAGAAATGAAAGTATTTCAGTTGGTTTTAAATTATTTCTGGGTCTCTTTAAATTATAAAGAAATTTATAATGTGAGGATTATTTACAACTTTATTTGTATGCATGAAGGTAAGAGATATTCATAAATTTGTTTACTATCTTATAAAACAAATCAAATATATCCTGAGTCTTAATTTATGGAATGTCATAGTATTATTCTGTTCTCTGTACAATACCTTATCTTATATCTGATATTGAGTTTCAAAATGGTCAAAATAAATAAAAAAGTTATTTTGAAATGCTGTTTAATTTTGCCTTTGACTTAGGAGCTTTTATAAAAAGATTCTGAAATTCTTTGATATAATACTAATTATTGTCAGTTGTCCTTACAAATTGTACATTCTTTAGTAGAAATAACTATTTTCAAGTACTGTGTTTTATACATTAAACTTGTAGATGACTTAAATGTTTTGGCTATGAGGATATTCAATTATCATATAGATTATTGCTAAAACTCCATAGTGTGCTTTGATAATGATTTTTCTAAGGTCGTGTATATGTATTATCTGTTTGTTGTCTGTATTCGTTGGACCATCTCTAGTTACAATTTGGAAGCCTAGGCATAGACTTTGTCTAAGATTATTCATTTTAGTGCCATTTTCTTTGTGTGTCTGACCCAATTATACACTTGGGGAGCTGGCTGCATGTGCCCTGGTTAGTGGGGTCCATATGCTATCAATATTTAGTGTTTCCAGTAGTATTGGGAACCCATTTTTTGTCTGAATGAAAATGAAGTCATTCCAATGTTACCTTCAGCTTAATGTAAACTGATCTCAATGATCTTTTCAAACATAAAAGGTAATCTCTCCTTTTCAGTCCCAATGACAATGTAACCCCACAGAGAATTATGTAAAGATATCATACATAAAGGTTTAACACATTGTCAGGATTTATCAAATGAAATATCCAGGGTAGGATAGAATGCTAGAATTTTTTTTCCTAGACTTTGAAAATATGAATAAAAATACATAAATAATATGGCACAAAGAATAGGGGTAAGTGCTTTTTAAGCAATTTTATTTTCTGAGGAAAGGAAGAATCATTTCCTTGCATAATCTCTGCAAACTCACATGTACCACCAAGTGGAACTATGTTACTCTGTGCAAAAGTGGAGGGACGTGGCTCGGATGATGGGAGGGTCGAAGCTCCCTTCCTGAAAGGCAACTACTTGGAACGCGCCTTAGGCTAAGCTTTCTTCAGAGTCCACCCAGGGGCATAAGGACTTCTCACCTCTTCTCTGCCAGGAAGGACATACATTTTCTACTTCTCCCAGATTTTCATTAACAGGCAGAGTACATCCAAGTAAGAATTGTAAAAAGGGGACAGGATCTATCACCATCCAGCTATGGACCTCACCCACTGAGTCCTTCCTCCCTCAGAAACCCAGTCCCCATGAATTTTTTAACATTTTCTTTCTCTTCTCTTCATCCTTGGTCTAAATATGTCCAAGGCCACACAACTCCTTGTAAATGATATGATATACTAATTTATCGTTGGGATTATTTGAATAAAAGCTATTTTTGAGTTCAGTACTGGAACAACCTTGAGAGAGAAAGCTCTCTTTGAGTGGGGGCCTCCCCTGGGCTTTTCAACACACCCTAAGTCCTCTGGCTGCCCACTTAGCTGCTTGGATGTTTTTGAGCACTTTGAATAATAGCTCTCCTTCTTCAGTTCTTCTTAGTTCTCTAGCTCTAGAAGATGCCTACTCTAAAGGCTACAAAAGACTACAGCACAGGGGGGAAAATGTTCTAAGTATAGAGGAGTGGACTAGAGGCTGCAGAATGCAGAGCAAGATAGCAAGCACCAGGTGAAGAGAACTCTTCAACTCGCTGAAGGAGAATTTGGATGCCAATCAGTAGGATATTGATATTTTCAAGCTAGAAAAGAGCCTAGGGTGTATTCAAGTGCAATGTTTTTACTTTGTAGAGTAGCAGAGATCTTACAAAGATAAAAAAAAATAGTCCTTGATTTCAAAGAAGCAATTGCTGGAACTCAGGTATTCGTCCTGCCACCCAGAACCTGTAATTTTATGGTAGAGTTTGGGGCATTATTTTTTAGAGGCATTTAGTTTCCTATTTTGAAAGGGGAAACTGGTTTTATAAATTCTTTCCATATCGACATCTTTTAGTTCCTATATTTATGGCTTTGAAAACATTGTTCGCTATTCAGTGAAGCTATTATTGAACTGGTCCATCCACGCTTGAGTTTTCTCTTGACTGCATAAAAATTACATTAGCTTTTAAAAGACATTTAGTTAGTTTTCATTACTACCAGGTGAAATTGACTTGAAAGTTCGTAGGCAGATGCATGCAGTGTTTCTCATAATGAGTCATTTTTTAAAAACTATACTACTTCTATTTAAAATAAGTAAAAGAAAAAATCTAGGCAAGGGGTGCCGGAGTGTCTGCTTCTTAGTTGCAGCCGCAGGGTAGCAGTACTGTATACTCCAACCTGTTATACTGGTTTGGTGTGCATGTTTACTTTCTGTGGTGGGAAAAATATCTCTGCATTCATCATTGTAAACCATGCCTGTGAGTGCCTTGAAATTTTTCTACAACCACAAAGAGGACTAACCAGTTTGTGACTCTTCCTTCCCAGCCTATGGAACTTTAACAGCATTTTTAATTAAGAGAAGTGCAAGGAGCTCTTTCTTGTTTAACCTATTTGTGTTCCATGAGGAAGGCTTTCCCAGCCCTGTGTGATAGGCTCAAAAACTTGAAGACCTGAGGAATTTTGGAGTTGAAATTTAGATATAGAGCTAATAGGACATTTTGGAGGTGAAATTTCCAGACGCTTTGCTGGAAAGATCTCACAATCTTAGAGCAAAATCAAGCACATTTGGAGCAAGTAAAATTGCAGAAAATGTCAAGACATGAAGTCTCAGGTGAGTCTGACCTAAATAAGTGAGTTAGGCAAAAGTGCATGTGAAGATGGGTTGGGGACATTTTGCAGATACAAGGCCAAATCCTTGGAGCAGGCAAATGAGATTGATACAAGGCCAAATCCTTGGAGCAGGCAAATGAAATATGAAGTAAAACATAAGAAATAGTTAATGAAATCAACATAACTAAGCTGAGGATTTTTTTTCTTTGCTTTCTAGATGGAAATATAGACTTTATTAGAAATAAAATGGCAAGTAATGTACTTGAATGGAACATGAGATAAAAGTGGTTAATAACATCGTACTTAGTTAAAATCTGCTTTTGTAGGAAAAAACAATCCTCAAACACTTTGAAATATAGTTTTTTCCTGGACTTTTAAATGATCTAAAAGGCATAGTTTAATCCTCTTTGACTTAAATGATATTTTATGGTGCTGAAATTCTTTCAAAGGGAAACATTTTAAGTTTCTATTAAAGTCACTGTAAAATCCTCTTGAAGAAAAGGTGATACATACCTAAGAGATGACTTGATTGTTTAAACATTATTATTAATGATGCAATTAAAAATCTTTCATCTATTTAAAAGGTTGGATCTGTCTTTTAATCTGCTTTATTTTTCTTAAAGAAATGGAACAAAGAATGCAGTAATAATCTGATGACTGTAAATTTATAAACACCATATAATTATGACATTATATGCTATTCTCTGGATTTTGGAAAGAGTTTAAACAAATTTAGCTAATTGAGTAGAACAGTAAGCCAACCTTCTTTGTATCACAGTTTTTTGGGGGGAGGGTTATTAACCAAGCATATACTTGACTTATTATTGGAAAGCATTATACTTGATACATAAGTGAAAGAAAAACAGATAACTGATAAGATTGCAAAGAAAATGTCATTAGGATGAAAACACATAAAAAGGCATTGAGCTTCAGTTGATCCCTTGAGCTTCTAATCTCTCTTCAGGAAAAGTATGTGTAAATAGTTTTATTTGACAGGGCTATTTTATTGCTCTGCTGATAGATATGTTTATCCATCTCCATGGTTGAACACTTTAGAAGGCACTTTCTTTAATGCTTTTGGTAATTTATATTGAAATTCAATCTACCTGCCCTCTTTAAACCCATGATCAGTGTAATGCAGATTGTATTTTGTGTACTAAAAAAAATGAGTGTGATTTAGAGAATAGGTATAAAACTCTGCCTACTAAAAAATTGAAAAGAAAAATGCTTTGAAAAGTCAACTACTAAAGTTAATGCAATTCATAGTAAGATGCAAAAGGCGTGAGTGTACACCTATTAAACAATTACGATCAACTTGGCTGTGTGACTTGGGATCTTGGTGGATGATTCATTTTCAGACTTATTAAACTCTTGAAGTCCATTCCATCTCTGTGATTCTTTTGTTTTTTCAAAAGTGAGTTCTTTTGGAAACAGGGCATGAGAAGCAGGGAGGATTGAGGGAGTACAGTGCTTTATCTTCCTCTTTGTTTATGGACCTTTAAAACAATCACAGACAAGTCTATTTTCCATTAAACTATTGATAAATCTTGAAAATTTCCTCATCACATCCACATTTCTTGGTGGCAGGTTTCAGAGATGGAGAAATACACTTAAGCCATAAAAAGTGGAAGTTGCTTCCACTCTTGCTGATTCTTGGTATTGTTATAACCACAAATAGGTACCTAAAAATATATATTTTTAAAAAAGTCTACATTTCAATAAGCTAGAAATAAATAAACATAATAGAAAATAAGGTTAAAATATTATGATAGTTAAAATTTGTTTACAAAATATATGCCAGAACATTCGAAACAACTACCAAACAGGCCATACTTTGTCTTCAAGCTTCCTAGCAGCCAAAAGAAAGTAAGAAATTGGTTTTAAGATTGATGATGTTCAAATTATGTAGAAATGTGCCAGTCATTTGAGAGATGCATAGATTTATTGATTAAACATGGCAATAGAAATCAATCATTTCTATAGATGACAGGAGGTAAACCCAACTAGAAGAGAAGGTTTTTATTAGGCAACACTGAGAAATAAAGCTAAAAGAGTTATATAGAGAAGGAAAATAATGTTATTTAGCTCATCTCAGAATCTTGAATGAATGATTTTCTTTCTTTCATATTTTAGAGACAGGGTCTTTTTCTGTCACCCAGGCTGGGGTGCAGTGGTGCCAACCTAGCTCATTTTAGCCTCAAACTCCTGGGCTTAAAGGATCTTCCCATCTCAGCCTCCCCAGGTAACTGGGACTACAGGCACACGCCACCATGCCTGGCTAAGTTTTGTTATTTCTGTAGAGACAGGGTCTTGCTATATTGCCCAAGGTGTTCTAAAACTCCTGGAGTCAAGTGGTCCTCATGCCTCAGCCTCAGGAGCTGGTCGGGATTACAGGCATGAGTCACCATACCCAGCTAGATAATTTCAGTTAACTGTAACATTCTACCAGATATTTGTCAGAAAAAAAAATATGGAGAAAAATTTTGAACATGTAAGAGATCTGAAAATAAAAAAGAAGAAAAAGAAAATAAAAGAATAATTAAGAAATATAGACTTTATAAGACCTAAGTATTTATGTAATTCACACCATTAAAATTTCAGAATATAAAAATAGGTCATTTTGAAAATTGGGCTGCTACATATATTTTATAAGTATACTAAAGTGTCTCTTCCAGAGTTCCTTTTGGATTTTATATAGGAGTTGTGCCTTCATTTTGGTTAATGAAGGGTTTAGTACCGTCACTGTGGCAGATATGGGGAAGAAGAGATTAGAGAGTCAGAATAAAGAAGAGTACATTGGCATTTGATAATAAGGATTTTAATCTATGACCTTCAGATGCAATGAAGTAATGATGCTGCCTAAAAGTTTTTATTTTTTATATCGATAAATAGGAATTTGGAAAAAAAGAAGAAAATTTAATAAGAAAATACTAAGGTTTTTATTCTTCAGTCTAATTTCTCATCATTTTAGGATCATATTTTATATTCTTTCCAGTTTTCCATTTAACCTATGTAAATTTCTTTTGGGTATCATTTTTTTCCCTAGATTAGAAGCCTCACAATATTATCTAGATTTCTAGGAATTAGTAATTACTAAACAAAATCAAAATGCTGTTAAGTATAAGTCACAAAATACATTTATGTGACTTGGTAACATAATCTGCAATAACACTGGTATGTATGTAATAGAATCTTCTGGAAAAATAGTTTTCATATGAAATTTGCATTTATCTGATTTGATTAGTTAATAAATGATGTATCTTCATAATCACATAAATAAAAAAGGAAAGAACTAGTAATGTGAGTACTAATTTAAGGAAGAAATTTGCTAAGCATATTTGAATCTCACAACAATCCTGCCCTTCTCTCTTCCTCTAACAAACATACCAAGCTGATCCCCTACGAAGATTCTATGTACTAGTTGTTGTTGTTGACCTTCCTATAATATGATGGTCCTTCTTATCATTCAATTATCAGATTAAATATCCTCTCTGTGCTACCTCTTCTAGCATCCCAAACTAAAGAAGCCAGTCTCTGTCTTGATATGTGATTTAAATTCTTTTAATATGTCACCATAAGCCCTTTTCCTTTTTTGTGTATTTGTTTATTGCCTGTATCTCTGCAATAAAATGTTCTCATTCTGAGGATGAAAGACCATAGCCGGCTTGTTTATTGCTGTATTTCTAGTGCCTAGATCCATAGTTAACATATACTATGTTTTTAACAAGCATAAGTCTAACATGGTCAGAAAAAACAAAAACAAAACATAAAATACATAGTATTATCCCTATGTGTCTATGCAATTTGCATTTATTTTAACTTGAAGATTAGTTGAGCATAAAGTAGCACTTAACATGATTAATACAAAACAAAACAAAAAGCCTTAACTAAAAAAAAAAAAAAATTGGCAAATAAAAATCGTCTTATATTTAAAAGAGACCTTTTCCTAGAAGAATAATAGTTGACATAGAGTCTCTTTATTCTAAGAGATTGGAAGCAGTGTATTATGAATTTGATTCTCCTCATTTCCTCTAGTTCTCTGTCATAGTGACTATGATTGGGGTTATCTAGATGAGCTGTTAGAGAATCTAAGTATGAATAGACAAGGAAACAAAGGAAACTGAAAGCATTAGAATTTAAGGAGACAAACTGATCTAAGAATCAAAGTGGTGGTACTTCTTGGTAATGGAAGGCTAATTTGAAAGGATTTAAATGTGATGTTAAGGTACTATTTGTCTGTGCATCTAATATAATAATCTAGATAAATTGTGAAAAAAGATTATTTTGAAAGAAGGAGAAATGTGATGCTTTTACCTTCGGATATATTGTATTTGAAATAATGGTGAGGTATCTAAATACTAATTTCTTCATTTATTTTAATTTATTTTACATGATTGTTTTGTTTTAGGCATGGCGGATATGGTCCCTGCCTTTGATAAATTCTCAGTTCTTTGTGAGATATAGTCATGTGATTATTTATATTTGTATATTAAGCATATGCTCCTTATTGGGTGGTTGTGGAGATTAAACAATAATATATGTCAAACACAGAGCAGTCTGTGGCACAGTTTGCACTTAAGAAGTGTTTTCTTCTATCACCACAAACACCATCATCATTTTAATTTTCACCCTTATCCTCCTCATCATCCATCATCTCATACTGATGAAGAACTGAATTCATGTGATGATGATAGAATCTGAAGAAAAATAAATTTGAGACATACTGAGGTTAAGATGGTGTTTGCTGCGTTGAGTGAGAAAGTAGAAAGAGATTAGGAAAACTAATAATTTTCTTGCTTGGATGACAGAGAGAATAGTGTTCTCAACTAATTTAGAGAACATAGCATGGGGAACAGTTTAGGGAAAGAAATATAATGAGACTTCTTTAAAAAATTATTTTGAACTATAATGGTATATTTTGATGAAAATATCCAAGACTTAAATAATAAAAATGAGCCTAGACCTTGGGAGTGAGAGCTAAGATTATTAAAACTTTGGAAGTTATTAAGACTTAAGTGGTAGATGCCACTGTGCATAGGTGAGATTATACAAAGATGGATGTTAGAATAAGAAAATAAGAAGAAGGACAATAGATTCTAAAGTCTGAGCAGAAATGAAAGAAATTGAGATGAGTTCATGGCAGAGAGAGAAGATACAGATGACAGAGTTTTTGGGGGAAATGCATGGTAAGAATTTCTATATAAAATGTCTAAAAAAATATCAAATGACAGAATAGTCAAGTAACTAGGATTTACTGATTCAAGCCTGGAATTAAGGTGAGAAATGAGGAAAAACAATTTGAGAATCATTAGAAATAAGGTGAAAGGAGAAGACTTACTTGTAGAATGAAATTTTAAGGAGCTTAAAATGGTAGACGTTCTAGAATAAAATCCTGGGAAATGACCATAGTTAGGGAGGGGTAGAAAGAATAGCAAAAAAAAAATAGATGGCTACATCAAAACAATTCTGTGAAATAAATATAATTTGCATTTTCACAAATGGAAACTGAATCTTAGTGCAGTAAAGAATAAATGGAGGTGCTGAAATAGAAGAGGTAAAGAAGATGAAGATTTGGAACGCAAGAATAACTTTAAAAAGCAGCAGTGTAGATTTCTCTTTCTGGAAGGAAGAATAGAAGAGTGAGTGTAATGACAAATTCGCTGATTTACAGAGAAGATTGTGTGATCGAGCTCATGCCAAATGGCCTGCATCTTTGAAGCAAAAGATTAGTTTTTCCAGCCAAGAGTTAAGGTGGAACTGTATGTGAAGTGTTGAATCCATGAAAGATAAAGGGATTGGCCCACAAAAGCTGCAATGAAGTTAGACAAGAGGAAGGTCAGTGAATGTGGGAAAGCAACAGGAAAAAAAATGCAAGCTGATTATCAAGCCACTTTTCAGAGAGATTGGGTTTGTGGGAGCGTGTGTGTAGAGAGAATGTGTGTGTGAGTGTGTGAGTGTGTGTGTTATTGGCTTGCCTGGAATTTAGCTAGAAATTGTTATTCTGAAATATTTAGACTTCATCATGCGACGCCACCCCCAAAAGCCTACTCCAGCCAGTTATCTTCAGATTGTATGCCACTGGACTGTTGCAGGACTAGAAAAGAAAGAGAAAGTACGTTTCATTACAAATCTATCCAGCCTTTGAAAATAATGGAATGCCTAGGGTTCACTGCCAATAAATTTTTATAGTAGTATATTCTCATCTATGTAACATCAGAAAAGCATCCATGTATACTGCTGGCTAAATAGCATGAATGTGACAGACATATGAGACTTCAAAATGGTAGGGACCCATTTTCATTTGACTCTGAAAAAGGCAAAATATGGTTGGGGTCATTGTTTAACCCCTCAAATATTTGAAGACACTTGGATAATTAGTGATCGACATTGGGGTTTGTATCATTATATTATTATTACCATCATTACTTACAATGATAAAAATAAGGCACACAGTTAGGCATTACTAAGTGCCAGAAAGGGGAGGAGCTAGGATTTAAATCACGGAATATCTGACTCAAATGCTTCTTGACCACTATAGTTTCCAGGTCTACCATTATAAAAGAGCTGCCTTTAAAAAGAATAGAATGTTTGAAGAGAGCACTTCAAATATTTATCATTTATATCCACAAGCAAAAATTATTTACTGTTAAATTTTAGTACTAAAAAGAATAATATTTTATTCACATTCATTCTATGGCTGATGTATTTGCTTTCCTATGGATATTGTGTTTTACAAAAAAATCACATAACTTTATGCATACAATGTAGTGTTTTCTATTTTGATGCATCATGATTCCTCTTGTCTTACCTATCCTTATATCCTTATGATATTTCCATCATACCTATATCTCTGACACTTTTATTGAAGGTGATAAAGCTCAGAAGAAGTAGTTGGAAGTAAATGGGTCCTACTAAATTCAAGAATGTTTTGACCATTAACCTTCAGTTTGAAGTTTTAGGTGACCACAAACTAGTAGAAAGAAATATAGATTTACCTCTATGAAATATACTTTAAAGAGGTTTTTAAAGAATTGATGCTCTGCTGATGCAAAGGATATTTCCTGTTCAGTGTTTCTAACTTAACAAATTACATGTAAAAGCCATAAACTCCTTTATATTATCCATAAACATAATAAAAAATGTTACACTACATAGCTTTGACTTAGTCAATAATTCTAGGCTTAGCCTTAGGGTTTGAAGAAAAAATTATTCCTGTTACACATTTTAATTATGCTATAAACTTTGGGAAATAGTTATTGATCTTCAGCATCTGGCATCAGAAACTTGTTTCTTTCTTATTCTATAGCCAGTGAAAGTTTTCCATCTAGGCGAAAAATGAAGGATTTTGGAAGATTTTTTTGTGTGTTAAATGTTAGGGGAGCTAATGATTATCTCCTTTAAACATTTTCTTTTGGAAACTAGAAAAATGAACATTTGCATTAAGAAATATACTACCTTGTTTTAAGAAAAAGATATTCTCTACTGGTACTCTTGATCTTTAATATTTTAATATAGAAACAGAGAGACCTAAGCAGTAAATCTTTTTATTTTCTAATTACATGCTTTAAGGTTCCTTCAAGTTTATATAGAATGATAAACATTGTAATTATCATTTTAGAAGTGAATATTTCCCAAATTTTCATTCTTAAATCAGTAATATTGGTAAAAACCTTACTCTTAAGATGAAGCAGATATCTTAACATCTATAACAATGATTATGATGATTAGAATAGTTACTATCTGATAAATTTTTATTAGGAAATGAGCATTATTATAAATATTTTACATATATGGCCAGATTTAAGAGTCACATCCACCATGTGGAAATGAAGGGTCCATGACATTAAGTAACTTGCTTGGGATTATGTAGAAACTAGGTGGCAGAGCTAGAATTCAAACCCAGGTCTGTCTGACTCATATAATCATGGTCTTCTTGAATGGATATGGGTTCCTTCAGTTGCTATTTTAAGCAAGTTAGAAACTCATGTTTAGAGCATTTAATTGAAGTAGATTCATATTTAAATTTAAGCATAGTAAATTTATTATTATGCGTTTGTTTATTTAACAAATATTTTTAAAAATATAATTATATGTCAGGCATAGTGTTAGGAGTTACTGAAGCTAAAGTCAATGAGACATTTGTCATAACCACTCATAGTCTACCGAGGGAGACATTACACTGTAAAGTGAAAAAAAAAAGCATGTATATGTATATATGTATATGTATTTTATATGTATTTCATGTAGCATCAGAATTCTCTGATAAACATTCTGAAATTACTCCCTCTTGAATTTTCAAAATCTAATTAAAGCTTTGGTAGTTCAACTTTGATAACTGTGATGGCTTGTTTGGTGAGTTTGGGGAACTCAGTAGCCTTTATAAGCCCAGCATCACTAAAGATGCTATTGGAGAGCATCATCTAGGGATCTGTTTTGACTTTTCTTGCCATTGGGGCACCCCCTACCTCCTCAAAGTGAGAATTAATTAGAGTAATTTTCACCCATTTCTTCCCCACCCATGTTTTCTTAACCCACGAGGTAATTAAACCCATGGATTAAAGAATCTGTTGAGCATTTCTTGTATATGATGCCCTAATAGTGACTCTGGATGCAATGGTTTGCACTAATTTTGGTATTTAGTTTTATGTAATTAATTAAACCAAAACTCAATATGTAATTTTGAAATATACAAGTCTATTTCTTTTTATATAAAAGTGCAACTTTCTCCAACTATGCTTTAATTTAGGACCTGACATCTAGCTTTCATGGAAACGTGTGCACATACTGGGGAAACAATCTGGTAAACATAGATTATAGGCAGTCAATTTATAGAGATGTAAGGATATAAGCAAATTTTTCAAACCTAAATCTGTTTTAATCTTGAACATCAAATGATAGGTACAAATTGTCTGCCAACCACATTAAAACTTTCTCCAAGGATATATATTCAAGATTATGTGAAATAAAGTGCCTTACCCAGTTTAGTGCTTTGGAACATACACTAGTCCTGGGATTTAAGCATTTTATAAAAGTTTACATTTTTTAAATGAGGTATGGGAAGGAGATGATATGCAAGACACCGATCTTGAGACTTTTATTTAGGTCACCTCATTTCATTCTCACAACAACATCTAAAGGTATCACTAGCTTTTAAGTTACTATATTTGTGCAAGTCATTCTGTCTAGAAACAAGAGGGAAATTTAAGCAGAGTACATGTTATTTGGTTCCTTCTCAGTGAATAAAGAACTCTGCAGTCAAATAAATGGAAATAATGTAGGGATAGGAAAACAGTTGTACAAAAGCATACTGTCATGACTAGTGTGTTTGGAGAATTTCAAACATTAGTTAATAATACATCCCCAGTAAATGTTAGGTTACTGGAGTGCTGACTTTGTTTTTTTGGGATGGCATAAAACATGTCTCCAGCTACTGATTATAGTGCAGTAATAATGTTAGTTAATTTTAAACAGAGTGGATGGTGATATGCTGTTTTTAATTCATTTCAGCACATGAATGCCTAAATAGTTAAGGCTTTGTGCCCATTCACCAGATTGCACGTGAGCACATGTTCACATGTTATAGATGTTAACTACATTTTGGGTAAGCTGCTTTTGTGGAAAGCTCCAGATTCCCTTCATGAATTTTCTCCTGTCTGAGAACAAAATATCAATGCCTCTTTACTCCAGTCTCCCCTACTGATACTTAATGTGCCAAGTTAAAATACTTGCATAGTGGACAAGAAGGCAGCATGGGGATTTCCTGGCCCTCTTTCCTGCCAAATTGACAGGTTGCATTGCAGCAGGTGCACCGCAAAGCGATTAAGAATGTAAGGGTTGACAAAACATGTGTGATATGACTGCGGGTGTTTTATGTGAATGACATGTCATGGCAAGTATTGGCCTCATGAGATTATACCTGGGGCTCCAGGGTGTGAGTGCAATCTATATGTGTATAAAAGCATCATTGAGAAGGTGAGTGCTCAAGGAAAAATAACCTTGACTGGGAGTTTTTACATAAATGAAGTACATTGCAATGCAAGCTATATATTTTTTTTGTCACTTAAATATTTTACAAATGTTCTATTTATGTGAGTAGATGCAATAAGCATCTGTCTTGGATAATGTGATTTTTGACTGCTGAACAACTCATTCAGCTGCCAAGAGGACAGTGAAATCCTGGTTTGTTAAAATTCATGGGTGGGGGAAAATTCCAACACCATCCAATTCATTTTAAGAACACATTTAGCCCTCCGTATCAACCTCTCCACTGCTCTTAATAGGATGTCTGACTGACTTCACATTTAACAAAATAAACTTAGTATTATTGTCTTACTTACTAATTTTCAGTATAATGTTAAAGAAGCAGGAGTGAAAAAAGTAGATTTTGGATGGTAGATAAAATAGTCATTCACACACACACACACACACACACACACACACTTACATAGAAATCTGGGAGAGATATGGACTTCCAGAAACCCCTCTGTGGACAACCAGTCGACAAACCCCAAAGTAAGTATCTCTGTGTTCTTGTACATTTTTAAGGGAGTTTATAGATAGCATCAGATTTTTAAAATAATTTGTAATCCCAATACCATTAATATGATTTCTAAAGTTTTTCTATATCTAAAATTGTATAGTTCACTTTGTATTCTAACATATTCCTAAGATACACTAATTTTTCTCCAGAGAAACAGATGTATTATTTTTTAAGAAAAAAATGTGTCCCTTAATTTATGACTAAAATAGTTTGCAGTATAAATATTGTAATAGGAAAGTATTTTTGATGTTTTTTGAACTTCTAAAAGCAATCTCAAATTAAAGTAATATATTGCCAGTGATGAATAAGGTGGAGTGTTATTTGCCTATTTTTCATTTTACATGGATCATTAAAATTAAATATGAAAGTGACATCTATATTTCTAATATAGAGATAAATCCTTAGGGGAAATAAAAATACCTCTATAATGCTTGTATAAATACTTTAATTTTTAAAAATTCCCTTTTACTAGTACACTTAAAAGATAGGTAAAAGAGAAACCTTGAGTTCTTTTGGGAAAAATGAAATACATACTTTGAGAATTGTATAAAAACCTAACATTTTAACAAGATTTATTCCCATCATGTGTATCATATGGTAGCAGCATGATACATTTTGCACAAAAATACAATGAGAATCTTGTCTCTTCATTACTATATGTGAAAAGCTAGGGAAGAATACATAATAAGATTTGGACTCCTGTTCTAAGGCTCCAGTAGAGCAAAACTATGAGAGAGAAAGGACCCATTGAAAAAATTGCAAAGTAGTTGAAGTTTGTTTTTGTTTTTACTATTTATCTTGTTTGCTACATTTCCTTTCTTCCATGGCTAACTACCCTATAGCTTCTTTCCCCTCTGGCCCTCCTACCACATAACCTTTTATTATATTTTGGCATAAAATAAACCAAAAAATTCCTCACAGTAAATGCTTATAAATATTTGTAATGGTAGAATTTTAAACATAAGTTGAAAATATATTTTTGTGTGATATCACCTGTTCTGTGTTTTTCAAAACTGTTATATAGATAACACTGTCTATATTTAAAGTTTGTGAGGTTTTACTATTCCATCTCTCTCCCTAATTTTTTCTCATTCACTGGGTCATATCTGAAATTACACAGCCTGAGAATGATTATATAGCTAAAATCATTCTATTGATTGTTTTAATGATTTATTGTCTTTGTCTGTTACATGGAACTTAGCCATTTTTTGGTGGGATAATCTGAAGGGGAAGTATTTTTCAATGGGAATCTTTCTTGTGTGCTGTCTTAGTTGGATTGAGCTTCTATAATAAAATACCATAGATTGGGTGGTTTAAACAACAGATATTTACTTCCCACAGTTCTGGAAGCAGAGAAGTTCAAGGTCAAGGTGCCAGTAATTGCAGATCTGGTGAGGTCTCTCTTCCTGGCTTGCAGATGTCCACCTTCTTGCTGTGTACTCTCCTGGCCAGGAGAAAAAGCTCTGGTCTCTCTTATTATTATTATTAGGACACTATTCCCATCATGGGGGCTCTATCTCCATGACCTCACTTAAGACTAATTACCACCCAAAGGCCCCACCTTTAAATACCATCACATTTAGCCTAGCCAGTTAAAACTGCTTAAAATTGCAAAATATGAATTTTGAGGGGACACAAACATTCAGTCCATAATGTGTGGCATTTTGAGAAGCTGCTTAGTCTTATCCTCAGTTCTATTTTCATATATTTTGCATTTCTTTCTCCCCTTTCTTCACCAAACTTCAGATCTCAGTAGTTCAGTACAGATAGTTAACAAATTTATGTGGTTGGTCAATGTATTCTGAGATATAATTGAATTAATTCTTCAGTTATTTTAAATTGAGGCCTTCTTTCATAAATCAGCATGTGGGGTAGATAGAGATTTTCTCAGTCTTTGCTCAATTCTCAACTCTGCCAATATCAGCATCCAGAAAAGACTTTCCTTTTCTCCTACTCCCGGAAATATTGCGCAACAAAAGAAAAATGTCATTTTGAATACAGCCATTTAATTCTAGGAGTTTTATTACCTTTCACTTTTGATTTTGTGGATTCATTTTAGTTTTATTTCTACTCAGTATTATAAATACATTTTCCTTAGGTTAAAGAACCATAACTATTCATGTCTATAGCTATTTTTAAAGTGTTTCAAAATGTGTAATGTAGAATGTGGATTAGAATTAAGTAGAATTGTAAGGGAGAAGTAGTAAGACCAATAGATAGCAGCTAGAAGTCAAGAGAGTTTAGCTCAATGTAAGGACTTACTTACATGTATAATTTAAAGATGGCATTATTTTTCCTCATAAGAAAAATAAACATTTACTGACAAAATAAGACAGCGAATTCCTTATAAACAGAAGTAGTCCAGTGTAAGTTGAATAACCAGTAGTTAGGGATGATATAGAGAAGACTTATGTAGTTAGATATGGTGATTTTTTTAGTGCTCTTCCAAAACCAAGAGTGTACTTTTCAAAAATTAGCTTCTATGTATACATTTGACATGGAATGAACTTAATGAAGAGCACAAATTGATACACTGGACCCCTGAAATTTGATTACTGAGTGTTTGGCTTTTAAACAGCATTGCAACTAACTCTGAATATATAATAAAGTATACAAAATCTAACAAGATCTTTGAAATAAGGAAATTTCACTTTGAGAAAAAACGGTGTTTATATTGATTATGAACAATGCTTGAATTGAGCATGTACCAAATTATTGATTAGAAAAGTGAGAACTCAGATGAGAAATTTCTATATATTAGTTAATACAAATAATTTTTCCAAGTAACTTTTGTTTCCTTCATTTTAATGAATCTACTCACTGGAATTTGGCCCACCTGTTGAATTATTGTTCTCTGAGAAAATTTATGGGCTAGCCAGGTAAAACTGCTTAAAATTGCATGAGAGAACATGTTGCTGTGAAAATTCCAAACCATTGCAAAAATCCACATGGTTTGGATTCGGTTTTTAAAAGTACCTTAATTTATAGGTTTTGCTGCTTGGGATTAAGTGTCTTAAATTGCTCTACACCTAGTCATTGTTGTTTAATCCATTTATGGGGATGAAATTACTTTCTAGCCCCCTTGAAATTTTTGTTTTTGGTAGTAAACTCAATATCTGTTCTGCTGTTCTTTTCTTTTTGCCTCTATACACTGCAACAAGGAAAGGTTAATTCTGATTTTCCTTAACCCCCTCTCCTGCTATTCATTAAAGAAGTCATACTTGATCTTTAACTCTCCTTCCCATACTTAGTGTATCTCAGAAGACCCATGAGATTTAAAAAATGGCCAGTTCAAAAGGGGCTATGTATTATTTTTTAAAGAATGCCTAAAGAGAAGATGTGCTGTCATGCTTTCTTGCTTCAACACTTATATAAAATGCTGTATTACTATCTTTCTTCAATCTCAGTAAGCATCTTTACCTAACGTTATTTTACATAGCTCCACATTAGAAAGATCTTAAAGCTTTTCCAGCACAGGACAAGACAAAATAGCATTGTTTTTGTGGTTGTTGTAGTTGTTTGTTTGTTTTTGAGTTTATACAAGCATAAATAGCCTTCCAGCACACAAACAGAGCTTTCAAGGTATTTTTTTCGTACCCAAATACATGTCCTTCTATATTTAGTTTATTCATCTTTGTCAATGTGGAAAGGAGAATAAGATAAATCTATTTTATTAAGGAACACCTTGACTATAGACAATTTTAATTGCAAAGATAAAGAAGAAACCCAATTTTGCTCCCTCTTAATCTTGTCAAAGCCAGATTTTCTAGTTAATCCCCTTCATTGTAGATCAGCACAATACTGTCTTCAATCTAAAAGCAGAAAAGTTTTTATTTTCAATGACCTTGTCATTAACAAACGTTCTTAAATGGCTTTTGGTCGTGGTCTAATAACATGAATTTTAAAAAAAATCATTATTTTGTTTTTTCCTCTTGAAATAAAATTTTTCTTTTCCATATGATTTTTGAATTTCAATGCATTAGATTTTTATAAATCTAGCAATGCATTTTTCATGACTGCTTGCTAAAAAGAATTTAAAAAGTCAACATTTATAAATTAAAGTGAATAAGAGATTATTCATAATTTTCTTGTCCTCATTTTGGAAGTAACTTTATCTTCCAGTTGTTCAGCCTTAAAAAAAGAAACAACACAAAAAATAAAAATAAATAAAAAAAACAAAATCAAAGAATCTCTATTTTTCACACCCTACTTTTAGTCCATTGAAAAATGCTAATATCTCTGCCTTCAGATACATCCAGATTTTTACTTCTTCTCTCCACTTCTACAAACACCATCCTGGTCTCAGTTGCCATCATCTCTTGTTTGCAATATTTGGCTCGTCTCCTAACTGGTTACCCTCCTTCTTCCCTTGTCCCCACTAAGTTTATCCTTAACACAGACAGTCAGAGTGACCATCCTAGAATGTGACTGACATGCTTCAGCTTTAGGAATTTGAACTAGCTGTTTCCTCTGTTTAGATTATCCTTTCCACATGTACCTACGTGGCTTAACTCCTTCACCTTCATTAAGTCTTGTGTTGATAGGGTTAGTTCCTTATGAAAGCTCTGAGGGAGAATCTTTCTCCTGCCATCTAGCCTAGATTCTGATGGCTGCTGGCAATCCTTGACCTTCCTTTGCTTATAGCTTCATAACTCCAGTCTCTTCAGCTGTAAAAACAGAGCTGCCCTCTTTCTCTGTATCTCAACTCTCCCTCTGCCCTTCACTTATAAGGGCACCTGCCATTGGATTAATAGCCCTCCCTAAAACCAGGATGATTTCACTCAAGATCCTTAATTACTTCTGTAAAGATCCCATTTCCAGATAAGGTAAATAATCAGGTTGCAGGTGGGCATATCTTCTGAGAGGCCACCATTGAACCCACATCATTAGGCTTACTCTGGCCATCTGTTTAAAATTGCAATCTCTATTCCCCACTCTGCTTTTTCCGTTAAGTCTTTAATTCTTTATTCAAAACCTTTAGCATTTTGAACTTCTTGTGTTTTGGAATTTAGAACTTTCGGGACTTTTGAAAGATTATGTGGTGCACCCTACATATTATAATAGTCTCAGTGGGGTTTGGGGCATCACACCATTATCAAACACGTTAATGTTTCTGTGGTGAAATATATGGATATTTGCATTATGGGAAAAATAAAGTACATAAATAGGTTTACATCAGTTCAGGTCTGGGTTTGTTTCTCAACTAGTTTGTGTCAAACTTACAGGAAAACTTTCAAGACTTTATGTTTGGTGGTTTATTATTTATTTGTTCATTATGCCTGTCATTTAATGTTTGTCTTTGTCTATCCAGCTAGTACTCCATGAGGGCAGTTTTTGTCTATGGTATTCCCTGATGTATTCCAAATTCCTAGATTACTCATTGGCATGTGGCAAGTGCTCAGTGAATGCTTGTATACCTTCTAAGTAAGGTTGCTCACCTGAAAAGTATTTTCTGGCACTCTGGGTCAGAGAGGAATGTGCAGAGAACAAGAGAAAAGAAGATTTCAAAAGAGATAGAAGAAGGAATGAAGTTTAACATATCTTATAGATCTGCAGCTATATCTCATTTCCAATGTGCCAGATTTGGGGCAAGGCCTTTGGTGAGTGAGCATTTGTGACTTGAATTGTTTAGTCATTTATATTTATCTAGAATGTCTTTACAGTGATAGATTTTGAGCATGAAAACAAAATTTAGTTTTTTTTTTTTAAAAAGCTTTAATACCTTTTGGGACTAATTGAGAAAATAAACTGTTTTCTCACAGTATTTAAGGTGATACAGAACACATGGTATTTTATTTATATTTAAGTATGACATTTGAGTTTTTCAGCCTTATAATTTGCCACTGACTTTCATATCAACACACTTTTTTTTCTTTGTCTCTTTAAGGGGGTTCCTTTATAAAAATGCAAAACTGTGCAAACACAGGTTAGGTTTTAGTCACTAATTATAGGGAGGTTAGAGTTTTGTTTTTTTTTAAGTAACAGAAGTCCATGAAACAATTATAAAAAGGCACAAAATATTTAACTTGATATGAGATGTTCTTACATAATGTAAATATTTGATAATGATCTAGGGGAGAAGAATTAAGAATAATTCATTTTATCAGTATTTTTAATGGAATGGCCATATTCTCCTGGTGCTAGACTCCATCTTAATGATTTGAAATACAAATACACATTTGATATATAAATCAAAGACATATTCATATTTTTCCCCATGCATCTGAAAGACTCTTTAGAAATGGTGACTGCTATTAGATAATGCTGATAATAGTCAAAATGAATGGTGGAAATTTGACCCTATATTTCAAATGTAAATCACAATTGGGTTCCATCCAACACTGAGCATCTTTCTAATTCCCCTTTTATATTAACATTTCATTTTTATTGGGTCCTTTGCCCTTGTCTTAAAAAATACTACACTTCTTCTCTCTTTCATTTACATGTAAGCAAACAAACCCACCAATCAAACAAAAGCAGACAAACAAGCATACATTTTTGAGCTGTGTCTCCACGCTAATTATCAAGCTATATGTCCATCTTCAAATAGTACCAAATTCTGATCCTGTGCCTATATAAAGAGCATCTGCTTTCTCACATGCTCTTCGCCTGAGCAATCTACAGCCTGATTTTCACTGCTACTTACTGTTATGTTGATGCTGCCCTGGAAAAGGCCACTAATGGTAAAAGTTTCTTTCAGACATCTTCCTCTTTGGCTCAAAGACATTAATATTTTTATTAGTAATCTACCATATATGTTTCTCAAACTTGTCCTTATTCATTTTCTGAACTCAAGTTTAAAGAACACTATGACACTATGACATAGTCATCCATCTAAATATTTTTTGAGCACTATTTGTTATTTTGGTGTGGATATAATGGTGAGAAATACATGTATCTCTCTTCTCATGGAGCTTGCAATGTAATGGAAAGGAGACAGACAATTAACAAATAAAGCTATGCAAACGTGAGATTATATCAACTGGTGATCAGTGTTAAGAAAAAAACATAATAAGGATAGAGAGGGAGGATATGAGGGGTGATCTTTTTAGGCAGGGTCATAAAGGTGGATCTCTTGGAGGATATAATATTTGACCTGATCCTTAAACAGTTGAAAAAAGCCAGCAATGTGGAGATCATGGGGAAAAGTATCTCAGGCAGAGAAAATTGCAATAAACAAGGCCCCAAGACCTTTTGAGGAGGAAAATATCAAGGAGTCTGGAATGTTGTGAACAAGAACAAGACAGCTATGAGATGATGAAGTGAAATAGTAGACAGTGACCAGCTAATAGACAGCTCTGCAGCTCTAGTTAGGACTTTGGATTGAATTTTAAGCATATTGAGAAGTAATTAGAAGGTCTAAAAATTGAAATAGTGACATGAGCTGATTCACATTTTGAAAAGATCACTCTGGCTGTTGTGTGGAGCATGGAAGGAAAAGGGAAGATTTTTCTCATAAAAGTATGCTATGTCTGCAATTTGAAAGTATACAATTTGAAAATATATTCACTGGGATCGAAAGGATTCAGCCCTTAACACTAGGTCTATCACTTGCTAAGCATTTCAGTTAATATTAACATAACTAATGGTCTCTAAATGAAACGAGGAATTGACTCTTTTTTAAGAATATATACCCTGAATTAATGCATGACCAGTTTTAACGTGAATTTAAATGTAATGTGTCTTAGATTATAGACTCATCTTTGTAAAGAAGCACATGAAAATACATTTCAATAGTTATTGTAATGGATTTCATTTAACCTCCCTCAAATATTTGAATGCTTAGCACATGTCACATATTTTGTGGTGAATTGAAAAGATTAATCAGATATGAACTTCTCCTCCAAGGAACTTTTATTTAAAATTCAAAGGCTGAAATTCAAAGCCTGCAAAAAAACATCTTTTGTCCTTGTTACTCTGATAAAATTTATTTATTTATTTTATCAATATTAACAGCCTAACTAGATGGTCACAAAAATTTACTTTGAATAATATTTAAAGATATAAGACATTACATGTAGAATTGAATTGTCTTGGTACTCCTTTGACAGGTTCAGTTTTAAATGAGAGAACCCAGACTAGTTCTAACTTTATTCAATTCATTTGATCTCCCTTATTTTGTCTTGTAAGAAAATGTGAAAATATTTTTCTTTCTCTTCCTGTATTTTACTTCTTTGCCATTCTTTCTACATAATTTTTTACACTTTTAATTATAAAAGATTTAAAAAGATAATCTCACTTGCAATTTTGCTACATGCTATGATCATTGTTATTTTCTATGTCAAATGTATTGATTATTATGAGTAATAAATTTTTTTGCCCCAAAACTTTAAAGACAAACTCAATTGCTTTGTGGTATTTAATAACACAGAAATGAAATTTGAGGTAAGCCTGTTTTTTTTAAGCATAGATAATTGGAAGGAATTTTCTTTCATATTGAAATTTTAAAAATCACTTTGATAGGTCTAGATGTTACATTCTATTGTCTCATTTTTCTGGGAAGACAGGCATTTAAACCTACACACTTAGGTCTTTCTTTAGTTTAAAGAGGAATGAGTTCATCAACTTCTGTTTTTTCATTGTTATTCTGAATTTCTGATTTTAAGTTGATTTGATCATACTGGATACCTTCTGAATCTCTAATCATTTCTTCATATCATTTTCTCATTTTTCCTGTGAGTTCTGGGAGAACTTCTTGAGTTTGTCTTTTGATTCATTGATTTGATTTTTTGTAGTATCTAATCTGTTATTCACTGCCTCCATTTCAATTTTAAATTTGAAAATCATATTTTCCCCCATGCAATTTATTATCTTTGATCATGTATTATTTTATTTCTATCACTGCTTGCTTCAATTTCTTTGATACAATGTTCTCTTAAATCTTATTTTAACTGTAAATCAAAATTTTATTATTTTGTCTTTTATTTCTTGATGTAAATGCTTCAGATATATCCAGTTGCCTTGAATCATCAGACTGCTCCCTGGTGGTATATTTTACACTGGAGAATCTTTTCAAATATTTGACTTTTTGTTAGTAATTTTGGCCAAAGATTGGAGTGTTACCTGTTTATGTTGCATTTTTTAGTTCTAACAGTGTGGAAAATGGGTACAGGGTTAAAACTGTGGGAAAACTCAGACGATTTTCTTCTAAATTGTTTCTTTTACCCATGACAAATTTCCTATGATGCTCTTCCTTCAATTGTATGACAAATTCACCATATTAGAGACAAGATGCTGTGGTACCGCTATTGACAGCTGGTGACACTCTGATGCATTGTGGCATGTTGCCAACCCTGTATCAGCTTCTGCTTGTTGTAGCGACTGGCATTTCAAATAATCACTGGTAGTTTCCTGAATAGCTACCTTCACATGCAGCCAATCAGCAACAATGAAAGAAAGTCCATCTTGTGTGGGATCTGATTGATTCAGGTTCTATCCATTCTCACCTCCAACCTGTTGCCTCTTTGAGTGAAGTCATTTTTTGCAGGAATCAACCAGAGACTCCTCCACTCATTCTCAGGCAGAATAACTTTATTCAGAAGGGGCTCAGACAATTGATCCTCAGTGTTCATTTGGCCTACTCTCACTACTGGTGAAAACACTTGACACTTCTACATGGAAATAGCACCATTTCCTAGTTCCAAGCACGTATCAGGTTTCTTGTATTCTTATGTACCAGCATTCATTTTTAATGGACATATGGGGTAGGGGAGAGTAGACACCAGTGCTCATATATCAACATCTGGAAGTCTCTATATGAATTAATTTTAGTAATATAAACATTCATTTTCAAATTAAAAATCTGGCAAGAGGCATAATTGTCCAATATACTATCTTTGCATTAACATTATCATAGAATCCAATTAAGATGTTGAAATAATATGGTAAAGTCTAGGAAGCATTATTTCTTAATGTTCAGATAATAGGTTCATGAAATCTAGAAGCATCATGCCTTTTTCTCTTCTAAATTGCCAGTGTGTTGATTCTTAAATGATACTAAATATGAAGGAAATAGAGATGTTTTAGAATATATTGATCATCTATGATCAATATTCTTCGTGGAGTATAATTTCAAGCAAGAGTAACTGATGTTTCAGGCACAGTCAATGGGTACTGCACTTCCACAGAGCTTGGTAATGAGGATAATGCATCTGAAATGAGTCATTCAGGAATTTGGCTTCAACAGGCTGAATGCTTGTGTCCTCTTAATGTTGAAATGTATGTTGAAATTCTAATTCCCTCAAAGTCTACTGATTTAAAAGAAAATAGGATCAAGAAAAAATTTTTAAAAATTAGAATAGTATTACAAAATAATAAAAAATTGAAATAAATAATAAAAAAATTCTAATTCCCAATGTGATGGTATTATTTGTGAGGGCTTGGAGGGGAATTAGGTCATGAGGGAGAAGCCTTCATGAATGGGATTAGTGCTGTCTTAGTTCAGATTGCTATAACAAAATGCCTTTGATTGGGTAATTTATAAAAGAACAGAAGTTTACTGCTCGCAGTTCTAGAGGCTGGGGAGTCTAAGATCATGGTGCCAGCAGATTCACTATCTGATGAGAACCTATTCCTCATAGATGGCACTTTCTATAAGTCCTCACATGGGGAGGTCAAACAGGCTCCCTCAAGCCTCTTTTATCAGAGCACTAATCCTGTTTAGAGAGATCTATCCTCATGACCTAATCATTTCCTGAAGGCACCACCACCTCTTAATACATTCAACTTTTGGGATTAGGTTTAAATCTAAGAATTTGGAGAGGGACAGAAACATTCAGATCATAGAAATACCATTGCAAAAAGGACCCAGAGCGCTCTCTTGCCCTCTTTCTGCCACATGGCAATACGACCAAGTTAGTGGTCTATAATCTTGAAGAGGCCCCTCACCAGAACACAAATATGCTGGCATCTTGATCTTCCAGGCTTCAGAACTGTGAGAAATAAATGACTGTTGTTTATAAACCACCCAGTCTATGTTACTTTGTGATAACAGCCCAAACTGTTTTAGACATTGGCTGATTTCATTTTGTCCATTAGGACTCTGTATCTGTTGGATGAATTATTAGAATTGTGGCAGTAGTTTTGCAATTTTATGGGTATTTGGAAAAAAGTCCAAACCTTTTGTTCCTCTGCTATCAGACGACAACAATCATCAACACAGAAGACTTCTGTGATCAAATGTGTGGTGGTCTTTCCCCATACACAAAGCAGCAGATTTGAGCTGCAGGTCCTCTAATTCAATTTTGACTCTATCTACCTGGAGATAGCACCAGATTCCACAGAGTGACGATTCAGTCCCCAAAACTGCAGAGACCAGTCCCAAGTCTAGGCCTCCAGAACTTCTGACCGATTGGCTTCAAGTTGAGTTCACAAACCCCCTCTTTGGGTTGGATTTATTTGCCTCAGTGGCTTACAGAATTCAGAGAAATGCTTACTTACATTCACTAACTTATTATAACGGATATTACAAAGGATGCAGATGAAGAGATGTCTAAGGCAAGGTATGGAGAAGGAGTGCAGAGCCTCTATGCCCTCTCCAGGCATGCCGCCATTCAGAAACCTCAACGTGTTCAGCTGTCTGTGAGCTGGAAGGTCTGTGAATTCTGTCCTTTGGGGGTTTTATGGAGGCTTCATTACATAGGCATGATTGACAATCATGCAGAAATGTGACTGAACAGAAAGTGCCTCTCTGTGTAGCATTCCTTCCTCCAGGGAAGGTCTAGTTGCAAGCTGGACTGAAAATGATAGAGTCAAAAAGAGTATAAAGACAAAATAGGAACTTGCTAACTTATTGTTGTAAAAGTAGGCTACTATTAGTGGTGAGTGCAGTAGTCTTCAGTTCAAATAGTAGACTTTCACTTCACTCACAGTTGCTCAAATACCTTCCATCTGCTCCTTCCAAAGTTACTCTTCTGTAGTTTTTATTGTAGCCATTATTTCCAATATCCATATGAAAAAAATGATGGACTTGATTCTCTTAGGATGTGATCCTAAGAGAGAGCCTGGTATCTGAGGAATCTGGAGAAGTGACCCCTATCATTTGGGGCATTTATTTTATCAAGCTTATCAAACTTGCTCTCCGAGCATTTGTATGCTGTGCTTATGTTCTATTGTCTAGCAGTAACTAGCATAAATATGTAATTATATGGTTTGTTTTGTTGGTAACAGATTTCAAAATACTCTATTATTATGGTGCTGTTTGAAGTGTGTTTACTATATCAGCATAAACATATAAATTGAGTCAAATTATTTGCTTGGTTAACTGCAAACCATAGGTTATTACAGTGTTTTCAGTTTCAAAATGTTGCGTGACAATAAAACCATTTGTTTCTTTTTGTTCATACTCAAAGCTCAAAAACTTTATAATTGTTTCCTATAGTATATTAGGCACAACTTTTGGAGGAAGCAGTAGATGTATTCTGTAGCACTATGCCGGGCCCCACATAACTATTTAAACATGCTTTATAATTCCCATAATAACTTGTGGCTTATTTGTAGTTGATAACTTCTGCTAAATTCCAAAGTATTTTTCTTTTTGCATAAGCCTCTGACTCTTCTAATATATACAAAGTCAAACTTACCACGAGAAAATTTCAAGGTATTTCTATTAAAAAGTTAGCATTCCTTACAATGCTTTTTCACTTTGAGTTTTCATGATGAAACCCAATCATACCTTAAACTGTTATTAGTTTATTAGGCAATAAAATTGTTTATAGCCTTTCTTATATTGTAACCTCTTTTAACTACTCTTTTCTTCTTCCTCTTAAGGGTTTTAAATAAAGACAAACAAAAGGATGTGGGACTTACACCTAGCTTCCTTTAGCCAGATGATTGATTCTACCTCCTGCCTTTAGTTTCTGGCTCCCTCTCCTGCTGGCCATCATTGCTATTTTTTCCCAGCTGTCCTGTCTGCCCTGTGTGTGCCCTTATATCTCGTTCTCCATCCTCGCTTCTCTGCTCCTAGTGAATGAAAAGGGCAAATCTAAAATCAGATCCAACATTGAGAGCCAGAAGACAGAGTATTTCATCTTATGATCCATGTACTAAAGAAACATAGAGTTTATAATTGAAAAGATGTGAATGAAGTGCTTTGCATTTTCATGAAAGAAGAAAAGAAAGCTCTTAGGAATTCAATTGGTTCTTTTAATTGTTTTTCTGATCTTATGATTCTCTTCCTCCATGATATCTGTATTTAGCTAAGGTCAACATCTGGGCTATTATGTGAGAACTGTCTGTCAAATGGGTAAAAAGGACATTCTTCTTAATGCTAAAGCAACTGACGTAAGTTTCTTTTCAGTTTATGGCAAATGGAAAAAGCAAGTTTCCCTGGGGACTGGTGGCTTAGGTGTGGCCATGTGAAATATTTTACCCCGTAAAGTTTCTGAAAAGAAGTGAGTAGAGAGGTTTAATCTAACTCTTTCCATATGAGTTGAGGTCATGGTTCCATATTATAGATGAGCTCAATCATGAATGGAATGTCCTTGAGAGATTATTAGTATCTTCACACTCTGGAACATTATCTATAACCACTATGACAATGACTCTAGCATTTTATAATAGTATCCTAATGAAACAGACTATATATGGGAGCAAAGAAAAATATTTTTCCTCTATTTGATATTCTTTAGTTGACATTACAATGTATTTAGAACTATGAGGAGTAGAATCAATTTGAAATGGAAAATCTCATACCACTCATTCATTGAGTGGTAGGAGTTGATGGGCTTCTGCAAGTATTATATTACAAGTATTATATACAAAGAAATGTGCTCTGAGAGATATGAAATAAATATGACATTGTTATCCTGGGTGAGTTGAAAATCTGGTGTCAAAGACATGTAAATAACAGCACAAAAGGGCTGTATGAAAAAAAAAAGATTTTGATTGAGAAAGCTGAAGACATAACTATTGTAGTAGATATTTAGAGATCAAAAGATATGGCTTTCCATATAGGAAATATAGAAAGAACACTTATGAATGAAGGTGTGGTGTGAACAAAGGCAGAGAAATGTGAAAGGCAAAGTGGTTGAGGGAATGACAAATTGCTCACTATGGCTGAAACTAGTTTGCCTGGGAAGGAATGGTAAGAAAAGACCAAAATAAAATTGTGAAAACCTTTATATTCTACCAATCGTTTAAGTTAGAGTATGTGTTGTATCAGATAGTGTTTGTTTATATATCATTCAGTAGGTTATATATGATTATGTATTAACTAACTCCTACTTACCTTGATTCTGTGAATAATAATTATTAAGTATATACAAAGATTGTTATTTTCATATGTGGAAATCAACGACTTACAGAATTAAGATATTCAAAAGATATTTTCTGGCCATTATTTAATTGATGCTATCTCTTGGACATAATAATACATAAATAAGACAATTATTTTTTATTATCGTTGATATAATAAATATTCATAGATATTTAACTACAGGAGAAACATACTAGTGAATAGAAACTAGAAATATTGTAAATGAATTCCATGATACTACTAACTAGAGTTTTATTCAGGAATGCAATGATATCTTTAATATAAATAAATCTTATTAAGTAATCGATCAGTAATGCAGTATTTCACTAGTTGGGAGAAGTCTACTAATGTTAATAACAAATTGTAATAATATTGGGAATAGTAAAATCATTTTTTGGCATATTATGATACACACTAAATTCTCAACCAACATTAAAACTATAAAGATATTACATACAAAGTGTAAGAACTAAACTAGGATGCTCATTATCACTATTAATAATAAAAATAGTTTTATAGATTTTGTTAGGGAAATAAGACATGAAAGAGAAATAATAACATATGTTGGAAGAGAAGAGGTAAATGTATAATTATATGCATATAACATAATTTTTTCTTAGGAAAATATCTCTAGGAATTTTTTATAGGAAGTCCAAGGTTCTATGCTTATGTGGCCAGAAAAGAGCAACATCACCAAAATTCAAAATTTAAAACCATTCCTATATCCTTGAAATCTTGATGGTAAAAAAGTTATATTAAAAAACAGCTAACAATTTAGAGATAACTTAACAAGATATGCATAGATTCTTTAAATAAAATTGTAAAAACTTATATTTCATATATTTAATTTTAGCCAAAGTGTCAAGAGTTGTTTAGAAGTTTGGAATAAAAACCAGACAGGAAAACTAGGGAAAATACTAAGGGAAAAAAATATTGAATGAAAAATGCTTCTGGGCCCCTCCCTGCCCCATCACTACTACTAAGTATCAGGAATGCTTTTCAATTGCAAATAATCAAAAGGATCTTCCTATGGCTTATGTAAATTCCTTCCTTTCCTCCTTCCTTCCCTCCCTTCTTTCCTTGCTCCTTTCTTGCCCCTTCCCTTCCCTTCCCTCCCCTTCCTTCCTTTTTTCCTTCCTTCTTCTCTGTGCCCCATAAATTAAGAAATGTGAAGGTAAGTGGCAGGTGCCATTAGGATGGGAAATTTTTCTCTCCACTACTCTTGGCCTTTCCCTTATAGTCACAAATGGCTGCCACATACTCAAATATCAGATTATGTTCTTAGGACATCTTTCCTCTTTATGGGGAAAGCAAAACTCTCCTACTTGCCACCTGTTATAGACAGAATGTTTGAGTCCTCCCAAAATTCATACGTTGATACTTAATCCTTACTGTGAATGTACTTGGAGATAGGGCCTTTGGGAAGTGAGTAGATCATAAAGGCAGAGCCACCAGGAATGGGATCAATGCACTTATAAAAGAGGCCCTAGAGATCTCCCTCACCCTTTCCACTATGTGAGGAAACAGTGAGAAGATGGTCATCTCTCTATGAACCAGGAAGCAGGCCCTCTGCAGACACTGAATCTGATGGTACTTTGATATTGAACATCCCAGCCTCCGGAACTGTGCGAAATGAATTGCTATTGTATAATAAGCTACCCAGTTTGTAGTATTTTGTTATAGCAGCCTAGACAGATTAAATATGTATGTATATTCAAAAATTTCTAATTTTAAATGCAATTTTCTAGAGTAATGTAACGTAGGCAGTCTCACTTACCTGTGAGCTCTTCAAGGGGCTAGCCTGTGCCAAGAGCCAACTTATCTGTGCATGAAAAGGTCTCAGTAAAGGTTTGCATTGAATAATGGTGATGATAATGATGAATATGCTAGTCAGAATACTATATTAGGTGATATGGTGCCAACATTTTAAGAATCTATAGGAGTTTATTCTTATCAGTTTCATGTTTATAAGTTCTCTGTATGTGCTAGTGAAACAATTATCACCCTTGTCAGATGGAAAGTCTACCTTGAAGGTTTGGCATTCTAGGATTTGGCAGTGTCTGTGAGGCAGACAGCAAAATCCACTCATTTTCTGTATACTCAAAAGTTTCTACACATTACTAACAATTCTAGATTGTTTAGAATCTAGAATTGTTATTAACAATGTGGCTAATTGCATAGAAGGCTTACAAATGCCCAAAACATTATGAACATACTAGTAATCTAATCTAATACATAATAGTAAAAGTAATAGATTGTAAATATTTAAGTGGGAGAAAATGTTGCATGCTTTCTCTGTTAGAGATCAGAAACATGTCATTTCCTTTTACAAATGAAAGAGACTTCTATTCTGTTTATGTTAACAGCTGGAGCTGCCATTACTTTTATTTTGTTGTTTCTATACTCTTTATAGCTTGAGGCAATAATTCTCTCAATTTATGTGAAATAGTTACGTCACCAATTTAGCTGCTCTGTATGTTTTCATGGGGTTTGGTGAAGTTGTTTTAATTATTAAGCATTTTGTTTCTGCATTACGTGGGATAAAGGTAGCTTCCATTTTAAATAATCTAAATTCAGGGAAAGTCATTAACTTAACATTAAAACTTTTACCCATGTTCCTTACAGGATTGCTGTGTGGATATTTTTAAAGCTGTCATAATTAGTCATTCTAAAGCAATATTCTTATTTTAGAATGACAGAATTTAGAATTAGTGAAGTGGTAAAGTTTTTATCATTTTTTTAATTTTAGAGTATTATGGGGGTACAACCGCTTAAATCATAATTATTGAAATGTCCAAATTTACTGTAATATATTTAATTCTAGTTTTTTCATAAAGCCATGCAATTTTTTCAAATTTTTTTGAAAAATATTTTAAATATTTTTCAAAAAGATTTATATAACTGACAGCATTAAAACCTATTCAATGGTTATCCATGTGCTATATTATTTAACTTAGTATTTATTTAAATGCTGATTCCTCTGGGCTGCAGCACAACCAATCAATCACCTATTCTTGGAATATAATTTGTTTAAAGGTGTAATTTTTGTGAATATCCTCACCCCTAAAAAGTTATAGTTACATAAGAATTTTGATAAATTGGAGAATAAGTTTTCCAATTCATGTATTGTCAATGGCATATTCCTGAAGTTAACTGGCATCAATACAGTGAAATGATAGCAAATATTAAAGACTGTATTTGTGGATAAACCTTTTCTAAGACACAAAACACTATAAGCATTATGACAAGTAAAACTAACAGAAAACAGATTAAGTAATGGAATGCTACTTCTGAGATTAGATTTAAAGAAACTGTGGCTTTCATCTTGGGTGCTCTCTCTTGTTTGCTCCCGATGTCAATTGCCATGTTGTAAACTGCCCTGGGAAGAGACCTATATGGCAAAGATTTGAGGAAGGCCTCTATTTAACAAGTAGTGAGGAACTGAGATCTTTATTTCAGTAGTCTGCAAACAACTGAATCTCGCCAACAAGCGTGTACATTGGCTTGGGAGCAGAACCAGTTGTGCTTCATATTAGACCACAGCCCCTAACAATTTCTTGACTGCAACCTCTTGAGAGACCTTGAGCCAGAAGCTCCCAGCTAACCCATACTCTGATTCATGACCTACAGAAAATGTGACATAACATGTTTGGTGTTTTAAGTTGCAAAGTTTTAGAGTAAGTTGTTATGTAGCAATGGATAATAATACTGAGACGAAGAGCTTCATGAAATCACTTCATCTCAGATTCTAGTATCTTAACCTTTTTGATTTCTATGTGGTCTATAATCTTTCTTAAGTAGTTTTATTTGAGTTATCACAGGTGAGTTTTTATATTAAACTGCTTAAAATCATTTTTTAAAATGTTAGTAGTAAAAATAATCCCAGATAACTCATAACTCTTTGTGCCTTGTGAGTCAGCCTTCATCTAGAAATCTCTATCATTTAATGTGAATCATAATTGCAAACTCATTTGATCTCAGAATTCATAATATTCTTTCTCAGCAGAATTACCTTTCTAGCACTTAGACCAAAATGATAGCATCATAGACTACTAGCACTGAAATAAATCTTAAATATTCTGGGGATCAGGCCTTTTGTTTTATTGATGAGTAATTTTAGGTCTTAAAAAAAAAGGTGAAACAAGTTACCCAAGATGAAGCTACTGCTTGATCTGGTATCTGGTGACTCTTTTCCAGTGCAACTGGATCCTGGAAGGAGATGCTAAGAAGCCTTTTGAGAGATGAGAAATATCTAGCCTGGGACTTGAACATTGTCTTGTATAGATTCCAAAATGGGATTGTCCATTTGTGCCAATATTTTAAAATTTTTTCTCAATTTTCCCATTATTCTATATACTGTGTAGGCATGTTACAAAAGTATTGAGATTTATACAGGCCAAAACTACTTCCCTAAAAGGTAGTGTTGCCTGTGAGTATTTCTCACTACTAAACAACAATTGCCCGAGTCTCTAGTGTTTCCTTTTCTACAATGACATCTATAAAGATGTTGCAGCATCAGTCTTCTAAAGCAAAACATTAATAGTGTTAATTAAGGGCACAAATAGGATTATATTTTGGATCTATTGTCTAGAGGAGACTTTATTTTTAAATAAACAAATGGAAGGAAGATTGAGAGAGAGAGAGACACTAAACTTCCCTGCATAAAGTTCCAGATCTTTAGTAGTTAACTAGCTGCAAGAATCAGAAAAGTATTTTATGTCACAGTGTTATTGTGAATGACTACTTAATGATACGGTATGTAAGAGAGTGTTTTAAAAAGCATCGACTGCTTCCCAGCATTAAGTAGTATATTTCTTATTTACATCAATTATTTCTTTTCAAAAGACAAAAGTTGTTTTGGGCCTGAAATAAAATAATTCCTCCATCTTTCACTTCATTTTGCAAGCATTGACCACTTCTCTTTCTAGTTTTGTGTAAGTGCATAGAAGGTTCCGGAATATTTCTCTAGTTGCACTTGGTAGTAGAGTTATTACACAAATAAATGCCAGGGAATCAGGGATTTGCTTCCCTATCACCATGCACTATTGGAGGCATTACTCTCGTCTCTTGTTTAAATAAATTTCACCATCTCTTCACACCCCCAGACCTAAATTAAATCAAAGTAGTTTTAAAGCTCAAGGACAGAATTAGTCACTATGGGAAAGTGGGACAAAGGAAATCAAGCACGCCAGATGGAAAGTTCAGACTGGCCAGTATCTTTAAAATGTCAGTGCTGTATAAAAAAGCTTTATAAGCCATCAATCAACCAGGGCTCCAGAAACAGGCCAGTGGCTACAGAAATTAGTCTTTATTTCACTGAGCCTTAGAAATTTATTTTCAAAGTGGGCTGAATTTGAGGTCACTGTATGCAGGTATATCTAAGGGAAAAAAAAGTAATTAAGAAGGAATTTCTAGTAAGATTTTAGTAGTCCCTAGAAATATAACTCCATGTTTTCATACATAGTAGGACCTGAAGTTATCTTAAACAAAATTCGACCTATTTACTAAAACAGGTAATATTTAAGCCTGGCTTTTTTATGTTTTTATCTGTTTGTTTACTTGTTTGTTTGAAATGTGATTAAAATTTAAAAGTAAAAGTTGGTATGTGTCTTTTGATTATGACAACCAATTCCTAATCCTATGGCAGTATCTACTCATTTAAAAATAGGAATGTAAAATACAGCTTCTGGTGTTCAATAAAAGAAGAATATCAAAGAGAATGGCTGTAGCAACCTTAATGATAAAGGAAAAGTTTTACAGAAAAGCCTATAGTAAACAGATTTCTGTAGAGTGGAGGCATGCCCTTAATTCATCCTACTCTTAAGAAAAGTCTGCTTAGCCTTGTAGCTATCCCATCCTAACTGAATTCACACTAGCTAGAATATACATGTAGCAATAGTAATATTAGTTAACATTTATAATGAATTCTCTATCAGGAACTCCTGCAAAGTCATGGTCATTTATTTAACTTTTAAAACAGTCTTTTGACATAGGTACTACAATTATTCCTATGAGTAAACAAGCTGCATAAATAAATCCCTCCTTTAACACTTTATCCCTGCTTCAAGAAAATTATTAACATTGCTGAAGCATGCAAATCATTCCTTGTGTGATAGTTTAGCACTCAGACTATGAGTTTACCTACCTGGTTTCAACTACTGGTTCTGTCACTTTCTAGCTCTGAAACTTTAGGTAAATTGATCTCTCTCTACATGTAAGTTTCCTCATGTATACAATAAAAATCATAAAAGGATTATTCTGGGATTAAATTAGATAGGACATATAAAACTGTTTGAAACAGAACCTAGCACAGTATGAATACAATACATGTCAGCTATTATTATTATTTGAATTTCCTTCATGATTTATAGGCAAGAAATGCACAATTGTAGAAGTCATTTGGTTAATGGCTCTCATTGAACAAGTTAAGGATCTGAAGATTTTTTTAAACATATATTTCTGCCTTCAAATATCATATAATTTAGAGATATCACATATACAATGTATCAATATTTACAACTCTGTGCAATACTGTAGCACACATAAAATAATAGCATTTTATTAAATTGGGCTAATCAGAGAAGATTTTGATCAGAAGATGATTTTTTTAGAGGTGGTTTATAAATAACTTTTATTACTTTATATATAAAACATGCCAATTATTAAAAGTTTAGAAAACAAAAAAGTTTAAAGACTAAAATAAACATTACCCATAAATTAGCAACCCAGATTTTTAAAGATCTATTAATATTTTGATATATTACCTTACAGTCCTTGTGGGTGTGTACAACTTTATATATTTTCAAATAATATTTCATCACTTTTTATATAGAGATTCATTATCATTTTTTTCCACTCAACATTATTTTATAAAAAAAATTCCATTTTACTAAGTGTGGGTATTATGAGTGAGCTAAAGTGAAAAGAAAATTATTTCTTGGCTTTGGGACAGGAACTGAGAGATAGACAGTAAAAGTTTAAAAAAAACAGCAATTGAGTTTTATTCAGTGAAGGATGAGGTAATTTAAATGTTGGGGAAGAGAAAAGATTTGTGCTTCTGATTAAAACAGAATAGCAAGAACTGGATTTACCTTCCTGCCTGAAACAAATATAAAGTATAGACAGCATATGAAGCAATGGCACTCAAGACATTGGCATCCGACTATGGATGGAAGTGATTTCCGAGGGATGGGAAATGAACAAGGTGACTGGTAAGATTGCCCCAGCTCACTGCCTGGAGAAACACTCCAGGTCATGGTGCAGGGAGCGGAAAACTTCAGCAGATCAGCGCCTTCTCCCAGCATCAAGGAGAAGGAGCTGGAAATTTGGGGAAGTCAAGGTCACTAGAGTTTATGTTCCTTTTTATTGTTAAACTACTTCAATTTGGGATTCAGTCATTTTTAGTGACTAACACACTTTATATTTCATTTTCCTGTCCATTTCCCTATTCCTGAGTTTCTTTTTTTTAGTCAGTCAAACCTCAGGCATTGCTGAAGTCACGGGCTAATATATGACAAGTGCCCTTTACTATGTAGCCTCAAGTATGTAAGCTGCAAGAACCACAGCCTTTAGAGTGATTTTCGAATTAAGTTGTTAAAATGTATTTTTAAGTTAGTACTTTCTGAAAAATCTATTCTCCTGCAGACAGGCTTACAGCTATCTTCCATTAGGGCTGGAAATTGACTTTTTAGCCACTGACACTTGACAGGATGTTTATTTTTCTGTTATAACAATTGCCAATTGTCCACCAATTTCTCTTCTCCCAGAAATAATGAAGGTCAGCTGTGATGAACTACACTCTCTGTAGCCTCTGCCTGACAATTTCTTTATACTCATATTTGATATAGATAATTCTCTTAATTTCCATAAAAGAAGAAAAAAAGGAAAACAATCAATGCAGAATGCTGTTATCGGGGGTGGGGCAGCAGGAAGATATAGGTGTTTGCATGTTACTCTCAACCTGACTGCTAAAGCTGTCAACCTCACCAGAATGGCATGTCAGCATGGATACACTTTTTTTTTTTTTTTTTTTTTTTTTTTAAAAAGCTCTGCAGCTTCAAGATAAAATGTAACCTTGCAGTTGCTAAGGTAACTGTGTTTTTTTTTTCCTTCTTAGGAATAGCAGAACAAATTAGGTGAAGAAAACTTCTGTAAATTGTCAATACATGGATGCCCTAAGGCTTCAATAGCTAGATGTTTCATTGGAATCCTAGGTAACCAATATGTGAGGCAAGACACCTAAAAGATGTTTTTGCTGTCAATCTGACTTGTTTCGTGAGCAATGTAATGCATATGGATAAAATCATATTCACCCCTCCTTTTCAAGCTTTGGTAGTCTTTCTTCCCTTGTTAATTTTATGCAACTTAATGGCTGTCAATGTTCCTAAGAATGAGGCCCAACATAGAAAAATTTTTGATAGAATAAAATAAGACAAGGTTAATTGTTGGCAATGGTCTGTTTCATGATCAGCACAATTTTGATATTCCCTGGGGCTTCCTTGTGGTATGGCATCATTAATCTTTCATCACTCTCTTGAAAGGATTATTTATGAAAATATTTGGCCTTAGAGACTAATGGTTTGAACATGATAAACCAGTAACTGCGTTTATTTTCAAAGTATCCCAATGTATTTTGGCATTAAAATACATAGACAGTATCTGTGATATTTCATGGTTTCTACAAAGCACATATTTTCACATTCTAATATCCCAGAAATTAGAATGCATCTTCCAATTGATAGTACCTCAAAATTGCTATTGGAGACTTTTTCACATTTTAAAGTATCTTATAATGCATATTATAATGAATGGCATTATAGACTTAATGAGACATAGTATTGACTTATTGGTATAAAAGAGTTTTTTCTTATAAATTGTTTTCAACCTGTGTTACCAACAAATAAATTGCTGAATTTCTAGACCCTTATTTAATGAAACCATGTCTCAGCTGTCATGGCGTATTGTTGACATAAATGTTACCTGCAAGTGTTCTAATGGCTTATTCAGGTGTCACAGTATCATTCCTCACTATCGTTCTATGCATGTAATGCTTCACTCCTAAACTAGTTAACAAAATGATTCACTCTGAATATACTATGGAGGAAAAACCATGCTTACTATGACTTTGTCTTTCATTGCTATTGGCTTAGTCTTGTGCACTAGAATTGGATTAACAAGAAAAATGCATTCACAAGAATTTTGGCCTAATATAGAGGCTCTGGGTTGTGCTGGGCTTTGGAAGCAGTTACCTCCACATCAAGATACACATTAGCTGTGTCACTTGGCAAGTCAGTTCACGTCTCTCAAGCTTTGGATTCTCATCTTAAAAAATGGATAAATAATTATTTCACTGATTTGGTTAAAATGTTGGAATATTAAACCAAGTGAGATAATATATTATACCATGACTGGTACTCAATAAATGATATTTTTTTCCTTTGTTCCTTCTTTGTAGCTGTCAATCAAATTAATTTTTATTTTGTACCGAATTAATGAAATAGTTTTAAGTATTAAATTTTGAAATTATCATTACTATTCTTAATATTTTCCAATATCACAAAAAATATAATTAGGAAATATTAGTCTTGTCTAATAGGAAGATTTAAAGAACTAAAGCAGTAGATTATAAATTCCAGACTGAGGAAAGCAAAATTCTAGAATTAGTTTTAAAAATAATTTTTAATCTATATAAGCAAGAGAATACATATTTCATATGCAGGGTTCACTTTTTCTAGCTTTATATTCTATTGCATTAAAAATTGCATTTTATAATGGATATGTGGTATCCTATGGAGTACAAAGGGCATGGGCTTGTGTAGTTGATGGATCTAAATCTATAAGTTTGAATATCTTTAGCCGTGAGACTTTGAATGAGTTACTTGTTAGAGCCTCCTTTTCTTATAGGTAAAATTAAACTAATAATGTTAAAAGGCAATAATGTATCTTAAATGTCAGGCATAATTTATGAGTTAGAACAGGTAGTAAATAAGTACAAGTTCCTCTAATATCACAGATACTTCTTTAGAAAGGAAAAATTTTAAGTGTACATAAAATTAAATAATAATAAACTTCAAAGGACATTTTTAATTCAATTTTATAAAAGATTGATTTATTAGAGAATCAGTATCCCCAGTCTGCAGGAATTTGTAGACAAAACAAATCTGATGCCCAGAGTCTTTGTAGTTGAGTGTCAAGGGCTTTACACTCAGTAAAGGAATAAAGGTAAAATATTATTCATACCTATTACAACCACACAATTCTCTCTCTCCACTTTTGAATGTTTTTGTGTATAAGTTTTGGTGAAAAGGCTAGAATTTAGCAGAGTTTTATTTCAGTTGTTAGAATTTTGAGATGGGAAATGATGAAGGGAGTTAAAGGTTAATTGGTACTTGATAGACTTGCATAATAAAAAATTACTATAAAGTTTAATTCCACAAACTATTAGCTAGGGATAAGTTCTAAGAGTTTCAGAAAATATGACAATATTGGAAACCTGGTATCTGATTACCTACTAATTATTATAATAGATATATTTGTAAACTCAAATGGTCTAATGGTAAAGTTTAGGAAAATTTTTAGCAGTGAATCAAGTAGATTATTCCATGTGAGTATGTGTGTGGGGAGGAGTGGTAATTATTTTGAGGGATGGTGTGAGAATAGGTATCATACTGTGTTCTGTGTTATCTCAGTGATAAAGCTCATTCAGGTAATGTTTGAGATTACCCATACTAAATTGAAATGGCTTAGTGGTTAAGGGCTAGACTTTGGAATTAGACAGACTGAGGTTGTTCTTTCAACTTGGTCAATGAACAGAGTTTGACACTGGAATGTTAGGTAGCTTTCTAAACCTAGTTTTTCCAACTTTAAACTAAGGATGACTTCATAGAACTTCATAGAACTGTTGTGAGTGGTAGAGCCAGGTTTTGAAACCAGACTGTCTGGTTCTAGGACTCATGCTATTGGTGAATATGTCAGATGTTCAAGGTGTATTTTGTTTAAAAAGGTTACATTTGAATTATTTTATTAGAGAAAGAAAGAGAAAAACAAAATAAGTCAATCAATTCAATTGTTTAAAAATTGAATTATATCATATAACAAATTAGGAAAAAAATACAAGCTAACTTTTGACTCAATCAACCTCACAATCTTAGGTTATATTTCATAGCATATACTATGTATTATAGTCATGAAATCAGAGAAACTGAATATGCAAAATGTATCTATAGTGTCTAATACATAGCATCTAGTATCTTTACCTATATTAGATTTCATATGTGATTTTTTTAACACTCTGTTTACCATCTCTGGTACACCTGTTACATTTGAAACTTTCTTATATAGTGGGAGCTCTTTTAAAATTATAAATTTGATTTAATTTTCTTTCAGCAATTACTTCTAATTTTCAAAATGTAAATTAATATCAATCCATAAAAGGAGCAAATAAGATTGAATTTCACAGTCTATTTAAATAAAGATTGCTTCTGTATTCTTCAAATGCTTCTTTATTTCCAATTCTTAAGTGATCATGAATTTACTCAAGAGCCTCTTGATGAAAAGAAACAATATCAAAGATAGCACATTTGCATTATGCTTACTGTGATTAAAATAATTATACATTTCAAGGCAAAAATGTATATTTAAAATGCTTGGTCACAACTTTAATTCAATGGCATTGAACAAAGACTTGAAACTAAATATAAAGGAAGTGTAAGTTCAGCTTTGATATTGTTTAAGATGTTCGTTGGTTATAGTAACATGGTCCAGAAAATATCCTCCAGGGTTCATTTCACCATCTTCAGAATACTATTATTTATTTGAATACCTCTAGCACAAGAGAACCTTGGTTAGACACAACTATGTAATTATCTTGCCCAATTCAAGTTGTTTATTAATTAATTGGAAAATCTTTTCTAGATCAAATGAGATTAACTATTTGGAACCTTTTACTTTACGGTTTAATTAAAAGTAAGTTGCACTTCGGTCTCACTTTCATTTAATTTAGGTTTATTTGTTACTCTTTGTCTTTTTGAACCATCAATTTTAGGAAATTAAAAATGAAGAAGCATCAACTGTAATTTGACCCCAAAGATTTTTTTTGTAATAGATGTATGAAATAAAGATCTTCCAGAATTTTTATCATAATTTTCTAAGCTTGGCTGATAATTTATTTTGTGTATTTCAAAATCAAAACAAGGGTCAAGTATCTTCAAGAATATTTAAATAATTATACTGTAAATTTCCTATTAAATATTGTGATAAAAGAAAATATGCCATTTAAAAATAAAGAGTCATATTTTGAAAGCATCCATTGAAATACTGAATAATTTTTACTATGCAGCATATTCGATTCCATATTAGAAAAAAGCCTATCATTGGGATGCTTTGGAGATGATTAAGAAAGCATATTTGTGGTTATTCAGAATAGATTATTCATTTGTAATTGGATCTAATAATTTTATAAGTTGAGTCTAGGGAAGGTACCAAGTATGCTTACAGAAACAAAACTAAGAACACACTAGATTTTGGAAAAGAGTACTACATATAAGAAAATATACATTTTGGAGTCAGATAGATGTAGGATTTCAACTCTATACTTACTGTTGGTGCAAACTTGGGGAATTTATTTAACTTTTCTGTACAAAATAATAAATCCTTATATTAGTTACCTATTGTTGCATAAGAAACCACCTCTAAGTTGAGTGACTCCAAACAGTAAAGATTCATTACTGCTTACTAGCCTACACTTAGCTAGGGTCACTTGTGCATCTGCAGTCAGTTGTATGGATCTGGTAGGTGATTGTGTTAATTAAAAATCTGGTGGTTGATTAGCTGAAGCTTAGTCTAAGATGGTCTCATACTATCTACCTGGAAATAGCAAAATAATAATAATAATAATAATAATTAAGAAAAAATAAGATGGCTTCAGCTGGAACAACTAAGCTCTCTTCCCCTCCATCCAGTTAACCCAGGCTTATTCTCATGGCAGAGATAGGGGTCCATGAGAGTGAGAGAAAGCACAAAAGATGTTTTGGAACATGCACACTATCAATTCTTCTATGTTCTTTTGGTCAAAGGAAGTCATGAAACTAGCCCAGATTCAAGGAGTGTGAAATAGACTCTACCTTTTGATGGGAGTAGCAATAGAATTGGATTGCAAAGTATGTGGATCAAGGAAAGAATAAAGAATTGTGGCCATTGTTACAGTATGCCACAGTCCCTATCCAGCAATTTAATATTACAGGCATAGCATACCTCAGAGATAATGCAGATTCACTTCCAGATTATTGCAAAGAAGCAAACATATCAATAAAGCCAGTCAAGTTTTGGTTTTTCTGTGCATATAAAAGTTGTGTTTACACACTATACTGTAGTCTATTAAGTGTGCAATACTGTTATGTCAAAAAAATAATGCATATATTTTAATTTAAAAATACATTATTGGTAAAAAATGCAAACACTCATCTGAGCCTTCAGCAAATTATAATATTTTTGCTGGTGGAGGGTCTTGCCTTGATGTTGATGGCTGATGACTGATTAGAGTGGTAGTTTGTGAAGGTTGCAGTGGCTATGACAATTTCTTAAAATAGGACAACAAAGTTGGCCACATCAATTGACTCTTCCTGTAACATGAGGTGCTGTTGGATTGCATTTTACCCACAGTAGAACTTTCAAAATTGGAGTCAGTCCTCTCAAACCCTGCAACTGCTTTACCAACCATGTTTACATTATATTCTAAATCCTTTATTGTCATTTTTACAATGTTTGAAGCATCTTCTCCAGGAGTAGATTTCATCTCATTAAACCACTTTCGTTGCTCATTCATAAGAAGCAGCTCCTTATCTGTTCAATCATGATATTGCGGCAATTCAGTCACATCTTCAGGCTCCACTTCTAATTCTATTTCTCTTGTTATTTCTACCACGTCTGCAGTTATCTCCTCCAATGAAGTCTTGAACCCCTAAAAGTCATCTATAATGGTCAGAATCAACTTCTTCCAAGCTCCCATTAACGTTTACATTTCAACCTCCTTCCATAAGTCATGAATATTCTTAATGGTATTTAGATTTCTAAATCCTTTACAGAATGTTTTCAATTTATATTGCCAAGATGGGAATCACTATGGATGGCTATGGCAGCTTTAGCCTTACAGAATGTATTTCTTAAATAATAAGGCTTGAAAGTTGAAATTATTCTCTGATCCACAGGCTGCAGAATGGATGTTGTGTTAGTAGGCATTAAAACAACATTAATATTCTTGTACAACTCCATCAGAACTCTTGGGTGACTAGGTGTATTATCGATGAACAGTAATATTTTGAAAGAAATATTTTTTTCTGAGCAGTAGATCTCAACAGTTTAGATCTCAACAGATCTGAATTATTCAGCAAACCATGCTGAAAACAGACATGCTATCACCCAGGCCTTGTTCCATTTATACAGCACAGGCAAAGTAGATTTAGCATAATTCTTAAGGGCCCTAGGATTTTAGGTATAGTAAATGAACATAGGCTTTACTTAAAATCACCATTTGCATTAGCCCCTAACAAGACAGTCTGCCTGTCCTTTTAAACTTTGAAGCTAGCCATTGACTTTTCCTATGTATAAAAGGCCTAGATGGCATCTTCTTCCAATAGAAGACTGTTTTGTCTACATTGAAAATCTGTTGTTTAGTGTAGCTACCTTCATCAATTATGGGAGTAGATCTTCTGGATAACTTGCTATAGCCTCCATATCAGTACTTGGTGCTTCACCTTGCACTTTTATGTTATGGGAAGAGCCTCTTTCCTTAAACCTCATGAACCAACCTCTGCTAGATTCAAACAATTTTTCTACAACTTTCTCATCTCTCAGCCTTCACAGAATTGAAGAGAGTTAGGGTCTCGCTCTGGATTAGATTTTGGCATAAGGAAATGTTGTGGCTGATTTGATCTTCTGTCTGGATCACTAAAACTTTCTCCCTATCATCAATAACATGGTCTTGCTTTCTTATCATTCATGTGTTCACTGGAGTAATAATACTTTTAATTACCTTCAAGAACTTTTCCTTTGCATTCACAACTTGGCTAATTGTTTGGCACAAGAGGCCTAGCTTTTGGTCTGTCAGCTTTCAGTATGCCTTCCTCACCAAGCTTAATCATTTCTAGTTTTTCATTTAAAGTGAGAGATGTGTCACTCTTCCTTTCACTTAACACTTAGAGGTCATTGTAGGGTAATTAATTGGCCTATTGTCAATATTTTTGTGTCCTAGAGAATAAGGAGGCCTGAGGACTGGGAGAGAGATGGGGAACCGCAGGTCAGTGGAGCAGTCAGAATACACACAGCATGTATCCATTAAGTTTCTCATTTATATGGGTACAATTTATGGTTCCCTAAAACAATTACAATAGTAGCATCAAAGATCACTTATCAAAGATCACAATAAAATAATAATAATAATAATAGTGAAAAGGCTGTAAATATTGTGAGAATTACCAAAATGTGACACAGAGAAATGGAGTGAGCACATGCTGTTGGAAAAAAATGGCACCAATAAACTTCATGCAGGATTGCCACAAACCTTTAATTTGTAAAGAACTCAGTATCTGTGAAGCACAATAAAGTGAAGTGCAATAAAACAATGTATGCCTATATATCTACAAGAATATTTGGCAGAAAATGTATGCCTAAAAAGTTAATTAATTTAATTTACCAATAAACCACTTAAACTCTCATAATTTTTTTGTTGTTTTTATTTTTTTTACAAGACCTTTATATGATTAATCATTTAATCATTGCAAATTCTACTTCTAAAACTGCTTAAAGTAACCAGACTCAAATGTAAAGGTATGCAGTTATGGCAAAATTTTACTCTAAGAATTCATGTAGAAATAGAAATATCTCCTCAGAATTTTAAAAGTGAAATCATCCATGTGATAGACAAATACTTTCATTCAGAATGTTTGTGCATCAGATGGAGCTCTCCATTGTTCCATTCATTTATTAGTATCTGTCCCTTCATTTCCTTTGTGGTGGAAGAAAGTATGTAATAAACAAAATATAAATGGTTTTACCTTAATCATTAGATAAATTATCTATGATTATTTAAAACCCTTTTTATTTTGTAGTAATTTTTCACTTACTGAAAAGTTGCAAAAATAGGAGACAGGTTCCATATATCCCCTCAACCCTACTTCCTATAATATTAACAACATATGTAGCCACAGTGCAATTTTCAAAATCTGGAAATTAACATTATTATAACACTATTAACTAAACCACAGCTTTTATTCAAATTTCATCAGCTTTTCATCTAATGCTATTTTTCTGTTCCAGGATCCCCCATTGCCTATAATTGTTATTTATTCTTATTCTCTTCGGTTTGCAAAAGTTCCTCAGTCTTTCCTTGGATTTGACACTTTTGAAGAGTATGAGCAATTCTTTTGTAAAATTTGAGTTTGTTAGATTTTTTCTCATGATTGGAATGAAGTGGTGCATTTTTTTCACAATAATACCACTAAAATGATGCTGTGTCCTCAGGGTATCATATCAAAGGGTTTATGATGTCAGTGTGTCTTATTGCTAGTGATAATAACTTGATTACTTGGTGAAACAAATGTCTGCAAGGATTCTCCATTATGAAGTTATTATCTTTCCCTTTTAAACTAGTAAGTATCTTTGGAGAAATACTTTGAGGCTATGGAAACCCAAATTTGTAGTTTCTAAACATCATTCTGCAATAAAAGGAACAAGACAAGGACTCCTTGGAAAAGTGGTTGATTCCAGATGGGGCATGGTAAATACAAGATGAACCTGAAACAGGTGATAGAGTGATAGAGTTTAAGTAAGTGTCAAAAAAAGATGGGAGCTTGTTGGAAAAACACAGGAACCAACCAAAAGAAGCTCCTGATTGGTTAAAGCTGATATAATTTCAACAACAAAATAAATGTCAGGTTCAGATTTTAACCTATAGAATTAAATACATATCCATGAGTACATAGTAATATAAATAAGTAATCAAGTAAATTTCTTTCACTATAAATATGGGGAAGCGACAGATGGCAATGGGACAGATATTGTTTTACAGTAGAATTCCAATTAATAAAAGTAGAATAAAAGAGAGAAATAGAAAAGCACTGTTAGGCAAACAATATAGTAATGATTTTTATCCACTCAACAAAATAAATGTCAGGTTCAGATTTTAACCTATAGAATTAAATACATATCCATGAGTACATAGTAATATAAATAAGTAATCAAGTAAATTTCTTTCACTATAAATATGGGGAAGGGACAGATGGCAATGGGACAGATATTGTTTTACAGTAGAATTCCAATTAATAAAAGTAGAATAAAAGAGAGAAATAGAAAAGCACTGTTAGGCAAACAGTAGTAATGATTTTTATCCACTGATAGATTTTAAAATTAGTGAGCAAAAGTTTGAGGAGAAACAGGATTTGCACAGTATCTTTGATTTTTAAAATAAGTAAAAATAATTTTCTAGAACATATCAACTATTTCCTTCACTGTGTAGTTTTATTACCACACATCCAGATGCTGTCACTTCTTAATATCCTATTCTTAAGAATAAGAGGAAAAATAAATCATTTAAACTGGTAGTCTTTTTTCTTTATTGTAGTCTTTGTCTAGGCACAGAGATATGAAACAAAAACATCAGATTTCTTGATGCTTCTCAATCAATACCTTCTGTAGTTTTGTAAGCTTGGCACTGTAGGAGTAGAATACAAAACCCCAAATTGTGCTATTTTTTGGAAGTTCAACTATTTAAAAAGGCCATGCCCTGTCCTCTGGCAGAGTGATTATTAAAAGAAGACATTCTATAATGACATTCATAAATCTCACCAGCTGTAAATGGAATTTAGGCATATGACTAGATTTGTAAAAGTGATATAAAATGGAGAAAGACACATAATGATATCTTATTTCTTCCAACAAAACCTATGCTCTGTTACATATTTTCCATAACAGCATAACAATAGCATACAGGTAGAAATACTTTAACACTTGATCTTAGCCAACAGGCTGAGAAGCAATTGGTAGAAATATCTGAAAAATTAAAGGCAGATGACTGTTGCCACCTTCTTCATTTTTCATGTAATTTTCTTTATGTATTTTGTAGGATTAAGGGAATGTAAATACAGTTGAGGAGGAAAAAAATCAGAAAATGTAAGTCAAAAAATTGAATCACAAAATATAAGGAATTGAAGGATGCTAGAAGTCATTCACTTCAACATGTTTATTTATCATATGTGAAAACTATAGCACAGAGGTTAAGGATCTTGCAAAATTTATTATCTCACTCTTCTGTGAGGTTTGTAGCTATTTAATCATGATTGAAGAAATTTGACTTGTTTAGAAGAAATACACAACTTTGTTTCCAGAATATCAGCAAACAGAAATTGCCAAGCAAACTAATGATAATTTTATGATAGCCTATTTTCATATTTAGCTCATTGAACTATAAGACATAGTTAAATTAAATTATTCATACCTTACTATAAAATTGTAATTATAATCAAAAGGAGTTAAAAATAGGTCTTTGTGGGAAAGCCATATATTTCATTGGCAAATGCAATAGTTTGGAATAATAATGCTTAAATCCAAGTATCTTTGTCTTTGGATATTCCTTAACTTGTGTTTGACTCATTGATTAGTTCACAGGTACAGCAGAAAATGAAACTCATAGGATCCCCTGTCCATGTAGAACTATAAGTTCTCAGTAGTGGAGAAAATCTTTTAAGAAACAGATAATTATATATTTAATTTTGATTTTTAAAAGCTATTATATGGGAGATGTTACTTCTTTTAGAAGATGACATTTAAGCTGAGATTGACTGAAAAAATAAAGGAGCCCATCAAGTGAAAGGAGAGTCAGAGAATACAGGGAGGGCCACAGCTTGTACCAAAACACTAAGGCTGGAAGGAGGGCAGGGTATAGGAAGCACAGGAGAGGGGGCTTTTTTTGTAGAAAGCCATGACAAGGAGTTTGTATTTTATTCTAAGTATAATGAAAAATCATTGGAGGATTTTAGTGAAGAGAGTGAAATGCCTGATTTAGTAATATGTTTAAAGAATGATTCCCACTGTTCTATCTAGGGAAATAATGATGAATGACAAAGCCAATAAAAGTACTCTGATGTTTTCTTCACCTTTTGTATTGTTTTTTAATTCTTCTCTCTTTATTTTCCTCCTCTAAAAATTGTAGAATTATGCTTATAGAATTGTGCTTATAGAATTATAGAATGCTTATAGAATTATATATTATCTTAGATTATATATTATCTTAGATAATTACATATTATCTTAGATTATCTTTTTAAGCATTATATACATTAATTTATGTAAGTATGGTTGTGGGTTCATGTACATATATGATACTATAATTATATAAATATAGGCTATGCTATATATATCAATATATATTCTGAAAATAAAGTTATTCTATTTTTGCTATCTTTTTGATTGAAGAAATAATTTTATGCATATGGATTTAAGGACCCTTTTCAATAATTCCTGCAGTTAATATGATTATACTATATATAGTAGTGACATTACTGTTCTTAATTTTCTTTATTTCCTTGCTTTACAAGATATTTATATATAAGTGAATGAGCTGGACAATCTCACTGGGAATCTTGTCCCTGTTTGGTTACTAGTTATGTGACTTTGGTCATGGTAATTCACGTATATTTAAGATTTCTTAGCTTTCTCTGTAAAATGATACCTACTTCATAGGATTTTTGTGAAGAATAGATGATGTATGTAAAGAATTAAACATTATGTCTACCATATAGTATGTACTCAATAATAGTGAGATCTTTTAACTTGAATCTTCTCTGCTTTGTCAAAGCCACTGTAATTTCTCTCTTAGTGTACTTTGCATGGATCATTGCATACATTTCTGATAAGAGTCTACACACAGCATCCAGCAAGTACCTAGGGAGGGAAGGCTTATGTCAATTTGAAATGTAAAATGAGATTTATTTGAAGACAAGATGGCTGACCAGAGACACCAGCTGCCAGATTGTCACAGAAAGAAGGAAAAGTTTTAGATGGAAAAGAAACAAACAGACATATATCAGGTGTAATTCTGAATGAAAAAAGAACCTACTAGAGATTCCACAGGAAGAAGTTGCAGAGCAGAGCAAGAAGGAGCAAGATTCAGCAGAGATCAACCCCTGAGAAGCGTAGAGTCCAGCAAAAAGCATAGATGGGTGGTTTGTTTTTCCCTCCCTCACATCTCTGACAGTAAGTAGGCTCTTGAGCTGCTGGAGAGCCTTTCTATGCTCACAAGCCCAAAACTGCTGCTACCAGTGAACTGGGAGCTACTTGAGGACAGGGGGTGCTTCCCATCACTGCAGACCCAAGCTGAGATAACAGGTGCCACATTGCTTTTCTTTTCTTTTCTTTTTTTTTTTTTTTGAGTTTTTCAATATTACATTTAATCTTTTTTTTCATTATGTGTTTTTTTATTTCAGCATATTATGGGGGTACAAATGTTTAGGTTAAGATGTGTTGCCTCCCCTGCCCCCAGAGTCAGAGCTTCAAGCATATCCATCCCCTAGTTAGTGCGCACCACACTCATTATGTATGTATATACCCATCCCCTCCTCCCCTCTTCCATCTGCCTGACGCCCAATAAATGTTATTCCTATATGTCCACTTAGGTGTTGATCAGTGAAACTGACAGTGAAACTGACTCACCAACAATGTTGCTGGTGAGTACATGTATGTGGTGCTTATTTTCCATTCTTGGGATACTTCACTTTTTAGAATGGGTTCCAGCTCTATCCAGGAAAATGCAGGAGGTGCTATATCACCATTGTTTCTTATAGTTGAATAGTACTCCATGGTATACATATACCACATTTTATTAATCCACTCATGAATTGATGGGCACTTGGGTTGTTTCCACATCTTTGCAATTGTGAATAGTGCCGCTATAAACATTTCAGTGCAGACCCCAAAGGCAATCACAGCAACAACAAAAATAAATAAGTGGGACCTGATCGAATTAAAAAGCTTCTGCACAGCCAAAGAAACTGTTACGAGAGCAAACAAACAACCCACAGAATGGGAGAAAATTTTCGCAAGCTACACATCCAATAAAGGGCTAATAACTAGAATCTATTTAGAACTCAGGAAAATCAGCAAGAGAAAATCAAACAACCCTATCAAAAATTAGGCAAAGGACATGAACAGAAACTTTTCAAAAGAAGACAGAATAACAGCCAACAAACATATGAAAAAATTCTCAACCTCTCTAATCATCAGGGTAATGTAAATCAAAACCACAATGAGATACCACTTATCTCCAGTGAGAATGGCTTTTATCAAAATGTCCCAAAACAATAAATGTTGGCTTGGGTGCAGAGAGATAGGAACACTCCTACACTGCTGAGCAATATGTGGGTTCGTGTACATATACGATACTATAATTATATAAATATAGGCTAAAGAGATACCTTAAAGTCTATATATAAACATAGGCTAAAGACATACGTTAAAGAGATAAAAGTAGACCTACCATTTGATTCAGTAATCCCATTACTGGGCATCTACCTAAAAGAACAAAAGCCACATTGCTTTTCTATCCACTGTGCACCTTTGTCCTCCCTAGGGAGCTTCAGCCCCTCAGTTTTTGTCCCACTTGTTCCCATACAAACATTTCCCAACTCTGGCCCAGACTGTGGGAGCAACAGGTGGCTGATGGGTCCTTGGGGATCTATGTGACTCCAGAACATTCCAGGCGGGCTGCCTTTCAGAGAGAGGGACAGAGATAACTGGAGTGCTAGCTTTCCTCCATCCAGACTCGTTCCTCCTCTTGCCCTCCCCCACGCACAGCTGCTGAGAGGGAAGATGGAGCGCGGGTTTGCAGGAGCAGCTGCTTCTCATTTGTTGGTGCATCCTGCACACTGAGGCTCCCAGAAAGAGAGAAGCTCAAACCTTTCCTCTTAAAGACCTGCAGCAGACTAAGGGGTGCTTGAACTGTGACCTCCCTGTTTGCTGGCCCTCCCCAGTGCTGCTTGCCTGGCTGTTCCATCAGAGCAGGGCACACCTCAAAGTAAAGGGACATCAAACCTGCTTGAGCACCCATAGGGAACTCAGGATCAGTACACTTCTCCCTGGAACTGTCAGGGATTGATCTTCAGGGACCTGGGGACAGGCCCACAGTCCAGATCTTGTATCCCCAGGTCTTCATGGTGTTGCCTGAAAACACAGAAGGGAGGTTTGTGAAAATAAACTCAGGAGCCAGGGAAGCCCATGTGGGCAGAACTAAGAAGAGAGCATAGCATGGGTCCCAGCCACAGTGTACTCATGGAACACCTCTACACCCACAGAAAGGCTGCATTCTCAGCCCAGGCTAGGATCCTGGACAGGGAAACTTCCAGCCTGCAGCTCCATCCAGGGGGAGGTCAGCTAGTTTAGCCTGTGACCAGACACCAGAGGGAGACTGCAGAGCAGGGAAGCAGGGAGAAGGGGAGAAGAGCAAGTTCTGACAGCCAGACCATGATTCTCTGATGGCCCCTCCCCCCAAAACAGACTTTCTGGCTGGATTATTAGCAGATAAAGAGCTAATAACCAGAATCTACAAAGAACTCAAGCAAATCAGCAAGAAACAAACAACCCCATAAAAAGTGGGCAAAATGACGTGAACAGAATATTTTCAAAAGAATGTAGTAGCCCATAACCAACCAAACAAACAAAAAATGCTCAATATCACTAATCATCAGGGAAATGCAAATTAAACCACAATGAGATATCACCTTACCCCAGTTAGAATGGCTTTTCTAAAAAAGTCCAAAAATGATAGATGCTGGCATGGATGCCAAGAGAAAGGAGTATAGTACACTGTTGGTAGGAGTGCAAACTAGTATAGCCTCTATGGAAAATAATATGGAGATTCTTCAAAGAACTATTAATAAAAGTCAATCTATTATTAGATCCAGAAATCCCACTAGTAGGTATTTACCCAAAGGAAAAGAAGTCATTTTATCAAAAAGACACCTGCACTCGAATGTTAATTGCAGCATAATTCACACTTGCAAAGATGTGGAATCAACCTAATGCCCATTGATTAATAAGTGGATTAACAAAATGTGGTATATTTATACCATGGATTACTACTCAGCCGTAAAAAAGGATGACTTAATGCCTTTTGCAATAATTTGAATGGAAAACAAACACCACATGTAGTTGCTTAAATTGGAACTAACTGATGAGGGCATATGTGCACAGAGGGAAGTAAAACTCAGTGGAAACCAAGCAGAAGGTATGGGAGAGCATGACATGGGCAAAAACCTACCTAACAGGTATAATGAACACTATTCAGGTGATGGGCACACTTATAATCTTGACTCAGGCAATACAAAAGCAATCCATGTAACCAAAAACATTTGTAGTTCCATAATATTTTGAAATCAAAAAAAGAAAAGTGTAAAAAGAAACTGACTAAATAACATTATCTGTAGTGTCCAAATTTTAAAAAAATTAGAATTTTTAAGTCCAAGGGTAAGGCTAATTAGAGCAATTTTTAAAATCATGGAAAAATAAATGTGATAGTTTTATTTCTTAGATTTTACTCTATGTAATTTAAAAAAATATTTATTTGTATAATATGCATCTAGTGTAGCCTTATTTATGCTACATATGTGGATTTTGACTAACTTAGAGTAATTTTTAGTAATTCTTTCCAGGAGAAGTAGGAGTAGTTATTATTGTTATTTTTATTATTTTCATTACTTGAATATTTATAAAAACTCATTGTGTGTCTTGAAGATAGCCTTAAACAAAGTTTTCTATAGACATTTAACCAAAATGGAAAAATCAAAATATCTTATGAATGAATAGCTTTGGAAAAGTATAAAGTTACATTATATAAGAAAAAGAATAATTATTTGGTGTCTCCTTTAATTAAGGTGAATATTTTATATGCTCTTTGCATTTTTACATATTACTGTGATTGAATTAAATATAATCTCTTATGACCTAACAAAACACTGGGCATGACATTGGGTTCTTGATGAAAGGTAGTTCTTTCCTTATACCCTGAGGAGAACATTGGTTTTACACAAATGAAGTATATTTCTTCTACTAAACAGGTATTTTGGAGGTGAATTAATTAAAATACACTTGTTGACTAGAATGCCATGTGGGTGTACCACCTAAAACCATGTAATGATCATCCTATGATTAAGTGCCCATCCCAAATTTTGGAAAATAATATCTAGTTGGTAAAATTATATATGCATATAAAACAATATAAAGTTCAGTGTAGAATAGGGGTTAAGATCATGGTTCTGGAGCCAGCTAGCTAGTGTTGATTACTTGTTCTAACCACTCAGGAGCTTTGTGGCCCAGAGGAAGTCACATAACACCTCTTTGTCTCACTTTTCCATACAGAAAATGGGAAAGATACTGAAAGTGCCTGTATCAAATTACTATGAAGATTAAATGAGTTGAATTATGTAAAGCACTTAGAATAGCTTTTGCTACTAAGGTAAAGGACCTGTAACATTTACTGTCACTATTAAGGATTTATTTAGTTTTGTCAAATAGAAGATATGAGTGCTTTATTATTAGAATTCAGAGGGAAGAAACAAATCATCAGGAGACATTCTCATGGCAGTATTAGAATGTTAACTACCTCCTCAAGGGTAGAAAAGATCCAAGTTTGCTGGATTTTAAGAACAAAGATGTGGATGTGGAAATTTAAGAAATGTTTGGGATGCCATGAGATTGTTGATTAGAATAGAATAGAAAATGCTTTAAGCATTTAGTGCACAAAGAGGTATGAAAACCAGTTGACTAGATCCTATGTTGTGAGGCATTGAGGATTGAACAAATGGTGAGCCTGCAAGATAAGATAACTCCTATTGCATGATGGTCTGTCATCTGTTTTCACCTTGAATTTTGTAATTCAAAAGTATAGACTTCTTTTCTTATGTAGAAATGCTTGAGTAGATTCAAATAACTTTAACACTTTTTATAAGTTTTTAATAGATGAAATAAATCCAGTGGTGGCAGAGTTTTGTGTTGAGATGAGTTTTCCTTTTGGTAGCACTTTCAACATGTTCACCAATGTCAAAGTTTCACAATTTATTGGAAACTTTAAAGTCATAAAATTATATTTGTAATTTTGACCCCTGATGGAGGCATGCAGTGCAGCTTACAGTGTTTCTTTCACCAAAATTGCAAAGCATAACGTTTCATTGCTTTCTCCCCAGGAGTTGCTCCATTACCAGTTAGGATATATCTAACAGCATATCATTAACCAGGCACCATCAGATCATCAAAACAAAGAAGCTGCTGAAGCTGAATTACATGTTCTTACTTTAATAATAAGTAAAGTGACACTATATAAAATCAAGATAGTAGCAACAACACAGAAAGCCTGGACTAATTTCCTGTCTTTCCAAATATTAGATTGTTAACTTTATTTATCATTGCTTAATTTCTCTGCATCTTTCCACATCTGGGAACCATTGGCTTCAGAAAGATATGTGCGTAGATGATTGAAACAGAAATTAGACCTACTGAAATTTAATAGTATTAAAATGAACACTCACTGGGCGTATTACTTCAGTGCTCATTGGAGAATTACTGGGTTTTCCTTAGCTGCCCTCTTACTTAATAAGTCCTGCTGGACACCAGAGTGTCTTAAATACTCCATTGGCATGGTCCATAAGCAACAAAATACTATAGAGTTCTCCATTTATGACAAATTTTACACAAATCTTAACACTGCTTAAAATTCCAAACATTTAATTTTGTGACTATGACTTATACTAATATATTTAAGATCACTTTTAATGTACTATGTTATTTAGAAAGCATTACTTCAAAATTTATAATAGAAAATTATATCTGCCTGTTGACTTTGCTGAACATAGAAGGCCTTTTTGCCCTTCTACTTAAAGGTATTTCTATCGAATAATAAAGTAGCTTATCTTTGAATATGGAGTTGACACTTCAGTTTTGTTAAAGTCAATCTCCTCCCATAGTGTAGACATATTTTCCCTTTCAGATACTTGACAATTGGGATGTTTTTCTTCTACCTTGAGCTACTCTGTGTTTCATGAGCTGTGGTTACAGATAGGTCTTCTAGTTTCTTCTGGAAATCTTTGTATGAGCTTGGGAGCATTCGATTATTAAACCACATCAGTTTTTTGAAGGGAATAATCATGTCTCTTTAGTGTAGTTCTGGATACTTAGTTAATTTTAATAGATTTTAGACCAATTGTGGTGTTCTTTTTGAAAGCTTCATCACAAAATTTCTTTCTTTAGGTAAAATTATCTATGTAATTAAGCTTTAGCAATAAATAAATAACTGGTAAAATAGCTCAGTTAGAATTTGATGACTTGTATATCTTCTGCAAACAAGTGAACATTTTGCTCCTATTAGTTCTAGAAAAACTGATGTCATTCAAAGGTCTTTGCTACACTCTTCAATTCATATGAATTCAATTCATATGAATATGTTTGCTTTCAGTTACAAATATATCAAATTAATAGATATAATGCTCATTATGATCTATACTTTAGTGGATAACATTTGGTCCTTGGGACTAGATAGAAGTGGGTACTAGATTTTAAAAGGTTTTGTAGCCTTGACCATATATTTAACTTCCTTACTCTTCTATGATATGTGGTTTTAGGCAAGTTTCTCAACTATTGTGCATCTTAGTTTCCTAATCCTTAAAATTATGATAAATATACATGTTAAAGATGAAATAGGAATTAAGACATTATTTTTTGATAATGTCTGTAAACTACTTAGTATTGTTTCTATTACATAAGTTTTCAGCAATCAATGGTTCATCTAACCCATTTATTCAACAAGTATTTGGTTCTACTACTACTTCTGTTACTGCTACTACTACAACTGACAACAATGATAATAAACTATTTCTTATTTAGGCACCTAAACTAGAACTTCTCAGCTTAACTGTGCAACAGAATCTCATGGGAATTTATTTTTTAAAAACATGTAGAGATTTGTTTACCAAGTGATTCAGATTGGTTACATGTGAAATGTGTAGAAGAAGTAGTCATTTTTAACTATTAACCCAGATGACTTTGTAATAGTAACCCTTAGATCTCACTTTGGGAAACTGAATCTAGAGTAATATATGAATAGTTATAAAATGTTTTCAGTTTCTTATTTAATAACATCACCAACATAAACATTAGATATTTTTGGCTTTATATTTAGTCATTCAAAAATATTTATTAAATGCCACCTATATGACGGGCACTGTGTTAGGCACTAGGGAAATAGTACTCAACCAAAAAAATCACTATTCTTGTCCCAAAGCACACACACTATGGTGGAAAAGAAAACTAAAAGTAATACAAAATAAAGTTTGAAGAATGTTACAATAGAGGAAGTACAGGATATTGTTTATGATCTTAAGTCTTTTTGCCTGCCATCCTTTTTGGTGGAACATTGACAGGGTTTATGAAAAAGCCTACCTGCATAAAGTCATATAATCTATGCACTGTGTAGGAATTCTAATATAGTTTTTGAAATGAGTACTGCAAATGCACTATCCTGCCTACCATAAGATTAAGGTCTTGCTTTTCTATTTCTAGGGTATTAGCTTATTCAACTTCAGACATTTCAAAAGTAATAAAGATCTACACATTCAAAGAGCTTTCTGTAAAGTTAATTTAATATGATTGTTCATATAGGGGTTGAAAAATCAACTGCAAAAGATGTTCACTTTCATGTATATAATATTGTCCTGACTGAACAAGTACTCTTCCCAACTTGTGGCTCTATAACAGTATTAATGAGGGATTATCTTGTAGTTGTGTGGGTGTTCTTTGCAGGTGTTAAGAGCCATTGGCTGATGCATAATTTTTTTTTTACATTCAGGTGGAATGAAAATGCAATTAATAATAAAAATTTTGGTTCATGTATATTTGACATAAACTATGACCAATCAAAAAGAAAAACAAAACAGACCTCAGAGGTATACTGGCTATTTATATTATTATCTATAGAATTATTTGATCTGTCTTTTTGCCTTTTCATTCAATTATTTCAAAATTTGCATGGGTTGGTAGTCATGGAGGTGATATGGGGGAAACAGCCTGGGAAAAATTAAACTTTTATAGGTTATACAAATTCACACACACATGTAATTTGTGCCTTGAAAACTTTTCATTATACTATAAATATAAGATTTCCAGTTGTAAAGCTTTGGTATGTTGTGTTCTTTTAAGTTTTTCTAATGAATACGCTGTACAATAAACTTCTTCTGATGTACAGATTAGCTAATAGGAGATAATATTTTAATACAAATTAGGAGATGTCATTCTACTTGAACCTCAAGTTTTACAATCACTTCTTCTAATACGTATTTTTCTCCAGAGTATAAGATAAATATTGATCCAGAAAGTTTGATAACAGCAAACTTTAAAAACTAAAGATAGGATAGTTTGGAGCATTTCCATACTATTGCTCCTTTCCATTTGCTATATTTCTTTTACCATTATGATGCCAGGGCAGTGATTATTCATTTTACAAAAACAATATATAGAAAAGCGATGTTGCGTAACATAATATTATTGTGATTAATGAATTTTGTTGTGGGGAAAACAGTGCTCTGATGGTTGAAAAGCTAATTAATACCTTGATAACTCAAATTTCCATTAAACCTAAGAACGAGTGTTCATGGTTCACAATTTCAGAGTATTTGGTGAGGAGTTGGGGGACAGAGACATTCTTATATGTGTGCTTTCCATTTCCAAAGAGATGGCATTTTGAAACTGACATTAGTTTTAAAACAGGTGTTTTCTACATTCCAGGGAGATCTAAAGAATTATTTGCTTTGTACTCTACACATACACTGAAAGAGAATTTTATTCTTTATATAATGATTTTGATAACTTTAGATCTATTGCAAAATGCCTCCTCCTATGCATATAGTACATTGTTATAAAATATTTATGGCTTGTTTCTTCTACATAAAGTCATTCATTTAATGTAGCTAATTTTCAAATAAAAGTAAAAAATAAATTTATTTGGGAATCAAGCAGACATAATAAAAGCTACTTATATGCTATGTTACTGAAGATTGCTTGATATAGTTAAACCAAACTGAAGATTCCGAAGTGAAGGCCCATCTGTTATTAGGGTTGTTATGACAATACTTTAGTCAGATTCTGTATGATTTTAGCACCAAAAATCCACTAATTTTGTTTTTATTTCTAATTCACTTAAACGTTATTTTCAAGGTCAATAGAATTACTCTTTAAAGCAGGTGTCAGCAAATTATGGCTCACAGGCCAAATGAGTACTGATGCCTGTTTTTTGTAAATAAAGTTTTATTGGAACACAGTCACACTCATTTGTTTTTTATTGCCTGTCAGGCTGGAGGCAAAGACAACTTTCAAAGGAGAATAAAGAAACATCTGGGGATGATGGAAAGGTCTATTATCTTGATTATGGTGTTGATTTCATTGGTGCACACATATGTTAAAACATCAAATTGTTCATTTTAAATATGTGCAGTATAGTATTCATTCTTCATGTATACCCCTAAAAATAGAAAAAATTTTAAAAAGACCCAAAGAAATAAGTATTAGATTTAAAAAATAAAGCATACAAATTATATACCCAAAATATTTTATCATTAGATCCAACAGACATAAAATAATTATGTCAAATTGCCATAAAAATTTAACACTCTTAATGTTTATAGATATTTCACCAGGGTCTAGTAACAACCCTTTCACTGACAATTAGCATTTCCCAAAACACTCATTGAGTAGCGCTGATCTAGGAAATACAAAAGAAAGCTAAGATAGGATCTTTATTCCTATGGATATTACAATTTGGATAACAAAGAAACAGTTACATAACAGTGTAAGACAGGTATGGTGTAGTTCCAGTGATAGTGATTTAGGGTTTTGGAAACTATCAGGCTGAGATTCAAACTCAATTTCTTCATTTCTCTCCTCTTAGACTACAGGCAAATTATGAAACTGCTTAGAACCAGATTTGTCATAGGAGGAAATGATAAAAATAATATTCTATTCATAGAGCTGTTTGTGTCTTTCAGCAACATGCATGTAGTAGATATTCAATAAATATTTGTTAGTTGGAATAAAGAGCCCCAAAACTGCAGTTCCAGAGTTGCTAAGCAACTTGCCAGAATATAGTAGTTAGTGACTATTGCTGATCTCCTGCTGGTTTATGATTCCTGTCTGAAGGCTGGATTTAAAACATTTGCTTATATGTGAGTCATTTAATTAAAAAAAGCTAAACTAGTATTATAGGAAATATTTGCAAAATTTAAAGGTAATATCTCTTTATATGAGCATTATAATTTTCAGGTTATCTGTATGACACAGACAAATATTTGTTTTATATAGATATACCCTACTCTTTGTGAAATAGAAGAATATTTCTATAAAATATATATATTTCTTTAGTAATTACTATATTAAGTTCATTGAATATGTATTATCTGTAATTTTCATGGTAATATATAAAGTAAAACCGTATCCTCTAATTTTTAGATTTCCACAAAACAGGATCTGAAAAGATCACACAACACTTACCAAGAATAGATATAGATAGACGTGTGTATTTCTCCATTTGTGGATCACGAGGTAAACCAGAATTAATCACATTCCATATACCAGGCTTTGAGCCAAGGACTTTTTCCAACATATTAATAATTTCATTTAGTCCTTATAACTAACCTAAAGGTTAGTACCAGTGTCACCACTTTACAGATAAAGAAACCGAGGCTTACAAAAGTCTTGTGTAAAGGATGGTAACTGGAGGAGCGGAGATTTTCACCCAGGTCTATTTGATGCTGTTTTTCACCCTTCCCACAATACTGTACTGCCTAGTATCTGAGGTTTTGGCCAAATTTAAAATTCTAATCCTGAATTCCTGAGGCAAAATTGTGAGGGGAAAGTGAGTTATAAGACCTTTGAAAAGCCAAAGCCTGAGCTGCCTAAATACCTTGGATTCAGTTAAGTTTTCCAAAGATATTATTTAATAGAATTCTCAAGTGTTTGGAGCATATACATTGCTAGACTTCAAGACTCAGTAAATGAGAATTGAAAATGGTTTGGTTCTATAAATACCTGGAAGATCTATCCATAAGATTCCTAAAATTTATAGCCAGCAAGGATTTTGATTTTTATTAGTTAGATGAATGGAATTAGAGAGGTCCCCAAAAGCCTTCCTCTTACTCTCAAAATACTTTTCAGAACGACATAGGAAAAGTGAATAATGATCTGGTTTGGTTCTCCATGTGTTTCTCCAATTCTTGTCCAGGATTCCAAAACCTAACAAGAATTTGAGCTCACAGGTGGTTCCATTTTTACTTATTTTTCTCAGTTGAATGCCTTCTTATAAAAATTGGTTAATTACTTTATGTTTAGCCCAGTAGTGTAAACAAAATTTTTGGCAAACATTCAGTAATAGAATCTATGGCAAAGATGTCAGATTTTTGAGTCATATTGCTTAGACTTGAATACTGTTTTCATGAAACCTGATTGTGTAATTTGGGGAAAACTGTAACATTTGTGTGCCTCTGTTTTCTTTTCTGTTAAATGGGGATAATGATGGCACTGTGTCATATAAGATTACTTTGAAAATTAAATAAGACAATACTTTTAAAATACTTAGGATGGTATTTTAAAAGTATGATATAAGGCCGGGCACGGTGGCTCACGCCTGTAATCCTAGCACTCTGGGAGGCTGAGGCGGGCGGATTTCTTGAGATCAGGAGTTCAAAACCAGCCTGAGCAAGAGCGAGACCCCGCCTCTACTATAAATAGAAAGAAATTAATTGGCCAACTAATATATATATGGAAAAATTAGCCGGGCATGTTGGCACATGCCTCTAGTTCCAGCTACTCAGGAGGCTGAGGCAGAAGGATTGCTTTAGCCCAGTAGTTTGAGATTGCTGTGAGCTAGGCTGACACCATGGCACTCACTCTAGCGTGGGCAGCAGAGTGAGATTCTGTCTCAAAATAAATAAATAAATAAATAAAAGTATGATATAATATATATAGTCAGTTCTGAATGTATTTGCTTTTATTAATCATTTTCATTAATATGCATTTGAAACATTTTTGTGATTCTGTTTTTCTCACTTTTGTTGAACAAAAGAATAAAGAGTGAGGGAAGAAGGACGTGTATGGGGAAAGGGGGGAGAGAAAGAGACGGAGGGAATGGAGAAGGAAAGGAATATGGAAAGGAGATAGATATGAAGTAGAAAGGTCAATTAGGAGTGCATTTAGATCTTTTCCAGTTCTAACGTGTTTTGACATACAAAGAAAACTCTGTATACTCTCTTGCCAGCTTGTATTCACTCATATTGAATATATAGATATTTCTTAGGTAAGTTGCTTTGCTACTACAGCTTACAGACTTAATAAAGGAATCTGTTACTTACTAATAAAAGCAAATATTCAAAAGTTGTGAAACTAGAGCTATCACTTGCCTAACCCTTCACCTCAGCTCCCAGCCATATAAAAATCCTTGATATATAACTGTGCTTAAATAGGGTAATTGCCTTGTGCTCAGTTAGAGCATCATAACTTATCTACAGTACATTTAGCCCCAGAAGGGTCAAATGTATAATTTCTCTGCCACAGGATGCTGATTTTTCTACATTATAGTTATTTTGGCCAGGTTGTAGGTTAAAAACAACTCTCAGCATTGTCTTCTTTTAAATGCAACATGAGTGCTTTTTTTTACACACAATTACATGTTCAGTTAGTCCAACCCTTGCACGGGAATATTTATAAGGCTTCCTGGAAAAGCAGAATTGAAGATTGCTATTTTATGGTTTCACTTTGATGAAATTTATAGGCATAATCTAAATATGACCTTTCTCTAAGATTAACAGTCCCTTCCCTAAATGCTGACCATGGTTAGGAATGGTAGTATTGTAATTTAATTTTTTAAAAATTCCCTGGGAGGTACTCTCCTTTCCAAGATATAAGCAGAATGTGGGACTCTTAATGAAAGTGGAATTTAGGAATAATGTTAATAGTTCTTCTCTATGATTTTATTATTTTTGGAAAAAGTCAGTGAGAACTCTTAAGCAATCTTGTATTTATTTTCTTTGTTCTTCTAGTTTGCAGGGAATTTGTATTATCATCCCAGATAATAGTGATTTATATAATATATAAATACACATATACACACATATATACACAAACTGCTACGTGTGTATATATTCTGCTGTTAGTTTTCTCTGAATCATTTTAAAAACATGCTGAGTTCTATTTTCTAATAGCAGATATGTTTTATTTTGGTGAACTAACTGCCATTTTAGCAACTGACATTCATTTTTCCTATATATCTATGTAGAAATATAGTTATAAAATGCTATTTTTATATTTCATACAATTATATTTAATTAGACATCTAACATCTTTGACATGAGACTTGACATATTGTTAGTTTTTGCCAGCCAAATCCTCAACTAAATTTAATTCTTTAAAAAACAAAATATTGATTATTTTAGGGTTTCCTAAAGTTTCATTGGAGTATGTTGTGCATAACCATCTTCATGGATTCTCATGCAGAATTCTACTTTTTTATAAATGTTGAATTCATCAAATGTCACTTAGAATAACATTGGATAACATTTATCTCCTCCTTTACTGTTACTATTCCTGCTTACCAAATCATCCCCAAACTGAGTGACTTAAAACAAAATAACACAAATAATTCATATCTCTCATAGTTTCTGTGGGTCAGGACTTTGAACAGGAAATGGTGAAGATGGCTTCTCTTTCCTTCATTATGTCAGGGGCCTCTGCTGGAAAGATCTGATGACTATAGTGATTCAACAGCTGGGGCCTGGAATCATCTAGAGGTATCTGCACTCATATATTGTCCATTGATACTGGCTTTAGGCTGAATCCTCACCTGGGCTGTCAGTTGAAACACTTACTATCTTAGTAAGTGGACTTTGGACTGCTTTCACAAAAAGCACTCCTTTTGGACTGCTATCACAAAATACCATGGACTAGGTGACTTACAAACAACAGAAATTTATTTCTCACAATTCTGGAGGCTGGCAAGTTCAAGGTCAAGGTGTGAGTCAACTTGGTAGCTGGCAAAGGCCCACTTCCTAATAAACAGCTGTTTTCTCATGCTAACTTCACATGGCAGAAGAAGGGGGGGTTCTCTGGGTCTTCTTTTGTAAGGGCCATCCATGAGTTCACCACCCCCATGACCTAATCACCTCCCCAAAGTCCCCACCTCCTAATACCATCACCTTAGGGCTGAGTATTTCTGTATATGAATTTTGGAGGACATCAGCATGCAGACTATAGCACTTAACTCATGACCTCTTCATGTGAGCTTCTTTATATTACAGCAGGGTTCCATATGCAAAGTATCTCCAGGAAGCCAGTCAGTAGCTTTATTACCTATCATGAATTATCCTCATGAGTCACATAATGTCACTTCTGCCACGGTTACAAGCTTTCCCAGTTTCAAGGGGCAAGGAGGGTTGTTATTGATACCACCTCTTAATAGGTGGAGTTTCAAAGTCCCATTGTAAGAAGAACATGTGAAATGATTGATATTGTAGCCATTGTTCAAAAATACAATCTTCTGTATTGGTATAAAAAAGAACAAGGTCTATAATCAGCCATTATTGGTTCTTAATGTATTCTGCACTACATTGACTACAGTTCCATCTATAACCTCAGGATTTGGACCAGGACTAACATCTCAAATGAACTGTAACATAAACACAGAATATCATTGCTCTGTGCCCTTTGCAATGGAATAATGTAAATGCGATCTTACAATTCAATGTAGACAAATGATCAGTGCTCTGTCCTTTTTAGACTTGGCCAAAGAAAACAAAGTCATCTTAGCTAAACATTAGCTAAACATTCAACAGAATAACATTAAATATGTTTTCATTGCTATCCAGAAGGAAAAGTATTGAGCAACAATAATACTAATTTGTGCCAAATAATAGCATATTGAGGTAATTATTCCATTCACAGGTTTCCTGTGCTCTTCCTTGTGCATGGATGTTGAGCATCCATTCTCAATGCTGCTCTAACAATAGTGGATTATTATCCATTGACTATTTGCATCAGAATAATCAAGAGCAAGGGTCAGCAAACTATAGGCAGTAAACCAAATCCAGCCTGGTGTCTGTTTTTTATGGCACAGTTTGCCAAGGATAGCTTTGACATTTTTAGAAGCTTATAAAAAACAAAACAGCACACACCATGACAAGAAAACAAAAACAAAAATATGACACAGTGACTAGCAAAGCTTAAAATATTTGTTATCTGGCCCTTTACAGAGAAAGTTTGGTGGGCCTCAGATCTCACATACTTGAGGAAAAGGTAGATTTCTCAATTTTACCATAGACCTACTGAATATGAGTTGAAGGTGGAGGGGGAGATTTTGGGAATCTATATCTCTGGGAAGTTCCCCAAAGATTTTTTATGTTTGGCAAACTTTGAGAACCACAAATTTTTCTTATCCACAAACACTTGTGGTAATGTAACATCATTCGACCAACTTGATGAATTAATGGATTTTTATTATATATTGCTGTGTAAAACATGCATTATTCTGTTCATCACAGCAGATTTTGTGGATCAACATCTAAGTGGACATACAGGAAAAACATTTATTGGGTATCAGGCGGGTGGGAGGGGAGAGGAGGTGATGGATATATACAAACACAAGGAGAGAGTTGTGTTTGGGGATGGTCTTTGGGATGGTCACGCTTGAAGCTCTGACTCGAGGGGGTAGAGGGTCACGGGCAATATGCGTAACCTTAACATTTGTACCCCCTTAATATGCTGAAATAAAAAAAAGAGAAAGAAACATTGAATTAATAATTGAGCACTCTTTTTCTGAGAGCCAAGATCCCTTTTAAATTTGGTATGTGATATTTTTGACATTTTTGAAGAGGTATATATAGTATTGTTGAAGACTACAGAGCCCTTTTTTAGTTCATAATAATTTTTGAAAGTAATACACACAAATAGTAAAGTTGTGTACAACTCTGTCATGACTTTGTTTTAATTTTCAGCATTTTGAAACAATTTTAGCATGCTACTATAAAAGATTAGTTAAATAAATTATAATATATTCATAATATGGAATATTTAGCAGTCATTAAATGGTGGTATAGAAAAATAATAAAATAGAAGGATGCTCATACTGAAGGTTAAATTTAAGTAGGTTATAAAATAATATATAACATTTTCATTTGTTCCAACTAGCTATGTACATCTGTATGTTTATATCTGTCTCTTTATTAATCTATTTATCTACCTATCTATTTATCTACATTCCTTTTTACCTATATCTTCAGATAAAGGATAGAGGGATATACCAAAGTGTTAGTAGCAAATTTGCTAATCTGCACTTTTTTTGTATTTCTACTCCTGTAAGAAAAAAAGAATGTTATATAAAAAGAAAATAATACTTAAAATTTCAAACTATATCATTTCCTAAACTGAAGACCTATAAAACTCTACTATAGTTAGAAAATTTCAAAATAGGTAAAAATACCTTCATAGGTCACATTAAGTTGAGGTACTAATGTGGTTTACAGGAGACGTCACTAAAACATTAGTTTTTCCAATTAGAACACAAATTAGGGACAGCCTTGTAAATGATATGGTAAGAATGAATCTGCAAGCTCACATTATGAACCAATATGCTGACAGGTACGATCCAAGTGATATGACCAAAAAAAAAAAAAAAACTGAATTGATTGAATTTATTATCTCTATAAGTGTGGAGAAGGAAGGTTATGTTTGAAAGGATATTGTATGCTTATACCAATCTATGTTCTCTTTCCCTTCTTCCTCTGAACTTTTTTATTTTTAATTGATGGTGGATGTTGAGACAATATATATTTAGATAAAGTTAACATAAAGAGTTTAGGTAATAAAATAAGTAAAAGGTGCACTTACGTAGCTTTTATTTTCTTTTTACTTATTGGTATAAATATACCTTCAACTTTAAATGTTTTAATCAATATAAACTTGTATCACATCATGCTTGCCTCAACATGTGTAACAAAACACTTCAAAGTATGTTATAAATAATGGTTGGTTAATTGTTATTTTTCTGTTATAACCCCACACCATTTTTAATGCCAGTTTCTCATTCTTTAAAAGTCACTAATGAAGTCCCATATCATTCAAGATTGATTCATAGCCTTCTCTGTTATTATTCCCCTATATCAAACCCCTTATTTCAGGCATACTGAACTATTTTCAGGTTTTTGGTTTTTTTGTAATCTGAGATACATTTTCATTACTCTATGCCTTAGAAAATGCTTTTTCTCTTATCTTAATTGCCTTTCCCCTGCCTAATTTATTTGTCAAATGCGTTATTCATTTCTAGGACCAAAGATCAAACACTTCCTCTGGAAAATTTTCTGTACTGCATCATTTAGACACAACTTCTTAGGTACCACTAATTCTCCAGATCCTCTAGATCATAATTTCTGGTACCATTACTGTAATTTGTTCCTCTTTCTAACATTGTTCTTATCACATCATATTGCACTAATTTTCTGTATGACACTTGAACTAGATCTTTGTCTTATGTGTATTTGAATCTTCGGCATTCGGCACCTAATAAGCACCCAATAAATATTTGTCTCACGAATGCATCTATATACCCCTTCATAACTCTTTTAACATTAAACATTCTGAGCTAATCATACAATTCTTAGACTACAGCTCCAATCAATTGCTGCTTTTCCTTACTTTAGACAGGAATTGCATGTAACAGCAATTTCCCTATCATCTCAGAGGTAATTGAATAAAGACGAAAAGCCAGGGGTGTTTGGTCATAAATATTGAGTTTGGTATGCCCTCCCATTGCACTTGCTTTTATTCTGAGCTACATATTACTAGAAATGATGATCCTTGCCCTCAATCTAGTGAGGCAGGAAGACATGCACAGATAATAGAGGGGAATATTAGACTGAAACACAGTAATGGGAAGACACTTAAGGAGGTTGCTGAGGTGGTTGTATTCGTGACCCACTGAATTTAATGTTATAAATTGGAGTCGATGGTGTTGCTTTTAAAAGTGATAACAACACAGTCTGTTTTAAAGATTTCTATCTATGTCTAGGTATAAAGAAGCCTGCCTGATATTGGATTTGGGCGATGAGTAAGGGAACCACATGTCACTGATTGCTTGGTAGTGTCCAAGTTCAAATTTGTTGGTCAGGACGCAAAAAGACTTAATCCCTTTAGTTTCCTCCCCTTTCACTTTTGAAAGTGTGCCAGTGAGGGTGATGGATTATACATTATATTGGTGATGAGCCATCTCCTTTAAGGAAATTAATAATAGGAAATCATAATGGTAGGTGGTAATATTCATTTGGGATAGCTAAATATATTTTCACATTTAATTCTTACAAAAACTCCCTGGGAAGTTACCATTATTATAATGATCCCAGTTTTACAGAAGAAGAAATTGAGGCACAGAAAGGTCCAGAAATGTGCCCAGATCATACAGTTAATAAGCATAACAGGGAAGATTTAAATAAAGCCTGATTTAAGAACTTATAACCTCAACTATTATGCTATACTCCCTCCTGGTTAAAACCATTTTATTCAAGTAGCAAAAGAATGCGGAGAACTAGGTCATTAGGACCCAGATTATCTTTCTTCTTGCTTCTCTCTCCCATCATTCCTCCCTTCCTTCTTTCCTCTTTCCTTCCCTCTTCTCTTTTTTTCTTTCCTTCCTTCCTCCTTTCTCTCCTTTTTCTCTCTCCTTTTTCTCCCTCCTTCCCTCCCTCCATCCTTCCTTCATTCCTTCTTTCCTTCAATAAGTCTTTTTTGTTTTAAGTTTGTCCTTAAATTTTGGAAAGCAGTTAAAGGTTTGAGGATCTGATAAGAGGAATTTACTTAAGATTGGTTAATGAGTATTAAAAATTTGCTTCAAGATAAGCACAAATGATAATACCCCTCAAATAGAGACACTGGTGGAACAATGATTGTCCAGTAACTCATACCTTTGCCAGAGAGGGTGGTGCATAGACAAAAGGATTAAATAGTATTAAAGTTAAATAAAGACAAATAGAGGATAATATTCTACATGTCAGGTATGGTCCTAGGCACTAGGAGTGCATCAGTAAACAAAATAAAATCCATGCTCTTATAGAGTTCACAGAAATCTCAGGAGTTGGAAGTTTATACTGTATTTTCATGGAACCCCCTCGCAGATATTTTTGATGAAAGTTAACGTTGCCTCCTAAATATAATACAAAATAAAATTGGCTGAATAGGTAGGTGGATGATATAGCCACAAATACACTACACATAGTTGATTAGCAGTGTGTATTACTGAGGGCCATGGCACTGAATATTCATTTAATCCAGGAAACATTTATCAAGTGTCCACCATGTGCCAGACTCTGTGGCAAGCTTTCCCCCAAAGCAAGCTACCATGTCACTCTCAGAACAGCAAGATGAAAGGTACATGTGTATTCTGTATTTCTAAGTGGAATTAATCACTTTTAAATTACTTATTGTTTTTCTTGACCAACAGAAAACACAGAGAAACACACACAACACACTCTCTGTCCTCAAAGGTTAGGTTTCTGGGAAATTAAGGTACTTAGAACTAAATTATTAACAAGCTTTTACTCTCTTACATAATCGTGTTTAGAGAAAAGCTCTCAGGTACATTTTAATGTCACTGTTCCTTGGAGTCTATTTAGATATGGCCTTGGCATATTCTACCAGGGGTTTTGACCCTATTAGCCATGGTCCATTTAGCAGAAGTCCTATTTGCAATATTCCTTCTGGCACAGGCATCTGAAGGGGATCAAGCCCGCTGCCCTAATCAGGCAACTTGAGGACTGACAAAACAAATAAGTATGCACACTAGAGAATTTTACTAAACCTGACATGAAATGTTTGGGGCATTTTAATTTCAAAAAAATGAGTTATTTTCCACCCTTCTACATTTAAACCATTTGAGAAATGTTATGCAGATATAACTGGAATGCAACTGTTTGTAGCTCCATTAAAGGTTAAATTTGCATAAAAATTAATTCATTAAATGAGAACTATACTGTATTGAGAGTGAATTATATTGTGATTGACAAAAACTCCATTTTGTAGATTGACAGTGAGACTTAGATGCATTTAGACAATTCTAGCAAATAAATATCAGGAGATCCTATCACAAAGAATCAAAAAGTTGAGGTCGAGCCATCTGGATACTGACATTTTGGCTAAGTTTGGTTAAGAGAGTATATTGTTTGTGTCTATAGTGAGACATATTTGCTGGTGTATTTGTTCTTTTAGTCCAATGGGATATAATTTTAGTATACTCAGAACATAGTCCTCTGAATGTAATTTAAGGACCATGAAAACGCAGATCCAGGAACACAATAGAGAATGTTAAAACGATGTGAACATAGAGAATAGCCTAGTAAAATGGGAATGGGAAAATTTGATGACCTGAGTGGTTTGCTGTTACTCTTCTGTCATGGGAATCTGTGCTGGCTAAAAGACCCTGTAAGAGAAGTTCATAAAACATTTATATGTGTAATTAAAGGTTCTCTAACTTAAGAGCTAGGGCATGCATCTTCTGGATAATTCATTGAATTTGCAGTTTCAATTGTGGTTAGTGTAGATTTCTAAAATTTCTACATTCACTAACAACAATATACTATTTTAAAAAGGCTCTTTATAAAAATATTTCATGAATCTAAATGTAATTCAAAGAGTAAAATTGATTGCCTTTATGAAATGTAATTGGAAATATTTGTTCTTACTCCACGAAAGATTGAAATGGTTATTCAAGTAATGAAAATGGTACTATGAAAAATTATGGCCTCCATAGGCCATCATTGTCTTCTATTTATACATTACCTTTTCTTGAAATAAAACTACATATATAATTCACTACATGTTTCCAAAGTTGGCAAGTGTACCGTAACAGGAGATTCTACCAATTTCCACAGTTATTTTAAAAACAATCACTTTCATATTTAGTGCCAAATCAAACAAGTTCAGAGAAGGTTCCCAGACTGATTTTCTGAGGCTCCTAAGGGTGTCTCAGTGTTCTAAAACAGCAGATGCCTGTTTGGATAGTCTTCAGGTTTGTCCTTAAATTTTGGAAAGCAGTGAAAGGTTTGAAGATTTATTAAGAGGAATTTACTTTGTGATCAGCTAATGGGTATCAGGAATTTATTTAACGATCAACACAAATGATGATATTCCTCAAATAGAGACACTGGTGGAACCACACTTGTCCAGTAAACTTTGCCAGAGAGGGTGGTGTGTAGACAAAAGGGTTAAATGGTATTAAAAGTAGGTAAAGGCAAATAGAGATAGCACAGCCTGAGGTAACTGGCTTCTTTTGTTTTGTCCAGTGTTTCTCCAATTTTCATGAAGATCAGAATCCCCTGGAGGGCTTTCTCAAAGACCTGTGATCAAGCTCTATACCTACATAAAGTGTCTGATTTACTAGGTCTGCCTGAGGTGGGGCTCATGAATTTAGGTTTTAAAGAAAAGTTCCCAGATGATACCAGTGATAGTATTTCAGAGGCCACACTTTGAGAACTTGTGATTTATTTAAGGCATTCCAGGTGTTGGTACCAATCTTACTGAACTGATTTAAATACTACTGTCCTTTCTCATTTCACTTAATTCATTCAGGCTCTTGAGGACTGTTTCCTGATGATGAAATTAACAAAGTCTAATATTTAAAACAAAAGCACTGGGTGATTAATATGATGTATGATAGCTAGGATGCTTCTGTCTGATGAACTTAGCTTTCTTCCAGGAACAGGGGACACTCACCTCTGAAGAATTGTTCTTTCTAGACCCTGTTGACTCACTTTCTTCAAACCTCATAGTAGTTTAAAGGGAGTCAGTTGCAGGTCAGCCTTGATAGCACTCAGTAATCAGGAGAGACCTAAGATAAATTTACATCTCATTGTCTTGCCATGATTGGAAGTAGTCTTGTCATAGTAATCTCGTAGTCTCTATGGACTAACTACAGTAAGCATAATAGATGATGTTGTCAATTTGATTTTTATTAAGCAGAATAATGTCTAAAGAATATAAAGGAATTTTTGTACTGGATGCAACATATCCATTTATGAGAGGCAGACTTCCTGTCTCTGCTTCTTTCTAGTTTGACTTGGGGACATTTACTTAGCCCCTATGGGCCTCACTTTTATACCTATAAAATAATGAAAATAAAAGTACATACCCTTTATAGGGCTCAGTGAGATAAAATTAATTAACTCATATAAATCACATAGCAGAGTGCCTGCCATATAATAAGCACTAATTACTATTAGCCATTAGGCTTTATGCATAATCCATAGATAAATGGGATAGCTGACTCTGCCTACTGGGGAATTTAGAAATATTTCTTTGGGCCTGCCAGTTCTGGGGAAGCCTGGAGTCGGGAGGCAGACTGGGGTTAAATCAAGGCGATTGAGCAGAGGTCCTTTCCCACTGGAGATTGTGACAAGAGTGTGGGATGAGAGGACCATCTCCGGGCACAGGCTCATAGCAGAAAAAGTTTCAAATGAAGATTATTGAGGAAAAACAGACTAGTATTTGGTAGCAATTCTCTGAAATCAAAGGAAATGATAAAGGAGAATTTAAATCTTTTTGCTTTCACATAAGCTATTTCTCCTCCTTTTCAAAGATTTAGCACTTTTGTTCTTTCATTCACTCTGTGGCTTCAGTCACTCTCTGCTGTGGCTCTCCCTGGTCTGTTACTTTACATATAAAGGGATGTTTAATAGTTTTTGGTTTTTTTTGTGGTGTGTTTTGCTTTTCATGATGCCATTAGCTTGGGCCACCAAACATAACAATATGTGAAAAGTATCTTTTCCTCATTCTAAGTATCTGGGCCTACTAAGAGAGCTCTAAAGCAATCCTGAGACTGCCCCGACAGCCAGGAGAGAACTACATCAGTTTGTTTTCATTCTTTTTCTCACGAAGAGTGGGAAGCAGAACAGTGAGTCAGAAGGATATAGGAGGATGGGGAATAAAAGAACAGACCTAGCCTCTCTTTGTCACTGCTGGCTTTTGAGCCTAGGCCAGGCCCGAGCTAGAGAAAGGCAAAAAGCTTGTTATTGTTTGTGGGGTCCATGTTTCGATTTTGATTCGACTGGACATTTTATTATTTAAATAGAGATGGTTATAGAATTTAAAAGCAACCTCAGTAATTGGTTGAAGCCCCAGATAGCATCTAGAGGCTGAGAAGGAAGAAGAAAAAGTTTTAGGCCACAGTGGGAAAATCTTTTAAGTATTTCTTGATTGTACTTGTTGAGTCCATCCCAAGAAATATGCATTGGCCAGTGTAATATTTGGTTCTCTGATTTATTTTTAGGCTTGTAATGGAATCTTTAAATGAATAGCATAATAACTTTAAGAGATGACAGATTAATAGTTCATTCTACTGGCTATTTTCAAGAGAATAAGGAAGTTCAATGACTTGAATAAAGGAGGCTTTGAGGATCAGTGTGTCTAAATTAGATCAAAGGAGGAGAATGAGTAAGGCATTAGGGCCAAGATTCTGTTTCTGCCTAATTAATTCATGCCCCAACTTGTAAACTCTGCATCATCTTTGGCAAACTAATTTTTCTCCCTGTGCCAATATAATTTGCTAATGTAGTTTCCTTTCTCTGGGACAGCTTTTCTCTTCCTGACAGATGAAAAACATCTACTCATCATGTGTATCACCTCTTCCATGTAACCTTTCATCATACCATAGTCTACTATTTTTCCAAGACAAAACTTACTGCTTCCTTTTTGATTCACAATTGGACAAACATCCAGACTTTTTCAAGAGTCCATTTATTGCTTTACTGAGACTTCCTTTTTTTCCAAGTCTGTCTTTGTCTAATCAATTTGTGAGCTTCTTGAGGACAGGGACCTTGCCATATTTATATTTCTATTCCTAAAATTTAGTATCATGCTTACAATATACTAGATGCTCAATAACTATTTTTTGAATAAATGAATGAATATGTTTAGAGAGTGGCTTTGTACTCAAATTAAGGGGAGGCCAGGTAGGTCCAAAGTGTCAGGAATACCAAGCATGAATAAGATCAGATATTATTTCTCAGACTGGCCAACATTTGTTACATGACTACCTTTATCAATCCCCCAGGGTTTAAAGACTCTATTACTTCATTTGTCATTGAAATTGAAATTTAAATGGAATCATTTAGTTGCTGATTAAATGTGCAGTTCAAATCTATTTATCTTTTAGTTTATTTTTCATCAGTGAACGTTTTATGTGAAACAAGTGCTAGTGCTAGTGCAAGTAGGATTGTTGAAATAACAAAACTGCTACATCTGTACATTTCTTTTGTTCATTGTTTTCCTTTTTTCTTCTTGCATTATAAATAGACTGTTGAATCTGGGATAAATTTTAATTCTTGATGAGCTTCTTCAATATTTAGACTGCTTACATTCAATCAGTATGAAGTTGGTAAAGACTATCTTGTACAGTCATAGTAAATTTAATTATATCAGTTGTTGCTTGTAGATAATATGATTGCATTCAGTTTGTTTTATGAGGCATTTATAAGCAGTTACCAGTGCAATCAATTCATTTATGCGATAACTATCTTTCAAAAAGTAATTATTTCCTACATGTTGGTGTGTTCTTTTGACATGTAACACATAGTCTCCTTCTATTCACATTTTAATGCTGGGGAAAAAAAAGTCTAATTTGGGAAATTGTGAAATGAATTTGGTGGACATCTGTCTTGAGAGTAACTGTGACAACAGTTCTATAAAAATTGTTTCATGGTAGTATACTTAGTGACATTAGAATCTGCAAGTTTAGTTTGTGAAAACCAGGCCAATTTTCAACTGCTTTTGCAGTAGCATATGTGTTTGTTCTGCACTCTTAGGGACTCAGCTGGCATGAGGTTATTGGTAAACTGTTTGATAGCTATTCACAGGGCCATGTCGGAATATAGACAGCCTGAAAATAGGCATTGTAAATACCTTAAAATCAAGTAAAATTTGATCCTATTCTTGGAGCTTATTATTTTGTTGGCAAAGCAGATTCTGTTTGTGCCATCGTGCTGCCTGCTGCACACAGGCCCTAGAAATGTACAATTGGCAATTGTTCTGAGGAATTATCTCACAGAGGGCATTACTGTAGTAATTCCCCAAACTGTAGCAAGATTGCTGGACATGATACATTGAAAATCAGTGAGGTTCCTGGCAGAGATACCAAAGTATGCAGTGTGGATACGTTCATTAAATGATCTAGGGAAAGCAAAGAAATTGAAAAAGTTTACATGTTTTTCTAGAAGTATATTTGTTGCATGGTTAGTGGCAATTTTGTTATTTCCAGGCAAAGTGAAGTTGCATAAGTATTGAGAATGAAGGTTCTAAATTTCAATGATCATATGCCCAAAGTAATACCTTTAGTCCAAATGACTTAACAGAATGCAGGGCTTAAGTATGCATCCTTTAGTTAGATTATATTATTTTAAAAGGCAAACCAATCAGATTTGTTGAAGACATCCTGTGCTGTTTTATTTATGAGTTGATATTCACTGCTTCGGACAAGACTTATTCCTATTTCTGTATCAAAATTGTAAGGTTAATTGGCCCTTAAAGGACCTGCTCATTCTAAGTGAGTTTCCCGGCCAGTCGGCAATAGACTTTAGGTCTGCTGATAATGATGATGGAAGTCTTGGGGGTGGAATTAGCTACTAAAGTGATTACAGACTTTGCCATTGATGATTTAGAGTAGCTAGAGCTGAGTCCACAAGGTCAGTTACAGAGTGAACTTGGCATACTATTAGGCAATAGTGGTAGAGTCTAGATTCTACATTAACTGTATTATTGACTTTCATAAACTATTTAATTATTTTAGTCATCAGGGTCCCCGCCTATAAAAATAGGTAAGATCATTAAAGTCCCTTTTAGCTCTACTCTTCTATAAATCAGAATTAGCATACATAGTACCATAGTTGGTGAACAACTCTGATTCCTTCTTTTTCTGGGAACATTGCTAGACTATAGTTTCTAGTTTTCCTTGCATTAAATGTGATTATGTGACTGAGCTCTAGGAATGGAATCTTAATCACCATTTGGAGGAAAAAAATGCCCTTTGACCAAGAATACTCAGTTTGGACTAAATATGGATGAGAAGGAATTAAGATTTGAGTGTTTGTGATAAATTATTACCCTACCAATAATTTGGAACTATCTAATTATATGAAAATGGGTGAATAAAGTACCTTCTCTATTTTAACCCTCCATCTAGACATCAGTGGCGTTTATGGAATAACATTACAGCTAGTGAATAGACACTGTAGGCTTTGGAAACAAAAATTTTTGATGGTATTGAGGAATTGAATACTATATTTTTTCTAAAACCTACTTTTTTCTAAAATACTTCATAGATTCTCTAAAAACCAACCATAGCATAGGATATTATAAGTATTATATTTCCAACTACCCTAGAGGGAAGGGCTTGCCTTTTAAAAGAATAAAATCAAATGTTCTAGGTTACCATGTGTTTTGGTCTCATAAGTATACATTTTAATTAATTCAACTGTACACCATTAGTTTAAGCTAACTACAGAGCAAAATTTAATGCAAATTAGTTGGAAATATTTATTGTATGCAGCAGAGCAGAAGGCATGAGGAAGCATTTACATGATGTAGAATCTAGTAACAGCTACAGTGGACACAGTAGAAGAGACTGAAGCTTATTTACTAAGGGGTGAAGAAATCTGAAAACTATAAATATAAATATGCAAATTATGTTTGAATATGGTATTCAGGAAAAGTAAGGAAATTATAATGAGAATTGCTTTATAATGTGAAAAGTAAAAGATCTCTTAGATGGAAATCTAACTTAAAATACATTTCTCTATGCAAAATTCAGAAAATAATCTGTGGATTCTTTACAATGTTGCTTAAAAAGCAATCTTAAAAGCAGGAATTATAAAAGAGACCTTGAAAATAATAAGTTAACAGTTTGATTAAAAGTTTTGAGTGAGATGGGGAAAATATATTTATCCCATTTTAATTAATTCTGGAAACGTTGGACAGGGGAAGGAAAAATGGTAGAATCAACTAGCAGATTTTATTTTAATTCAAGAACCCTACTTTTAAGATGTGGAAACTGAGGAAAAAGAGATTAAATAACAAGCCCAGGTCCCATAATCAATGGCAGTAGTAGGATTATAGTTCTGTGTATTATTGGCCATTTGAGGGGATGAGAAGATGTCTGGAGGGATTTGCCCCCATCTCACAGTTAGAGAATTATATCCCAACTCAAAATCTGATGATGATGATTATGATAAATATGTAAAACTTACATAATATTTGTTATGAGCCAGACAAGATTCTATATATTTGTCAGATATTAACTCATCTTGTTCTCACAACAACCCTGGGGTAGCCAGCCTCCAATTAGGTCCCACTGATCTTGTCTTCTGGCATTTAGACCTTGGTGTAGTCCCCTAGGACACTGTAGCAGGGTTTGTCTGTGTGATGCATGATGGTATGACACTTTTGAGATTGGATTACTAAAGATCCTGACGCTTTTGTCTTGGTGCACACTCTCACACACACTCTCTCTCTCTTTGTGTCTCTCTTGCAACATTCACTCTGGGGAAGCCAACTGTCATGTTATATGCAGCGCTTTGAAGAGGACCATGGAGTGAGGAAGTGAAGGCTTTTGCCATGTGACTAAGTTTAGAAGCAGATGATAGGGTCACAGTCAAGCTTTCTGATGATGGCAGCCTGAGCCAATGGCTTGACTTCACTTCATGTGCTATCCTGAGCCAGAACCGCTTATATAAGCTGCTCAGATGCTCCTACATTGCATTAAGGTCATTTTTTTCCAGATATATTAACACTAAAGGTATTGCTATTGTGTAATGGAGTTCATTGTTTCTAGTTTTTATGATGGATACTTTTTAAAAGTCTGCAGTTTAGAGTCTACTACAACTGTGGAATAAGGTTGGGTACTGTGTATAATTTCAAATTAGGGCAGTCTCAGAAGTAGACTAGAAATAAGAGGAGGCAGAAGAGACTTGTGATATGTCACTGGTGCACAGAAGTTAAAGAAAGGTGAAGGAGTGGGATGCATTAGCTGAGAAGAAGGATATTGAGGATGGACCTTAACCTCAGAAAATAATTGCCTCTGTCTGTTAAACTGGGAGCTAAAAACTGTTTCCTTGGTTACAGGGGACTTGGTGCTCAGTAGTCAAAAGTAAAATGATTTGAAGGGTTTTTGTTTCATTGCTGAGTGGGCTAAGAGAAAATATCAGTTTTCCTGGGATTAATACAGTCATCCCACAGCATCAGTGGGGGATTAGGTCCAGTACTATCAATACCAAAATCCACAAATGCTCAAGTCTCTTATATAAAATGACAGTTTTTGCACATAACCCGCATACATCCTTCTGCATAGTTAAAATCATCTCTAGATCACATATAATACCTAATACAATACAAATGCTATATAAATAGTTGTACTGTATTTTAAAATTTGTATTATTTTTATTGTTGTGTTGTTATTATTATTTTTTGAGTGCTTTTGATCCACTGTTGGTTGAATTCATGGATGTGGAGCCAGCAGATATGGAGGGCCAACTGTGCATTGTCTTTATTTTGCTCTGGTGATGTCTAGCTTAACATATCTGGCTTTAATTCCTGATACTCTACAACTGAAGATATTTGAAAACTTAGTGAATTTCATCTGACTTAGATATAAAAATTTCAAAATGGATGACTGTGAAGATTAATTCATGGTGAACTTTTATAAGATTAATAAAAATACATCAGCAGCATTATACCTGTGGTGGTTTAAGGAAGATATTTAAAAATTTGTATCAAGGACACTGATATAGAAAAATGTGAACTTTATAGCCTGTCAGGGTATTTTATCAAAAATAGAAAGAGTAGAAAAATTATGACTATTTAGATGCATTTTTAATTCTCTTGGGGAAGACCTTACAGAAATTATACCATTTGAGATATGGTATACCTGTGGAAAGACTTCCAAGATTTCCTTAGCACAGTTAGTTGATCTGTCATGTAGATCCCCATGTACATGTCCTTAAAGTTTCACACGGCATTATGACTTTTGGTTTTCTGTCTGTGTTTGCCATGGTCTTGAGTGCTGGCAAGAATTAATATTATTTATTTTTATATTACTCTATGTGTATAGATAGTGCTTAGCACATATTAGGAGTTCAAAAAAATGTTAGACAATTGAAATACATATTAAAAATAGTATTTAGCACTAGAATGTTTACAGCACAATTCACAGTTGGAAAGATGGGGAAACAACCAAAGTGCCCATCAATACATGAGTGGATTAATAAAATGTCAGATATTTATACCATAAAGTGCTACTTAGCCATAAAAAATGGTGAACTGATACCTCTTGTATTAACCTGGATGGAATTGGAGACCATTCTTATAAGTGAAGTATCACAAGAATGGAAAAACAAACATGACATGTACTTACCATGAACTTGGTACTAATGGATCAACACTGATGTGCACATATGGGAAGTAACATTCATCAGAAATCAAGCAGGTGGGAGGGGAGAGGTGAGGATGGGCAAATTCACACCTGACGGGTACAATGAATACTAGCTGGGGGATGGGCACACTTACAACTTTGACTCAAACAGTACAAAAGCAATTTATATAACCCAAACTTTTGTACACCTATAATATTATGAATTAAAAAATATTAATAGTATTCAGAAAAGATAGTGGTTCATACATTTTTATTTTAACTGTTAGAGACTGCTAAATTTGGTAGAAATCTGAGGCTGGGTAATTTATAAGGAAAAGAGATTCATTTGGGTTACCATTCTGCAGGCTGTACAAGAAGCATGGAACCAACATCTGCTTCTGTTGAGGGCTTCAGGGAACTGTGAATCAAGGAAGAAAGTGAAGGGGGAGTAGGCATGTCTCATGGCAAGAGAGGGAGCAAGAGAGAGAAGAGAAGGTGCCAGGCTCTGTTAAATAATGAGTTTTGCATGAACTAATAGAACAAAAGCTCACTCAATATTACAAGGGGGCACTCATGAGGGATCTGCCCCCATGACCAAAACACCACCCACTAGGCTTCACCTCCAACCCTTGGGCTCAAATTTTAACATGAGATTTGGAAGGGCCAAATAGCCAAACTCTATCATTAGGACAATGAATTTACTATGGAAATTATAGTAGGATTGTCTGGCTTCTGTGAGTGCCCATTTGAAATTCATGATCGTAAATATAAGTGAGTCCAGTCAGCACATTAGTGGGACTATGACTATCTTAGGCCAGATCATTATTACTATGTGCCTGAATTTTTACAATAGTTATCCAACTGATATTCCTTCCCTGAGGTTTCCTTTGCTACTGCCACATCAATCTTCAGAATACTTTGTATGCATAAATTGAGCTCTAGACCAAAACCTTTCATTGCTTCTCCTTAATTTAGAAGGCAAAGTACTTATATTTAACTCCTTAGACCTGTCATAATAGGACCATGGACTGAATCTCCAACCATTACAAACCATGAACTATTTTCTATGGGACAATAACATGATCTTCTTTCTATTTTGGAATGGTCATTCTGGCTATTGGTATGGAAACCTATTGGAATAAGGTAGTACCAGGTTCACAGAGACCAGCAAGGAGGCTCTATCCGTGGTAAAATGTGATGATGGCTTCAAAGCATTACTAGTGGGAAGAGAAGTGAGCAGATGGGATGAGAGGTTCTAGGAAGGTAAAATCTCTTGACTTGGATGTAAGGATAAAGTGATACAGAGGCATACAAAATGACAAACAGGTTTGTCTCTTAAATAATTACATAGATGGCGGTAACATTTATTGAGAAAGAGAATAGAAAAGGCAGAAACACAATGAGGAGAAAGAAAAGTCCAGTTTAATACATATTAAATTTGAAATACCTAAGTAACATGCATATGTAGATGTCTAGGAGGCACCATGTGTATAAGCCTGGGGTTTAAGCCTGAATTCTAAACTGGGGATCAAAATTTGGGAATCGTTAGCATTGAAATCATAGATTGGTTTGTCATCATTCACTAAGAATGTATATATAGAATTAGGGAATTAGGCAATATGTGGATCCCTGAAAAAAAAAACTTCAAGGATAGAAGAAGAGATGCCTGAGGAAGGAGAATAAGATGCAACAGACAGGAGGATAAGATCATTAAAATAGGGAGTAGTATCACAGAAAGCACAGAAAGGAGATTTTTAGGTTCACTAATATCTATATTTTTAAATGACTGGGACAAGTTAGACACAGTGTTCCAGCCATAACTATTTGTTAGCATCATTTGGGGACCTTCTTAAAAAAATGTCTGGGTCATATGCCTGATTAATTAATTATTCTCACTACTATCACTATAATAGGATAAACAACTAACCTTCATTGAACTGACTTACTGTTTGTCAGAATCCCTCCCGTGAAGTTGGATTTCAGTATCTCATTTTATTCTGTTATGTGATCTAAGAACTATTATATCCTCTTTTGAGGGCTCAGAGAGGATGAAGTAACTTTTCCCAGGATGCACAACTGCTAAATGTCTGGAAAGTAACTTGACACAGGTTTGAATGACTCTACAGCCTATTTTCCTAACTAATTTTAGAAGTCATTTAGTTGCACATTAAAATAACTTTCATGACATGCTCCCCAAATTTCCTTTTGTGAACTTGCTAAAGATTTTTGGGCTACTTCTTTTTTTAATAAGGACAGAAAATTACCATTCTTTGAGGACATGCTTTTGTGCCAAGCATTTGCAGCCATCCTACATGGTACATATCATCTCCACTTTTATGCCACATAAAACAGGGAGATTAAATAATTTCTCAAAGGTTATTACAACCAAGAACTGGTAATACTCAGAACCTAACAGGTCTGTGGGGTCCTATGCCTCACATTCTTTCTATTATGCTACCTGGCCTTTTATATTTTTAAATTTATATCCACTGATGAATTCCATTTTATTTCCTTGAGCCTAGTTCTTCCTCTCAAGATGAACTTCCAGCAACTATTTCATCTTTCAGGTTCTCATCTTAAATGTCATTGTGTTAGGGAGATTTTTCCTGGTCCCCAGATTAGATTGCTTTCCTGTTACATACATCTAAGGCGCCTGTTCTTTCTTTCTTTTTTTTTTTTTTTTTTTGGTAATGCTACTCATAAAACTTTTCTGTTTCTATCTCCTCAACTAAACCGGAAGACCCATGAAGATGAGAATATTTTGTTTTTTGCACTATTAAAACCCCATCCATAGCAAAAGTGTGGTATAGAGCTGTCCCTCAGTAAATATTTTGTGAATTAATTTGTGAACTTTTAGACTATGGGTAGGCCTAGAGAAATGACGTTTGTTTATCACAACTACATTTTTTTTTTTTTTTGAGACAGAGTCTTGCTCTGTTGTTTGGGCTAGAGTGCTATGGTACCAGCCTAACTCACAGCAGCCTCAAACTCCTGGGTTCAACAATCGTCCTGCCTCAAGCCTCCTGAGAAGCTGGGACTACAGGCGCGTGCCACCAGGCCTGGCTAATTTTTTCTATTTTTTTTTTTTTCTTAGTAGAGACTGGGTCTTGCTTTTTGCTCAGGCTGGTCTCGAACTCCTGAGCTCAAGAGATCCTCTTGCCTCGGCCTCCCAAAATGCTAGGATTATAGGCGTGAGCTACCATGCCCAGCTAAGATCTCATAATAAATTAAGAAAATATTGATAATAAGAGCAAATGTGTATAGCTTTGAGATGGAATGATACTTTCAGTACATAAAGACCATGATAATGTGAAATTCTCTCTCCTCATTAAAAGCCTGCTATGGATCCATAGAAATATTATCCTTGACAGCTTTTTATTTGTGCTGTCAAAGAGCACATCTTATGCCACTGCACTCAAGGAATCTAGCATTGATTATAGGTTTGTTTCCATGGGCACCTATCAGTAGCAGAAGATAGAAAATAAATGAGACAAAAACATAAGACATTGATATCATATTGCAGTCTTAATCAAAACAGAATAAGGAAAAGAACATAATTGAAATCAAGGCTGAGAAAAATATCTCATGTATCTCAGAGCAAAAAAGGAAGTCAGATATTGAGCTGATTAATATAAATTTGAGTTCTATCATTTCTTTTTATCTCTTCAAGCTCTTTGGAAATAGTAATATTTAGATAAATAAATAGGTGAAATTTCTGTCTCCTAATGGTTAATATGAGGACTACAAGGATGAATAATTTCTCTTTGTGGAGGAGATAACCGTTAACCAGATGACTTAGAACCAGTTAGATAATAAATATGATTGATTTTATTATTAAGTTTCATACTGGGATATTAACACTGCATAAAGCCAATCAGAAGACTGCATTTTAATGCACTTGGAAATAATTATTCCAAATAAATAAATAAATAAATGTGAAAAATATAATTTATGTAAATCTATGTAAATGGATAGTTATAGTGAATTAGTATATAACATTACTGAATAGATTGCTCAGAGTTTCATTAAATAAAAAAAGACTAAAGATCTGGGTTTAGCACGAAAAAGCTCCTTTGCTCTATTTCAGTTGCTTTAGGTTCTTTATCTGGTCCAAGATGATCAACTTCTCATTAATCATAATAATTAGAAGTAGATTTACTGAGCATTAGTGTAATTTTCAATCATGCTAATAGTTGTGCAATCCTCCATTCATTAATATAAATGAGGTAAATTAGAACCATGACATTATAAAGAAGAGGCAGAAGCTGCGGGAACTTTCCTGGATCCTCCCTAAACCCCATTAATTTGATTGTAATATGTTGTTCCTCAATACTTATTTTCACTCTCTTTATTTTCTGTTGCTAATGGTTCTTCAAATTGGTTAATGAGCATACAAACCTCTTAATTTAAGTGACTGCTATGGTGTGGTCTAAATCATACATACTTGCATTGTCTAATTAGCTTTAACCCTTTATCATATGTTTAGTGAACAAGCATTTATGGAGTAGTCACTCATGCAATTTGGAATTAGATATAGCAGCATAATACAAAAGAAATAAGAGGCATCCCTGTCTTCTAGGAAATCATAGTCCAGAAGACATTATGGATTGGATTAAAATAATTAAAAATATAAAACTAATTTCAAATTTTAATTTATATCTTAAAGATGCCCAGATAAATGCACTTCTTCAACTTTTATATTTGTTTAGACATTCCTAGAAAGGCTTTTCCTGAAAACACCATGTAAATTAGGTCCTCCTTTTATGGTCTTTTTCTCAGCTTTTATTTTTTTCTTCATAGCACTTAACAAACATTGGAGTTTTTCACTTTTGAGATTATTTATTTACTTTCTTTTCTTCTAGATTGTAAGAAAATTGAGAGCAGGAATCATAACTGTATTCCCAGGTTCTGTGACATACATTGCAATGCCCAATTAATAGTTATAAGTGAATAAATGAGTGACCACTGAATTTGTGATACTTAAGCAAAAAATAAATTGTACAGAAACTTGTTCGATTTTAGAATCTAGAATCTGACCATACTGTCTTTTTGCATAAAAGAAAATCTGGGATTGGGCCTTAGAAAGTTTACTCTGTTTAGTTAAGAGATGTAGTCCTCTTCATTAGGAGAATTTATTTTTTCGAATCTGTTTATCAGAGGTTCCCCTCTGATAAACCTCATTGAACTGGTAAAGGGAAAAACACCTTTCTGAACTGGGAACTTTTTGACTACAACTTTACTAGATCCATGGACTTGCAGTCTTCTCATTCATTTGTAGGGAAGACAAAATTTTATCTTTGCCGTCTTAGAGTTTTTCAGGTGGGCCTGAGAATTAAACCAACCTAAGAAAGGTCAGTAGGAGAAAAGCATACACATTTACCTAACATTAAATTTTACGTGACATGGGTGCCCTTATAGGGAAATGGAGACCCAAATATGCAGTTAGAGTTGAACCCTTATATACTGAATTAGACAGAGTAGTAAATTATGAAGACAGTGATTATTATGAAGACAGTGATTATTATCATTAAATTATGAAGACAGTAGTAAATTATGAAGACAGTAAATTATGACAGTGTGGAGGGGCATGGCTTAAGTTAATTAACTAAGGGGAGAGGAGACTAGGAAAATAAGGTTAGAGTAAAAAAGTTTGTACAGATTTCTCTCAGCCTCACCTTGCCATCCTTCTGGTATTGGGAAGACTTCTTTCACAAGGGAATTTCATCTCCTGCTTTATAAAACAGTATGAAGGTCAGAGTGATCTTCTTGTACTTGTTGTTTTTCAAGTGTCTTTAACTCAAAATAGTCAACAAGCTAGAGCAACATGTTTTGAGATGGCATATTCTTAACTCCTTCACAGTTATTGAAAAAACTTACTGCCTTCTTTGTGCTGGGCACTGAGAATCTCTCTGGGGACGTCATACATGGCAAGGTCTCTTTTAAAAAAGAATTTAGTCTAATCAGAGAAACAGTAATGAGACGTGCTCATGCAACTAGTCAGTGGCAGAACGGATTTAGACTTATTTCAAAGGACCAAATTCTGTGCTTTTCCCACTAAAACACACTGCCATTTCAGAGGTACTTGGGCTTCATTAAAGACAATAAAAACAACATTATGGTTCTAGCAAAGTTTAAATACAGGAATAACAGAATCAGCATTTTTGTTTGTTTATTGTGGCCACAAAACAGTAGATGAATTGGGAGGAGGGAGAGATGAAAGGAGAAGGAGAGAGAGCAGGTGGAAGAGAGAGAGAGAGAGAGATACTGAATATCAAGAGACCAATTAGGAAGCCGTTGCTCATACTGGCAAAAGGGAATAAGGATGTAGCAACAAAGGAAGAAGAAGGGATGGATTCCAGAGATGTTGAAGATGTTGAAGGGAGAAATACAATAGGTCTCAGTGGCAGACTAACGTGGGAGTGAGGACAAATGTGGGTAAGGGAAAGAGTGGGGTTAAATAATATCTCCTAATTGTGGCTTGGTCACCTGGGTGCATGATGTTGCTAATCATGGAAGTGAGGAACATAGGCTACAAAGTGGGTTGAGAAAACAAAAAAACATTAAGGTTTCCATTTCTTTTTAATAGCGTGAGGACAATCTGAAAGGGGCCTGAGTGTTTCCTGAGATGTAATAGGCATGTTCCTGTCATTGTTGTTATTGTTTGCTTCCACTATCAAATGCTGCTACTGCTGATCCCCCCACTTTTGAACATTTATTTGCAGCTGTGTATTAGGATAGATTGTTCTGTGTCTATTTTCTTTGCTGCATTCACAACAAACCTGTAAGACAGATGTTCATCTTGATTTTATACTGAGCAAACTGAGGCCCAGTGAGATTTAAATATTGCTAAATGAGATTGCTAAATGCCAAAACATTAATGAGTGTCAGAGAGGAGATTGCAGCTGACTCCAATGCCTACGCTCTTTCTAATGCCTTCCAACCCCTCCATTTTCAAACCATTTGATTATAAAGCACCTATGGGACATCCAGATTTGCTTATTTACAAATTGTAGGTGATAATAACTGCCTAAATGCATATGAAAGTGTGAAACTGAGGTATGCTACCAAGTATGGAATATTATTAAAAAGCCCCTAATATTTCATGTCATTCAATATTAATTAATTTTTAGAAAAGAATTTGAGTAAACTGTGGATTTCTAAGTTGTTTGCAATACTAATAACATCCAAGCTAAAATTTTCTTGGGGATGCTTAGTTTGTCTTCTCTTTAATGCTTTCAAATGTGAAAAGATTATTACCATAGACTTTGAAAAAGTTGAAGCTGGAAAGAACTTTAGAGATTATTTAGTGAATGGGGTCTCTAAGAAGAAACTGAGTTCTAGGCAAAAGTTGCAACTGGCAACCCTTAAATCATGTCCAGAGAGATATGTTTTCTTTCATGTATAGAACATGTTAAAGTTGAGCAGCATTAGCATCTTTATTCTGGCCGTTAATACCTTACTTGGCTAACATTCCCACCACTCCTTATTTTCCTACTTGCAGACCCTTTTCACTTATTACTCTTTCTAGTCTTATATTTGTGATGCCTAATCTGGAGATTTGTTCAATACTATTAATGAATTAATTCTACATGGAAAATAGAATCTGAGGGTCACGATTCATTGACTTTCAGTGTATTAAACCTACCATTCATTCTTCTTTTCCTGCAATAAGAGTGCATTAGGTTGCTAATGCTGCCATAACAAAATACCACAGACTGAGTGGCTTCAACAACAATGTGTTTTCTCACTTTCCTGGAGGCTAGAAGTCCTAATTCAGGTATCAGCAGGTTTTGTTTTTCCGAGGTCTCTCTCATTGGCTTGCAGACAAGCAACTTCTCTCTGGGCTCTCAGGTGACCTTTTCTTTGCAGTGTATCTTTGGTGTCTCCTTCATTTTAGGATCCTAGTCTATCAGGTTACAGCCACTCATATGATTTTATTTAGCCTTGATTACCTCTTTAAAGGCCCGATGTCTAAATACAATTCTATTTTAAGGTACTGGGGATTAAGACTTCAACAAATAAATTTCAGTGGGGACACGGTTCAGTCCAAAACAGTGAGCTTTGGCTGAATAAATAAAAAGAATGTTATTTGAAGTAGTTGGTACTGCCCCTTCCCTAGAAAGCTCATGGCACTGTTTTTAACTCCCATTATGACATTATTTTGTAGTTCAGTAATTTACATACTAGTTTTATCTTTATTAAAAAATATAAATATCTCTAGGGCAAAAAATTATAGCTCTGTGCCACTTACAGAATAAAATTTTAAAGAAGTAATTATTTGATAAAACAAAAACAATACTTTTAATTTCAATTTAACACTAGCCCATTTTTCTTGTACTTCAGCATGAAAGAAAAATGAGTTAAACAATTGTATTTGTTTTGAAAGAAAGAATTATAGTTAAATTAGTCTAAAGTGTTGAGATAGAAACTATATGGCTTAGTAAGTCTTATTAAAATTGTGGTTACTATCTAATTCCAATGAGTTGCGTGTGTTTATATCAAGTTTATTTTTATGTGATTATTTTTATATAAGATTAATGTCATACTCTAATTGATATTTGTTATCCAGATATCCAGATTTTAAAACTATATTTCACTTTATTATATTCATAAGAAAAAATATTATTAAGTTAACATACAGTCATGCATTACTTAATGATGAGATATGTTCTGAGAAATGTGTCATTAAGCCATTTTGCCATGCACACATCCTAAAGTATACTTATGCAAACCTAGGTGGTATAACCTACCACACACCTAGGCTATATGCTGCAGCCTATATTACTCCTAGGCTTTAAACCTGCACAGCGTGTTACTGTGATGAATACTGTAGGCAGTTGTAACACAATGGTATTTGTGTATCTAAATATAGAAAATATACAGTGAAAATATGGTATTATAATCTTATGGAACTACCATCATATATGTGGTCTGTTGTTGACTGAAACATAATTATATGGCACATGACTGTATGTCTGCTTTGACTCATTGAAAAACTTCTTTCAGGTTTACTTTTTCACTCCAGGAACCAAAATAGGAATAATCTTACAAGTATCCAAGTAAATTGGACCACCCAGTGAATTTTTCCATAATGACACATTTTTAAAAGTATTAAAAATTTGTATATATTAAGATACATTTAATTTGCCATTGACCTGACTTTGCCAGAGAGGTTTTCACAGGTTTTCTCAAATTGATTGCATCACAAAGAAGAAAATTAGATATATGGAAATGTAGCTTTTTTCATTATCTATTTGGCTGAGGCATTGCTTTAAGAGCATAACAATAACTGTTGAATATCATGTCAACCAATTCCATACATTTCCCTTACTAATACTTTGCAGGGTTATTTATAAAAATAACTTTACAATTTATGAAGATATCAGCTTTTTACTATTCAGTTAAACTTGCAGCATTTGAAGAATGAACATTTTTTGAGTCTTTTAGCCTTTGGGAGCATATTGTAAGGGAAATTCAATGGCCTTTAGAATGAGACCTACATTATTATTTTTATTTGTTAATTTAGTCATTTTTATCAACAACCTATGCTTCTTATTAGCTGTGTGACTTGGACAAGTTATTGAACTTGGTTAATGGGCCTTGGTTTTATTACCGGTAAGTTGGGATGTTATTACTTTCCATGGTTACTGAGAATATCAAATTAGATAGTTTTGTGAAAACTCTTATAACAGGGCTGAGCATATAGTAGGGACTCCATCAATTTTTATTTTTCCTTCTTTCCATTCTGGCTTCCAGAATGTATACTACTACTGGTGATTGTCTGAAATTTAAATTATAGTAACAGAATTCTACAATTTTAAAGTTGGAGCATACTTTAACAATAATGTTCCTCTTCTTCTTTTTAGAGAACTTGAAAATGGAGCTGATATATTCAGGAGATACAGTTGTTCAACTGGGAAACATTTTTTAATTTTATCCACATATTTTCCTTGGTTATTGCAGAGGTTGATAGGGTGGTGGAAAAGAGAAATAGAGAGACAGAAAAGTGGAGGGGATGGGAAGAAAGGAGAAGAGGAGAGGAGGAAAAGAGAGAGGCACAAAGTTCAAGATATACTGGCATTATTTTTCTTGTGACTCTTATGATATAGTCAGATGCCTAATTATTCAGGTTTTAGGGGTCTTTTCAAAATAGACTTAATTTTTGAAATTTCACTAATTTGGGAAATGATAGAAACGTTCTTTACAGTCAATTTGGTTTTAATGAATTAATTGCCCTTTAAAAGAAAACTATTTGCCAGTTTTCTTCAGAAGTGATACACCAGCATCAGGTTGCCATCTGTCTTTTCTTAATATAGGAATCATGCCATATACAGAGCTAGGGAAACAGACTGCATGCCGGCATACTGGGTTCGTTTCCCACTGCCTTCCCTGAGTGACTTAACAGCTCTCTAAAGGCTGACCTGCCATCTTTCTGCTTCTGTCACTTCTTTCACTAGGTTGGGTTAATAATAATTTTTTACGATGACAGTAATAATGTTATTAGCAAAGATATTAATAATAACTTCTATAATGTATTCATGGAAAGAAGTCCTAAAAAGCATCCATATTGGCTACACTATTTCCAATCATATTGCAAGTTAGATAGAACTGTTGTGATAGGCAAAATTCTAAGATGGTCTCCAATTCCCATCCCCCTGTGTACGTACTTTGTATAATACCCTCCCCTTGAGTGGGGCAAGCCTTGCAAATATGATGGGACATTTACTCCCTGGTTTAAGTTACTGCGTATAACAAATGGAGATGGGTTAGTTGTTGTGATGATCATATGATATATGAAGAAAAATTTGAAGCCAGTGAAAGCCTTACCTGCTGTGCTGGAAGAAAGCAAACAGTTCAATTTGTGAGTTGACTCTTAGGGCCATATAGGAAGGAACTGTAGGCAGCTTCTTGCTGAGAGGAATCCCTGACCAAAAGCTGGCAAGAAATTGGAAACCTTAGTCCTATAACCACAAGAAATTAAATTTTGCTAACAAGCTGAATGAGCTTGGAAGAGAACTCCTAGCTCCAAATGACAACTTCAGTGTGTCTCATAGCTTGATCACAACTTTAGAGACTGAAGTGAGGATAAAGCTAAGCAAACCTTAGACTTTTGACTGACTGAAACTGAGATAATAAACGTGTGTTGTTTTAAAAGGCTACGTTTGTTGTAATATGTTATGCAACAAGAGAAAACAGATGCAATTATGTAGTATAAATATGTTAGGTATATATAAAAATAAGTAGATGTTAAGGTTTTCAGTTTCTCACTTCAATCAAATTCCAGGATGTGGCAAGGGTCTTTGGAGGGTCCAATACATATTGCTTTAATATGTTTGGAGATTTAATCAAATTTCCTGATGGGAAAATTACCAAAATCTTGGGGAAGTCATCCAGAAAATGTCTGCATTAATAATTATGTTATGAGAATCAAGTAGGTATGCATGAGATTTGGGGCAATTTGATAGATAATATAGTGGACTATAAAACCGAATAGGATGTAAAAACCTGAAATTTAGGAGGACATAATGCTAAGTGAAATAAGCCAGGCTGAGAAAGACAAATACCCCATGATGTCACTTAAAGGTGAAATCTAAAGAAGTTGAACTCATAGAAGTAGAGAGTAGAATGGTGGTTTCTAGGGGCTGGAGTAAGGGATGGGGGAGAGATGTTGGTCAAAAGTCTCAGTTAGCCAGGAAAAATAAGTTCTGGTGATCTATTGCATAGTATGGTGACTATAGTTAATACTAATTAAACTTAAAAATTATTGAGAGTAGGTTTAAATGTTCTCACCACAAAAAAAAATGACAAGCATGTGACATGATGAATATGTTAATTAATTTAATCACTCCACAATGTATACATATATCAAAATATTATATTTTACCCTATAAATATACAATTTTTATATGTCAATTGAAAATAAATCAATTTTTAAAATCCCAAAACTGAAGTTTTAATCAGTCGCAGAGCAAGCTTCTAAATAGACAATTTTATTGCTCTTTGAATTAAATGCTATTACCAAATTGTGACCAACAAAACAAAAGTAGAAACTTTGAGTGTCAAGCGGATGGGGACCATATCAATTGTTTTAATTTTTGTATTCCCAGGGCTCAGGAAATTTCTGGAACACATAGGTGACTAATAAATATTTATTGAGCAAAAAAACAATTATAGTAGTGGCTCCTCCTTCAAATGAGATAGCAGATAGAACACAGTGCAAACTTGCTGGCCTGCTAGCAAACTTGCTGTGTTGTGATCATTCTTGTGTTTTGTGCCTTAATTTTATCTAAGAAGCATGCTTATACTTTCTCTATATAAGGCATTCAGGTAGGTTTGAAGGGGGATGAAAGATTATGTAAATTAAACAGATATTGTCTAAAATGCCAAGTTTTCATTTCCAGCAAATTCTTTCTAGTCTTTCAGGCTATTGAACTTCCAACTGGATGTGTTATATTCCTCCTCTAAACTTTGTCTACTCCTTTCTATTGTAAAGTATGTAGAATAAGGGTGAATGCTACATGACCCAAGTTTTGCCAATAGGAGCTCAAGGCTCTTAAAGAAAATTTATATATGATCTAGGGTTGTTTCTGTGGTTCTTATTTAATACACCAATCCTTAAAAAATCTGTTACTTCTACATTACTAAATGACTTCTTTATTTTTAGAGGAGTGATTGGTTTTTCTCTGGTATTTAGTTAGCACTAGCATTTGCAAACCTAAATAAGCAACTAGAAAAGTACATATGAGAACAATAAAGCAATCTGTGTAAAAAAAAAAGAAGAGCTGACTAGATGAACCCACCATTGTTTTTTTCCACAAAAAGGACCAAAAGAGCAGATAAATAACTGCACTTTGAGTAGGCTGACTAAAGGGAACACTGGAATTTGGAAAGAAAGTGATAAAAAGCCTCTGAGACACAGAAACTCTACACAGCAACACAGAGAGGGAGTAAAACGCCTGGCTAGGACTAGCTTGCAGCCAAGGACTACCTTTTGTGTAGAAAAGGTAGGTGTGAGATCTCTAGCAGTCCGCATTACCACCAAGGATGTCTGCAATCTTAGCTACAGGAGACCCTCACAGTCCGTATAAGCCCTGATCCCAGAATAGGGGGTGCTGCCTAGAGTTCAGGCAGCTGAATTGCTCCAGATAAGGAACAAATGCTGAGTCCTCCACACTGCTCAGGATGCAAGCTGCTGTGGCAGAGCTCCATTCTGGGAGAGAAGCCACTGCTAGAGTGTATCCTGCCCTGGAGGCCAATAGCCCTACATCTTCACACTCTTGGGGCCCTGTCATCTTCCCAATATACCCACACAGAAATCTGTAGTGTGATTCCAGCTAGATTCAAAGGTACAGTCATGATCCAAGATCCCAAGCCCATGCACTGCCATATACTTCAGGGAGCACATGGTCCAGGCTGCTACCAGGATGGAGGCAGTCGATGCATGTGCTCCTAGAGCCCCAGAGCAAAACACCTGGCACCTGCCACTAACTACTACCTACAACCTCATTCACTCTAGCAGCAGAGATGCTGCTGGCTGTGCTCACCTCCCAGCAAAGCAAAGAGTGGCCTGACTGCTACCCACCACCATAAGTGACCCTGCCCTCTTCAGAGTTGAAGCTGCCACATATCCACATTTGTCCCTGGACACCAATGAGCAGACTGCCCTGTGACTTTGCCCCCTCTAGAGGAAGGGCTGCTATATGCCATGCACACTCCCTGGAGACCAAGGAGCAGCCCACCCAGGGCCCACTGCTGGTGCTGACCCTGCCCCATCCAGATGTGGAGTCACTGTGCTCCATGCATACCCCAGAGACCAAGAGTTAGTTATCTCAGTGCTCACCACTGCGGACAATCTACACCCACAATCAGTGGAGCCACTGCAACAGGCACACACCCTCCCGGGATCTGTGAACTGACCTCTTCTACAACCCCCCATTCCAGTTATTTTTTAAACAGATAAAAAAGTCCAAAACCATTAGCTAGACTATGAAGAAAACAGAATACCCAAATAAATAAAATCAGAATTGATGGCCGGGCGCTGTGGCTCACGCCTGTAATCCTAGCTCTTGGGAGGCCGAGGCGGGCGGATTGCTCAAGGTCAGGAGTTCAAAACCAGCCTGAGCAAGAGCGAGACCCCGTCTCTACTATAAATAGAAAGAAATTAATTGGCCAACTGATATATATATATAAAATTAGCCGGGCATGGTGGCGCATGCCTGTAGTCCCAGCTACTCGGGAGGCTGAGGCAGAAGGATCACTCAAGCCCAGGAGTCTGAGGTTGCTGTGAGCTAGGCTGACGCCACGGCACTCACTCTAGCCTGGGCAACAAAGCGAGACTCTGTCTCAAAAAAAAAAAAAAAAATCAGAATTGAAAAAGGAAGCAATTGATTACAATTGATATCACAGAAATACAGGATCATTAGAGACTATTGTGAATAACTATATGCCAACAAATTGGAAATCCTAGAGGAAATGGATAACTTCATGGACACATACAACTGACCCATAGTGAACCAGGAAGAAATAGAAAACCTGAACAAATTAATATCTAGTAATGAGATTGAATCGGTAATAAAAAATCTCCCAACACAGAAAAGCCCAGGGCCAAATGCTTTCACTGCTAAATTCTACCAAACATTAAAAGAACTAGGGATTCGGAAGTTGGAAGGGTAGTCCCACATCTGAAGAATGTGGTGAACATTGTGGAGGGGAAGGGCATACCTCTAATCCTTGCTAGGGAGAGGCAAAGTTATAAAATGTAACCAAAATGTTAAGAAAAAAAGAAAAACAAACATTTGTCTGGTGTGGAGCAGGTGGCAGGGAGGGGATGGGTATATACATACATAGTAAGTGTGATGCACACCTTCTGGGGGATGGACACGCTTGAAGCTCTGATTTGAGTGGGGAGGGGAGACAAGGACAATGTATGTAACCTTAACATGTGTGCCCTCATAATATGCTGAAACAAAAAAAAAAAAAGAAAAGAAAAAAAATAAAGAACTAGTATCAGTTCTCTTCAAAGTATTCCAAAAAATTGAAAGAGTGGGCATTTTCCCAAACTTGTTCTAAGAGGCCAGATTTACCCTGATACTAAAAACAGCCAATGACACAACAACAACAACAACAATAAAAGAAAACTATAGGCCAATATTCCTAATGAACATAGATGCAAAAATCCTCAAACTAAATTCAATAGTATATCAAAAAGATTATATATCATGATTAAGTGGGATTTATCTGAGGGATACAAGGATGATTCAATATATGCAAATAAATCCAAATGATATATCACATCCACATAATGAAGTACAAAAACCATAAGATCCTCTCAATAGATGCAGAAAAAAAGCATTTGATAAAATTCTACATCCTTTTGTAGTAAAAACTCTGAACAAATTTGGTATAGTAGGAATTTACCTCAACACAATAAAGGTCATATATGACAAAACCACAGCTAACATCATATTAAATGGTGAAAAGCTAAAAGGTTTTTTTTCTAAGAACTGAAACAAGACAAACATGACCACTTTCACCACTCTAATTCAGTATAATACTGGACTTCCTTGTCAGAATATTAGGCAAGAGTAAGAAAGAATATCCAAATTGGAAAGGAGGAAGTCAATTTGTTCCTTTATGTAAACAACCTGATCTTATATATAGAAAAAGCTAAGTACTCCCCCCGCAAAAACAGTTCAAACTGATAAACAAATTCAGTAAAATTGCAGGATACAAAATCAACATAAAAATCATTAGCATTTCTATACACGAATAATGAAATAACTGAGAGAGAAATCAAGAAAGCAATTCCACTTTTATTGTAAAGAAAGGAAAATATTTAGGAATAAATTTAACCAAGGAACTGAAAGAATTTCTGTAAGGAAAATTATAAAACTGTGAGTAAATAAATTGAAGAGGATATGTACAAATAATGGAAAGACATGCTATGTTTATGGATTGGAAGAATAAATATTGTTAAAATGACCACAAGAGCAAAAGCAATCTACATACTCATAGCAATCCCTGTCAAAATACCAATGGCATTCTTCACAGAAAGAGAAAAAAAAGTCCTAAAACTTGTGTGAAACCACAAAAGACCCATGAAGTGTAAAAACAATTTTTAACAAAAATAACAAAGCTAGAAGTATTACACTAGCTACCCTAAATATATATCACAAAGGTAGAATAACCAAAACAGCATGCTACTGGCATTAAAACAGACATATAGGCCAATGGAATGAAGTGAATCTATGTATTTACAGCCAAGTGATTTTTGATAAAGGTTCCAAGAATATACATTGCAGAAAAGACAGTCTCTTTAGTAAATGGTGTTGGGAAAACTGGATATCCATTTGCAGAAGAATGAAACTAGACTCCTATCTCTCACTATATACAAAAATCTAATCCTAATGGATTAAAGATTTAAATATAAGACATGAAACTATGAAACTACTAGAAGAAAACACAGGGGAATGCTTCAAGACATTGGTTTGTGCAAAGATTTTATGAATAAAACCCTAAAAATACAAGCAACAAAGCACAATTAGAGAAATGTGATTATATCAAGCTAAAATGCTCCTGCACAGCAAAGAAAACAGATTGGAGAGACAAGCCACAGTATGAGAGAATATATTTTCAAACTATTCATTTGACAAGAGATTACTATCCAGAATATATAAAAACTCAAACAACTCAATAGCAAAAAAAAAAAAAAAAGAGAGAAAACAAAACAAAACAAAACCAAAAAACCTCAACCCCCCAAATAATCCAATTATAAATGGACAAATAAACTAAAAAGATACTTCTCAAAAGAAGGCATCCAAATAATCAGCAAGTATAGTTAAAAATGCTCAACATCAGTCATAATCAGGGAATAAAAATCAAAACCACAAGGAAATATCATCTTGCCCCAGTTAGAATGTGTATTATCAAAAAGACATAACATGGTGATGAGGATCCAGAGAAAGGGAACTCTAATGTACTGTTGTTGGGAGTGTAAATTAGTACAACCATTATGGAAAATAGTATGGAGCAGGCATCCTCAAACTATAGCCCATGGGCCACATGCCGCCCTCCTAGGACATTTATCCGGCCCGCTGGGTGTTTTTGCTGCAGCTGCCTGTCCTGCTTAGCATCCGACTCCTCCTGGGCCCATAGTGTACACAATGGTCTGAGGGACAATGAACTGGCCCCCTGTTTAAAAAGTTTGAGGACCCCTGGTATGGAGTATCCTCAAAAAGCTAAAAATAGTACTAACCATAGGTTCCAGCAATCCACTACTGGGTATATATATCTAAAGGAAAGGAAATCAGTATTTCAAAGAGATATCTGCACTCCAATGTTCATTGCAGCACTATTCACAATATCCACAATATAGAATTTGCCTAAGTGTCTATCAGTAGATGACTGGATAAAGAAAAGTGGTATATATACTTAATGGAATACTATTCAGCCATAATAAAAATAAAATCCTGTCATTTGTGGCAACATTAATGAGCCTGGAGGACATTAATGTTAAGTGAAGCAACCAGACACAGAAAGATAAATATTCTCAATCACACGTGGAAACTAAGTAAGTTGATTTCATAGAAATAGACAGTAGAGTAGAGATAACTAGAAGCTGGGTAGGGTGGGGAGAGGTATGGATAAGGTGAGGTTAATTAATGTGTACAAAATTACACCTAGATAGGAAAAAAAAGTTCTAGTGTTCTATAGCATGGTAGGGTGTCTACAGTGAACATCAGAAGAGAGGAATTTGAACGTTTCTAATATGAAGAAATGATAGTTATTTAAGGTGATGTGTATGCTAGTTACCTTGATTTGATCACTACATATTGTATGCAGGTATTAAAATATCACACAGTAACCTATAAATATGTAGAATTATTCTGTGTCAGTTTTTAAAAAAGTGTTTACACATATGCTTATACTTTTTCCAGTGGCTATTTGAAAAACCTTAAGTGAACACTGAATGATTTGAATGAACTATGCTTACTTGGCATTGTTAGATATATATATATAATTTTTCTAGGAACATATATATAACATTAATCTATATACAGACACAGATAACCAACACATTCGCTTTCTTTTAAATCAAATTATAATTAAAAAATAATCCCACATTAATTGACAATTCTTGGTAATATTAAGATTTAGGAAGGAAAAAACTTCTATATGACTATAGCTGCTACCTAATAAAATATGCAATTAAAACACAAAGCCTAATTTATATAGTGTTTTGCTCATAGCACTTCTTACCTATGAGGGTTTTTTTTACTTTTTTATTTCAGCATATTATGGGGATACAAATGTTTAGGTTACATATATTGTCCTTGTCCCACCTGAGTCAGAGCTTCAAGCATGTCCATCTCCCAGACAGTGCGCACTGCACCCATTAGGTGTGTATATACCCATCCCCTCTTCCCCCCCCCATCTGCCGACACGTGATGAATGTTATTACTATATAAAACTGATTTGATGGTGGGTACATGTGATGCTTATTTTACCATTCTTGGGATACTTCGCGCCTTGTATTACATTATCCTGGATAGAGCTGGAACCCATTCTACCATGTTTCCCCGAAAATAAAACCTACCCATAAAATAAGCCCTAGCAGGATTTCTAAGCATTTGCACAATATAAGCCCTACCCCCAAAATAAGACCTAGTGATGGGCGTGGCTACACAGCGTATCTGCACAACCCATGCATTTCCTCCTCGGAGCAGGAAAGAAGACAAGCAGCCCTTCTCATCTGCCCCATCCTGACAGCTACTATCCCAGAGGTGACCGGAAAGTTGCGGTAGCCCCACCAACAAGGTCGGCTCCCCCTGTCAGGTCCCAGCCATTCTGTGCCTGCTGCAAGCTGAGGCTTTGAGGGGAAAGTCTCCTCAGTGAAGTGAGGAGCAGGACACTCGCTTTAGGTATTGTGTGTCCCCAGGGGGAAGAAGGAAAGCTGTGGCTGCCATTTTATTATGATGACGTTCCAGAAGACGACAGCTTAATTATAGTTGAATAAATGTAGATTGTTGTACCGTACCTAAAAAATATAACACATCCCCTGAAAATAAGCTCTAGGGTGTCTTCCTGAGGAAAACTAAATGTTAAGAAACTGTTTTATTTTGGGGGAAACACGGTATCTATGAGGTTTTACATTCAATTTTCTTTTATTATTCTCTCTTTCAACCTTTGCTTTAATCTACACTTTCCTGTGTTTTCCAAAGTGTTGCTTTGCCCTGTGGCTATAATAGAGAAGCAGCTGTGATTTTTAAGATGCCAACTTCTCTATTAATATCAACTGACTCAATAACAACTCTGAATTATGTTTTAAATAAATGTGTTATGACTATGATCAGATTATTATAGAGTGTGAATGGATAGGTGTCTTAGGGAGAGTGATAAAGTGTATGAAGACATCTGAGTTTAAACATGAAACTTTCAAAGTTGGAAATATGTTATTATGAAAAATGAGAAAGGTACAAAATAATTTTCCTTGTCCCCCTGTCCTCCTTTTCCTGCCCTCCTTCTTGTGTCTTTACTCTTTAAGTTTTCTCTGTAACAGTCTGGATTTGGAGAAATATTAATCAATAAGATTGAGGTGAACAAAATAAGAAGAAATTTCTTCTTTCTCTTACTTATTACTCTTTCTTTTCTTTTGCTTTTGTGTATAAACATATTGAGACGTGGGTGGACTGATAATTTAGCAAACAGGAAATTAAAAGAGAAAAGAAACAGAAAAGTGGGGAAGTGGGACAGACTACCCTGAGACTGTGAGTCTGAGCTCCACAGTGGACACCACATTCCAAAGCCTGGATCCTTAATTGTGGGCCACAACTGATTTTAGCAATTAGTTCCCAATATTCTAGAGATATACTTTAGAATATTGTTTATAGGTAGATCATTATCTTTAGGCATATTTTTGTTGCATTTTTATACTTATGAAATTATCTTTAGATCCCTTCCAAATTTTTATACACCTCTAGCATGAAATCTTTAAAAGTATCAGAACATATATATCTACCTACTAAGTCCAAATAAATGAATCCATTCTTTGTGCCCTAATTGGGATAATCAGTTAATAACATCAAGAAAGAATAGAACCCTATTCAATAAACATGTGGATTCCACAAAAAAGTTGTAGTATATATTACTGGAGATATTTTATAAAAGACCAAAAGAGTGGAATAAAAATAAATTATACACATTTGTAACAGAAATAGAATTTTTAAAAATAACTTTTTTTCTCTAATTATGAAAGTAACATATGCTTATTAAAGGAAGTTTGAAAATGTTACACATATGAAGAATAAAACCATCCATAATTCCATTACCTGATTTTAACCAGTATTAAAATGTATATATTTTCCATTATGTATACATGAATTTATATATTTACATATATGTTCTTAATCTTCTTTAGTATAGCTGTCCAACTTTAAGTTATTTAGATTCACTTACTTATATGTTACTGTATATCACTAATCACACACTGTATTTATGTGTGTGTCTGTGCAAACTTTTGGTTATACTTTATCTGAAGGGAGGAGTGAGTTGCAGGTACAAGTAAGAAAAATATATGGCAAATAAGAACTCAAATAGGGTTTGGATCCCAGGTGAACCCTTACTAGATCTTTGACTTTTCAAGTTACTTGACCTTTTTCTGCTTTAGTTTCTTCATCTGTAAATTAGTGTGGTGGTAAAGATTAAACAAAATAATAATTTAAAGTACTCAGCTCAATACCTGGTATATCTTATGTAGTCATTTAATACTACTAACTATTTTTTATTTTTGGTAGTAATGGAAAGATGGATATTATAGTCAAATCCTTCTCTTCTAAGAAGAAACAAAATGCAAAACTTTGCATTAAAGATAACTGTAAATGAGGTGATTTAACAGAAGCTTCACTGTTGAATATGCCAGCTTGCCTGTGAACAGAGAAATTAAGGCAAAATAATTTATAAAATTATAAAAATATGATGTTTACTTTTTTTTTTTAATTCCAGTTTTAGATTTTAGCAATGTTTTCCTCAATGGAGGATTATATTTCCACAGCTATGAAGCTTGGATATCCTATGTAAGTGATCACTATGTCCTTTTCATTCTGTCTCTTAAGTATCTTTGGGAAACTTCCTTATCCCTGTTCATGAAAGACTAAGTAATTAATACTGTAGGATAATAATGAGCAGATCACTGGGCTCAAATGCTAGTGTTATGATTTAGGATGCTTATTAACCTCATAGTTTAAACTTCAGGTTCCTCTGTAAAATGGAAATGGCAATGCCGTAGATGTATATTAGGAAAAGTAAATGAAATAATTCAATAAACAATGTAATAAAAATGAAATAGCTATCAGTATTGGAGCACTTAATTACTAACTTGCTGGGCATCCCAGACATGGATGCTTAACTTAATCACTGTTCAGCTGATAATAGTTTTTGTATTCACAGATAACTAGCTAGCTATAGCTTTAGATATTCTGGTGGGCCTATGATAGAAACATCTGAGATTGGAGGTCAGGGAATAGGAATTTAGTCTTAATCAGAATGGGAAGGCCGTAGGGGTCTTGTAAAGACACTGCTGTAGAGTGGTTGACAAATTTTGTACAAAATGCTTTTGCAAAGTAACTTCTAGTGCAATGAATTTCATCTTGATTTAAGGCTATGAGACCCTATTTTCAGATGGAATCTTTTATTTAATTCCAATATATAAGACAAAAGCTTGTAATCTGCCCCACCTTCCTTTCCTTTTTATGTTGGTGGAACCCTAGGGAACCTAAGGAATATAGATGAAAAATACTAGCCCAGGATAATCCAGTTTCATTCAGAAGATAATTACCGCCTATAAACAAGAATGATATTTAAAATATTGAACCATTAATAGGGTATGAGTACTTAGCAATCAGAATATGTGCCAGCTCTAAACACCCCATAAAGCTCTCCTGGGGCTCAGAGGTTAAAATTAAACCCTGCATATAATGAAAGATTTTACTCTGGGAATACTTGAATTATTTTATTATGTATAGTTAAAATGTTAGATTTCTGTGAAACATTGAGATACCGAAAAAGCATATTTAATAGTTGCATTGTTTTAGTGTATGCCAAAACTTGTTCTATTGATAAATGTTTTACATATATCTCACCATCATGAGGAACTGAAACATAGAGAAAACCGAAGCATAAAGAGGTAAATAAACTCTAACAAGGACACATAAGTAAGGTGGTGGGGGTCAGGATTCAAACCAGGGAGTTTGCTGTAAAGTTTGGCCTCTTATCACTGTGCTATGCTATTTTTAGCATCAAGCTTGCCAGTCTATTTAGAAAATATGGTGAAGTTAAAAATGTTTAATTTGAAAATTTCTCTTTTCTCTTTCAAGTTTACATAATATTTTAAATTGTTCAGTCAGTTTTAATGCCATTTTAAAATTATTATTCATGGTTGAAAGACTTGAAGAAAGACCTATATGCTAGTCGGTGAATCTCAGCAGAAGCAAAATAATTTATTCAGAGCTTACTCTGTCTTTTCAATGATGTAATTTATTAAAAGGGATGTTTGTTGTTAGAGATTCATTGCTAACAGAATGCCTATAACAAAGTAGGGAAGTCATTTACTAATTACCACTCTGTAGATATACTTGGTAATGGATAGGGAAAATCTGTTAACTTTTGTTAACCATGCCATGAATACTTAAAAAATATGTTTTTCAATAATAACAAAAAAGATCATTGTCATGTATAAACTTGGGAAGGTGAATTTATTTTTCCAAATGTGGCCAAGATAAAAGTCTTAAAAATTATCAGTAGTACTTAAATTTAATTAAACATTTAATTATAAATTGTCCTAGAATATTATTAAAACAAATTATAATTATTAATTTTTAAAAATCTTATTTTCGATCTGAGAGAATTAAGAAGACCCCAAGAAATGATACAGTAGTTTCCCTAGAGATACCTGTATTTAATATATTTTATGTAGGCAAATGTCTAGTTTATTTTAAAATGAAAATTAACCAGAAAATATTTGGCTATAAGTTCTTTCAGACGATCTTCATGAATCAGGAAGTAATTCACATGGATGATTGAAATATTTTTTTCTTTTCTTTTATTTCTTTTTAGGTTAAAAGAGATAGAAAGTAGCAATTATGATCTCTCAGAAGAGATGTTGCCTATTTAATCTATAATAGAAAATGTATGACTTAAGACACTTTCCAAAATATTCTTCAGAATTTCTTTGAAAATTGATTTTGGATCTCTTGACCTTTTCTTGTAGTCTTATTTTCTTCAAAGAGTTTTTATCTTCTCCTCTGGGGTTCTTTAAATTTTCCTTATTTGAACAAATCGTATATTCTTCAACTGATCACAGTATTATAATAAGAGACTTACTAGTGTGCACTATGATTGAAATTTTGTTTCTGTCTTATATAAGCATTTCTTTTTCAATTACATAAAATACATAATGAATTGGAAATCTATTTAAGTCAATTTATATATATTTACCTAAGAAGACAAAGGAAAAATGTTGCAAATTTAATGAATAGTAATGATATTACAGGTCATAATTGATGTCATTGAAAAATGACATGTCATTGAAATGTTTCTTTACTATTGAATAGATACATTTCTGGCATCTGGGATTCTATAAATGTTAATTAAGCAATGGTCTGCCTTTGACATTCAACAATATCAGTCACTTTACATACCTGAAGAAAATCTTTCAATGACTCCCTATTACCTCCATGATAATGTCTAAACTTGACAGTCCAAAAAGTCCTTTATTATTTGACTTCTTGTGACCTATTTATATACTGTCACTTTCTCATATCCCTGGGGCCAGGCTTACTCTCTCTTACCTCTGAGTCTACAGCCTAGAATGTTTTCAACACTTTCTCAGTTTAGATGCTGCCTCCTTTTGGAAGCCACCACTAATCTCTCAAGCTATCCTAACATATCCTTTTAATAGTACTTTTAATATCACTTCATGTTATAATTTATGTCTAATTACATGCCTCTTCAGCAGATCCATAAGCTTTTCTAAGTCATAAACTATTTTATTCCTGGTTGTTTTCCCAGAATCTACTATAATTATGCCATATGGGAAGCATTTGGTAAATATTTGTTGATTAGATGTATGAATTAAAAAATGGTGATTATAGAGCCCAGTACAGTGGCACTTGCCTATATTCTCAGCTACTTGGGAGGCTGAGGTGGGAGAATCGCTTGGGCCTAGGAGTTTGAGTGCATGATGATTATGCCTGTGAATAGCCACTGCACTCTAATTTGGACACCATAGCAAGATACCATCTCTTTAAAAAAATGACCATAGTTGGTAACTCAAAGCATTCAGGAATCATGAAATATTTTCCAAATCAAAAAGAAAGATCAAATGATTTAAAGTATAAAAACAATATGGATGTGTTTCTTTATGAATATACCAATTAATATCCAGGATACACATAATGACTTGATGCTTTCAACTTTTCCACATTCAGTATGATGTTGCATGTGAATCTGTCATGTATAGCTCTTATTATTTTGAAGCATATTCCTTCTATGTCTATTTTGTTGAGGATTTTTTCATGAAGGGGTCTGGATTTTATCAAATGCTTTTTCCACAACTATTGAGATGATATGGTTTTTGTTTTTAATTCTGTGCATGTGGTGAACCACATTTATTGATTTGTGTATGTTGAACCATGCTTGCATCCTTAGAATGAAACCCATTTGATCATGGCGAATTATCTTTTTAATGTGCTGTTGGATTTGGTTTTCTAGTATTTTACAGAGGATTGTTACATCTATATTTATGAAGAATATTGGTCTTGTGGTTTCAATGTAGGACATAAAATTGTATTTGGTGAACTAAAATAAGTTAAGAGCACATGAAGAATAAAAACTATTATTATCAGTCAAGGTTTAAGTTATGTGATCTCTGAGGACATGAAAATAAGTTGTCAGTAGAGATAAGCAGTTAAGACAAGATCAAGGATATAAATTCTGATCATGAATTATAAAACTCTGACCCAGAAGGAGCATATGCTCTCTAGTATAGGTTACTTTCAGGAAATGCATTTATTTTTACCATTCTACAGTTGAAGTAGCAAAGATCCATCAAAGCTTTTATTTGCCCAGGTACCCATAGTTCACATAAATTAGAATCAGTGAGAAATAATGAAGAAAGAAAATTACTCCTATAGTCAGGCCCTGTATTACTTAACAAATAGTGTCTCATAAGCCTCATGGCAATCATGTGATACAGATGTTATAATCCCTATTTTTTACATGAAAAAAAATTGAACAAAAATATAAAATACTAGTTCAGCCAATGTAGTAGTTTCCTGGGGCTGTCATGACAACATGCCACAATCTAAGTGTATTAAATGATATAAATTTATTTTCTGACAGTTCTGGAGGCTAGTCATCCAAGATGAAGGTGTCAGCAAGGCTATGCTTTCTCTGAAGTCACTATGGAAGTATTTGTTCCAAATCTCTCTCCCACCTTCTTGTAGTTCCTTGGCTTGTGGCAGCATAACTCTAATCTCCATGTGGTGTTATCCCTGTATGCACGTCTATGTCAAAATGTCCCCTTTTTCTAAGAACCCTGATCATATTGTATTAGGAGCCCACCTTTATGCCAGTATGCCTTCATCTTAACCAATTACATCAACAATGATTCTATTCCAAATAAAGTCATTGTCTTAGTCCATTTGTGTTGCTATAAAGCAATACCTGAGGCAGAGTAATTTATAAGGGAAAAATGTTTATTTGGATCATGGTTCTGAAAGAAACATGACAATGGCATCTCATCTGGTAAGGTCTTCAAGCTGCATCCTGGATGCAGGTGCTTCACCTTCCACCTGGTGCTGGAAGGTGAAGGATAGCAGTGTGTACAGAGATCACATGGCAAAAGAAGAAGCAAGAGAGAAAAAAGAGGGAGTTTCCAGGTTCTTTTTAATAAGCAGCTCTTATGAAATCTAATAAAGTGAGAACACATTCATTATTATTAGGAAAACGCCACACCATTCATGAAGGATCTATCTCCATGAACCAAACACCTCCCATTTGGCCCCACAGCTAACATTGGGATTAAATTTGAACATGAGATTTGAAGTACAAACATCCAAATTATAGTAGTCACATTTTGAGGTACTGAGGTTTAGGATTTCGAAGTATGAATTTTTAGGGGACACAATCAGTAAGTTGGTAGTATAGTTAGCAATTTAATTGTAAATATTTCTGTGCTCCTTATTTTAAATTATTTGATGACAGAAATAAATTTACATTTTGTTTCACAAAAAGGAATTTAATGTATTGTTATAATTTTTAATAAATTAGAAAAGAGAACTAAGAAAAGTTGTGATGAACAATTTACTGGAGAAAAATATCATGTAAATTTTGTAATGTCTGATGCAGGATTTTGACTTTCATGTTGTTGGTAGCTAGGAGGAGATTTTATTAAGAAAATGTATTAAGATAGGCTTTTAAAAATATTAATATACAAGATGGATTAGAAGAAAGAAAAATTGATCACAAGAAGATAAGTTTAGAGGTTGTAACTAAAATACAAGTTTGAGGGTATAAGACTCAAAAGAAATAGTGCAGTGAGATTGTGAACCTGGAACAGGCAAGACTATTTTGGAAAGATGTATTTTATAAGAATTGGTTGTTAATTACATATGGATATAGAAGAATCAGGAATGATTCATGCCTGGACATGCCTGGACAACCAAGGAAAATAGTAATCTCCATATACAATAAGGAAATATTACTTTCTGATTTTTGTTTTTAATTTTATCTCTGGATTTTATCCCATTGTCCTAGTATAGTAAATGTCTTTGCTGCTTTACTTAGTGTTCATAAATAACATTAGGTTATAAATTCCTTATGGAAACCATAAAAACAGATTTCCTGTTGAAAAAAATATGGTGTAATATATAAGTAAACCAGTTTGCATGAGGATAGAACAGAGTGTTATCCATATGATGAATCTTGGAATTCATGTCAGAGAATTGAACTTCTGCAAATGCAGTACTGCATCCCTTTGATAAACACCTCTATTAGATCCTCATATCCACTTTGGTCCTAAATTGAAATTATTGATTTAATGTTTCTTAAGTTATTGGAAACCTGAGGTATTTTTTGCTGTCTTATCTGATGATGTTGGCATGACTGTTGGCTACTCTGCTGTCACATCATCACATCTGAAATATATTTTACCAGTTTTGTTATACAGTATACAGTTTACATAGTATCCATGACAAATCCTGAGGAAAAAAAGAATAAGAAAATGAAGCCTTATGTCTCATAGGAAATAATGTTTTCTAAATCAATTCAGAAGATTTCAGTTCCAAAATATTAGATATAGTTGGAGAGTTTTTATAGAAGTTCTATAAAGCAAATTAAAGTCAGGGATTGATGTTTTTGAAGATAGTGCTAAATAAGTATAGCTTTTTAAAAATTGTATATATGGAAAGCTAAGAGGAACTTTTCAAAATTGATAAAACAGGGAAAAGCTGAGTTGTATATAGATAGGGACAAATTTTAAAGCTTGAGACAGATATAGGTATATTTTACATAGACAAATATGTTTCCACTGCTGTCCTAGATTGGTAGCTCTTAGTACTGTCTCCAATTTGAATTATTTGGGGAGCTTTTAAAATTAATATTTATGGCTGGCTCTGTTTCCAGTAGACTCTGATTTAAGTGGTTTGGAGCACATGGGACCCAGGCATCAGTATTGTTTATAAATCTACAAGTGACTCTATTTGCAGTCAGAAGTGAAACGCACCCTCCTAGAGCATTTGTCAACCTGGAAATTGCATTGTTGAAGCCATTATAGAATCCTGTTCAATATTAGCAATCAATATGTAATATTACAGTGAACAAAAATATAAGCATTTATGTATATACTGTATGCAAATACCAGTTTCTATGATATTTTACAATAATCTTCTTTTCCTTGAAATGAACAGGAACTTATTGAAGAAAAGAACCTTGATAGGTAGGAAATTAGCTTTGTGGAGCAGAGAAATACAATGTATGAATATTTTCAATTCACCATCTGGTATATTTAGTCTTCATTCATTTGATAAATGTTTATCGAGTACAACTATATGCTAGGTAAGTGATTGGTGTAGCACAGTGAATAAAAGAGACAAATCCCTTGCCCTCATGGAGCTTACTTTCTAGTTTGGGGGATTTAAAATTCATTTGACATTTGATAATGTTTCATTTTCTTTGTTTTTCTTTGTAGGTTACTTACTGATTTCCCATTTTCTATAATTATATGCAGTTTCTTTATAAAATAAACATTCAAATTTCAAAATTGATTCTGATACTATAAGTAAGGTAATCAATGATCCAAGTAATATCTTGATATGTCAAAATTATGAAATGTTACATGAATGACAGATATATGGCCACATTCTTGGCATCAATGTGTGGACAATGAAATAGCTTAGTTGCTCAAAGATGTGGGAGAAGATAGGATTGGAAATTTTACTTATATTTATGAAAGTATATTATTTAGAGGCATTTTAATTTTTTCATTCAGCATATGTTTTATTTAAACTTTGTATAAGAACATTAGCTACCGTTCAGTACAATCAGATAGGTCCTGCATCCTATTCTGAAACTCATTACCCTACGTGCAAAACAACCAAAAGCTAGAAGACAGATGAAGGAGAAAGAAGCCAGAGGAGAATAAGCAATTAAAATATGCTTCTGTGTGCAGATAGAAGTGATAAAAGCTGTCTTTGAGAATATGTTGATTTGAAACATTGGAGCACAAGCCTTATTGTTCACTTGAGAGAACAGGCACATAATGATCTTTACTGTGAGTGAGTATTATGTTTGGAAACATTAGCATTCAGATTAAGTTCCATGTGTAAGATTACTGTGTGTGTTCACACATGACCAAATAAAACCTCTAGGAAAGGTAATGTCTGTATGAATGCAGTGCTTCTTGTCTTGATTTTTTGTAAACCCTTGCCTGGAAGTAGATCTAAGTCATCCAAAAGCAACTAACATTAAAATTGACCTTAATAAATGAAAATTATAAAATAAATCATAGTTTAGTATTTTATTTTACTAAGCAATAATGCTATGGTTTAAATGGCATAGTTTCCTAGTAATGATCTGTGACAGTGATTAATTTTGATATCTAGTGACCTATTTAAATGTAGTTCAAGATTTAACAAAATACACCTGTGACTCTAGATATGGAAATGAATGTGATGCAAATTAATTGAAGAACAATCAGGATTTAGGGTTTTATTGTTTCTATATTTAGTACTCTAAGAAACACCTTTAAACTCATTAAGTTTTACCTACAACTCTTCATAGACAGACTTGAAGATTGAAAATTTTGTTATTATAGAATAAGTTCTGAAAAAAAGTGAGGGTAAGTTGTGATAAGGTCATTGTTGATTTTAAGCAGTGTAATTTTTTGATTTACTAGCAATGAATCTCTCAAGAACATTTATGTGTTTCCAAGTCCAATAGGTATTTTAAACTCAAATAGTAATACTTTTTTGGTATAGATAATATCTATTAGTAGGTAATTTTTATTTACTACATTTCCATTCATACTAACTCAACATATGTTTACATTTATTTTAACAAAGAAGAAAATTTATTTCAGAGATCTAATTTGATCATTTCTACTTCATTTCTTTCAGAGTATTCCTTAAATGTATAAATTCCTTCATCAATTTTCTAATAACCCTAAAATAATTTCCTAAAAGTTTTCTTATCATAGAAAAAAATGATTTTCAAATATGGAAATTTATGATAAGTTGCTATTTAGAAACCGAATGAAATGTACTGATTGAAGAGCATATTAGTCAACTTTGGAATGACAGTTAAATATATCAAATCTAATCACTCGTGCATTTAAGTATCACATTACAGAGAAATATCTTTTCAAATATAGAATTGTATAATCTTAATGTTCTTTTATATGGGCATGTAGTGAGGCAGTGAATGAACCATTCTGACTTATTTTGTTTGACTAGAAAGTGTTGGAGCTCTGGGCTTCTTTACCATGTCTTCTGCTTTCTTCTTGGCCACTCTAGAGAGCAGATCATATCAAGAACATGGAGGAGATAAAAAAAAAAAAGCAAGCACACATCTGTGTTCCTTACCCTCAGGAAAATCAATCTGGGGTCATTGGGGGAGGAATTCAAACAGACTTATTTTGGAAAAAACAAACGCTCTCTAATTTTTCTTGGTGAGAATCCCTGGGATGGCAAATAAGAGCTGTAAAAAAGAAATGATAAATAAGAGAAGTTCAAAGAAAGACTTTATGAGGTTTCAAAGGGGAAACTAGGGTATATCATTGGAGACATCAGAAAGATTCAGAAAGATGAATGAACATTCATTCATTCCTTCACCATTTTTCTCCCCAGGAAGTGTCACAGATGCTGGGGACACAGGGGTGAGCAAAAACAGATCCAGTACCTGTTCTCATAGAGCTTCTTTTTAAGTGAGTGAGACATTTATTAGCCACATAAATAAACAAATATAAAATTGCATTGTAACAAATATTAAGAAAGGAAGGTATACATGACATGAGAGACTAGGGGGAATTGTCTAAGTCAAAGAGAGATCGGGGAGGCTTCTCATAGGAGGTGATTCAAGTGGCTTTTGTGGAGAAAACTCCATTTCTGCTAAGGAATTTTGCCTATATAGATAAGTATTAGAATATAGCCTGCATAAAAAACATGCAAGTCATTGCTGTTAAGAGAGAAGAAAAATAAGGAATTTATTATGTATATTATGTATATTAGTTTTCCAGGGCTGTCAAAATAAAGCACCACAAACTGGCTAGTTTAAAACAACAGAAATTTATTCTATCATAGTTTTGTAGGCTAGAAGTCTGAAATCAAGGTGTTGGCGGATTCGTGTTCTCTCTGAAGACTCTAGGGGAGACTGTCCCATGCCTTTCTCTCTGTCTCTCTCTTTTTTTTTAATTTTTTTTTTTATTTCAGCATATTATGCGGGTACAAATGTTAAGGTTACATATATTGCCCATGGCCCCCCTTCTCCCTTGAGTCAGAGCTTCCAGCGTGACCATCTGCTTTCTCTTAACTTCCGGTGTTGCTAACAATCCTTGGCATTCCTTGTATTGCAGACAAATTACTTCCATCTCTGGTCTCTGTTGTCACATGGTGTTTTTTCTGTCTTTCTTTGTCGAAATTTATTTATTCTTATAGAACATCAAACATTTTAGATTAAGGGTCCACCCTAATCCACTATGACTTTTGTTAACTGGATTATATCTAAAAGACCCTATTTCTAAATAATGTCACATTTGCAGATTCTGGACAGGCATGAATTTAAGAGTGGTGGTGGTAGGGACACTATTAAACTCAGTACAGTGTGAAACACAGAAAATGGATAAAATAGCAGGTCAGTCTCCAATCTTTTATCTAGTGTCGTTGTAACTAGAAATAATGTTTGGTTTGGTGTTTGTGAAAACTTGATCACATGTGTATATTAATAAAGAGGGGCAGAGTGATGTGCGAACTCTCAGAGGAAGAGAGAAAAAAAATGTCCTGGGCATAAATTCAGAAGCAGCATTTCACTTGCTATTCAGCCTTCCATGTTATTTTAAATCTTTAAACATTCTTAGCACTTTAAACATAACATCCAAAAAATCAAATACACTATTTATTTTTAGTTGATAGCATGATAATTTTTGGAATAATTACCTTATATACCTGTATACATATATTTTGCTCAACACTTAAGTTTCTGAATTTTATTAACATCATATGTTTTATTTCTTCTACAAATTAGACTCTTATTCTTTTAGGGATCAACAAAACAATATAATAAAATTCAAATTACAAAGACCAATATGCAAGAGTATAGAAAAAAAATAATAATAGGGACCAGTTAATTATGATTTCCTTTATAAAAGAGTGGGAAGACCCGTAAGATATGGATGTCATGATGTAAAATTATAGGATCTTATCTACATTGAGATCACCTAGCTGTTGTATAATTAATACAAAAGAATGTAATATGAATTTCCTTAACCATACTGTGATTTCATTAGTCTTAGTTAAGTTTATAAATTCTCAATATTTTAATTTGATTTAGAGAAAGATATTATTTTTAATGTACTTCACTTTTCAAAGAATTAAATTGACAACTTATATTGTTTACAACACATTTGTTTTATTATCTGCTTATGTTGGTCAAGCACTGTTTTCATAGTTTCATCATAATATTCATCAGTTATCAATGGTAAGCACTGTGTCAAAGTTGCTTTTATAGTAAAGTGGAGAGATCACACTGAATGGTGATTTTTTGCCTATTTGTGCTTAGAAGGCCATGTTTACAATATCCTATACCATTTACTGATCTGGCAATTAGAGACAGAGGGAAAAGCAAAAGGAGATAAAACAAAAACAACTAGAAAAAGAATGGCAAAAAATATGATGAGAAAAACATGATGCCTCAGACTACATAATTTTATTTTTAGTGCATATTTCTAGAGAAGTCATTTTAGACTAATTTACATAGCTAAAACAATTGGTTAACAAGTAAAAACATCAGTTTGATGATTATTTCTTTCTTCCATGCTGTAATGGAAATAATTTCCTGAATCATAAACACATTTTTTGTCATTTTAGACAATTTAAAACTTGTGACATAAAAATCAAGCTTATAGCTTTAAAAATTCAGCCTTTTTCTCTCAAAAGAGGAAAACTTCTGCTAACCTTTTCCCCTAATGAACAAACAAATCATTCACGTAGGGAAAATTGTTTGGGTTGGCTTTCCGTTCTTTTGTGTTGATGAATTGCAGGATTTTTAGACCACATACTTCATCACATAATTTTCTGACCTCAATTATACTTCTAAGAATACAACAGGTAATGAATAATGGAATTGTTCACAGAGCTTTTAAGGTTGCATTTAAAGAATGAGATAAAAATATATTATAGAATTTTCTACCAGAACATCTTGTATTCATCAAGGTTGGCTATCAATTGGAATTTCATAAATCCATGCTTTAAATCTTAACCTTTAAATTGTACATACACTATTATTTTAAAGATAAAAACAGACAGTGAAAATATAGAAATGCAGTGATTTATTTAAAAATCTAATAATAAGTGCTATCTGGATTGAGTGAGTCATATAGACAAGAGACAGTGTTATATTATTATTACTAACATATAAAAAATATTGAACTGGAGACAGTTTCACATTATTACATGCCCAGTAATAAGGAGAGTGAGTCAGGAGGGTTGGGAAAGAAGAGGAACACAGATGATGCAGTTGCTCATCACAGTAGAGCACATGGCAAATGATATTCTTTGTATTAGGCCCACTGAATTTTAATAAAACCAGATGTTCTAGTACAGTGTTTTATCCAATGTAAGTTCTGTTGAACAATCTTTCTTTAACCAATTAGCTCAATTTACCTATACTCCCTATTTTTTTCCCTAAAACATGATGAATCAAGGATAGGTCACACTGAATGCTTCCAGAGTTCGCTATGGGGGTACTGCTGTTCCTACTTCTTGAATTGTAAGCCTACCAGCTTCACACCTTATTGAAAACTAGCAGAAGCTTGATAATTAAGAGTTGATTCCAAAGTATATTTTCTTTACTAGTTTTGATTTGTGCCCTCAAATAATTATATACAGTAACGGCAGACAGGTAAAGACCACTAATCCTGCAAATGGATATAAAATAGCAAAAAGAAAAAATGTTAAATTGTGAAAAAAATGTAGAAGAGGGGTGCTATAAACCAAAGTCGAAGAAAAAAGTAAAACAAATGAAAAAGTTGGTGAAGTTTGGTGAAAATAACAGAGCCAGTATGTGTAATCATGTTTCCTTAGATAAAAATTTCCGTTATGTTTTTTACTCTGGCATCATTAAAGTTCTGGTCAGTGTGAGTGGCATTATCCAAAGACTCCTTTTATTTTTATTTCTAATTTTCTCTAAAAGTGAATAGGCACTTAGGCATTGGAAATTACTTAATTTTTTTCTGTAAATAATAGTTAACCTTTAGGTAGCACTAATTCTATGTCAGGCTTTATATTTTCTAAATTATATGTAAATTCATTTGATCCTCACAACAACTTATGAGAATGCTCTATTATAATCTCATTTTACAGTTGAGAAAACTAAGTCAGCCAAACACTGGGGTCCATTCATTGGAAACCCATATTCCTATCCCATCAAACACACAAATCAGGTTTTATTGTAAATTTCAAATTGTAGAGAACATGTTCTTTTAGATTTTATTTGTTTTCTGGGCCAAGCATCTCACTTTACACCTGAGGAAACTCAGGTTCAAAGAAGAGAAGACTTCCTCAAGCACTGGCAGAAAATGAATGGTGGGCCTTCATAAGTTTTCTGGTCTGCAGGTTAGCGCCCTCCCTTACTGAATATCGGGGCAGGTCAATAGAACCTTAATCAAAGCCCTGATACATTTTTAACTTCATATTCAAATTGATATAACCATTGCAAATTTTCAGCTTTCAAATTCCATGTGAATCCTGGAAATAATCTGAATATTGAAACAGATTCCTTTTACAATACCTGGAGGCAAACCAACATTCAACACTTAGGAAACTCATCTTTGGCCTGAATTTTTCCCATGTCTGCGATAGCACAAATATTTTTTGTTAAGGACATCTGCCCCATTTCAGGCAAAACCTATATTTTAATCTATTTGCATATATATAGGTCATGGCTAAAACCCAGTTTGTAGTACTAGTATCAAATCATATCTGCTTATGTTAGCAGCAGTGAAGAATAATCATCTATTAGAAGAAGTAAAGTCATTTATCAACATTAAAAATATTGAAATTTTATGAGAAAATCTAATATCTATAGAGTTCATCCTACCTGAGAAATATAGTGTTAAAGACTATAACTTTTTCCATAATTTTTTTTATTTCAGCATATTATGGGGGTACAAATGTTTAGATTACATGTATTGCCTTTGCCCCCTTTGCCCCCAGAGTCAGAGCTTCGAGCGTGTCCATCCCCCAAATGGTGCACATCCCCTCCTCCCCTCTCCCATCTGCCCAACGTTCCATAAATGTTATTCCTATGTGTCCTTTAATGACTGTGAAAGACCCAAATATTCAATTAAATTTTTAAAAATAAAAATGTAAACAAAGCTGCTGTTAATAAAATTACTACTAGTTTTCTAGCATTTAGGGAGCACTGTTCATTTTTTTTTTACTTAGAATTAAAGCAAAATAACATAGTTAATAAACCATCTATTCTATTTTGTATCTAGGAATTTAATGTAAGTGTAAAATATTTTTCTCAAGTCTAATGGTCTGGCATTATGAAAGTTTTCCAAATTAAATTTACTTTATTAACATTTAAAAGTAGGTGATGACAACAGCTAATAGGGAGAAAATTATATGTTTAAAAGGTGAATATTTTTTCAGTTTTCTCTACAAAGATTTACTTTTTAGAATTGTCTTTCTGTACTGTACATGATTTTCTTAAGGAGAGTTGGCCTTGATATTTCTTAGATTTATTTGAAATGTATTAGATTTTGTGTATTTCAATTTACTGAAGAAAGGATGACCCTTGCAGTGCTCCTCATAAATGTATCAGTTATTCAAAGGAAAACCCCTTAATTAGTGCCACTGGCCATATTATTCTCTGTTATTAAAACAGCATGGTAGCTTTATCAAAATAGTAAAGAATTTAATTGAGACTACAATTTATTTGTGAAATACTAAATACATTTGGAATTTAGGCTCCTGAATTGTATCTTGTAAATATTTAGAGTACCATTGGCTGATTAGCTACTGAAAGTGCATATGTAATGTTAACTGATACTTTTCAAGCTTTAGATGCTGACATTTTTCAATATTAAAGTTATTATCAACTGTTATCCTTATATATAACTTTTCCTTCATGAACTTTATTAGATTTTGCAGGAGGATGCAAAAAAATACTTTCACTCCAAATGAGTGAAAACTTCTTGTTTTAAACTTAATTACCTTTCACTGGTCTACCAGATAGGTGTATTTGAAATAACATTAAAAAATAGCAAATTAGCTCTTAGCTAAGAAGTCAGCTTTCATCAGAAGGACCTAGTATCTATTAAAAGAAATATAGATAACCCTTCTAAGTTCACCGATCTGCTCTAAATCTAAAATATGAAATATGCATAAACTGTAGGTTGTAGCTCAGTTCAATTCAACATGCATTTATTGACCAGGTTCTTTGTTAGGCTCTGGAGACAAAAGATAAATAAGACATGATTCCTGTCCTTGAGAATCATTCAGTTCATCAAGGAAAGACTGATCAATAAGCACATAATGTCAATACAGTGTGGTGCTATGATAGAAGTATATACAAGCTGATGCTCAGCCTGAGTATGTCATGTGATCCTTTTTGAAGTTTTGCTGAGATTCTACAGATCTAGGGCTGGTTTGCTAGGGCTGGCAAACTTATTCTTTGAAAGACCAGATAGCAAATGTTTTTAACTTTGCTGGCTATATAATTTCTGTCACAACTACTCAACGCTTGCATTGTGGCTCAAGAGCAGCTGTAGACAATAATGAAGGAATGAGCATGGTAAGCGATACCACCCCCTGGTAGAAATAGTGAGTACCTGCTGCTTAGGCCTGTACCTTAAACCTATTTACCCTTCCCATCATGCATAATTTCTTTATTCTTTCTCTTCTATTCTCCATTTTCTTCTCATTCTTTTTTTTATGCTGAGTTGAAGCTCGAATCCATAATTATAATTAGTCATGCTTATAGCCCTAAGAACAGAGATGTTAGTCACTTATTTTCTAGTACTTTTCATTGATGATAATGGCTATCATTGTAAAATTTTTTGTTTGGACACCATGCTCAATTATAACTCATTTAATCCTTAAAACTATGCTGTGAGGTAAATATCATTTACTGTCTCAAAATTTCTCCCCTGAGGCGCCAGGAAAAAAAAGAATGAATAAAATGCAATGTATTTGGAATATGTACTTCCTCTTGCTAAGGTACTACTTGCAATGAAATGAAAAGGTATAGAAAATATACTGTCAGTTGTTATTTCTCTGTTTTCACTACATGCTAAGCATTGTTCTAAGTAATTTGCATTTTAGATCACTTAATGTTTGTAAAGACCTTATGAGGTAGATAGTGTCATTATCCCCCATTCTCAAGTGAAGTGGCTGAGCAGATAAAGGTTAATAATTTGTTCAAGGTCAAAGAGCTAATGAGTGGTCAAGTCAGGAATATGAATGCCAGCAATTCAAGTTCACTGCAAATGTTCTCAACCACCACACTAAGAGTGGACAGGGTTTCAGCTCATGTTTAATTTCTTTCATAGCACTGACCACAATTTATAGTTAATCATTTTTATTTTTACATTCAACTTGCCTTCTTCTCAAGATTAAACCTTCTTCTGAAAAAGGATCATGTTTGTCTGGCTCCCTATTGAATTTTAAGTCACTGACACATACTGAGTGCCCAGTAAATATTTGTGAAAGGAATGAATAAACAAAACAAATACTGTAAAGTTTTTAATCTATGTACATGCAAAGTATAAGGGAACATAGAAGAGAAAAAAGATCAGTCAGTCTGCAGGACTTGGGTATCCTACTCCTATGTTGTGCAAATTTGGATGCTGAGTTGACGCTTCCACAGCATCTATTGATCAAACCTCCATCTGAGACAATTATAAGTCACCATGTTAATAGCAAGTGAGAAAGGGCTTTTTAAGAAGTTATAAATATATTATTTGGTGTATATACTCTTCATTTTATTTAAGGTTTAAGAAATCAAAATAGTCATTTCTTGCTTTGGTTTTAAAGACGTCTTTGGGCTTATTTGGAAATAATATTGCTGCCATAAGTCATCTTCTGAATGTTTAAAAATCATGCTTCCTGTGATAATTTGTAAGATGTTGCAACAGCATTTGGCTAAAAGCAGTAAACTGAGTTTTCAATACAATTTGAAATATTTACTTTGGTTAAGATTTGCAGAGTAATAGCCTTAAATACTTCCTACTGCTCTCAACTAAATCCTGTGCTGGGAGCTTGCCAGGCTCCTTGTGATTATCATCACCTCTTTAGCTCTGTTCGTTATTGTTTCCACCTGGAATGCCTTTCCCTTTGACTAGGCCTGTTTGAAATCTTGAAGCTCTTTAAGGCCCACCTAAAATGCCCCAACACGATGGTGCTTTACAAGAGGACTCCAGCTGCCCTGACACTTGCCTCCTTTGTCCTCCGGTACTTTCACCACTGTCACAACCTCTGCTGACTCATTTTCCAGGTAGAGTGGCCTTTTCTTATTCCCTTGTTTTTGTTAGAAATAATTCATGTCTCTGTAACTAGATCATACTTTCCTGAATGCAAGGACTGTGTTTTATATATCTTACCAAACCCAGAACGGTACCCATATCAGATATACAGTAAATACCCATTGAATGGTCCCTTTGATTTGAAAATTATCAGAATGTTACCTATGTTATCTTTTCTGTGAGAGTTATGCAGAATGTTACCTATCCTAGAACTTTTTCAAGCTACTTAAACCTACTTCTAAACTCAGTTATAGCAGGCAGAAGTCTTTTTTGTTTTTCCCTTACAGAATACAGTTCCTTGTGATTAGGAGTCTGAGAAAGAAGGAAAGCAGAGAGAAAGAAACCATTTCATCTTCCTCTAACTGTATAGGGCCCTTGGGGCTTTTAACAGCCACCTCTAAATCAATTGAACAGATATTTTCACTAAAAGATGGGATGTAGTTTCTGAAATATTGAAAAGTTTCTTTGTCAAATTGTTATTACTGTTTGCATTTTACATTCAGCAAAACACAAAACATATTTGGATGTATTTTTATTAAGCCTTTTCTTTTTGGAGTCTGTGAGCATATGCATTATTTGTGTGTAGCTTTGTAAGGAAGAATATACAAGTTCCTTATAGGTATTTGTTTGACTTTTGGCAACATTAATTTTGTGATTATAAAATTTCTATTTAAATTTAATCACAATTATTGCAAAGATTAATCCTCTACATAACCTATTATCTTGATAGAAAACTAGATTCTAAAGGTAAGTAAATAACCTATTAATGCAAATTAAACATTCTCTGATGCCTCTTTCCTCTCACAACTCTTACACATGTTAATTAATTTCTCTTATAGAATTAAAAAAAAAATGTTACCCCAGGGACCAGAAAAAGATAGAGATGTATATGTAACCAATTGTAGTCCTAGTAAATTTTTTGTTAATTTACAAGTTAACAAGTATCAGATGGAGAGTTTAGAAGTGGACTGTTTATTTTTTTCTTTTTTCTTTGCCTTTTTCTGTGGAATCTTTCTACCCAAGAAGTGGGCTGTTTTAAGCCAGAATAGCTGGGAGGAATGAAAAAAAAGTTGTGCTGAAAGTAGATTTATCTACTAGACTGTAGGAGATAATGTGAAGCTAATCCAAGTAGAAAAATCTGGAAGAACAACAACCACACAGGCTACCTTCAGGCATGTGAATACAGTTGGGGAGATGGAAAAAGAGGTGTCTGGTGAATATCCTACTTCAACTTTTGGTGGGACCAAAAAATAGTATCTAACTGATCATCAGAAAGGCTTCTGGGGGCTACAGATTTCGGAGGTCTGGGATGAGATTTCAGAAACTTCCTTTAAGAAGCAGTCCCTTAGAGATTTGGAAGATTGGCTGAGCTTGAGAAGTACAGTACCCCTACCCCTTTATCTATGTTCCGAGACCTTAGTGGATACCTGAAACTGTGGATGGAACCAAACCCTTTATATACTATTGTTTTTCCTGTACGTGCATACCTATGATAAAGTTTAATTTATAAATTAGGCACAGTAAAAAATCAACAGCAATACCCCAAATAAAGTGGAACAATTATAATACTATACCAGCGTCACTACTCTTGCACTTTGGGGCCATTATTAAGTATAATAAAATAAGAGTAACTTGAATACAAGCACTGCAATACAGGCATAGTCAACCTGATAACCAGGAGGGCTACTAAGTGATTAACTGGCTGGGAGTTTATACAGCAAGAACATGCTGGACAAAGGAATGATTCACGTCCTGGGCAGAACACAGCAGGATGGTGTGAGATTTCATCATGCTCATTAGAATGGTGCACAATTTTCAATTTATGAATTGTTTATTTTTTCACTTTTTAATAATTTTGGACTGTGGTCAATTGTGACTAACTGAAACTGAGGAAATCGAAACTCTGAATAAAGAGGGACTACTGTAATGATTCCTAAGACTTCAAGAGGCCTAGTCCCAAGCCAACTTCGGGCCCAGGTATTCAAGCAGAAGTTTCTTGGACTAAATAAAATCAAGTAGGCTCCCAGTCAACCACTGGCCCAGTCAAAACCAGATCTTATAACAGTGGTGGTTTTGTGTTCCATTTTGAGAAGTTCAGGCTTTATGTTGTGAAGGAAGGGAAGCCCCAGTCTAGGCTGGGGTTTCAAGCTAATCAGACTTCTAGGATTACTTTCAGTTTCATGCCTGGTCAAGCCATCATTATTTATATAGAGTTACTAGAAAATTATATTCTTTATAGTGTGAGTAAAGTGAGTATTCTCTAAGTTCCTTAAAGTGTAAAGGAAATTTGATTGTTTTTTTTTGTTTGTTTGTTTTGTTTTAAATAAATGCTATAGGTTCATATTATTCCTTAAAAATAAGTATTTTGTAAAAAAGGGAAAATCCAATTGTCACATTTTAATGATATCCATCTACTATGTAAAAATCAATCTGATGATGACCAGATGCTAATGCTAAATTTTGTCTTTCTGGAGAAGTAGTTTCCAATGTTAGCTGTTTCATAACCACCTGAAGAGCTTATTAAAACACAGCTTGTTGGATCTCACTCCCAATTTTCTGATTCATACTGGAGTAGGACATAAGAATTTTCATTTCTACCAAATTCTCAAAATGTTGATGCTGCTGCTCCAAGGTACTCTGAGTACCACTGTCTAGAGAGTGAGAACAGAGGAGGGAACAATTTTCATTAGTGTTTATTAGTATGTAGTAATTTTAGTACTTACTTATTGTAATAGTATTGTCCAAAGGATGAAAATGCCACATTCAAAGTTTAATATAATAATACACCACCATAAAAGATAGCCAAGTCCAAGTGATAGAATCAGTAAAACATAGTAAGAGTAAATACTGATATGACAGATTAGGCATTATTATCCATGTAACTATTTTGGCCATCCTAAATTTTTTTCAAATGTACTCAACCTTCTTGGGAGGAAGTTACAGTGAGTTAATTCAGAAATAAAATATTTATTCCTGAACTAATATTTTATATAGTCACTATCTTCAGTACAATAATTTTTATTATTCATATTAATGTGTTATGGCCATTATTTTTTTATCCTTCCAGCATAAGGTGGAAAAATCAGAGCCCTCAGGCTAAATTTGGCCTACTGCCTGTTTTTGTAAATAAAGTTTCCTTTGGAACACAGCCATGCCCATTCATTTAGTCTTGTCCATGGCTGCTTTCACACTATAATGGCAACTGAGTAGTTTTGAAGGAAAACATTTGCCTTACAAAGCCTCAAGGCACATATACCTGGCCATTTACAGAAAAAGTTTGTTGACCCGTATGCTAAAAATGCTTTTTCTGTTTCATGTGAAAAAATTGATTGTGATTCAAACATATTTGTATAATCCTCAACTTTTCAGGAACAAAATCACTATGTAAATATAGAAACAGATGTGTACATTTTGTATTCCTTTTGTCCAGTACAGCCTAGATGTACAAATTTGTGTGATAAATGAATCAATAAGTCATCTAATTCTTATGGTAGTCCTCTCTATTCAGAAAAATTCTCATTGAATTTGAATTACATCCCTGAATGTTTTCTAACTTTCTAGTGTCTCCAGAAGTGGTCCTTCTTATATACAACTCTCCTGGTCTCCTGAGACTCCATCTTTCTGGGACCAGGGAGATTTTTCTAAATTCCCTCTTCTCACTTATGCTGATTTCCACTCCTTATGTTTTGATTGGTTCTCAGAACCACCCTGAGATTAAGAATTTGCCACAGGCTAAGGCATGGCAAGATTTAAACCCTGATCCCATGATATTGCAGGTGCATGCAGTGTGTCAGCCATAGGGGGCACACTCTAAGGTTCAAATCCACCTCTCTTCATTTGCAAGGGTTGCTATTAGGCAAGTCATTTAACTTTTACAGTGGCCTCCAAGTCTCTACATGATTAAAAACACACAGATACAAACGTGTATAATGGTGGGTGTCCATATTATTCCTTTCTGGCCTCAGCTCCTATGATTCTCTCCCTTCTTGTTTCTCCCTACACAGGACAGGTATTCTGCTGTTACCTTTAGATCTTTGCCCCTGATGTCACTTCTGTCTGGGATGCATTCTCTTAGATATCAGTATGATTTACTATCTCATAGCCTTGATGTCTTCCCTGGGAACTATATTGAAAACTATACAACTCCCATCCCTGACCCTACACATAGTCCCTATCCCTACTTATTTATTTCTTCAGCACTCAATATCATTTGATGTTAAATAAGTACATTTTACTGCTTCATTTTATTTGTCTGACTACTGGAAATTAGCCAGTTTAACTTCAGAAATTTTTGACTATTTTGTTCCGTGATGTATTCTTTGTATTATACTTAGAACAAAAGCTTCTCATAAAATATAAGTTGAACAAATGAATAGTTGACACAAACCATTTGGAAATGAATGAATGCCATTTGAAATGGATGTAAATGGTATACATTGAATGTGTGTAAATTATAAAATAGCAGATTTCTATTCCAGTTTATTGCAAATGTTTCAAAGTTAGTTGCATGTTCTAGCATTAGAAAATATTTTTGCACTATTAAGGTAGCTCACAAGAATACATGTTGCCAACAATTTTATTACTCAGATTTAGAATTTAAATTCTGACTCTAACCATATGTATATTCTTAGGGCACTGAAATCCTATCCAATTAGATTTTATATCCACAAAGCTTATAATAATGGAAGTATAAAATTCATGTTGCACATTCTCTCTCTCTCTCCCTTCTTCTTTCTCACTCTCTTTCTTCCTCTTTCTCCCTCTCTTTTTTCTTCTATTCACTCCTCTCTTTTATTTCCTCCTTCCCTCTTCACTTTCGTAAGGGGCCTGGACCTCTTCTTTCACATGCTTGTACCTCTTGCTTTTCACATATACCTTAGGAATGCTACTTTCAAATTTAAAAGAATAATTTTTATGTTTTTATTAATTTAATATTAGTTTTGTGCATATTTATTTTCAATAAAATGTATATCAATTCAGCTAACCCTGTGTGTGATTACAAACAGATCAACTGTATATCATCTCACGGAAGCATAGACTTATAAAAGTCACGCTTTGGCACAAAGAAAACTGAATTTAAAAATCCTACCATTATATTTTGAGAGTAGGCTTAAAAACACACCATTTGGTAAACTTAACACTTCAGTATAATATTCAGCTTTACTGTTTACTATGTGAAATGGAACTATGACAACAACATTTGAAGGCATTTTTCCAGATTTTTCAATTAATCAATGTATATATGTGCATACATTTTGAAAAGCTCTTTAAAAGAGCGTGTGAAGCATATTCAAGATACTACTACTTGAACATTAGGGAAAAGCCTTTCCTGCCATTAGAGCAGTGCATTAAGCAGTTGCTGCTTGAGTGGTCACTCTCATGCCACACTTTAGGACTGATTTTTGTTATCTTCTGTGCCTGAAACCTGATAAGGCATATAGATACTTAATTTTAGGAAGCACTTATCATGATATCTGTTCCTCACAGCTCAAGTACTAAGAAGTGTCTGTGCCTTTTCTTGCCTTATTGAAATTATATTAAGGATGATGTGTTACAGAAAACAGAAGGAAAACGATAAATACACCATTTATTTGCACAGCACAGTTAAAAGTCAATTTAGATCAAGGTTTGTTAACATGCTCAACTCTAATTTTTCTAATTAAATAGAATAATTATAATGAAATCAATACCTTATACTTTGGTGGCAAAATATATAAAAATAAGTAATTTATAAGGATTAAAGGGTTTTAAAATATAATGCCAATACAGTACATTATTACAACATTAAAAATGTGTATGATAAATCATGTATTTAAGTTTAGTTCTCACTTTGTTGGTATGAATGCCAGATAAGCAGTCCCCTAGTCAATTTTTCTTTTTGGGGGGTGGGGAAAGGGGAGAGGTTTTCTTTACATTATAAATTCCTGCTTTCCAGGAACTCATCTATATTTTGGGGAAAAAAACCCTGATATTATGAATAGCATAAAATTCACCTGAAGCTCCTTTACTCTTACTGAATTAAGCAGAAACAAATGTTTATATCATATATTACACATGTCAATAAATAAAAAGGCCAAATGATACTATTTTATACTCATTCTTTCACTTACTAAAAACACAGAGTGCTTACTATATGCAAGTTTAATTTAGAAATATCTCCTTATTCCTCTTCAAAAATTTTTAGGGAAAAAAACTTTTGTTTTGCTTTGATTTTTTTCCCCCAAAATCTTATCAAAGGGACTTGATAAAGGTATTGTAATTTCCATCAAAGTCAATTAAAACAATTAAAGGATGTCAGAAATTTTAGACTATTAAATTTGTAATATTTTCACAGGAAATATAGAAAGAAGATATGTTTATTTAGACATTTTCCAGACAATCTGACCCTAGCTATATATCATATGCATCTGGAAATAAAAAAAATTAAAGAATGCAAAGTATTAGGAATCTATAAACTAATATATATATATATATATATATATATATATATATAATCTCAAGGGTTGTGAGTTGAATTCTGTCCCCCAAAAGATGTGTTGAAATCCTAATGCTCAGTACTTGTGGATGTGCTAACACTCAGTACCTATGAATGTGACCTTGTTTGGAATGGGGTCTTTATAGATGTTAATCCAGTTAAAATGAGATCATACTGAATTAGGGTGGTCCCTAAATCCAATGACTGGTGTCCTTATAGGAAAGCCACATGGAGACACAGAGACACACAGGGAGAACACCATGTGGTGATGGAGACAGACACTAGAGTGATGCATCTAAAGTCAAGGAATATCATGGGCTGCTGGCCACCACCAGAAGCTAAGAAAGAGGTATAGAACAGGTTTTCACTTAGAGGTCTCAGGAGGAACCAGCCCAACCAATATCTTGATTTCAGACTTTTTGTCTTCACAACTGTGAGAGAATAAATTTCTGTTGGTTTAAGCCACCCAGTTTGTGATAATTAGTTATAGCAGGCCCAGGAAACTAATACAGCAAGTCTCTAACAAATTAGAGAAAACCCCTTGTGATCAATTAAAGAAGAATCTCACTAAATTTATATTGAAAATCCCAAAAGATGTAAATATGAGACACTTTAATTTCAGAAAAAAATTAGCCATAAAATGGTAAGTTTATAAAATTAATAGGAAATCCCAATGTAAGGATAAGGATAACAATAACTTCAAAGAAGAGATATTTCACTATTACTGAACAAAGTCCAGAGGTAGGTAGGAAGGCAACTGTTAGTGATGCTCCCTTTGTCTTTTCTCCCCATCATTCTCACATGGCTTCTATTCTAAATCAAGATCACTGAGCTCCAGCCATCACATCTACATTTTGTCAGTTGGAAGAAAGAAAATGAAGGTCATATCATCTTCCTTTTCAGATATTTCTCAGAAGCCACAGATTACACTTTTGTTCTTATTCTTTAGGTTGTTAAGTTAGTCACATGGCCACAGTTTGCTGCAGGGTAGGCTGAGAACTGTGTAGCCTCTTTCTCAATGGATATGTACCTCCCTGAACCTCAGGAGTTCTATTACTAACAAAAGAGAGGAGAATGGATGTAGGGACTGCTAATTGTCTCTGCCACGTGAACAAATCCAAAACTGAAACAAATTATTTTGTAGCTCAAACTTTAATAGAAAAAAATGGTTTATACCTTATGAGATAGCAGTTGAAATCAAAGTAAGCTACAAAATGTAATGAACTGCCCACAACCAGAACTCCCAATTCTGTCAACTGAGTGTCTCAAGGATCTTTCAGTTTCTATTGACTACATCTTTTATTTATACCTATGTAATGGCCTCCTTGTAATCAGTCTTTTTGCCTCTCTACCTTGTATCTTTCAGTGCATTTTTACCCTTTATTGATTCCATTATCCTAAAGATGATGTCCAAGGTTGTAAACATGGCTTACAAAGTGCTTTGTGAACTCCTTACCACTCCACTCCCTGTTCTGCCACTCTTCATTCTGTTTCCTGTGCTTCCTTCATGCTAGAGTTTCCTCAGTTCCTTCGTCATCTAATAATTTCTTAACTCTTCATCTTTGTACCCATTTTTCCCACTGCCTGGATTATTCATATCTACCATCTTTACCTAGATGACTTCTACTCATTCTTTAAATCCCAACTTAAAATTTGTATTCTTGGGGAGCCCTTCTTCAGCTCATGTTTCTTAGCTTAGAAAGTTCCCTATACTCAACCCACACCCTTTAAAAAAATACAGATCTCTGTCTACAGATATCTGTCTTCTGCACTAGAAAAAGACCTCTTCTAATTTCTTTGCTCCTTTATCTTCAATGCCTAGAATAGGGCCTGGGATATAGTAAAAGCAAGAGCTTACTAGTTGTTTATTTTAGATTAAAAATATTCTTAAATTTTACGAGAAAGCCATTCCTAAATTAACACTTGAAATATTTTAGTGAATTTTCTATATATTCATTAATGCATTATCAATCATACACATTGCTTTCCCAGGCTCTAGCATGTTTTTTGGCATACAGTAGTGCTTTGTGACTATTTTCTCAATGAATAGAATCTCAAAAATTATTTTTTGAAAAATTTTAACCAATAATAAGTTCTGCTTCTCTGTGACAGGCATGGTGCTAGAAGCTAGACATATACTAGTGAATAAAACAGACCCTATCTTCATTGAGCTTTCATTCTCAGATAAATTATTTACATATCTAACAATAGCAGTTTTTAATAATAAAATATAGTACATCCATATAATAGAATATTATGCAACTCATTCAAACAACATGGCAGTAGCATATTTATTGACAAGGAAATATGCTTAGGATGTACTGCTAACAGAAAAAGAAGATTATAAAACAACATTCACTGTAATATTCTAGCTCTGTATAAGAGTATATATATGGAAGAACTAGGATCACAATGCTAAAATGGTTATCACTGAGGTATTGCTAAAAGTGGTTACCTCAGAGGTTTCGTTTTGTGTTTCTGAAATGTACTTTTTGAAAAAATATGTAAAAATTAAAGGAACTTCATTAAATAAGACAAGTAAACTTTTCTGATATTATTAGATGATATATTTTTAATAATTGCTGCATTTGATCTCTTGGAAAAGTAAAATAGCTATTTTGTTTGAATTGTTGAGTGAATCATAATGGAGTTATGTTTCATCCTTAGAGTATTTTTAAATGTTTTATTAATACATAATATATGTACATATTTTCAGGATACTTGTGACATTTTAATATGTTTATATAATGTGCAATAGTCAAATGAGGGTAATTGGGATATCCATTACCTTAAACATTTGTCTTTCTTTATGCTGAGAACATTCAAATTATTCCCTATTAGCTATTTTGAAATATACGATAGATTCTTATTTACTATAGTCATATTACTGATTTATAAAATGCTAGGTCTTATTTATTTTATCTGTTAATAACTATATTTTTATACTTACTTTGAGTATTTTAGTTAAAGATACAACATAACTACTTACCCCATAGAATGGGTATGGCAGAAAAAACAATTTATTGGATGACTTAAAATAGCTTGCTCACATTAATTTACATAGACACATAATGGAACTTATACTCCATATCTTATAAAACAGATTTGTGCCATAGTGGAATTGAACTAAATCATATAGCCAGCCACTATTTTGAGAACCTGCTGCATTGTAACCATTAAACTAAATATTTCATACACTCTGTAGCTAATTCTTACAACCATCCTGCAAGGTGAATGCAGATAATATGCCCAAGGTTACTCACTAAGTGGCAGACCAGGGATTTGAATCTGTCCAACCCAATTCTGGCACTGTTTGGATGTGAGTAGAAATAGGAGAAAGGTCATGTAATTCTATACATACAAGAATTCCTCCTCCCCGAAATCTTATTATATTGATGATATGTCCTACTTGATTCTCCAAAGTTCTCAGGAGTCTTCAGGCCTATTTTCATGTGATTGGTAATCTGTTTTTCTGAAGTAACTCTCATCTAAATGAAATGATTTTAAAACTCTTCATGAAGACTCAAACTAAGACGAGCAACAAAGAAAATAAAATCCCTATTACTATATTTACATAAGGAGGTGGAAGACCTCTACAAGGAGAACTATGAAACACTGAGGAAGGAAATAGCAGAGAACGTAAACAGGTGGAAAACCGTATCATGCTCTAGTTGGCAGAATCAACATTGTTAAAATGTCTATACTACCTAAAGTTATCTACAAATTCAATGCAATCCCTATTAAAATATCCACATAATTTTTCTCAGATCTAGAAAAAAATAATTCTACACTTTGTGTGGAACCACAGAAGATTCCATATAGTGAAAGCAACATTAATCAAAAAGAACAAATTAGGAGGCATCAATTTACCAGACTTCGAGCTATACCACAAGGCTATAGTAACCAAAGCAGCATGGCATTGGTGTAAGAACTGAGACATAGACCAATGGATCAGAACAGAGAACCCAGATATAAAATCATCCTCATATAGCCATCTGGTCTTTGACAAAGCAGACAAAAGCATACAGTGGGGAAAAGAATCCCTACTCAATAAATGATGCTGGGAAAAGTGGATAGCCACATGTAGAAAATTGAAATGAGATCTGTACCTCACAACTCTCATAAAAATCAACTCATGGTGGATAGCAAACTTAAATCTAAGGCATGAAACTATAAGAATTCTAGAAGAATATATTGGAAAAACTCTTATAGTCATTGGCATTGGCAATGAATTTATGAAAAAGACCCCAAAAGCAATCACAGCAAAAACAAAAAAATAAATGGGACCTGATTAAATTAAAAACTTCTGCACAGCCAAGGAAACTGTCATTAGAGTGAATAGACAATGTACAGAATGAGAGAAAATATTTGCATGTTATATATGAATAAAGGGTCGATAACTAGAATTTATATAGTATTCAGGAAAATCAGCAAGAAAAAATCAAACAACCCCATTAAAAAGTGGGCAAAGGATATGAACAGGACCTTTTCAAAAGAAGATAGACTAATGGCCAACAAACATATGACAAAGAGCTCAACATCTGTAATCATCAGGAAAATGCAAATCAAAACTACAATGACATATCGCTTAACTATAGTGAGAATGGCTTATATCAAAAAGTCCCCAAATAACAAATCTTGGCATGGATGCAGAGAGATAGGAGCATTCATACACTGCTGGTGGGACTGAAAATTGGCACAAACTCTATGAAAGTAATATGGAGATACCACAAAGAATTAAAAGTAGAACTACCATTTAATCCAGCAATCCCACTGCTGGGTATCTACCCAAAGGGAAAAAAAAGTGCATTCTATAAAAATGACATCTGCCCTAGAATGTTTATAGCATCACAATTCACAATTGCCAAGATGTGGAAACAACCCAAGTGCCCATCAATACGTGAATGGATTAATAAAATGTGTATATGTATACCATGGAGTTCTACTTAGCCACAAAAACCAGTGGTGATCTAGCACCTCTTATATTATCCTGGATAGAGCTTGAACCCATTCTACTAAGTGAAGTACCAGAAGAATGGAAAAACAAACAACACATGTACTCACCATTAATTGGTACTGATCAATCTACACTTATGTGCACATATGGAAGTAACATTCATAGGAGATCAGGCAGGTGGGAGGGGGAGGAGGAGATGGGTAAATTCACACCTAATGGTTGTGGTGCATGCTGTGTGAGTGATGGACACACTTGTAGCTTTGACTCAGGTGGTGCTAAGGCAATTTATGTGATCAAAGTGTTTGTGCCCCTATAATCTGAAATTTAAAAAAAATTAAGAAAAAAGAAATATGCAGGTCTCTTCCCAGAATAATCTCTTTTGATGTTCTTTTTTCCCCACCTTGGATAATGTCCAATTATTAATAAATGGTATATCCAATTATTCTTTTTTGACACTGAAGTCATTTTCTATTTTATTCTCTGCTTCAGAGTAAAGGAAAAAAAAATCAGACTAGAGCATTGACCAACCCCTTCTGTCTTCTTTGGGCAGCTTTTGAGACTCAGGAGCAATGTGCATTCCTTGAGTTTCATGGCTTTTGCTACTTAGCAGAGGCCCTGCAGTTCATTACTGCAGGAAATCAGAGTGGCAAGTATGTGAAAGGTAGTCCTTCAACACCATCCCTCACTGGTTTAGGGTCTTATAAAACCTGTCAAAAATGATATCAGCATCTAGTACAGTCATGCCACCTTTTGGAGGAGAGGTCTCACTGTTTATATTGGAAAATATCAATCATTCTAAATACAGACTCAAGCTTGTCTTTTAGCAGCAATATTTCCATTTGCAGTAAAGATGTACCAGGTGGACTCCTCCATGTTCAGAGCTCTTATATCAATGTCAAAATTAGTATATAAAACATCCATCAAATACGTACACAAGGTGAATTGGTCATGCCTTTTACAAATTCCTATATATCTGAGATCTTAGTAGGCTTTTTCAGTTACCTCTGGAGGCAGGCAAATTAATAGGTGCCAGGCCATTTTTCATTAAGCAAAATGCAAAAAGTACCAGGATATGGCCTAAGAATTCTGTTAGGATACCTATACAAAAATGAGAGACTTTAATTTTTGAATTACCCTGGAAATGTTTATAACTGTCATAGTTTCATTTTGTTTTCAGACACAGTACAAGTAACAGGCTTTTTATAAACAGATATGAAATACTTATTGGTTGATGACCAGTTGAAAATGGGGAGTTAAACAACCTTATTTCTGTTTTCCCCCAACTCACCAAGTACATAAATACCTTAATGATTATAAAAGTAATTTATCAGCTGGGGTATATTTTTACTACTATAAAATATATGGCATTTGAGTTATTAAAAGTGATGGGTATTACATTGCTGTGTGGTCTTCTTTGTACATAAAAATCTGATTATTCACATTTAAGGGCCATAAAACTTCAAAAGAACATGATAAATTTACACAACACCTACATTCCAAATAATGTACCCAGTGTTTTATACCTATTGGTATAGTTAGCTTTACTATGACATAGAAAAGCAACAACATAAAGGCTAGCCACTAAAACTTTAGAATCTTCATGGTGGTTTACTCTCTTTTCACAAATGTTCTTGCCAAAGAATTTAACTCTTTTTGCCTTTTTATTTTCTTGAGAGAGGCTATCTCCTGCTTACTCTGTATTTTGTGAAATATCATAGTTTAATTAGTTTACTATCATACTCTCAATCATTACTGCTGATAACTGTATGGCATAATATACACTCCTACTGGCAGGCATTTATATTGCAATTTATACTTTTAAAATAATTTTCTCATGAATTATATGATCTACACTGCTGTTTATTAATTTACTTATTGCCTCCTGGGGATGTTCATGTAAAACACCTCCAAAGTTCATCTTTGTTTCATCTGCAATGTTTAGCAGACTGCCTATACATGATAGGCATTCAAAGTGTTGAATGAATTACTAAGAAAATTAAAATCAACTAAGAAACTAAAATCAACTAAGAAAATAATATTTGACAATAAATCTGTGTACTAATTTATTTGTTTTCATTGTGAGCAGCTGTGTATTCATCCAGCTATTCATAGTGGAACTGTAACAAATATAAAGTATTTTTGGTTTCATTGCTTGTAAGATTAAGCTAGACATGGCTTTGGCAGATTCTAATCAGTAATATGATACAGAACATTGAACTTTTACTTATCCTTGTTCCCAGGAAACTAATTGAATCATTAAGTTATAGCCATTAGAAAACTGACCAAATGGTATGAGCCTAAGTTATGAGTTTACCAGTGATCTAATTACACTTCATTTCCCACTTTTGGCTCCTTTCTTCCTTCCCTTTCCCCTGTGGAACTATGTAAAGCAATTTCTGAGCATAACTACATCCCACTTAAGAATGACATTAATCCAGGCTCTCTTATTCTATGATTGAAAATGCTTGGAGTACATTCTGCAGTATCAAATATTACTCAGTATATTTATAAGTATCTTTATTTTATGTGACTTCAATTAGTCGCCTCCAAAATTTACATGCCTGATAAAATTCTTCAGTGTCAGCCTGAGATATCTGTAGGTAGTAGCTTCCAGGATATACCATTGGGAGGAAGGAGCTTATTTTCATTTCAGGAATAATAAGTGACCTCCATGACAGCGGTGACCTGATCTCTCCCATTTCTTGACTGAGTCCCAGTACCCATCATAGTATATTACACATAATAATCACTCAGTTAACAAAGATGGGCAAATAGATGGATGAATGAGTGTCGGAAATTCATATATTCTGTTGGAGATGTACACAGTATTTAGTATTGAGGGACCTCTTTCTGCCACGGGCCAGGCACTAATCTTACCAGATTCCCAAAGCTATGGTTTGCATTACTATAGTAATACATGAAGGATTGGCAGTCCTGCTTCTTGCTGGTTTCAAAGAAAACCAGAAGTTACTTCTCAATTGTTCAACAGTCAGCAAAGTACACTAATGTTGACCATGATGTATAATGACATTTGTGAGGAATTTTCTTAAGATGAAAAGAATACTTACACTTTATGTCTGCAAGTTTCAAACTCATCTTTCTTTAAAGTTTTTATCATGAATCTCCACCCAATTATAGTGAATTACACTTGAAGCTATATCATTTTTTTTTTTTTTTTGAGACAGAGTCTCGCTTTGTTGCCCAGGCTAGAGTGAGTGCCGTGGTGTCAGCCTAGCTCACAGCAACCTCAAACTCCTAGGCTCAAACCATCTTTCTGTCTCGGCCTCCCGAGTAGCTGGGACTACAGGCATGTGCCACCATGCCCGGCTAATTTCTTCTATATATATTAGCTGGCCAATTAATTTCTATTTATAGTAGAGACAGGTCTCACTCTTGCTCAGGCTGGTTTTGGACTCTTGACCTTGAGCAATCCGCCCGCCTCGGCCTCCCAGAGTGCTAGGATTACAGGCGTGAGCCACTGTGCCCGGCCTGAAACTATATCATTTTTTTTTATATTCACTTATTGTCTCCTAATTCTAAATTGGTTTCTTTTCCTGATGACTGTGATCCTGTTAGTGGCACAACCATTCTGCCCATCATCACCCGGCTGGAGTCTTCAGTTATATTTCTGATACCACTGGCACCATTGTTTAGAGACTTAAAAGTTCATGCTTGAACTATTGCAGTATCTTTCTTACTGACTTTGATTGTGTTATGTTTATCTCAATAACCATATAGATTTTGTCTAACTGCTGGGATATTATCTCAAAATATCATTTTGCTTCTCCCACTTCCCAGTTCAGAAATCTCCAAAGACTCTTCAATACCTTCAGGGTAAATAGCCAAACTACCTGCATTTACAATCCATTACAATAGACCCATTCCTGTCTGTCTCTTAAATTCTCTCTCCACAGTTCCTCTGCCTCTAGAGTTCCTTGCCAGTGCTGCTTGCCTCCAGCAAAGATATTATTAGCACCTCCAGAAAGTTTGGTTTGCAATAACATATTCAGTACTATAAGACATTTTGTCTTCTAAGGAGGAGAGGCACTATCATTTTCAGAATATCAATACTAACTACACAACATAAAACCTAACAAAATTTTCTGGGCTATAGAAATAAACAGAAAAGCAGAGGACAAATTCTTCTACATTTTTGTGGTTACCAGTGGGAGGATGGTGTACCAGAATCTCCAGGAAGTGAACAAAATTTATTATGAAAAAGAGAAAAAGTTGTAAAGGACTGCTCTCCTGATTCAAAGGTCTAGTTGCTGTTAACCGAACATGCCCAGTTCATCCATTCATTACTTTAATCATTTCTCCGTCCACAAAATATTAAACTCCTTAAGAGCAAGAACTATGCCTCTTCTGTTAACCATTGTGTTTCCAGTACCTGGCTCAAAGTATACATGTTAAATGAATATCTGAATGAACAAATATTTTTTGAACTAACACAGTGCCCAGTTGTAAACTACATCTTGGGGATACAAAGATTAAAAAAAAAAAAAAACATGCAACTCGGATACTCAAATAGCTCACAAGGTATTAGGAGCAACAAACCTCTTTTGTGAAACATTACAAAATAATGTGAGTGCTATAAAAGAGGAGTGTACAGGATACAATGGCCTCCCTGTCTTTCTCCCTAAGAATTCGTATTCAGCTTGTGGACAAATAAAACTGCCAAATCTTTTCCACACACTCTCCCCCTCATTTGCCATCTTCAGACTCCAGCCCTTCTTATCTTCTATACCTCCTTGCATGTTGCATTGCTTTTTAATAGGGGTGAGGGGTGAAGAATATATTTCTGTATGTGCATCCTATTTTTCGGATTGTAAAAAGTTGCAAATCTTTTCAAAGCTACAACTATTTGTCATAATTTGTTTGTATCCCTGGGGCGTGTGAAAGAAAACCTTGCTCATACTAAGTATTTGATCATTATTTTCTAATTCATAGATTAAATGCAGCAAAGTCTATATATTGCAAAATAATAAGTGATGCATTTGAAGAACTTGGATATTATAGGAGTACTAATAAGTACTTTGTAACTATCACAGGATGTTCCTAGATTGGGGCTACAGGTTCTAATAGAGAAATTTCAAGAACTTTGTGTACTTTATATCAGAGAATAGAGCATTGGACAATTACCTGAAAAATGAGTTCTGATTTTGGCTCAGAGTACAAACCTACAATGTAGCATATGTCATACCATTAATGTTTTTTCAAATGTGCTTTTCTTTCAAGTCCACAATATTTGGACAGTTAGAGAAAATGATGTAATTAAAGGTTATGAACATTGCTGCTCCTTAGAGCCATGGCTGGTTAAATTCAGTTAAAGCACGGAGTTATGAAGGCCATGGTTAAGAGTTTGTGGTCCATTTGTGGTCCAGGTATCTTTCATTCTATTCTTGGCCAAAGACTAGACTACAAATTTGTGCCTATTAACTCTTAAAGATACATTTTCACTGAGGAAGATTATCTTGGAATATATTGATGGATTAACTAAAATAAATCTTTACTATGTGCTTACTATGTACTATATAGTACATAGTAATGTACTATCAGTAATATTACATAGTAAGTTTAAGTAATCTTAAGCAAATAAGTAATTTATTATTTACTAATAAATCTCAAAGCACATATTCCACCTGTGTCATCTTAATGATCTATTTATACATCGGCTTGAAATTGGTGAAATGTCTACCTTGGGTCTCATACTCTAGTAGAACCTGGGGATATAAAGATGAGTGTGACACTATCCCTGATCTGAAAGAAACAACTGGTTTATTTTTTTTTAAGAACCTCAATTTTACTGGAGTTGGTTGTTATGAGTGTTAGAAGTATTGTGGGATGTTTCTTTCTCAGGTTGTTTGATTAGAAAATAGTTGTGCTAAAGTCACTATTTTTATCTTAAAGTCTTCTAATAGGATCCTTTGCTCTGTTAAAATATTTTCAAGTTGTAAATACATAAATAACATTTCATTTAAAAAACAAGTCTATTATGATCTTTGTAAATTTCCTAAAGCTTTTGCGAGGACTGATAAAAATATGGTAAATTTGTTGCTACTTAAAACTAAGTAGAATATTTTACTATATTCCCAAAATGAATCTTCTAAAAAGAATAATAAAATAATCAACAGATGAGATATTATTTTGAACTCCTTCTATGTATAAGATACCAGTCTGGGCACTAGGGAGATATAGATTATAAATATAATCTCTCAACTATAAGAAGGATCCAGATCAGCACTCAAGTCATAAATATGTATCCATTTGGGATAAAAATATATTAAAAAAATAAAATAGAGTTTAAAAATATTAAATATATTAGACTTTCTTTGTAGTGCAATTTATTCATATTTACATTTATGCCTCATTTCTGAAAATTATTTGGGGTGTCATATAAATAGCATTCATTCAACAAGACAGACAATAAACTATTAGGAAAAAGGAGAATGAAAATATGTCTATCATAAACTTAATATCATTTTCATGATTAAGAAACTAATCTGAGTTGAAGCTTCCTGTTGACCTTGAGAAAATAAGAAACATCATAGCTACAAGGCTTTCATTATCAGAAAGGACAAAGTTTATCAATTTCTCAGGTTTATTGGAGGAAACATTTTAATACATACTTTAGAGTTTATCATACAGAGATACTGAATGACATAATAGTTATTGTCTGACAAAATAGTTTTATAACAAATGTATTTCTTGGTAATAAAAATGAAAATTTTCATATTGAAATGCAAGATAATGAAAGTGATTCAACAAGAGACCAAGCTACTGCAGATAGAGTATGGCACTTTCTACTATTACAACTTTATTGAGGAATATAACTCAGATTTCTGAAATGTGTGTTTGAGTTCCATACTCTTTTCTATATCTTCTAAATGTAATTTATCTTAGCCAGTTCATTGATAGGGTTTGGTAATAAAATGTTAGGCATATAAGGTTTACATTGTAAAAGTAACATAGAATTTGAAGGTTTTAAAATTGTGCAGGACTATGGGATAACAGTGGAAAGATCCTTTAATGCCAGAAATCACTTGCTTTGACCATTTTTGGTCATATTCATGTAAACTGGTACATCCTTCTAGCCTTCAGTTTTTTCTCTTAAAAATATGAGAATAATAGTACCAGTTCTGTCATATAAGTTTATGAAGTTGAACATAAATAATGCATATATATGATTTTTATAAACCACACACTATTTTATATATTTATATGATAACAGAATATTATCATTAAAGTAGATCAATTTGTAGTAAAATTCTAACTTCCCAGGTACTCTATGGTGAATGTCTATGTGCGATTATAAATATGTTTGTGCTTTGTATAAAGTCATTGAAATCTCAAGTGATAGAAAAGCAGCCCAAAAAAAAAAATTAAAAAGGTGACAATAACTAGGTAGCAGAGATGAATAGACTGCTGAAATGCAAAGTGGCCAAAGTGGATACTTTTTGTATCTTAACCTGAAATAGGAGATACCTGTTAGATGAGTGATATCTTAAAGAGAAAATACAAAATCATTGTCTTTCATTATAATGAGTAAATTTTATTACAAGTAATAGGTAAGAGGAGATGAGAAAAACCAAATGGTTTATGTGTAAAAGTGTTCACTATATTCAGAATATTATTGTGTGCATTATAGTGAAACACATATATATTTAAAAACCTAAGACATTTTCTTTAGTAGTGTAGAAGAACAGGATATTAGAGTGAAAAAGAGCAATGATAATCTTATTTTTTTCAGTTTTACTTCTTAATAAGCTGTATACAAGTTGACAAAATTACATGCAATCTAGCAAAGGGTAGCAGCACTCACTTGTGAGAGCAACATATACACCTCAGAGAATTGAAAAGTTGCTGAATTTCTAAGTGATACACAACAATAAGGCTGATCTTGTCATCCATACCAGGCATACAAATAGCATTTCATGTATAAAAGTGTTTATTAGATATAAAAGTGAGAGAAAATGAGGGTGTCTAAAAGCATCTGTTACCTTTTGAGATGGTTTAACTTATTATAGATAACTAAAACACTGCATTTCAAAAGTGAAATTTGAACCAAATTCTCATTTTTCACTTTGATTTTTGGTAAGCACTGCTTTTGATTCTAGGTATTCAAACTCTAATCTGGTGATTCTCTTTTTAAAATTATGTTAGAGGAACACCATTGGAGGCTAGCAGAATGTGTGAACTTAAACTAGGTTGCAATGAGCAGCAGACATATGAAAAAATGTTTTCAAATGTATACATTTTATGTTGTACCAGTGATGGGTAAGATTGGCCAATACTACCTACTGAAAAGCTGTTAAAAGGACAGGATAATGGCTGGTTGAGAGAATCAATTTTAAAGTCAATCATGCACAATTCCTTGCTCTACCATTTTCTAACCATTTGATCATCAAGTTACACAAACTCTGATTCTGTTTCCCCGTCAATGAAAAACAGACAATAGCATGTATTACATATACTCATTGTGTATAGTAAATGAAAGAAGTATTTAAAGTATAAAATTTTGGCAACTGTTATTATTATCATAGAAACCTTCTAACAGCTTTGTATAATAAGTATTCATTTACAAACTCTGTCATGAGGCACCTTCAAATGCATAAGATAAAGTGTCATAAATATAGAGAACATAAGATTTCAAAAAGTTATTTTAATAAAAACACTAGAAGTATTTTTAATGGGGAAAATATAGAATCTGAAAAGATTTGTGAACAATACAAATCTATATTCACCATCTCTCCATCTTGGTTTTCATCTCTGTTTACAATTCTGACAAATGAATTATTAAATTAACAATAGAAGGAAATTTTCTTGTACTAAAATAGTACTTAATTCTGTAGATTTAATGAGTATAGAAAGTTCCAAGCAATATTAATGAGGAAATACACCCATCTGGGCATATTTTGGTATAATGTCATGCACTTTGGAGACTAGTGAATTGTTTGAAGAATGGAGGAGAGATAAATATTTATCCTCAAGTGGGCAGAAGACCAGAAAGTGTATCTATAAAGTTCAAATTCCAGACCTAATGGGAAGCAGTATATTCCTATTACAGATGGAAAAGCATCTGTGATTTAAAATAAGAGGAAAAGACTGTCTTGCAGAAATCCCTAACTCTGATGCCCTCAGGCACAAGGCAGCCCAAGTGACAAATGAGGCTTGATATATGGCATTAAGCAGTGGAGGCAACTGAGGTACACTAGGGAGTATATCTAAAGAGATTCAAATGAGTTATTTTGAAAACTCACGAGCATGCGAGCATGCGTAACAAACATTTCTGCAGGCTGAATTTGACCTGCAGTCTTCCCTCTGTCCCTAGCTTATGGAGATCCTCTGCATATGGCAACAGTAGCAATAACAACCTCCATATTCAGCAGTATCTCTGTCATTTGTTTTAGTAAAGGATGTGAATGGATGAATGGATGGATTTAGTAGATTTGGATTTGTATATTCTTTATTTCCTCAAGTGTCATCCTTGGAAACAATGTTAGTGCTACACACATACACACACACACACACACACACACACCACTCCTCTAGGAAGGAAAACCTGAATTTGTTTATTTAATGTGGATTGCTATAATCCAATTACCTGGATTATGACAGGTAAAGATATATCTAGTAAAAAAATAGAATTAGTGCCAATAGATGAAAAATGAAGTTGCACACAAGTAACTTCCTAAATGCTCCCAGATCCAAAGCAGCACAGGTGAAGAAACACTATATGAAGTACAAAACTGGATCCCACATTAAATTGCAAACACATCTCCCCACAAATTTTATACAAATCAGAACCATTATAAAAAAGCAATGGTCTTATTATGGTTTATATACCATGCCATATGATGCTATAATTTTATTATGTAATATAATTAGTTTAATTAAAAAGGTCTATGTGACCAGATATTTAAATGACAAAAAATTTGCTTTGATAACCCTGATGATACCATTTAATTCCAAATTAGAATGACATGAGCATTCCATATGCTATTCCCCAAATTCTTTGGTTTCGTATTTTCTTTCTTTATCTCATCAATAAAAGATATATACTATACACAGTTACATATCTTAATATGGTATGTTTTCTAGGTTAAAAAAGAAGAAGAAGGATACGAGACAGATATAAAACATGGTAGAGAGCATTTTACTTACCCTTACCTAGAATTTTTATATTTTTTGCAGTGACCCAGGCTCATATTCAATACCTTGAAATGGCAAATGATTGCTTTTTAAGTTTTCAGGTCAGATCAGGAATTTATTTTGAACATCTAGCTAAAGAAAAAATGGCTTCTATTTGTTTGTTTTTAAACCCTTTATCTTGTATCTAGATGGAACTGACCTAAAACTATATCTGGAATTATTCACCTGTAAGAAGGCAATGCAAGTCAATACAAACAAGGGCATTTTAACTAGAGCTGAAATTAACCTTCAGAAACTTTTCAACACAAATGTGAACTGCTCCATATCAGCAAGTAGAGCAGCTATCGCTGAGTAGGAGTGAAAGGTTTCCTATGCCAATCAAGAGTAAATAAGACTAGGTTATCCTAGTATACTCTTATGATGTGTTTGAGTCACTGATTCTTTTTGCTTCAACAAACCAAAATACTTTTAAAAGCATCTTTTAATCTGAGAGGTAAGTTGGTCTGAAACATGTATTACACAAGTAGAAACACTTAAAAGAAAAATTACAAATACTCAGCTGTGATTTAACAATTTCCCTCTTTTTTGTTATATTTTTATTCTAAAATATGAAAATCTCTAAATATATAGGTAAGGAAAATTGTTATACACTTAACATAGAATCAAAGTAAGGATTAAGATTTCTAATATGTCCTTGGCAAACTGTATTTGGAAGCTATTTTTACATAATTTTTCTCATGCCTCGAAGTAATTGTATGATATACATTAATTCAGACCAAAATTTCATACATTTTAAATGCATTAATAAGTAAACATTATTAAAGATTTTTGTGACTTTTTACCTTAGAAGTTCAATCTTTTCCCTATGATCTAAAATTGTTCATACATTTAAAAGTTGGAATGTCTTATAAATGACCAAAAGAATATTAATGATATTTCTTACATAATGTTAAATTCATAAGATAAATCATTAAAAAACATATAAGCATATGTTCAGTATCTAAATGAATGTGATACTATGATACTTAACTATTCTAATTCTCGACACTTTTTATCAAAATCCAAAATTTGGAAAATAAAAATCCATTTTTAATTCTGTTATTTGCAAATCAAACTAAAAATTTTAGTTGAATCTTAAACGAGTCTCTCATTTCATTATGTTTCTATGTTTTTCATTAGTAAATCAACATTTTTTGGAATAAAAACTTCCAGAGGTATATTTTAGTGGCTTAAATTGTGGAGTTATATATTTCTCTAAGAATTAGATGAATATTATGTACTCTTTCCCCAGAAAACTACACATATGTATATAAAAATCAAAATTTGCATGCAACTGCAAGCTGCCCTAATTTTGTAAAGCAATAGTCCACAAATCCATGATTGAAAACTTTTAATGAAGGGCAAAAGATATACAGTGGAAGAGCTATTAATCCAAATTTTAAAACTTATTTTTGTAGTTCAGCCTTTCTGGACCAAATCATGGATCTTTCTCATTCTCCCATGTTTCTTTTTTTGCCCAACTGTTTCCCTTAACAATCTGCATTCAAGTAGAACTGAATTCTCATTAGAATGTAATCTCTAAACATGTGATTTTAATTCTAAAATATAAGACACTAATCTTGAACCTGGGTGAGACTTATAGCTTCTTATCAAAGGTTTACTAAAAACACACTGTAACATCTGAATAACACTCTATGGTCCATCATGGGGCTCACAAGTAACAGAAAAACTCAGAAGATGGGTGTTGACAAAGCATATCAGTTTGCAAATATATACAAACAAAGTAAAAAATAGAAAAAGGCATCCTAGTGAAAAGTAGGAAAAATATAATTTGACCAAATAACAATAAGCCTGTAAAAGTTTGCAATTTGTAATTTAATATGGTGATTATATTGAAAAATGAAGTAAGTCAACTTGAAATATCCTGTGGAAAATATGTCATTATAGGCAAGGAGAATGATACTCAGACCCACCGAATGCCTGTGAAATTTCCATATGCCATAAATGCCACAAAAATGATCTTCATTATGAAAGAAAATGTATGTTTTCTTCACCAAGAAGCAACAGTCCAAAGAACATTAACTGTGTGTGTGTGTGTTCCAAAGATTTTTTTAGCATCATCCAATAGGTGCCTTAAACACTTATTTTTTATAAAGTAGTTTTTGTCAGGAAATATATATGTTAGAAATTAGCAGTTCTTCCAGTTGTAAAACCTTGACATTGACTATAATTGAGGAGGTTACTGTCGGCGTGTTCATAAGTATTACCTGTCATTTGAAATATGACAGTGCTGTAACTGCAAGACCTTGGGGATGCTCGTGTGTTGGCACTGCCATCTGACTGCCTTAGAAACTGCCAGACAGTCTTCTTAATGCCTCTGACCCTGAGATAATTAACATGGCCCTAGAGGCCTCTGACTTTTCCATTTGCACACTTGTTGTCTAATAAGATGTTTGCCGGTAGTTACATAATATTTTCCTCTGATTTAACAATGTGCCTTTAAAGAGAAAGGTACTTCAGTCCCATTAAGTTTTCTGTTTTATATATTACATCTGTGTATAAATTGCTTATATAACAAGTTTTGTTGCTTTCCTGAAAATTAAAATATATTCCTATAGTTCGTGTTTTTAATCTTGGATTTTAATTCCTGTAAATGCATTTTATAATGAGGCATATGACTTATCTGAAGTATGGACATTTACTTTGACAGTTGTATTATATATCATGTAGATTAGTGGTGATAAAATGGGAGTCCAAAATAAAAGCAAATTTAAAAGTCTTTATGGGATTTTAGTTTTTACATTCCCAAGGACATAGTCAAGAATTAAAACAACCTGCTCCTACTTCTTTAAGATAAGAGTATTGATTTACAATTAAGACTGTGTAGAATTTGCAAAATTAGTTTGTACATTTAGGATTTAAGGAACTTAAGGGAAAATTTAAGTGTGGTAGTGCAAATCTTTAACGTAAGCAAGCATAAAATTACAGTTTACTATTAGCAAGATATTGTATTTGTTGAACGTATTTAGTTTCATCAGATAACTAAATGATTGTGTGTGAACAGTTAATGGAATTAGGATACGTATATACACCTATTTATTTATATACAGCATAAATTATTTTATTGTATTTCATAGACATTGTGTTTTTTAGAAATTGAAGGTTTGTGGCAACTCTGCATCCAGCAAGTCTGTTGGTGCCATTTTTCCAACAGAATGTCCTCACTTTATATCTGGGTCACATTATAATTTTTAAACCATTCCTAACATTTTCATTATTACTCCATTTGTTATGGTGATCTTTAATCGATTATCTCTGATGTTACTATTACAATTGTTTTGGGGTGCCACTAACCCCTCCCCATATGATAGCAAACTTAACCGATAAATGTTGTATATGTTCTGATTGCTCCACCATCCAGCCATTCCCCCAGTTTCTCCCCCTTTTCTGGGGCCTCCCTATACTCTAAGACACACTATGTTGAAATTAGGTCAATTAATAACTCTACAATTGACTCTAAATGTTCAAGTGAAAAGAAGAGTCCTAGATCTTTCACTTTAATTCAAAAGCTAGACTTGTTTGAGCTTAGTAAGGAAGGCATGTTGACAGCCGAGATAGGTAAAAAGTTAGGCCCCACCTGCCAAATAGTTAGCCAAGTTATGAATGCAAAAGAAAGTTCTTGAAGGAAATGAAAAATATGCCAGTGAATCATTTGTGAACACACAAATGATAAGAAAGTGATATGGCTTTACTGTTGATATGCTTATTTGGAGAAAGTTTAGTAGTCTGGATAGGAGATCAAACCAGCCACAACATCCCCTTAAGTCAAAGCCTGATCCAGAGCAAGGCCCTAACTCTCTTCAATTTTGTGAAGGCTAAGAGAGATGAGGAACCTACAAAAGAAAAGTTTGAAGCCAGTAATGTGTCTCCATAACATAAAAGTTCAAAGAGAAGCAGCAAATGCTGACATAGAAACTGCAGCAAGTTATCCAGAAGATCTAGCTAAGATAATTGATAAAGGTGGCTACACTAAAGAACAGATTTTCAATATAGATGAAATAAATAGCCTTCTATTGGAAGAAAATGCCATCTAGGGCTTTCATAGCTGCAGAGGAGGAATTGATGCCTGGCTTCAAAACTTCAAAGGGCAGACTAACTCTCTTTTTAGGGGCTAATGCAGCTAGTGACTTTAAGTTAAGCCAATGCTCATTTACCTTTCCAAAAATCCCAGGGCCCTTAAAAATTGTGCTAAATTTATTCTGCCTGTGTGCTACAAATGAAACAACAAAGCCTGGATTATGTCACATTTGTTTACAGCACAGTTTACTGAATATTTTAAGCCCATTATTGATACCTACTACTCAGAAAAAAAAGAATTCCTTTCAAAATATTACTGCTCATTGACAATGCACCTGGCCACCCAAGAGCTCCGATGGACAGTACAGGAGATTAATCTAATTTTAATGACTGCTAACACAACATCCATTCTGAAGCCCATGGATCAAAGAGTAATTTAGACTTTCAAGTCTTATTATTTAACAAATGCATTTCATAAGGCTGTAGCTGCCACTGATAGTGAGTTCTCTGATGGACCTGAGCAAAGTAAATTGAAAACCATCTGGAAAAGATTCATCATTCTAGGTGCCATTGACAATATGCATGATTCATGGGAGGAGTTCAAAATATTAACATTAACAGGAGTTTGAAAGAAATTGATTCTAGCCCTCATGGATGACTTAGAGGAGTTCAAGATTTCAGTACAGGAAGTAACTGTAGATGTGGTAGAAATAGCAATAGAACTAGCATTAGAAGTGGACCCTGAAGATGTGATTGGATTGCTGCAATCTCATAATCAAACTTAAATGGATGAAGAGTTGCTTTTGCAGATGAGCAAAGAAGGCACTTTCTTGAGATGGAATCTATTTCCATTGAAGATGCTCTGAATACTGTTGAAATGACGGCAAAAGATTTAGCATAGTACATAAATTTAGTTGGTAAAGCAGGTACAGGGTTGGAAAGGGTTTACTGCAATTTTAAAGAAGTTCTACTGTGGATAAAATACCATCAAACACTATCATTTGCTACAGAGAAATATTTTATGAATGGAAGAGTCAATCTATGTAGCAACATTCATTGTTGTCTTATTTTAGGAAATTGCTACAGCCACCCCAACCTTCATCAACCACCGCTCTGATCAGTTAGCAGCCATCGACATCGAGACAAAATCCTCCATTAGCAAAAAGATTGGAAATTGCTGAATGCTCAGATGATCTTTAGCATTTTTATCAATAAAATATTTCTCAAGGTATATGCATTGTTTTTTAGACATAATAGTATTGCACACTTAATCCATGATGATATAGTGTAAGCATAACTTTTCTATGCATTAGGAAACCAAAAAATTTTATTGTGATATTCACTTTATCACAATAGTCTGGAACCAAACTTGCAATATCCCCAAGGTATGCCTATAAATATAAACATATACTTATTACTTTTTCTCTCCTACAGTATAAATATATATCTTTTCTTCACCTATCACAAGGTTCATAGTTGACACCACTATAATAAAAGAGATTAGTGAGGGAAAAACTTAGCAAATTTATTGAACCAAAGTTTTACATGACATAAGACCCTTCAGAAACAAAGACCCAAAGACCTAGCAAAACTGTGAGTTTTTATGCTTAGGTTTGATGAAGAATATATAATCATGAAGAGGTATGATAGGACAAAAAGGGGATATGACTTAATGATAAAAAACTGGGGGGATTTAGAAGGTCCTATTTGTTCCTATTTTTCTTGGCCTCCAAGTACAAGATAGGATGCCTCTGGAATGAAGGTCTTATGACTTACTTTCAGGAGAGAGATGGCAGAGAATTCCCTTATGTCCATGCTTCAGGGAAGAAGGGCAGGAGAGGGTCAGAATTACTTTATTCTATGTTTTTCTGTTGCCAAGATGGGATATTTTGTGGCATCATGTTCTGAACTCTGACAATAGACATACACATATATTATGCTTTCCCCAATTATAGAAATAATATAAAATCACTGTAGTAAATTTGAAAAGTGCCAAAATATGTAAAGAATTTATGTAACCAAAATGTTTGTAACCCTATAATATTCTGAAATAAAGAACAAAATACAAAATTTCCTGGGTTCCTAGATCTTAGAGGTGATTGTTAATATTTTTCCATTCTTTTTTCTTCATTTATAAGTTTTCATCTTATTTTTTAATAAATATATTGTCAGTATTTTTCCATATCAATATTTTTCAAATATATAATAATAACTTTAAAATATTCTGACAAATTAATAATTTTAAATAGTTATAAATGATATATCATTATAAAACTATTAAATACATTAGAACAAAATGTTAATTATAACTTTAAATTAAACATTTTATATTGAGGATACTATTGTATCTCTGTAATCTTTACTATGCGAGGTCTGTCTGGGAAGTATCCAGACCAGCCATGCAATATGAAAAGTAGAGACATTTATTGAAGAAGGTATGAGATACAAGAAATACTGTATACAGGACAATGACACCTCAGTTCCCTTCAAAGTAGGCACCTTGGAACCTCGCACAGTTCTCCCAGCATCTCTTCCATTGTTCAAAATACTGCAAAGGCCTTTGTTGGAATCACCATCAGCTACCTCCTCGTATTTTCCTGAATCTCGTCCATGGTCTGAAATCTCTTCCTTTTCAAAGATGATTTTAGTTTGGGAAAAGCCAGAAGTCTCAGAGCACCAAATCTGGGCTGTAGGGGGGCTTAGTCACGTGGGTGCTGTTGATGTTTAGCCAAAACACTCCACACGAGACACTGCACGAGACATGATGCATGGGTGGGCTCACTGTTATGATAAAGCTGCCAATCACCAGTTGCCCGTAGCTGCCACCATTTCCTTCGCATTGCAGCTCTCAACCAATGAAGAACATTGAGATAGTACTCCTTATTGTTTGGCCTAGAGGAGCATTTGTGATGGACAGTGCCTCAGCGCCTTCCCTTTCAAAAAACACAGTTAGCATGGCCTTGATCTTGCTGTGGCTTTGCCACATGCCTTGGGGTGTGGAGAACCAGGTGACTTCTGCTGGGACAATGGGCCTTTCTTTCTGGATAACAGCCATAGATCCACAATTCATCACCAGTTATGGTTTTCTTAAGGAAATCTCGTTCATTGGTAGAGGTTTGAAGCAAGTCATTAACAAATACAGCATGATATTCCTTCTGCTTTGGTAACAGGAGGAGCAGAACACATTTTGCTAGGACATATATCATGCCAAGATCCTGCCTCAAAATCTCAGGCACAGTAGTTTTTGGAATCCCCAGATGACCTTCTAGTTCTCACACTGACAGTCACTGATCTTTGTAGATTACAGCCCGTACACATTCAGCATTCTTAGGTATTCTGCTTGTTGCAGGCCTTCCAGAATGTAGATCACTTTCAATAGATTCTTGACCATCTTTAAAGCATTTTGTGCCACACTATTATTTGTGCTGCTGTACTCATTGCATTGTCCGCCAAAGCCTTCTGAATCATCCAAATAATTTCCACGGAGGAATGTTGAAGCTTAACTCAAAATTTGATGCAGATTTGTTGCTTTACTTGCTCAGTCATTTTGAATGTGACTGCCATACAGTACATATGCTCACTGTCGCACCCCACTGACTAGTACAGTGGAGTTGTCATTCTTCACACATGTGCATTACAGTCCACTCTCCTTGGTGGCCAGGTTATGTTGATGTCATGCAAACCATTCTCATTTTATGATATTACCAATGGCTGGATACTTTCTTGACAGACCTCGTATTATTCTGCAAAAATTTATAATTTTTAATAAATGTGCTGATGATATCCATATGGTGAGCTTTTATTAAAATTTGAGTAAATTAAGTGATTTCTTATTTTTATATCAAGAATTCCATTGCTCATTGTTTATGAATGTCTGCCATATGCCAATAGTTCACTAAAACCTCATTTCACCATACAGTGTCAATACACATGCATCACCCATATAGATCTTATCTCATAGAGACACATATGATATAAGACAATCAATTAGTTATTCAACAGCCACTTTTTTTATGCTGTATCTTTGCCTTTTGCCTGGACTATTCTTTCCCAGGTGTTTGCATGTCTTTTCCCTATGTTCTAATGTCTTTGCTCAAAGTTCTCCTCTCCAGAGAGTTTTCTGACTACAAAATTAAAACAATAATATCCCCAACTCAGCCATTCTCTAACCCCATATTCTTCATCACAGCACTTTTACTACCAGAAATGTTATTAAAAAGACAGTTGTTGGCCAGCTCGGTGGCTCACGCCTATAATCCTAGCACTCTGGGAGGCTGAGGCGGGTGGATCATTTGAGCTCAGGAGTTTGAGACTAGCCTGAGCAAGAGCGAGACCCCGTCTCTACTAAAAATAGAAAGAAATTAGCTGGAAAACTAAAAATATATAGAAAAATTAGCTGGACATAGTGGCACATGCCTGTAGTCCCAGCTACTCGGGAGGCTTAGGCAGAAGGATCACTTGAGCCCAGGAGTTTGAGGCTGCTGTGAGCTAGGCTGATGCAATGGCACTATAGCCTGGATGACAGAGTGAGACCTCTGTGTCAAAAAAATAGTTGTTTAATTTTGTCACCAAATTACTTAGGAGGCTCAATTCATTTGGGCATAATTGGATAGGATTTTATTTTTTCCAATCACTGATTTCAACTCTAGAATTTCCTCTAATCTTCTCTTTAAAAAGATTCTATGACTCCCCTGTCATTTTTGTTTGTTAATGCAGTCTCAATGTTTAAGACTTTCCTGTTCCTTCCCAATCAGCAAAAGTTAAAACTATGGTCTATAGTTTCTTCAAAAGGAAAAGTAGTGATGTGATTATGTCATATGTCACATCCTTTGTTCATCCAGAATTGAGGGCAGGGAGGAGGGATAAGTGAGGCAGCAAGATCAGGGGTAGGGAAGGGTCTCTAGATCTGGTTCCGTTGGATGGTAATGTATCTAATGATATATGATGGTGTCTGTGAACATGTTGTTAGTGGTTTCACCCTAGCTCCGTCATTTTCTGAGGAATCTACCACCATCACTTTAAAAGATTTTTAACCTCAGCAATGATATATGATCTTAATGCTTTCTGTTGATTGGTTTTTTCTTTACTGACCTAGAAGCCACCTGGATAGTCCCTCTATTTAACCCCGTGCTCCCTCATATGTTGCCACAGGAACCTCTTTGATAACCTTGGAAAGCCACAGAAGTGGGATAGGGGAACTCTAGACTTAGATCTCTTTAAGCTATATTTTTTCAGCCCTAAAAAATCTCTGAATTAGAAGTGGGCACCAATCTCAATATTCATGTTCACCATATTTCAGGAACTACCCTTCTTTTTTTCCACAGTTAGGGAAAATAGACAGGGAGGACAGTATGCCATGTTTCTGTACTCCTGGATTCTCATAAGAACTCCCTCAGGATGCTCTGCTCTAGTGGTAGGCTGATTGGGATCATGGTTCATGAGATGTGGTCACCACCTGTGGGGACAAATGTGAACACTCCCTCAATGCTGATACCTCCAATCTTCATGAATGAGTTTCTTGAAACACTCTTCAGTTGCCTTGGGGGAAAGAAAACCAGAGGAAAGACCGATCTTATCCATATAATTACTTCACTCTGTACATGTCCCAGGATCATTTTTCCACCTTGTAATCTTTTTATATTCACTGAGCATTAGTAGATAGAATGGGCTGTTGGTTAGTGGTGTTAGGACCAACTCTCCCATTCATGTCTACCAGACACTAATTATAAGGTTAGTATTCATGAGATGTTGAGAATTTTTTGAAAAATTTGGAAAACTCTTTTTTTTGCCTACCAAAATAAACCTCTTTTCTGCCCATCCTAATTTGCCCTTTCTTTTATTAATCTGTTGAGAATCACTCTATTTACTGTTCCTTCCTCCCCAGTAGACCAGCCTTGATACTTTCTATTCTGTTTTGGCTTATAGGCCATCAATCACATAGAAAAGCATACCTTCTCTGCACACATCTAAATCTTACCTGTGTTAAAGGATCTTAGAGGAATTTATTTCCTATATGGATCAGTGAAACTCTTTTGTCAAGGTCATTAGTCATCCAGGTTGCCAAATCCCTTAGTTATATCTCAGTTTTTATGTACTTCAACCTATTAGTGGCATTTGATACAGCTGATCTCTCCTTTTTTCTTGTAACATTTTCTTTGCCAAACATCCTGGATACCACATTTTCACTGGCTGTTCCTTTTCTTCTTTCTGACCTGTCAACACTGGAATATCTCAGAGGTCACTTCTTGGAATGCTTTTCTTCTCCCTTTACACTCACTCCTATATATGGTTTCATCCAGTTCCATGGCTTTAAATGCTATCTAGAGTTTGACACCATCTGAATTTATATTCCAAGCCCAAGCCTCTTTGCTAAATTTGAGACTCATATATAATAAAGCTGCCTATTTGACATCACCACTTGGATATCTAATAGTATCTCAGACAAAAAATTTCCAAAACAAAACTTATAATACCTCACCACCCCACCATGTACAACCTAACCTGTTTTGCCTGTGGTTTTCTCTATTTCAGAATATTTCATTCTTCTTGCTTCTCAGGTAAAAACTGTGGAGAATCCTTAACCTTCTTTCTCCCTTACCACATCCAATCCATGAGCAAGTCCTATTGGTTTTTTCTTCCAAGCATATTTAGGATCTGATTTCATCTTATCATCTATACATTTGCCACCTCTAATAAGTTCTCCTTGGCTATTGAAATGAGCAGCTAATTTGTCTCCACTTTTGCCCTTTCTTCAACCCTATTCTACACACAGTAGTGAGGATGTTCCTTTTAAAACTGAAGTCACATCATATCATTTCTCTGCTACTTTTCCAATTTGGTGTTCCACTTCTCCACCCCTTCATACAATGTACTCTAGCCATCCCAACTTTTGAATGTACAGCATATGTGCATATTCACTGTCAAAGTCAGATGTTTTGTTTGTCCTTCAGTTAAGTTAAATGCAGCTCAATTAATTTGTGCTTGAGTTGAAATAAATCATATTATGGTAAATGGTCCTGATGACAAACACAATCTATTAATACTTCGGAAACTATGTGCATGCCTACAAAGTTGTTATCCTCTGTAATTAGAATTGTTTCCCTGTATGTCTTCATGGCCAGGTCTCTCACTTTATTTTGGATTTCTGTCCAAATGACATCAAAGAGGACTTCCCTGACCATCCTTTCTCAATCACTCTCTATCCCATTTTACTGTGCTTTATTTTCTTCATAGCATGTATTTTTATTATTGGTAATAAGGCATGTGCTGACTTAAGAGAATGAATACTAGAGCCAGACTGCCTAGAATTAAATCTTTGTCTTCCACTGCTTACTTCATGACTTTGGACAAGTTCATGAAACTTTCCCTTGCCTGAGTTCCTCATCTATAAAATGGGAATAATTATAGTATTTACTTCATAAATTGTTTTCAGTTAATACAAAGCACTTAGAACAGTACCTGGCATTAGTAAGCATTCAATAGATATTCGTTATTGAATAACTATAATATGAATTATTATCATTATCTTTTATATATTTCTTTGTTTGATGTCAGTCTCATTAAAATAGAAGCTCTTTGATAGTTTTCTTCACTTCTGTATTCACAGAGATATTCCTGGCATATCGTAGGTGCTTAAGAGATATTTATTGAATAGTTAAAAGAACAATTAATAAAGGTGGTCATAATGAATGAAGGTTATGAGGAATATATAACTTGCCCCATGACTAAACCCTCCGCACAACCCCCAGGCTCAACTAGGCCTATGGATGTCTACTCGAGTACATGAATTTTGTATGTCCTATGCCTATGTCAAAAGTTGCTATTAAACACAATAGAGTTCAGGTGTAGGAGAAACACATTTGACTTGGAGATAGGCAAGTTTTAGGAAGAAAGCAAACATTAAAATAACTTTAAGTCAGGCTAAATCTTGGTGTGTATATGGGGAATAGAAGGATGAAGGTAATTTTAAATGGAGAAACAGTGTGGGCGTGTGCGCGGCCACTCCAATGTCAGTTAGTCAGCCTTCAGTAGGAGAGCAGTATAGGATAAGACCAAATGTGGAGAGCCTGGGACAGGGGATAAGGGGGTCTGATTTCACACGATGGGCCTTTTTTTCCTGCCTCTATGTGCCTGAGGAGTACAATATTCTCATGTTTGTCAAAGTGGCTCAGCAGGCATCAAGATGCAAGCAAGAGGAAGAGCATGCGTGGTTGATGCTGTTATTTCCTTTGTCAAGAAAGAGAATTTAGAAACGGGCATGTTTTAAAGTGGATATAGCAATGACTATATCAGAATTTAAAAAAAAACTGGAAAAGACTCTGGTTAGAAGTATATGGCTTTAAGAAGTTCAGAGATCAGACATTTTGTTAAACAAATGGTACAGAATTCTGCATATTTATGTTTACTTGGTTTTTTTTTTTTCTGCTTATTCAAAATCATTCCAAGTATGTTCCCTAGACCTCCGCTACCAGAGTCATTTGGCAAGCTTATCGAAAATGTACAGCCCTATATCCCACCCCGGACTGACCAAATCTGAATATCTAAGGTGTATCTGATGTGGCTGCATTTTAAGAAACACCCTCCTCTCTTCCAACATATGTTTTACTTACTAAAATTGAGAATGAATGCTATTAACTTCTTTTTATAGGGCAGGTAAAGCAGTTAGACCCAGATAAAAGTGAATATATTTAAAGATGAAGGGATACTCAGCAATTTCACTAGCTCAGTAATTTGGAAAACATATAAATTATTTCAATTTATTTTTATTTAATTTATGGTAAAATGCACTAGTTGAAGTAAATGTTAAAAATCTAAAGTAGAATCAAGATATCACACGATTACCTTTCAACATTTTGCTTGTATAACTAAGTTTATCTTTCTCTTGTTCTGGTGTGTCTTCAGATCATTTTTAAACCAAAAATCTCTTTTTTAATTATAAAGGTAATTATAGTTATTTTAGACAGTAAAGAGTATTTTTTAAATGATAAAAAAATACTGACTTCCAATCTGTGCTGTTTTTTGCTTGTTTTGCTTTACGAAATCAGGATCACACAGGACATTCTGTTTTGTAACCTGCAGTATTTCATTCACTACTTTTTAAAATATGTTCTTGTGCCATAGTAAATATTTCCCTTTTGCTCCTGCTGGGCAATGTCATATATTTCAGTCTGCTCTTTTTAGCCTCTCCTCACTTGCTACTTAACCCCAACAACAACATAAATGCCCCCAAATAACTGCTGTTTTCTCCTGGCCAAAGCCCAGGTGTTCATTTACTTCCGTTTCTGAATGGACACACACACCCTGGGTCACCCTCTGTGTACCCAGACACTCGCCATTCACTCAGAGCTACTCTCCAGTACATGAGGCAGGTAGTGCTTCCCCAGACCTGGACAGTGGGGTCCTGCTCTAGGACCTGCCTGGGCCTCCTCTAGCCACACTTCTCACTCATGGGGTCCACCAAGGCTGAAAGATTCTGCAAGTTTATATAGAGAACAAAAACAAGATGAGTAAAGGTACCAGCTCCCTACTTGCCTTGTCCCCCGGCACAACACGGAAATGAGAGGGCCTGGGCAATATGACAAAGCCACATAGAGTGTTGGGGCACTCTATGCTGACATGGTGCTTCCAGAATGCAAACAAGCAGCTTGGTAATCTGTCACTATATCCTAAGTGGATGAGGGCAATGGGGAGAGAAAGCTTCCTACCTCAGCAGAACCTAGGAGATAATAAATTGTCTCCTGGATAATATCCCTGGAAGATAAGGAGATGGGAGAAAAATGGCCTTGCAGCATCTCCTTATAATCCTCCCATGTCCTTATGTTTTGGGAGAATTACAGAGTGTTCTGTCAAGGCTTAGACTAGGTGAGGTTAAGCCTGGCCTACATGGCCTATATGAAGATGTGCAAGGTTACCACATGGCAAAGAGATTTCCCTGTGGGGATCCCATCTGGATTCCACAGTTTCCCTACCCTAAGGTCAAGCTCTATAGGTATCTGGACTTGTAGGAATGCTCTGCCCAAATAGTTTCATGTCTGCTTCTATATCCTGTTTGAGCCTCTTACCTAGGTCCATTATTTCAAGGTGACTGTATACTGGTAAATGTATCCTAGTCATAAGGGGCTGTTGGGGTGTGGCATTTGGATGAGTCTACAAAGAGCTTGGATAAATAGGCCCCTCATGGTACTGGACAGAGCTACTAAATCAGAATCCTACTGTGCTAATGAATAGTGGTTCCACTGCCTCGGGGTGGGAGAGGGGGAAACCTAAGGAAGGAGGATAAAAAAGTCAAAGATTTTGTTGGCCTCCTCTCTTAACTCTGACCCAATGATTAACCCAGAATGTAGATTTTCACAGGAGAAGAGTAGAAAGACAACATTTTTTTTTCCATTGTCCTGATAGCCCCAGACCTTGAACCTAGACTTTTAGGGTAAAATCCAATAAATATTATAATAAAATTTTAATAAAAACAAACAAGTGGAATGCTTAACTTTTTTTTAAGAATTGATGAGAAGAATGCTAAATGTAATGTGTGTTTCTTTTCTTGGAAAACATTATAAAACACTTTAGAGTAAAAAAAGATTAATAATTTTGTTTACATGGAATTGCCTTAATAATAAGCTTTATATTGAGTAAATGAAAAAAATAAGGAGAAGTGAATTAATTGACATTTTAGCTAAGGCACACCTAAGTCATCAGCTTATTGTTTGAACCACATCATTATGACCAAGACACCACTTACCTGCTCACACCTGAAACAGCATACACACCTTCAGGTTGTAGACATTTGATAAAGTAAAATTGTGTATCCTCAAAGGTAAACATCCAGAAAGATACCAGAAAATGTATACTTTTAGACTAGCCAGCTAGTTGTCCTTGTGACTACTGTGATTTCAGAATATAAATATTTTCCATTAAGTGTTTTTTAAATTTTCAATAACTCTTTATGACCTTTAGACCAGTGATTCTTAACTGGAAGTATACATCAGAAGCACTTGTGGACTTTTTAAAATAAAAAGTCATTGTTTCCAAACTACATGACCTACTTATTCACAATATCTGGGTATAGGGATGAAAGACTTTATATTTTTGTAATTTTTGCATATGTGGTGACCAAATAGTTTATCACGCAAACTTGAAACAGTTTGAAAGTGAAAGAGGGTGCTATTAATATTGTATTGGTGCAAGAGGTATAAGTTGGTACTGTCCAAACCAGAACATATGGCTATTCTATCTAGTGGTGATTGAAATATGCTACCTAGTCAGAACAAATAAATAAACAAACTCTCCAGTAGTTAAGTCAATCATGCGGTGAGATCCCTTACTATTGTGGGCTAGAACAGCCCTTTTTCTTTGGCCAAGGAAAACACTGAATATTCTTTTAAAGAAACAAAAATATATTTGCTTTCCTTCACACACCTATCGTAGAGTATATTTTAAAAATAAATTTTCTTAAAACATTACCTAGCACCATTAAGGCTTTAATTACATATGCTATATATAGATATATACTTTTTCATAATTGAATGTTATGAATCATAAAAAAAGATGATATACTATTCTAGTTTATATTCTTTGTGCTGGAGTATTTCAACCCTTTACCATTTTTTGCTCATTTTAAACTTAATAGAAAGGTGAGCAAAAGAAAATGGCTCATGGTGTCCTAAGTATAGGAAATTCTGTCTGTGAAGTGTTTGCTGAGTACCGAGAGTTTAGTATAGAGCAGGAAAGCCATGTTTCATTTTCCCATAACATTCCATTTTAAAAACTTGGTGTGTGTGTATATATATATACATTTTCCTTTCATTCCTTCAGTTTTACAGTTGAATATATAAATTTGTGCAAGATTATACCTAACTTTCTGTACTGATAGTACTCAGTTTTTAGTTTTGCTTTACAAAGCTGAATAGGTTTTACCCTTACAAAAATATGTATACATGCATACATACATATGTAATGCATGCAGACACACACACACACACACACACACACTTTCAACCCCAGCCTACATCTCTCTTATGAGCTCTAGACTTGTGTCAGTCTAACTACTTAACATATTCGTTTGGATATTTCAGACTCCTGAATAAACATGTCCACATCCAGGCCTGAACATGTAATCATTCCTTTTAAAACTGCTTCTCTTCCTTTGTACCACTTTTTAATAAACTGGCACCACTATCCATCAAAATACTGAGCCTCAGAAATCCACTAATTATTAAGAATAATTTCATTGTTTCACTATAAACTTCCTGAAATAGAGTCCATAATTTTTTCCTTCAACATTGTATTTTCAGCATTTACAATAGTGCCTGACACAAAATAGATACTCCATATTTGTGTAAAAAAGGACTAGACATGTAATTTCACCTATCCTAAAATGCTTCTAGCCTTGTGGTAGAATACTCACAGGTGCTATTTCCTTAAAATGTTAGTGCAGTGTAGAGACAAATGCTCCAGATTAGTAGTCAGAAGACTTGCTTTGATCTTTACTCTGCCCATCTCAACCCCCACTTCTCATCTGAGTGGGAACTTTGAGTATCATTTTATACCTCTATAACACTAATAACCTCTTTTCTATCTGCCAAAATATATTACTTCAAGGATCAATTGAGATAGTAAATATGAAAGTGCTTTGTAAACTATGAAGTCCTATATAAAAGAAGTCATTTATTTGTAAAATCCTCTATCATACTTTTTATAGACAAGTTCATAACCTAATATTCAGTCTCTGTGAAGGGTGTTCATCCTTCTGTTTTTTCAAGATATGCAATATTTATTCTGCACTGAGATATGCAGAACCCCATCTTTAAAAACACACATCAACTCAGGGCACAGAGTTCATGCCTGGGCACACACCAAGTAACTGTAGATACAGTGCTTGCATGCCATTGCATATTTACTGTACATTTTCATTCATTCTCTCTTTTCTGCCTTAATTTTTCTGTCAGCCTGTTTTTTATTCATGCCATGGCCTTATTTTTGCAACTGTCTCTTGGAATATATTATTATTGATATTTTACATATTGTAGATATAGCACTTTTTAGTCTGAAAATTCACTTTTCATGCTGATGCTATGTTTTTTAGGTCTAATGTCTGGAATATATTATTATTAACAACATTTTAAAGTACGCTGTTCTTCATTTGGCACTTCACTTTGTATCTTCAAGGACCTTAAAATATATCGAGTATAATCAATACTTTTTACATCTCTGAGATGTTGGTTTATAAGAAAATCCACATTTTACATACTAAGATGTAAGAAACTATGTTTAAAGTTTGCTGATTTTAGGAATATATGTTTGTAGAATGACTTGGAGTTTGCTCAGAGCAACCTCTTCCTTCTTTTCTATACCCTAAGTAATCACCAACTACACAAAGCTTTGAGATCTTTCAGATTTTGTTAAAATCACTGGAAGCCAAAGTTAAGGCCAGAGTTATAGCTCATTTATTTAATAGATCTTAGTAAACTTTTACTCATGCATTAAACCGAGGCAAGCATCCTGCAAAAACAAAGAAAGAGAGAGAGAGAGAGACATGTGAATGTGGTCTCTCTCTCTCTCTCAAAATACCTTATTGTACTATGTTCACCTTTCTCCTTGTGATGATGTGAGATGATAAAATGCCTAAGTGGTGAGACGATTGAGGTGAATGATGTAGGCATTATGGTGTGACATTAGACTACTATTGACCCTCTGACACACCGTCAGAAGGAAGATCATCTCCTTCAGGTGTTCCTGGATGTGAATGAATTTTTTTGAAAATAATAAAATACATGTATTTCCATTAGTAATGTGACAATGGTTATTGTTTAGTCAGGGACTTTGTTAAGTAAAATTTCTTTTTTTTTCCCCTCTGGTTGATAGGTCTGTGATAATTTCATTCTTCAAGCATTTATTGGGAAAGTATTTGCATGAAAGATATCACACTAGGGGATTTCCTGATATTGAGAAATCACTTTCTAATAATACTATGTATTTTAAAAGTTAATTGTGATATATATGAAATATACAACTTTCCCCTAAAAAAGCTAAAATAAAGCAAATATAATACAAATTTTGTGTATTTACCCAAACTCACTTTCAAGTTTTAGTGAGTCGGAAAGTTTTAGATGAAATTTTAATAGAATCGTCAGCATAATTTTTCCTTTAATATTTTGATAAAGTGATATAGATCAAAGAATGAAATTAGCTGACAAAATTTTATATTATTAAAGCATAGGTGAAAAACTCTGGCATTTTACAGTCTATCCCAATTCCTGTATCTGATATTCGCCTTTCATATATTCACAACTGGCAAATGCCTAGTTTTAAATAACACATTTGTGTGTGACCTTTTAAGAAAATTACCAATGTCTTTGTTTAGAGTGCAGAGGGCATGGATTTCACAGAGCATTTCCCACTAAATGGAGTATATTACTCCAATATCATAGCCATGTTGTCAGGAAGTGGCACTTCATTAAGATAATGTGACCTTTAGAATATTCTTCCAACCTTTTACTCTGTCTTTGGTGCTGGAATTTGTACTTTAATTTCAGTAGCTTTTTGATAAGTTGAAAATAAAAAGTAATTGAAAGCTATGTTTTTTATTTCACTTCAACTATACATTATGTGTGGGTTTTTTTCCCCCGTAAAATGGCAAAAAAATGTCAGGTAAAGGATTTTTGTTCAAACTAGGGATTATCTGCCAGGAAAATGTTTCTTAGTGTTAAAATCAAATTGGCAAGTTTATGCCTTTTGTGGAAAGGAAGAAAGGGAGAAAATGGCTATGTAGAAGGAAGTAAAAATTGTTCTTTTTTCTACTGCATTTTTTAAAAGTTGAGAAGGGTCCCCAAAGCCTTTTTTCTTATTTTGTGATGACAGTGAGACAATGTTTTCAGTTTGCTTGCTGTGGTAACTTGAAATTGTTTGTTCATGTGAAGACATTTTGAGAGTAGAGATTTAACTTCCAAAACCATTTTTATTGCAGAGTAAAAGTAAGCAATTTAATGGAAAGAGGAAAGGATATGACTGTTCTAAAGACCAGAAGTAGCATTTCTCACGAACCATTTATGTATCACTTGGTTTATTTATAGGATTGAATTTTATAATCAGAATTGAGTTTTTCACTTGCATATCCAAAAATGTATTTATGACCAAGTATTGTTTCTATTTTAATATGTAAATACTCTTAAGTGCCAGAATATATATTTCTTATCATATCTTTGGTGATTGTAACAGTGAGATTGCCTTTTTAATATATTTGAAATGGAGCATTCCTATTATACCCTCCAAATGGCTTTATTATGTCAAACGGCAGAACCATATAATGGCAAGAAAGCTGACAAGGGAGCTTTTCATTCTTCTACTTGATATATGACTTTAGACAAACTATTTAGTTAGGAATGTATTCAGCTGTAAGTATAATGATCCCCCTTATCCATGGGCGTACATTCCACAAACCCCAGTAAGTGCCTGAAACCTCAAAAAGTACTGAACCCTATATATATTGCCTTTTCCTATACATACATGCCTATCATAAGGTTTTATGTACAAATTAGGTACAGTAAGAGATTAACAACAATAACTAATAATAAAATAGATAAATTATAACTATGTACTGTAATAAAAATTATGTGAATGTGCTCTCTCTCTCTCTTCAAAATACCTTATTGTGCTATGTTCACCTTTCTTCTTGTGATGATGTGAGATGATGAAATAGCTAAGTGATGAGATGAATGAGGTGAATGATGTAGGCATTATGATGTGACGTTAGATGACTATTGACCTTCTGACACACTGTCAGAAGGAAGATCATCTCCTTCAGGTGTTCCTGGATTATTGCACCATGACCATATTGATGGTTTGATGTCAGAAGCAGACAATACTGATGACTAATAAATGAGTAGCACATACAGCATGGATACCCCTAACAAATGGATGATTCATATCCTGGGCAGGACAGAATGGGACAAAGAGAGATTTCGTCACAATACTCAGAATAATGTGCAATTTAAAGCTTATGTATTGTTTATTTAAGGAATTTTCTGTTTAATATTTTCAGACCATCAATGACTGTGGGTAACTGAAACCACAAAAGGCAAAACCGTGAATAAGCGGGAACTACTGTAACAGAAAACCTGGCTATGGTGGTTTAAAAAAATAGAAGTTGGTTTTTCTCATGTGAGCAGAAGACAGGATATGGGCAGTGCAGGTAGTCCAGCTGGTCAAGGCTGTCTTCAAGGACTCCTTTCTATCTTACTTCCTTTTTGTAGTTGAGCACCATTATCGTAAGATAGCTGTTAAACTTCCATAATGTCTGCGAGCAGGAAGAAAGGAAAGACAAGAGTTTTCTCCTGTTGAGGTTTTACTTTTTTAATAAAAAAGGGGATTTATCCCTAGCTGATTTCTCTTTATATCTCATTAGCCAGAATTATGTCATATAACCTCTCTTAGCTGCAGGACAGTCTGGGAAATGAAGCATTTAGCTCACTGGACTGTATAATAGAGGAAGACAAGGGAGAAAGTTGTTGATAAGGAGTGGTGATTAAGCTAACCTGTAATATGGGCCATAATTAAATACAGCCAATCCTTGAATAATGTCATTTCATTCAACATTGTTTTGTTATAACGCTGTTGAGGGAAAAAAAATTGATCCCTGGCTGGGGCAGCTGTGTATGTGGAGTTTGTACATTTCCCCTATATCTGAGTGAGGTTTTCCTGGGTACACTGGTTACTTCCCAGATCACAAAGATGCGCACATTAGGGTAATCGGCATGTGTCAGTGGTCCCAGTCTGAATGGGAACAGGAGTGTGTGTGAGTGTTCCCTGTGATGCAATGGTGTCCTATCCCAGATGGTGCCCACCTTTCCACCTCAGCTGCCCAGAGAGGCTTTGGCCACCCATGATCCTGACCTGAAATAAATGAGTAAATAATATTATTTTACTTGTTTGTATTTATCTTTCTTAAATGTATGTGTACCTCACATTTATTTCAATGCTTAATATTAGAAGAGTTTGGGGTCTTTATTTAGAGGTTTGGTGATGTTTTAGTGATGAGAAATATGCCTGAGGAACTTAAATCTTGTTATATCAATTAGTCTATGCTAAAATTCGTTTAATTATATGAGGGCTGTCCGGAAAGTATCCAACCATTGTTACTACTATATAACGAGAACAATTTGTGCAACATCAATGTAACCTGGCAGCCAGGACGCATGGACTGAAATGTGCATGCGTGAACAATGACGGCTTCACTGTACTAGTGAGTGGGGCACTAGACACCGTTGAGTGAGCACGTGTACTGTGTGGCCATCACATTCAAAATGACTGAGCAAGTAGAGCAAAGAATCTGCATCAAATTTTGTGTTCAGCTTGAACATTCCTCCGCAGAAACTATTTGGATGGTTCAGAAGACTTTTAGGGATGATACAGTGAGTGCAACATAAATGAAAGTGTGGCAGAAACACTTCAAAGATGGTCAACAATCTGTTGAAAGTGATCTCTTTTCCAGAAGGCCTGCAACAAGCAGAACACCTGAGAATGTTGAACGTGTATGAGTTAGGTTAAGAGACACTGGGAGAACTGTGTGAGGTCCCAAGAAGCCTACTTTGAAGGGGAATGAGGCAACATTGTCCTATGTGCAACATTTCTTGTATCTTTTTTACTAAATGTCTTCATTTCTCATATTGCCTGGCTGGATACTTTCTGGACAAACCTAATATGTCATTTCGCATAAAGTCTCAAGAACCTATTGACAACATTAAATTAGGACTTACCATAGTATATACATAAAGTTTCTATAATCTAACATACTAAGGTTTTAGAAATAGTATTAACTCAGTTGAAAGAAGTTAATATGGCTATTATATTTTATTATGGCCACGTCTAATTGAGAGTGTTATCTTTAATTCTGAATACACATAAGAGTTAATGTACCTTCAAAATGTGTTGGGAGGATATGAGTTGTATTGAGAATGTAATGTAAGAAAGAGCTTAAAAAAAACAAAACAAAAAAAACAAAACAAAACAAAACAAAAACTAGGGCTGTTTTACTTGGAGAAGATAACATTTAGTAGAGGCATAAGAGCTATACAAATATTTGAAGTGGGAAATATATTTAGTTTGAGTTAATAAAGTTAGCATCAGTAAGGAAAACCAATTTTGGGTCAGAATAAAAGTACTTCCTAAGAACCAAGGCTATAAACTTCTATTTGTGTTCAATTAGAAATGGCATAACAATTTATTGAGTCCTGCAGGATTGAGAATGGGAATTTCTCATAGATGATGAGTACATTCCCCTCTGACCCTAAGATTTGAAGATTCTTTCCATTTACAAGTATAGCCACATATCAATAATTTTTAAATAATGTTTTAGTTTTCAATTGCTATATCACAAACTACCACAAACTTAGTGGCTTCAAGCAATGCACATTTATTATCTCTGTTTCCATGGGTCAGAAGTCTAGACTTGGCTTAGAAGAGTCCCCTGTCTTGCGTTTCACAAGGCTATAATCAAGTTCGGCCAGGTTGCATTTCTCTCTGGAGTTCACAGTCATCTACAGGTGGTTGTTGGCAGAATTTAGTTCCTTTTGATTATAGAACTGAGGCCCTAAGTTCCTAGAGATCACCTGCAGTCCCCTGTCCTATGGCCTTCTCCATAGTCAGTTAATATCTTAGCAGCTTGCTTTTTCAAGGCCAGCAGAAGAATCCCTCACTCCAGTCAGCCAAGATAGAGGCTCACCTAACATAACCTAGTCATAAGACTGACGTCCTTTGTCATATTCTGCTATTTAGAAGCTAAACACACTCATGGAAAAAGGATTATAATAGGTGTAGACTTTAGGAGGTGGAATTTCTTAGAATTACCCTAGGATCTGTTTACCACAAATGGTACTTGGAATTGACTTTTGAAGTACAATGAAGGTGAAACTTGACTGTGGATTTCAGATATCCATTTGACTCCAAAGCTTAATTAAGAATCAAGTGAACATTTAGGAAGGAAGCTTAACAAAAACAGAAGAGGCATTTTCATTTCTAATTGTAGATAATGTAGGTTACTTTGACATTGACTACTTAGAAATAGGGAGGACATGACTTGAAGGTCATAGGACACTGTTTCTCATCAAGATATGACTCATTCAATAATAACCTCATTAGGCGAGAAATCTCATACTCTAGATTCTATTAAAAATAGTCAGACAGTAATAAATACCAGGTACAAACATGGTGGGGTTTTCATCATGTTGTCATTTCTTTTCAGTCATTATCAACCTGACAAAAGTGCCTGAAATAATCATCCCAACATTCAGTGTACACAGACGGAGTGATATCCATTTGAAAAGCCAAAGCAATTCTAGATGCATTCTCATAGCTCAATGGAAACTGAATATGCTACTACTTTTCTACCTTCACGCCTATCTCCAAATCTCCAAATACCTTCATCATGGAACAAGCATCTCGGAAAGTTCCAGTGATGTAGGAGCCTTTCTGTATTTTCCCCAACTTACTTCACTACTCTTACCCTATTGACAATTTATAACCCCTGCACCATCTGGGGAACAGACTGTTGGCTGCCAAGTAGACTCATTAACATTCCCCTCCAGGAACTCTTGCTGTTTAATTAGGCTGTCGGCTGGATTCAGGCAGTGAGAGCCTTAGGTGGCTATGTAACAAATCCATGACTCCATGCATTCAGATGTCAAGGTCACTAAGATTTCTGCTTATACTCAATATAAGAAAGGGAATCCAGATGGTTAGCTACTGAAGCCCAAGTTATCAATGACTTCACCTTAAAGGGGACTTTCCATAGTTAATTGAGACACTAACTTATCCCCCACCAAATTCACAGCTGTCACTACTGTATTGTTTGAAAATCGTCTAACCCCTAGGCCATCAGGTCTGGCATTTAGGCTAACTTTCTTGTCAAAACCAGTCAATAGTGTTTGTAGAGTACTATCCAAACCCAATACTGGAATTACTCTATGGACTATCATTAAATGCATCCAATTAATCAAATTCTCTGAGGACAGATTGTTGAATTGTTTGCTCTCTAGATATATTTGATTGAAGTAGAACAATGGTCTCTTTTTCAATGTCAAATTGGTGAAATTCTATTGTAAGAAGAGTGCCTCTCAATTGAATGGTTTGGTTGATATTGAATAAACATTTTCTAACTATCACTAGTTTGAAGAAATGGGGGAAAAAGATCATTAGGCAAAATGTCAACTCAGGGTTTTCCAAATCTATTAATAGAAACAGAATCATGATGAGAAGGTTGAATACTTTTTGGCTGAATTAAGTATTCTTCCATCATCTGATTCATTCATTTCATTCATTAATTTGTTAAATATTAATATTTATTGATCATTTCCCTTCAGCTAGGCCCTGGGCTAGATGATTTGAAAATAATGGTGACCCCAAATAGGCATTGGGCAATCTCCATTCTAGTAGGGGAGGGCTATTCAAATAACCATGAAAACAAAATACAATCACAACAACAAATAGACATATCTCCGTCCCTGAGATGTTATCATTGAGCATGTGGATCCAATCTGGTACACAGGCAGGAACAATACATTGGGTGATACCTAGACAACATTTGTGGGGGCGAGCCTTCTGAAAAAAGGAAAAGCACATGAAGATGCTCTGAGTCTAGGAAGCAAGGCACATCTGTGAGAAGGCCGGTAAGATTTATTTTCAGAAAGGGGGGGGAATTACAATGAGTGAGGTCTAAGGAAAGGTTTTTTAAGTCTACTTAACTTGTTAATCTTAAACTATTTTATCTATGGCAGTTTCATAATCCTTGTAAATTCAAAGGGAATTGTCAGTGGTGTTGCTTTACAATGAGTCTTTTCTGGTGATGTATCAAAATGCATGGCCCAAGAAAAAATTATTAGTATTAACCTTTAAATAAAATAACAATCCTTTATGTTAACTCAAAGCTTTTCAAAGCTATTTAACCTGCTTCTGTATTTACTTATTTCTTTCATTTCTTCAAACATATTAAGCCTCTTTTTTCCCCAATTCTACAGAGGAAATGAAATATTCTGTTCTCTCTATATAATTATTTTTTTCCTTGGTGGTTATACATGTCAATAGTGGACTTTGAGCTGTGTTTACTTAGTTTTAGTTTGTTAGACACATGTGCGTGCACACACACACACACACACACACACACACACACACACACACACACAAACTTCCACTGCATTTATCAAGCACTCACAGACTCTCTTTTCAAGAGAAAGAGAAAGAATGCTTGTAGACTGCATGGGAAACCATACTTGGGCTTTAATATATTAAGCTCACCTTCCTTCCAAATATTTCAATTATAAAAATATGGGGAAAGAAAGGAAGAAAACTTTGTAAGTACAAAGAGATTTAGAATTTCATCTACATGTTCCTTAAATACTGTGATATGATTTCTGTTTTATAAACTTTACTTACAAAAAAGGTTACAGAGTGTGTAAGCAATCTGTCAAGTACCCCACAAATGGCAAATGCTAAATCTGACATATGGGAATTGTTTTAAAGATTTAAAATTAATGTTTTTGCTCTGGGTAGTTCTTTAAAGTCAATCTTAATTGTATTACTAGTATGGTGTGCTTAATTATTCACATTTAATATTGTTAATATTTATATGGGTAATATAACTAAAAATGATCTTTAAAGTCTAATAGTTGCACTATATTTGCTATTACATTAGCTTCAAGGTATGTATAGTAGAACAAGATATGGGAGCCAGGGTGGACCACAAGTGGACCATATAACTATGAGCTTATAAAGAAATTCTTTGAAAAGGCATAATATTTCTGAAATTTTATAAATATATATTCATGGAGTCATTAATTTTTCTTTCTTTTTTAAAAAAATAGAATATGAGATATTTAAGAAAAGAGCAGAGCAGGGCAACCACACTCATTAAAATTCCAGAAAATATTACCAATGGGGAAAGCCTAAATGAATTGGCATTAGTTCATGTGCAGATGAAAAAGCTAATGGTTTTTTCATAAGTCAGTAATCATGTTAAGCAGCAGGGAAAGTGTTTTATTAGCAGGACTATGATCAGCTGGTTTTATTATTCTATGAAAATAAAGTATGAGAAAATAGGTCTAAATTAGAATTTTAAACAGGGAAATATTCTGTCTATTACAGATGACCATTGCTGTTATATGTGGTATATGTTTTCCTGTTTAAAGTCATTGTTCACAAACACCTCAAATGCACAGCCTTATGGTCTTCTTGTAGGGCTGTCTATAGTAAGGGCCAAAAAAATGAAGCACTGGAGACTGTTTCATGAATGGGGAGAGAATATGAGTAGAAATAAGGGTATTAGTGGTGCCCACATTTAAATCAAGAAACATCTAAACTTCAGACATTTTCTTAGTCTTAGGAAATTTAGATGATTTCTCTTGTCTTCCATTCATTTCCAAAATACAAGAAATAAAATCAGTAATTCAGTTTCATCTGGCCAATTGTGCAAAAATATTTTTTTAAAACCACAAAATTATATATTTTAGTAAATCCATGAGCTAGTACCCAAGTAATTTTGCCTGTTTTGGCCAGTCTTAAGTTGTACTAATGAAAGCCTTCCATTAAAGGAGATATATAGATACACTTGGGTAAATACAGAGGTCTTCAACTGGATTCAAACAGATGGGCTTTAGCCACAACTTGCACTCCTACATCATAGCAGAGGCGCTGGATCACAGGTGCAAAGGAGGCCCAGAGTTTCTTGGTAAGTTTCAGAAAGAAAGTCAAAAAGGAATCTTATTTTCTTCTATTTAGCATTTTAAAAAAATTAATTATTGTTAGAACAGTAGGAAGAGTTGGTGTTGTGTTAACTTTGAATGAAAAGATGATAGATGTCAAGTGCTTTGAATCTCTAATTTAGCCTTACTTTTTGAATGAGGTAATAATGAGAGCAACTTTATCATAAAGAACAATTGCAGGAGCTTGTTTTACTTTAAAAAAAATGTACTTTTGCCATCCTGACAGGATTATTGATAGAGAAAGAAACTCAAGGTCATAGGCCTTGATGTTTTTCTCATTCTATGGTAATCTTAAATTTTGGAGATTATTGGCTCAGCTAATTCTTAGCTAGATGCTGGGAAGATAAATTTGAATTTGGGCTTGTGACACCACTTAACTTGTAATAATGATTGTTATCAGTGCCTCTCCATCCTGTTTGGAAGGAAGGAAGTTTGGCTATGTGTGTGCTTTTTTTTCCAACTGTGAATGACATGTAAAATGCCCAGCTATTTCTCCCAAAGTAGTGGTTAGGAATTACTACTATCATAGAACTATAAATGCATTTTTATTATTTAAGGAAGGAAAATGTTGTTGAATTACCTGCCCTTAACTATAATGGGGCTAAATTTTTCATTTAATTTCATAAGCTCAATCTTAACCAATCATTTGGCAAGAACTATTTAGCTGTCATATTTTTTTAATCCAGAAAACTTACTTTATTTACTGGAAAACTTTTTTACTTTGTGATAAAATATATTTCTTACTTTAAAATTATTTTGTTCTACCAACATTTTTGTGAAATGGAGCTGGATATGGCTTTTGCTTGTGGAAACAGTGTAAGTATACAGTAGGGAGAAAGTCAAGCTAGTTAAGAGTTCAGGGAAAGGAGACAAAGGAACTATAACACAAAGGTAAACAGTCTGGTTTTTGAAAAATATGTTCCTCTAGCTTTTCAGTGGTTTAAAACAACTCTTTAAAAATTATCTTTGTTAAGCAAATGGGTACAAATGTATCCAAATCAGTAATTTTAATTTTTAAACACATTTTAACTAATGAGTAATACAAACGTTTTTATAATCTTGAATTCTGCTGAGTTACTTTGTGACATCTCAACAGCTTAGCTGTCACTAATAATCAAATTTCGTTGCCTGTTAAAGCAGCATGAAGGTCAGAAATCCTGTGTTCCCAGGAACTGGGCTCATCCTAGGAATTCATCATAGGTTTTCTCTTCAACCTCAAGTTTCTGAATTTTACATGAACTTTCTCTAGAGACAGGAATCAATAACAAATCAGGGAATAGCATTGTGTTGTGAAGATGGTGTTTTTGTTGGGATTAGGGTAGAGATTTGCCATGAAGAAAATTGTTTAAACTTGAGAGGGGTGGACAGCAATCAAAGCAACGAGTTCAAACAATATATTTTCTTCTGGTCCACAAACATACTAAAATATCAAGTAATGGTGCTAGTCACACTCATTTCTCTAAGGTCCAGGTCCGGAATATGGCATTTGTTTTGCATTGTATCAGTCATGAAACAAACGGCACACTCAGATGGGGTAGAGGTGTAGGCAAATTTAGGGAAAGTGTTCCAGGGCTAGCAACAAGGGAGCCTTGACTGCCCTATGCCTAGAGGGCAAGTGGAGGATGAAGCCACAGTGTGAAAGTAGAGGGTTGTGTAGAAGACAATATTAGAGTTTCTGTGGCCTTTAGTAGATGGACAGGACCAACCTGCTGTTACCTGAAGAAGATGGGCAACAAAAACTCTGGCCTCACTCTCCTGCCCAATGATCTAGTGTTGTCTTCTATGGCCAAATCCAACCAAAAGCCAAAGGGAAGGCGATCTTCTTGATGCAGCCCATGCACATCAGCTTCTTTAGGCACAAAGAAGGCTAGAGAAGCATGGAGTGTCAATCTGGAGGGGCCAGTGGAAAATCTTTGCATAGAAACCCTTCCTGGTGGATCTTAAACTAAACTGGTTTGGGTTTAAGTGAAAGGAAGCTATTTTTTAAAATCTTAAACATATGATTTATATATATATATATGCATACACACACATATATAGTTTGAAAAGTACTTCAGCTAATCAGTTGTTGATTTCAAGATTCCTTTTCGGCAATTAAATATGTTAATATATATCAGAGTAAGAAGTGAGAACAAAATGATAAATCTTCTAACCAATATTTAACGGGAAAAGAGAGCCACTATGAAGGCTGCTAGGAGACTTGGAAATTCAAGTGATTTTGATGTCAGAACTGAATTTGAATCCTGATTGGGGCATTACTACTGAGACCTTTTGTCATTTACTTAACGATTGGGTGCTGAGCTGCCTGATGGACTCACATGTAGCAGGTGCTTAAAAACCTAGTGCTTTTGTTGTTGTCAAGAATCCCTTGCTGAAGTCTTTATTATAAATCACTGGGAATGCAAATAATATCCATTTTAGTATACTATTGAGCCCTGTAATCCTGCTCTAAAACTGCTAATGCCTATTATTAGATTCTTTTCGGAGCTGGTAACCCCAGCTCAAATGAATGATTCCCATCCAACCAGATGGGATTCCCATCCCTGTCATCAGTGACGAGAACAAGCCTGTGTAAAGCAAGTCATTTTAGACACATGTTCATGTTTGAAACAAGGAATGTAAGAGCAGGTGTCAGAATATAGTTTTCAACATATGGTCAGCTCTTCCTCTGCACCTGGCTGCAATCCTTGTCAAAGGTCATGGAGACAAAAAGAGTCAGAAGTGGCTTTGTACTTGGAAAGCATATTCAGGAAACTACACTGTTGTAAACCGTATTCACTGAACCAGGAAAAAGTCTACCCCTTTCATCAATAATGTATAGTGAATTGAAAGTTGATTCTGAATTTAGTTATGTAAGTTTCTATATAGCTGTGAGTAACAGAAAAATAGAGAATTGAATCAAGAAGATCAGAAACCCTCTACATAGCAGAGTTTGGTTTTAATATTTTTGTCACGCTCAAGCCCCAAATGAAGTCGTATGCAACAGGGAACAGTGTAACGGAATGCACTTGAAAATTCAACCACAGTTAGCTCCTTGAGTGTCTGTATTAACTGCACTCCAGAAAACAAGTGGGAGTCCTGAAATGTAGCCACCCTATAATCACTGAAACAGGATGGTTACTCTACTACTTTCCAGGGCTGGGAGTGTAGGAGGGAAGATTGATGAGAGAATATAAAAATTTCATAGACACAAAGTTACAGTTTTTGCAAAGAGAAAAATGTCATCACAGCCACAATCAGGAGAGAAGCAGTTTAATTACCTGACACCTTTACTGGGGAGTCTTTTGTGGCCCTCCAAGCCTGGGTAAGGCAGCTCCCCTAAGTGTGCCCAGATCTTCTTGTACTACTGTATCACTCTCATGCTATGCTGTGTGTAGCTGCTTATCTAAATCCTGCACTAGATTAAAAATTCCATGAGGGCAGGGACTATCTGCCTCTTCAGTGTTCTATCCAGCATCTAGCACTGAAACTGGAACAAAGTAGATGTTCAGTATGTGTTGAGCTATGGGAAAACCATAAGCACTTATAAAGTTGGTAAAGAGGGAGAAGCCTTTGTGGATGATATGACTGCAATTTTTACCCTGCTTGGCTTATGATGAGGTGGAATTGTTTCCTGGTTAGTTTGGACTCTTTTCCTGGAAGGTTTTGTTAATAAATGCTTCTTTGGAGAATAAACTCTTACATTTAGAGTTTATTTTGACAGAAATAAAATCTGTCCATTCTAGTTTATTCTTAATTCTTGCCCCAGCAAAGACCTCACTAGGCTTTTCAGTACCTGGCTGCAGTCTTCCAAGAACAGGTGAGAGAGCTCATGGGAACCCTCCTATAGGCAATCTAGTTTTTGCCCACATCAGAGCCAAAAGCTCTCCTGAGACCCATGTTGTCATTTCACCAAAAATCAAAGAATTAAAAGGAACTTTGCGGGGATCCTATAAATCTTTGTGAATGTCAATGCCCACCTGATATTTTTCCCTTTGATGTTTAAACTTTGATAACCTAAACACTCAACACTGAGTCCTCACGGATTGAAAAAAGGAGGTTGTTGAGTCCTGGTTTTGTGGGGAAAGAAAGATCCAGACAGAAATGTGCTAACAATTTCCTCACCTTATAAAATGCATCCTTGCACTCCTTACTCTTCAGAGCAGTGGATGATTTTTGAAAGTTTTCATGGACACTATCTGCAATGTGTAAAAAGTTATAGAAATAAAAGAGTAATATAATGAAAGCAACTTTAGAATTTTCTCATAGATGAGGGGATGGACACACTTGAAGCTCTGACTCTGAGAGGGCAAGGGCAATATACATAACCTAAACATTTGTACCCCTGTAATATGCTGAAATTAAAAAAAAGGCTTAAGATAATTAAAAACAAAAGAAAACAAAAAAGGTAGTGATAGAACACCTCACAAGGAAGGCACTTGTGAGGTTGTAAAAGATTAGGAGATTCTTCCTGCCAGTTGATTTATGCCAAACTTGGGAGGACGGCTATAGAGGGTTTTGTGTGTCTGAGGGCAAGCTCAAAGTCTAACTCAGTTCTTGTTATCCAGTCTACTTGGTAATAAATTAGAAAATTTAGCACCAAAGAGAGCAAACTCTAGTACTTGAACTGAAAGTGAAAACTTATGAATAGTCCTAGAGGTAAGCATTATGATTCCTTGGTTAGTAAATGTAGGCCTATTTATATTTTAGATCAATGAAGAACAATCTAGGGAATACAGAAAATTTGCAATCAGAACACCTTTGGAAAAGTATGCACTTGGTATCTTCCATGCAAAACTCCATCGAAAGCATAGGCCCCTCTAAAATAGATCAGTCATTAAGAAAATTGTCAGCAACTTTGTGTATTGGCTAAATTCCCCATATGCCAAATATGTTTTAATTGTTTGGGATAGTGGAGAAGAGACTTCCAAAATCTTTATTAAAATACATTTATATAACTGTTTAAAATATTATCTTAAACATTTTATATAATTCTATCCAAATGTATAAACTTCTATTATTAGAACTTGAACATAAAATTATTAGACCTCTGTGATGATTAGGTAAAGTGGCAATTTTAAAACACTATTAGGTTAGCTTTTATTGCATATAATGAGAATCTCCCAAATGATGTAGAAATCATTAAAAATTAATTTTATATCCACTGGACTTGTCTTAAAGTGTCTTGAACTGATAAGCTTTCTTAATCTTCTAGTATTGCTCCAGTTCATTGATGAAATAAAGTGGCTGGCTTTTTTAAATTGATAATCCTAGTATAATTATTAACATGTAGCACATTCGGTTTGCCTAAGATGTTTAAAATGAGTCTTTACCTCTCAGAGAAAAGACATGCTGTAGTACAACGAATCCCAAATATTTCAAATATGAAGATCCTCTTTTATAGTAGTTGGTCTTTTAATGTTTGTTGATTGAGAAAGCATGATGAAAAAGTACTATAAATTCAGTATTGGTTTAGAGTAAATATTTATTAATGTAAATAGTACTTCTATTAATTTAAAAATGAGTATATAAAATATTAATATTATAATATGTATTATATATATATACACACACACACACATATATATAATTGAACAATTCTATTTTTTTGTCCTAGAGACAGGGACTTACCCTGTTGCCCAGTCTAGAGTGCAGTGGCCCAATCATAGCTCACCATAACCTCAAACTCCTAGGCTCAAGGGATCCTCCTGCCTCAAACTCCTGAGTAACTGGAAGTATAGGCATGCGCCACTACATCTGGCTAACATTTTTTTTGTTCTTTTTTGGTAGAGACAGTGTCTAACTATGTTGCCCAAGCTGGTCTCAAACTCCTGGCCTCAAGCCATACTCCCACCTTGCCTTCCCCCCAAATGCTGGGATTACAGGCATAAGCTATCACACCTGACTGATTAAATAATTCTTGAAATAGTTATGTTGCTCTGTTAGGAATTTGTGAATTTTGTTGGACCATGGCTCTAGACCCTGTTTAGGAAGATATATAATATCAGTGTCTTAAAACAAAGGCCCTCCAGGAAGATGCTGTGCCTGTGGGTCAAAGGTGTGTCTAAAAACTGTAAGCTGCTTGTGCTGATGACTTAGCTAGCTTTTCCCGATGTCACAGTCGTGTTAGAAAGAAGCCTCTTAGGTCACCGGGGTGCCAATTAGTTAGTGCACTGCAGGGGCAACCACAAACATACATTCTCTCATTTTTCTAAATAAGTACAAGTGTCTCTTAAAGTTGTCAATCAATACAACAGACTAATTTAACAAAGTGGGTCTAACTTGTTTTAGTGTAAGTGTTTTTCAGCTCTATTTTTAATTCTGATTTTGCTAAGATCTTTTAAACACATGCCAAAGGATCACAAATTCCTTTATATTGATTTTTGGAAACATAAGCTTATCCTTTACTTTTCAAAGGCTACTTTACTAAGTTGTCTCCATCTGTTTCTGTTGTTATCATTTAATAAGGAAGTCATTTTTTTTCTCATTTTGTATCTATGCCAGTTATGTCTATACAGTATTTCATATATAAAGTATGTATATTTACATAGATTACACTTATATACTTTACATTTATAACACTCCTATATAAAATATTACAATATTTAAACTATATCTCATGCCTAACAGACTTGACAAGTTTGGTGTATATGTATGTGTGTGCACGTGTGCACATGTAGTAATTAATTGGTTTTATTAATTGACCATAGAATGTCAAAATGTGCATAGCCATCAATGCCTTATAGCAATACTGGTTAGGGCATATGTTTGAAGGAAATGAGATTTGTAAAACAGTTAAAAGAAAACATGAGAGAAACAGAAACAAAAGAGTGATAAAGAAAAACAGTAGGAAAGTTTGAGCAATGCAAAATATGAAAAGAGATGAAATAACTAGTTATTTGAGTCCTAGATGGCCTCTTAAGTGTAGACCTCACTAGTGTTTCAGTGTTAACTTCCTGACATCTTTTCCTATCTGCTGCTATGTTTTCAACTATATGGTGTGGCAGTCATACATTCTGTATTTTCCAGGACTATTTCCACTTCACATATTCTATCTCTTTTTCCTGTAAGTGTACTTGAACTTGTTAGAATATAGGCACATTTTGTGGTTCAGAAAATATGGTCACAGCATAAAGCCACAATATCAAAATGGGCTCTAGAGTTTGCCGTGGAGAATTCACGTCAGTTGCCGTTCGCTAACACCAAGAGAGATCCACAATCCTGTGTTATGGTGAGGAACCAGGGAATCATGTATCCTGAATTCCCATCCTCATCCTGCAATTTAGTAACTGTGACTGTAGGCAAGTCACCTAACCTTTTAAAATCTTGGTTTCTTCATCTGAAAATGGGGATCATTAAAGAACAACTTTCAAAGGGTTTTAATGATACTAAAGGCATGGTCTAAACTCTCAATAAATGCTAGCTGTTGTTATTTTTATTAGATTAGACACCAAATAATTGAATATCAACATTTGAAGCCATGTCAAATTATCTAGGCATGTCTAAAGCAAAAATGGTCATATTAAATACCTTTGGTGAGAATTCTATTACTTGATTCTATATTGTTGTATGAGTTAACTCTCCAACTTACCACAGAGGATGGCCTATCCAACTTGGACAGACACTGCTGTTAGATGGCTCATTGTCACATGTATCATTAAAAGATCCCCGATTGCTTTTCTTTCTATTGATTATAACTGTAGCATAGCCTAATTATTGAAAATTGAGAAATAAACCAAGGTTTAAAGAGGCAAAAACATTATTCTACTTCTTTTTTTTTTTTTTTTTTTTTTTTTTTTTTTTTTTTTTTTTTTTTTTTGAGACAGAGTCTCGCTTTGTTGCCCAGGCCAGAGTGAGTGCCGTGGCATCAGCCTAGCTCACGGCAACCTCAAACTCCTGGGCTCAAGCAATCCTCCTGCCTCAGCCTCCCAAGCAGCTGGGACCACAGGCATGTGCCACCATGCCCGGCTAATTTTTTTTGTATATATTAGTTGGCCAATTAACCTCTTTCCACCCATAGTAGAGACGGGGTCTCGCTCTTGCTCAGGCCGGCTTCGAACTCCTGACCTCGAGCAATCCGCCCGCCTCGGCCTCCCAGAGAGCTAGGATTACAGGCGTGAGCCACCGCGCCCGGCCTATTCTACTTCTTTATAAATAATTTCAATGATAATTTTTATGCATGTAATTTTGTTTCATTTTTTTAAAGTCCTTAGGCTAGATTATAGAAATAGACTACCGATGTAGACATTTGACATATGCAAGTGGTTTTCCTAAAGTGGTGTGATTATTTATACTCATTGTTTGAGAAAGCTAGCCTCCTCACAAACTCATTGACACTCAGTGATTTTTTTTAATTGCATTAATGACTTTTTGAGGCCAAATTTATAAATTGAGGAGCACAATTATATTTTTACCCTCAGTTATTAATGTGACATTATTTGATCACTATATTTTTTTTTCCTAATGCTAAAATCAGATTTGTTTGCTTTATATTCAAAAGGGTTAAGCAGGATCAAGGTTTATATGTTTTGTTATTAGAGTTACCTTGAAAAAGTTTTATTTGGTTCTGTAGCAAAGAAGTGATTGTAAGAGTGGAGCTCTTACAACATTGAGATCAATTGTGGGTATAGAGCAGCTATTTCTCTTCTAAATCATCATCCTAATTTTTGTGGAAAGTAGTCATATGGAAAGTATAATTCAATAGCTCTAAAGAGAGGTTACCACGGTTACCTGGAACATCAGACTGGAGGTTTCTTCCTAGGCTTATTGTACTAATACAATTACTTGTCTGAATTGAAGTGAAAATGTTCCAGTGTTATTTTTTTAACCTTCTTAGTTATGTTATAAATTATATTTTTATTTATTCTGAAGCATTGGGAAGAATATATTTGAAGTCAGATCCATAATTTTATGTCTGATGAATCCTTTTGGCCTGCTTGACTTACACTTAAATTTCAGTATTTATGATCTCTGTTACTCAAGAGAAGAATTGAATGGAAACTAATGTTTATCCTAGTGCTGAATATTTATTTTTTTATTATTACTTGATATGTTCCTTATATAAGATAGTAATTGGAATGGAATGATACTTACAAAAAGAAAACCTCAGTTAGGACTTCTTTCACCACTTAGTCAAAACTGGAAGACCACCTCCTTCCATTTACTCTCCCAGTTCCTATCTCTTTTCAGGGTTTTTCCTCTATGCACCATCTCGCACACCATATACATTCAATTTTTTGTTTGTCTGTTAGTTTATTGTTTCTCTTATCTCACTAGAAGTAAGTTCCATGAGGGAGGGGATTTTTGCTGTTTTCTTTCACTGTTCTACCACCTGTGTCTTGAAGTGATTGGTGGTACATAGTAGGTGCTCAATAACTGTTTGTTAAATTAATTTTAAAAAATTACCAAAACTTACTAACGTCTTCATTAACAGATATAGCAATCTAACATAACGCTAATCAAAGCTATTAAAATGAAAGAGCATTTCTGGTGATATATAAGGTATTTTAGGGCAGAATTATTTTATTTATCAAAAATATTCCCAAAGCCATATTTTTAGTTGTTGGTAGATACCATCCAAGAAAGTTAGGGAAATTTAGCATTCTGCATTCTGCTGATTTTTATTTCCTCCTCCTAATCAATAATTTAGATTTTTGTTATTGAAAATGATTTTGTGAATTATATACATTAACTTTGCAGTCTTTGCTACTGAGATATATTGAGTATAATTTATTAAAAAATTTTATTATTTGAACAATCCCTGGATATTTGAATATATTAGGGAATTAATGTTAATTATTTCAAGTGGATAATGGTATTTTGGTTATTTTAAAAAATAGTCCTTATCTTTAAAATTATATAATAAAATTATTATACATAAAATTATATGTTCATAGTTTGTTTTTTCAAAATAATATGAGGGGAAAGCGGTTGGGAGTATGGATAGTGGTACATTGATGAATGCTCATTGGTGCTAGGGATGATTACCAGAAGTTGACTGTTGATATATTATTCTTTCTACTCTTATGTAGTAAATATTTTCCATAATAGGAGAAAGATGAAAAATAGTAGGAGAAGAGGAAGAGAAGGAGAAAGAGGGTAGAAGAGTGGAAAAGAAGATAAAAGTATTTATGAAGGGATACAGCAGGTTTTGGGAGAGATATATAAACAATTCTGTATGAAACAATGGATAAGACAGGGGTAGTTAATATAATTGAGCTATTAATATATACCAAGCGCTGTTCTAATTACTGCAATCTTTACAATCACTCTATGAACTGTGTTCTATTATTATCACCATTTTTTTGATAAGGAAATTGAAATTTAGACCAGCTAAGCAACTTGTCCAAAATATAAATTGTGAAGCTGTCAAACTGTTTGTCACTGAACTACTGTTTTATATGTCTCTAAGAAAGAAAAACTTAAAATTTTTTATAGTTATCATAATAACTTTTTTAGTCTTATTTACACAAAGCTTTTTCTGTTATATATTTCTGTTGTTTATACATAAAAAGGAAAATATAAACAAAATAAATTAAGCTCTTTCTAAAATGTTTCATGTTCAAAGGATGACTCATTCAAGTCTTTTAGACTCAACTTATTTTTCCTTTTATTTTTTGTTCTTTTGCTATTTATTTATTTATTTATTTATTTTTTTGAGACAGAGTCTTGCTTTGTTGCCCAGGCTAGAGTGAGTGCCATGGCATCAGCCTAGCTCACAGCAACCTCAAACTCCTGGTCTCAAGCAATCCTACTGCCTCAGCCTCCTGAGTACCTGGGACTACAGGCATGCGTGGCGCCACCATGCCCACCTGATTTTTTCTATATATGTTAGTTGGCCAATTAATTTCTTTCTATTTATAGTAGAGACAGGGTCTTGCTCTTGGTTAAGCTGGTTTCGAACTCCTGACCTCGAGCAATCTGCCCGCCTTGGCTTCCCAGAGTACTAGGATTACAGGAGTGAGCCACCTCACCTCGCCTCTTTTGCTTATTCTTTTATATTTTTGTTTAACTAGATCCCCACTTTATTGACTTACAGTTATTAATTGCTGTGTTTCTCAATGCAATATTACCCTCTGTACTATTAAGAGAAGTAGTGATTCAATGTTTCTTAAAAGAATATTCCGTTATTTCTCTGGGACTTTCTTCCAAGCCAGTGATACCCATTAGGCATGTTTTATTGCCAGCATTTTTCTAAACTTACTAAAAGTATCAATGGAGGGTTTTCAAGAACAACTAGAATTGCTAATCTTTCCTAAAATGATCCTTAAATGGTTCAATAACTTGAAACATAAAAGAACTGAAGTCATCTAGTGAGGTCTAGAATGATAATCAAGTTAGCACATACATAAACAACTAAAAATATGTCATAACTTCTACCTGGACTATGATGAATGTAGAGAAACACTATGAATATGACATTAAAATGTACATGTCTCAACATAGATGAAATAAGGTAAATTTCTTAGCTGGGTAATATATACACAGGAGTTCATTGGAGTGTATAAAATATGTCATAACAAAAGAATAGATGAGATGTGAAAAGTAGGTGGGAACTTATTTCTGCCAAACCTATATTTCATGCTAAAGAGTTTTTTAAAAATCTTTATCCTAGAGGAGAATGGGTATCTAAAAATGCTCTTAAAAAGAGCAGAGACTAAACCAAATATGCTGAATTTTAAAACATAATTCTGATTTCAGTGCATAATCTAGACTAATTCTGGCTGGAAGCAGCATTAAAAACTAAGACAAACACAGAGGAGACAGAGCACAAGGTAAATTTGGTTAACAGTCCAAAGTCGGGCAGTGGATTGGGTGAATGACAAAACCCCCTAATATTTCATGAATAGATACTGGGCATGTCTGGCTTGTTATTTACCTCATCTTCTGAAAAGTCAAATATTGAAATACATTATTTTGGTCTCAATGTGTTTTGATATCTATGCAAAGATAAATCTGTTTATTTTAGAGGTTCTGATAAATTGGAACATATCCAATTTATAATCCAGTCCAATATTTATGCATAACTAGGGAACAACTGACACTGTTTCACTTAATATAATATTTAGTTTTGAAATCTATAAAGCATTTAGTCAGTATATCAAATGCAAATACCTTAAAGGAACTGCATATGTTCAGATACTGTTCAAATGTAGGTCTATAGTACAAGTAATATGTGTGTGCAGTTGCATAATTATTAAGTATTAAAGTCCCATGATAATTGGCATATGGTGTTATATAATAGTACATAATAATGTATGACTGTAATTAAGTTCATTGACTTAAGACTTTGTCTTTTAATGACCCTCAGTGGATACTGAATGAAAGGTAAATTGAAGGTTCATTAAGCTGTGTTCAGAAGAAAAAAAAAATGTTTTCAAATGGCAGATGTACTGTGAAATTAAATGGATTTTAGTAAAAATCTGCTCTTCAGTGTTTTTCAAGTGATAAGTCTAGCCTGAAGTATTTGAAGTGGTTTAGGAAATTTAAAAATGAGCATTTATTTTCAGCTTATTTAATATTTTAAGCTTTAAATGTGTAAAACAATTGGGATGAGCTCTAGAAATTTGGCTGTTTCTCCACCAAAGTGACCTTTAGTGTGGTTTTGTTTAATGTTCTGGTGTGTGAAAGGAAAAGCAAAGCAGAAAGGAAAGCAACAATAATGTATGCAGTGGAATTAAACAAAACATTTGCAGCACCCTGCATTTTTCCAGCTAGCATTTAAACTTGTAAAAAAGGAGTTATGTTTTAAAATATGTATGGGGAGTCAGAGAAAAATCACTGACAGGGAAATATTGCTAGCTTTGATTTTTATTCCTAAAGGTTTCAAAAAGGCATTTAAAAATATTAAAAATGTAATGAATTTGAGCTTTTCCATATACTTACTATTCCAATAGCATAATTAAACACAAGCATAAGGACAATGCTATTTATATAGTAATATTATAAATGCAATTTCAGTGGCATATGAATATTTACTAAAAGAAGCTGCTAGTCTTTCATAAAATTTGCTTGTGATTTTGACATCATATATATGAAGAAGCTTTACTTTCCTTAAAAAAAAAGTATCCCAAGAATGGAAAAACAAGCACCACATATACTCACCAGCAAATTGGTATTAACTGATCAGCACCTAAGTGGACACATAGGAATTACATTTATCGAGTATTGGGCAGGTGGTAGGGGGGAGGAGGGGATGGGTATATACAAACATAATGAGTAAGATATGTACCGTCTGGGGAATGGTCACGCTTGAAGCTCAGACTTGAGGGGGGAGGGGGCAAGGGCCTTATACGTAACCTTAAAATTTGTACCCCCATAATATGCTGAAATTAAAAAAATGAATTTTTTTATATAACAATTAAAAAATCAGTATGGGGGTACATGGTTCTTTTTTAAGCAAATGCAAGTATGTGGATAGGGGTGAAAGGGATCTTTAGCCTTACCAGTGGACAAGAGATGGTGAAGCCAAAATATTTCCCTACCTTAAAGTTTGCCTGGTGTTAGTCTGGAATATATAGTTTTACTTTTGTACACCTTTTTGGCTTTAGCCTATATAGACTATCTACATTCTTACTGGCAATAGTTATAAAATGAAGGAGCTTTGTGTTGGGTTTAGGAAAGGAAAGCATAGCAAAAGGCAGAGAAAGAATATCAGAAATATGTAATACTTTTTCTTTGTAAAATGTTTTATTTATATATAAATTATTTTCCATATAATTCACCCATATGAAGTATGCAATGTAATGGTTTTTAATATACTGAAACTTGTATAATTATCACTATAATAAAATCAATTTTAGAATATTTTCATCACACCAAAAACAAAGTTTCCATTGGAAATGGAAAGCAGTTCCAGGAAATGGGGAGCAGTTACACACTCCCCATTTCCTCCAATACCCCTGCCCCAGTCCTGTGCAACTACTAATCTTTCTGTCTGTGTAGATCTGCCTATTCTGGACTTAAATATAAATTGAGCTTTTCCATATACTTACTATTCCAATAACATAATTAAACACAAGCATAAGGACAAAGATATTTATATAGGAATATTATAAATGCAATTTCAGTGGCATATGGATATTTACTAATAGAAGCTGCTAGTCTTCTATTCTGGACTTATATACAAATTGAATTATGCAGTGTGTAATCTTTCTTTTGTGACTGACTTTTTTCACTTGGAGTGATGTTTATAAGATCTATCCATGTTATACCATATATCAGTACTTAATGCATTTTTATTTCTGAATAATATTCTATTGTATGGATATATTACATTTTATTTATCCTTTTATCAGTTGACGAATATTTGGGTTGTTTTCACTTTTTGGCTACAATGAATAATGCTGCTTTGAAACATTTGTGTACAAGTCTCTGTATAGATATATGTTTTCATTTCTCATGGCTATATATCTAGGAATGGAATTGCTGGATCACATAGTAACTTAATATTTAACTTTTTGAGGAAATGTCAGACTATTTTCAAAACAGCTGCACCATTATACATTCCCACTAACGATATATGAGGGTTCCAATTTCTCTACATCCTTGCCTACACTTATTCTCTATCTTTTGATTATTACTACCCTATTGAGTGTGAAGTGGTCTTTTGTGGTAGATTTTACTTGTATTTTCCTAATGACCAATGTTATTTAGCATCTTTTCATATGTATATCGCCATTTATATCTGTTATTTGGAGAAATTTGTGTATTGAGATCATTTGTCAGTTTTTAAATTGGATTATTTGTCTGTTTATTATCAAGTTGTAAGAACTCTTTATGTATTCTGGTCACAAGTCCCATATGGGATATAGGATTTGAAAATATTTTCTCCCGTCTTTAAGATGCCTTTTTACTTTCTTGATAGTGCCCTCCAAAGCACAAATGTGCTTTTGAGGAAGTCCAATTTATTCATCTTTTTCTCTTCTTGCTTATGCTATTTGAAATAAAGTTGTGAGAGACAGAATGTTGAAAAAAATATGCCGGACCCTAAGTATATATATTTTTTTGAAGTTTTAAAAAGTGTTTTTAGATACAAGCATCCACATTACTCTGTCTAAGTATAAAATGAGGGATGAGATGTGGAAATCAATAACTCTACATCTAACAAAGAATGGTTTGAAGCTTTTGGAACAAGATGTAGGGTAGGGAAGATGACTATATACACATATTCTGGAATAATGTAAAATGAACACACAAACATTTTTGAAGAAGAAGACTAAAGAAGCAAAGACTGGAAAAGAGAACTGATTATGTGTGTATGTGTCCACACACACGAATTACTATTCATCTAAATCATTCAGGATGCCCTTAAATACTCTTTTTTAAAAACAATTTAAACATATTATGGGGCACAAATAATTTTCATTATATGAATAGTTTTTGAAATGTTTGAGTCATAATTATATGAGTGCCCATCATTCAGATACTACTGTTCATTGTATCCATGAGGTAAGTTTTCTGCCCTAGTTGATCTCTGTTGAGTTTAACTTCCCTCTATGCACATGCGTGCTCATTGGTTATTCCCAATTTAGTAGTGTGTACAGGTGGTGTTTGTTTTTCCATTCTTTGGATACTTAGAATGGTCTCCAGCTCCATCCAAATTGTTGCAAAAGACATTAAGTCACTGCTCTTTATTGCTGAGTAGTATTCCATGGTGTACATATGCCAAATTCTGTTAATCCACTCATGAGCTGATGGACATTTGGGTTGATTCTACATCTTTGCAATTGTGAATTGTGCTGTGATAAATATTCAGGTGTACACGTCCTTTTGATAAAATGACGTCTTTTCTTTTGGGTAAATATCCAGTAGTAGGATTGCTGGATCAAATAATAGGACAATATTTAGTTCTTTGAGGAATCTCCATACTATTTTCCCTAGAGATTATACTAATATGTAGTCCCACCAACTGTGTATAAGCATTCCTTTCTCTCTGCATCCATGCTAGCATTTATTGTTTTTGGACGTTTTATTTTTTTATTTATTTTATTCTTTTTTTGGACTTTTTAATAAAGACCATTCTTACTGGAGTTAGGTGATATCTCATTGTAGTTTTAATTTTTATTTCCCTGATGATTAATAATGTGCATTTTTAAATATGTTTCTTGGCCATTCTTCTATCTTCTTTTGAAAAGCTTTTGTTTATGTCTTTTGCCCACGTTTTAATGGGATTGTTTGATTTTTTTTTCTTGCTGATTTGCTTGAGTTGTTTGTAGATTCTTGTTATTAGTCTTTTATCGGATATATACCATGCGGATATTTTCTGCCATTCTGTAGGTTGTCTATTTGCCCTGTTAAGTATTTCCTTGGGACTGATCAAGAAGGGAAAATGGTGGATCAGTGTTGATTCCCTTGCTCTCTGCTTCCAGAGATGGAGGTAAAGAACATGGACAGCTAACATGAGTGGATCACTCTCCCACAAGAACAGCATAGTGAATCTGCAGAAAAGCCATGCGGGACAAGCAGCACTGGGGGTTGGGGTGGGGGAGGTGAATTGAAGAATTGACCACAAAGTCTGGAGAGTGTGAGATATATAATAGGGAATAGAACCTGAGATGGTGGCACTGCTGGGGCAGTGTGATCTGATCTACAGTGGAATGACTCTTCCTCTACTGACCTCCACATCCACTCAGGCAGGAAGCACCTGAAGTCAGTGCAAAGTTGTGGCACAAGATGGCAGGCTGAGGGGAGAATACACAAAAGCGGGAAACATTTTGGACTCTCCAGTGCTCTGTGCTAGGTCCACACTGAGCAGGGGAGGGACTGGTCAGAGTGGACACTTCCCAGGTCCACAGGAGGGAGTTTGGAGACAGGTACCTCGTCTCAGTGGGTGGAGGTCAGTGGGACCAGAACAAAAGAGGTCAACACCAAAAGGAAGGCTGTGCCCTTGGCAACCCCCAAAGATTTGGCTGGTGCAGGGTGGGACAGAGAGTACAGAACCCCACTACTGGACTGACATGAAGCAGTGCATCAGGGAAGCAATGGGGACAGCCCGCAGCTCATTGAGACAGTCTGCTAAACCCAGCACCCACTGCCCCCAGAGCAGTCACCTCCAGTGCTGGCTTTCTGTGAGTATGGGGGGCAGCCACCATTTTGGGGGGCCATAGCCTGTGGCTTGTTGCAGTTCTGGACATCATCCCTTCCCCAGCCCAGCAGAGCAGGCTCAGGCAACAGTCTCAGGCAATGCCCTTGCCATGACCCTGTAGGGCAAAACCCGCCTTTGGAGGTGGGGAGTAACGAGAGTAGCCGCTTTCTGGACTGAGACTGCAGTGGCCTCAGGTGGCTTGCATGAGTTTTCCAGTTCTGTCAGTGGGGTGTTGAAGTCCCTGACAATTATAATGTTGCTGTTTATCTCTCCACTTAGGTTTAGTAGTGTTTGCTTTACGAATCTGGTTGCTCTTGTGTTAATTCCATAAATATTTAGGATTGTTAAATCTTCCATTGAATTTCTCTCCTTAGCATTATATAATGACCTTCTTTGTCTTGCTTTACTATTGTTGATTTAAAGTGAATTTTATCTGATATGAGAATGGCTACACTTGCTTTGTTTTGGTTTCCATTTTCAAGGAATATTTTTTTTTTCCATCCCTGGACCTTGAGTCTGTAAGAGTCCTTGACAGTTAGATGCGTTTCCTGGAGACAGTAGATACTCAGCTCATTTTTTTTTTTCTATCCATTCAGCTAGCCATGTCTCTTGAGTGGTTAATTCAAACCATTTATGTCAATCAATAGAATCAATATGTGGGATGCTGCTCTGTTCATCCTGTTAGTATCATATTGTTTTATTTTACCTCTTGTATTATTGTTATGTATTTGAGCTCTGATCCCTGGCTTTTGGGTAGTTTTACACTGAAGAATGACCACTGCATTGTTCCATCTATAATGTAGTTCTTGGTATTTCCTGCAGACAGGTTTGGTCTTGACAAATTCTCTCAGTGTTTGTTTGTCTGGAAATGTCTTTATTTCTTCTTTATTTATGAAATGGTTTTGCAGGATACAAAATTCTAGGTTGGAAGTGTTCTGTTTAAGACTGAAAATGGGCCCCAATCCCTTTTGGCTTGTAAGGTCTCATTTGAGAAGTCTGCAATTAACATGATGGATTTTCCTTTGAAAATTACTTGATGTTTTCTCCTTATAGCTCATAAGAGTTTCTCCTTCATGTTGACTTTGGCCATTTTGATGACTATGTGTCTTGGTGATTGCCTCTTTGTAGTGAATCTCCCAGGTGTTCCTTGAGCTTTTTATACCTGAATGTTTAAATGTCTACCAAGACCAGAGAAATTTTCCTCAATTATTCTCTCAATAGGTTTTTCAGCCCTTGTGCATTTTTCTTCACCCTATAGGATGCCTATGATTCTTATATTTGGTTGTTTTATATAATCCCATATTTTTTTAAACTTTATTCATTACTCTTAATTCTCTGTTCATTATTTTTGACTGACTGATTTAAGTCAAAAGAGTTGCCTTCAAGATCTGAGATTCTTGCATATGCCTAGTCTATTCATAAACTTTCCACAGTGTTTTATATTTTCTTACATGAATTTTTCATTTCCAGAAGATCTGTTTTTTTCTTTAATATGTTGATTTCTTTAGTGAAATTTTCATTCATTTCCTGAATTTGTTTCTTAGAGTTGGTTTTTAATTTTCTCTTTGATTTTGTTGAGCTTCCTTATAATCCACATTTGTAATTCTTATCTGTCATTTCAGTATTTTCATTTTGGTTATTATCCTCTGCTAGAGGGCTGGTGGTCTCCTTTGTGGGAGACCATTTCTTCTGATTTTTCATACTTCTGGACTTCTATTGCTGATTCCTTCTCATCTGGAGTAGTTATTGCTTCTTAATTTTAGACTTTATTTTGTTTAGATGGGGCTTTTCCTTTTGCTCACATATATGGAAGTATTTGTAGCATATGTTGGGTAAGAAAATTTGGCTTGGATTTTGGGTGTTTTGATGGTGATCTAGGTTTCAGATAGATGCTGTAGTTATGGATAGCCTTAGTGTATTGTTCCTCTCAGTTGCTAGTTGTTTGTAGGCTGTAGCAGTGTTGAGCTGTGGGGGCAGATCCCCTGTCTCTCTTTGATGAGAAAGGATGGAGGCCTTTGAAACCCTTTCTCTATCACCAGCCCTATGGTCTTCTTAGTGGTGTGAATTGTAATGGTGTGACATGCTCTGAATTTAGTTTTCTGTTTTAATGTTTAATTTTTAGTGAATATAAGAATTTCTGTAATCTGAAAGTTGTGTTAAACATATTCCAGAAATATATAGACTTTCATTATAATAACTATTAAGGGATTATTTATGTGGATATTATAGTTGATATAAGTCTGATTTTTGCTTTCAGGTGTTAAATTCTTAAACTGAAAATTTTGCTAACAAAGTAGTTTCCAGATTTCTAAATTTACATTAATTTTAAACTAATTTTCCATGTTGGTTGTATCAATAAGACAACTGAATTATGTGTCATTATAAAATATGTGTTTTCCCAAAGTTAGCAGCATTTTGCTTATGTATCACAACAAAAGCTTATCTAGGCAGAATTGTAGCTGCCTGATACTATGGTTTTTGCATACAAGGCATTGAAATCTAATATATTATTGGTTATAGGGAATGAGAATGTTTGCATTTATAAACATTTTGCATACTGAAACATTTGGCTTATTACTTATCTGAGTGGAAAGAACAAATTAAAATGAGATTCAACACCTTGGAAATCTTGTGTTTATTTTTTTAACCAAGACCTAACTTGGCCCAGTGCCTAGCAAATCTCTTCTATGCAATAAGTTCTGCTAATTTCTGTCACTAGAACTTAAAAAAAAATAAAGACTCATAAAATCACTTAACCATGTTGTATAATTTTCAAGAGGATACATAAGATTGAATTTTGCCTTTAGAGGGATCTTTTTATAGCTGTGTCAGTAGTGCTGAATCATTCAGGGTAGGAGATGAGGTGTGTAAAGGAGATGAGCATATTTTATCTCCCTCAGGCCCTCCCCCAGGGTCTACAGGTGGGAAGAGGTACACCAGCAAATGGTTTTCACGGCTATCAGAGCAATACCAATATACATTTTCCTTTCTTTTCCACCAAGTTTTCAACATCTTGGAAATGGATGCTTGAGGATATGAATGAAAAATGTACTACTGTCATCATTTTCTCTAAGCAAGCACAACAAGGCAAAGTTTATATTATATATTGCAAATATTATGATAATTTTAAACATATACAAATTAGTTATACATAATTATATATATTACATATAATTATATTATTAAATATAACTAATATAGCATAATTACAAATGATCATAAAATTATCAGTCCAAGTATATACACTTTGAGTACTATCTAATTCAACTATAGTAAAGGGCACCAGTGTTTAGTGCAAATGGTTTCAATCTTCACTGATATCTATCTGTATATATTTCTGGGGTCATCTGGTTATCCTATTCACTGTGTTAATGTCCCGATGCCATCTTCTCCTTACTCTATATCATCATTTTGTGAAACTCATTTCTCATGGTGTCTTTATCATGGAAGAAACTGCAGTGACATATACAGATCCCTTCCTGTCCCACTCACTTTGAACTTATTTCCTAATGGCCTCTGCTCTGTGCCTTTTCTCCATTAAGGAAGGTCCCTTTATGAACTCCTACCTACAGATGCTTATTCCTGACTTCTGGCTTAGCTCATCTTCATTATCTCATTATTTAAGCCGTATCTATTTTCAAGGCTCAGCTTTAGTTCCCATTGAAGCTCTCTTTAATCTAACCATTCCTAGATTCTCATTTTATTTATTTATTTATTTATTTTTATTTTTTTTTTTTATTTTTTTTTTATTTTGGCATATTATGGGGGTACAGATTTTAAGGTTTCAATAAATGCCCATTTCCCCCCCCTCCCCCCAAAAGTCTGAGTCTCCATCATGACCATCCCCCAGATGGTGCACATCTCACTCATTATGTATGTGTATACCCAACCCCCTCCCCCCTCCCCCCTCCCACCTGCCCAATATCCTATTACTGTAGTACCTATGTGTCCACTTAGGTGCTACTCAGTTAATACCAGTTTGCTGGAGAATATATCTGGTGCTTGTTTTTCCATTCTTGGGATACTTCACTTAGTAGTATGGGTTCCAGCTCTAACCAGGAAAATATAAGATGTGCTATATCACCATTGTTTCTTAGAGCTGAATAGTACTCCATGGTATACATATACCACATTTTATTAATCCATTCTTGGATTGATGGGCACTTGGGCTGTTTCCACAGCCTTGCAATTATGAATTGTGCTGCTATAAACATTCGAGTGCAGGTGTCTTTTTTGTAGAGTGTCACTGGATCATTTGGGTAGATGCCCAGCAATGGGATTGCTGGATCAAATGGTAGATTCAGTTGTATCGCTTTAAGGTATCTCCATATTGCTTTCCACAGAGGTTGAACTAGTTTGCAGTCCCACCAGCAGTGTAGGAGTGTTCCTCTCTCTCCGCAACCACGCCAGCATTTATTGTTTGGAGATTTTTTGATAAAGGCCATTCTCACTGGGGTTAAGTGATATCTCATTGTGGTTTTGATTTGCATTTCCCTGATGATTAGAGATGTTGAGCATTTCTTCATATGTTTGTTGGCCATTCTTCTGTCTTCTTTAGAAAAATTTCTGTTCAAGTCTTTTGCCCACTTTTTAATGGGGTTATTTGATTTTTTCTTCCTAATTTTCGTGAGTTCTAAGTATATTCTAGTTATCAGTCCCTTATCGGATGCATAGGATGCAAAAATTTTCTCCCATTCTGTAGGTTGTCTGTTTACTTTCATGACTATTTCTTTGGCTGTGCAGAAGCTTTGTAGTTTGATCATGTCCCATTTATTTATTTTTGTTGCTGCTGTGATTGCCTTTGGGGACTTCTTCATAAACTCTTTGCCCAGGCCGATGTCTAGGAGAGTGTTTCCAACTTTTTCCTCTAGAGTTCTAATAGTTTCATATCTTAGGTTTAAGTCTGTTATCCAGCGTGAGTTGGTTTTTGTGAGAGGTGAAAGGTGTGGGTCCTGTTTTAGCCTTCTACAGGTGGCTATCCAGTTTTCCCAGCACCATTTATTGAAGAGAGATTCTTTTCCCCAGCGTATGTTTTTGTCTGCTTTGTCAAAGATGAGATGGCTATATGAGGATGGTTTTATATCAGGATTCTCACATCTGTTCCACTGGTCAATATTCCTGTTTTTGTGCCAATACCATATTGTTTTAATTACTACAGCTTTGTAGTATAGTTTGATATCTGGCATATTAATGCCTCCCATTTTGTTTTTGTTGCCTAGAATTGCTCTTGATATTCGGGGTCTTCTTTGGTTCCATACGAAGCGTAAAATTATTTTTTCCATATCTGTGAAGAATGCTGATGGGATTTTAATAGGTATTGCATTGAATCTGTAGATCAGTTTGGGTAGTATAGACATTTTGATGATATTGAGTCTGCCGATCCACGAGCATGGTATGGATTTCCATCTGTTTACATCCTCTGCTATTTCCTTCCTCAGTGTTTCATAGTTCTCCCTGTAGAGGTCTTTTACCTCTTTGGTTAAATTTTAGATCTCACAGTTTACTTACTGATTAGGCTTTGAAGTGTATATATAATTTAGCTTTTTTTTTTTTCTTTGCTGATAGATTATAATTTACTTGGAATAATTTTTTATACATTTTTGGTTTATATTCTCATAGTCCCACTACTGAATATATATTCTTATTCCTTAATAAATCTAAAAGGCAATGATGACTGGGAGCCATTTGTGAAATGCTTACTGTGTCTTCACAGTTGCTCTAAGTGCTTGAAATTTATCTGTTAAGGTCTCACAGTGACCCTGTAACTATCATCATTCTCTGCATATGTGTGTGTGTGAGCAGACTAAAAATAGAATGTTAAAAAGATTAATTCCTGGTGTAAAGTCACACAATCAGTAAGTGGCAATATTGGAAATTCATATCCATTTCTGTCTTGAACTCAAATACATGATCTTTACTGTATTATGCTACAAAATTGTTATTGTTTTCTACTAATAATGACATGTTTAATCCTTTTATAACAGAGGTTTTTTTTGTTTTGTTTTGTTTTTGAGACAGAGTCTCACTTTGTTGCCCAGGCTAGAGTGAGTGCCGTGGCATCAGCCTAGCTCACAGCAACCTCAAACTCCTGGGCTCAAGCAATCCTACTGCCTCAGCCTCCCGAGTAGCTGGGACTACAGGCATGCGCCACCATGCCCGGCTAATTTTTTCTATATATATTAGTTGGCCAATTAATTTCTTTCTATTTATAGTAGAGATGGGGTCTTGCTCTTGCTCAGGCTGGTTTCGAACTCCTGACCTCGAGCAATCCGCCCGCCTCGGCCTCCCGGAGTGCTAGGATTACAGGCGTGAGCCACCGCGCCCGGCCTTATAACAGAGGTTTTAAAAGGGCCTGATGAATTTAACTGGAATGGAGTCTTGTTTTTGGTTATTAGAATCTGCATTTTAGATATGTAGCTTATCATTTCTGTCCTATTTTGTCCATAAAGTACATTATGTAACCTAATTTGAATGTCATAAAATTAGTTCTAATCCAAAAATATCTGAATTCAATCTTTATTAAAATATTGGTTATTTTGGCTTGAAATTATTTCTCTATTTTTTCTTCCTTGTTCCTTTCATAGAAATTATTTCTTAGAGATGATAAATGACACTTAATGAACAATGTCACTGTTACTTATAACAATTTTGATTCCAACGAAGGAGGAAGTCAGGGAAAAACACTTTTTTTTTAAGAACAGGAGATTTAGTAAAACTTAATTTTATTGCATTAACAAAAGTCAAGCCACTTAGTTTTTTCTCCCCTTTCCTATATTTAAAGAATAAGTAAAAATATTTTCTTTTCTTTGGAACAATTTGTTCATGCTTTAGGAGCCATTTAATTAAATTATTACCTGCTGGAGCACCATCTGTTTTTGTTCTAGAAATAGGAAGCCTGGTTTTCTTTTACATAGGCTTGGTAAATATGTAGAAGGTGCCAAAAAGCAATAAATATCATCAGCAGATGGACTGAGGCACTTCAATCTCTACACAGTCAGTCTTGATTGTTCTGGGCATAGCTAAATGGATTTTTCTGGATAAATTCCTTTCAAAATGTATTATGTGCAGGAAAGGAGTTGGATTAATCTTCTCCCATAGATCTCTTCACATTTTCCCCCTCAAGATACATGACATGGTTTAGTTTTTAACTCTATGTTGCCCACCTAACAACTACCAGTTCTGAAATGTATATATAAAAAACAACTTCTTAATGTGTCCAAGGAAATTGAAGTTGGTGAATTCTAAGATGTATTTTCCAGGGGCTACCTCTCCAGAGGTTGCTTCCTTCTTCCTTCTGCTCCTCTATATCTCATTCCTGTGGCAACAATCTTCACATCCGGCACTCAGTCTGAGACTTTTCTGGTCATCTCCTCATTCCAGATGTTGGTGTCCTTTCCAGGGAGAAATTTAAGCACTCATGGTACAAATTCCTTCTGGCTTTCCCTCCTTATATCTGCAATGTTATTTCAGGAATTGAGGTAGCTGAGTGTGTGTATCCATATGAGTGATTCCTTTAACTAGCATTAACTATTTTTTATTCATAATTTGTATTGTTTCAGTAATTATATAATATTGATTAATAATACATAAGATACACATTTATAAAATTATCTTATTTAATTTTCTCCAAAAATATGGTTTTTCTTATGAAGAAAAGTGACTTGGCATGGGGTTCTCAGCTAGTAATTTTGGATCCAGAATTCAATCCTAGCTTGCTTGATTCCTAATAGTTTATAACTATTTCATAATTGAAACAATAATATTTACATAAGGTTTTATAGTTATCAAATGCCTTTAGTTATAATATTTAACCTTATTTATTAATTAACTCTTAGAAGTACATAGACTAGGTATTACTATCCTCTTTTGAAGGCCAAATGAACAAAAGTATTTACTATAAGACAGGTAGCTGGTGAAATGGCAATCATCTGAACCTAAATTTCATACTCTCTGTGATATGCCATGCCTATTTGGAGCCTATTTTTTTATTGAACAGCTACCACATTCCAGATACTTTGCTAGGCTGCAAGATAAAACATAACTAAACAAATGAACTATAATCAAGAACTGAACCTGAAGGGAAATCTGGCTGAAGAAGAACAGGTGCTATGTGTACCTAGAGGAGACATGAAAGAAAGGAGTACAGGGAAGGATCAGAATGGAAGTGTAGTCCAGGGAATAAAGACAATGTATGCTTTGGAAAAGTGTCTGTGCAATTTCCTGTTAGTACAGAAGAAAGGACCTCATGGGATTTTAAGCAGTCAAGTGATATGATAACGTTAGTGTTTTGGAAAATTAGCTTGAGTGGTGATCTTCTTACTTATTGTTGAGTAACAAACTACTCCCAAATTTAGTAGCTTGGACCAATAACAATTTTATTATATCTAATTATTTTATAAGAAATATAAGTAGGTCTCAGCTGGCCTATTCTTTAGCAACACAGGTCATTGACTGCTTGTCACTTGGTGGTAACCAGCTTATGGCTAGTCTGATCTGGAGAGCCAAGATAGCTTTACTCATATGTGTGACTCTTTGGTTTGGATGCCAGGCTCAGCTTCTTCTCCTTATGGTCTTAAGGCTTCCCCACATGGTCTTTCCAACAAAGTAGTCTGACTTCTTGATACTCACAACTCCAAGAATTCCTTTTGTGTAAAAATTATTCATGCCTTAATTGAAGTGTTCATAAGATACTTCAGCAAGTAAATATTTTAATATCATTCAGTCTGTTTCTTCAGGAACTGTTACATTTAATTTAAATGATTGGTCTTAAAGAATTTATGTATTTCTTAAACAGCACAGATATAAATATGAGGAAATTGTTGAATTATTTGGGGATTGTCAACTCATGGATTTATTAAAAATATTTATATGTCAAAGAATTATTCTAAAAGCTATAGATAATAAAAATGTGAATATGACATAATTCTTAGAGGCAGATTAGAGAGGCAAAGTCTATTGAAAAGAATTAAAAATTAATTAAAATGAAATCATGACCATAGACAGCCAGTGTAGCCATGTAGATAGATGTGAAGTATGTTTAGGGGAACCACAAGCAATATGGTAAAGCCAGAGTATAGAGGCTACTACATCTGTGTGTGAATGTGAGTTCATATCTTCTTCCCACTTTTTCCCTCAAAGACTCTAGGGAAGCTACATAGTGGAGATGGAGATTGGCTACATAGATGGAGATTATAAGAAAAGGCCATACTACAAAATTTTATTAGGAATTGATTATGGGGAAATCGGGTAATATTCTCTTATATGTTTTATTTTTGGAGGAATTCCAAATATTCCTTCATAGGATTCCTTTCTGTCATTGTGGAAGAGTAGTTAAGAACCACATTCCCTTGAGTTCAAATTGTGCATAATTGAGGCCAAGTTACTTCAACTCTCTCTCTTAATGATAACTTCATGGTGCTGTTTTGATGTTAAATTAATTAACGTAAGTAGAGGGCATGCATTACTGCATAATTGTGTGGTTTTTTTTTTTCTGTTGATACTGTACTATTTAGTACAGTGAATCTAGTTAAGTTTATCTACTGTATACAACTTGTGTTGCAATTTTATTTTTACTCTGCTCTCAATTTTCATTTTCTATATCACTAAAGAAGATTATGCTCCTTTTTCTGCAAAAGCTATAACATTTCCATGGGGGGGGGCTTTCAAGTGTTTTAACTACACAATTGAAATGATAAAAAAGAAATAAAAAAAAAAGAAAATGGATACTTTGGTTACCAAGACATATGGTTAAGATATGGGTATCTTGTTTGGGGGTAATATACAAGTTATAGTTATGGAGGGTGATTAAAGTAGGAGGTCTTACCAGGCACAACAGCTCAAGAGAGTCTGTGCAGAAAAGTGTTAGGAAGAGTGGTCTTCAGCATTTCATACTGAGTATAGAGACTATAACTCTAAAATAGAAGGTTAAGTTTAGTTTTATTGTTACTTTAAATACTCAAGATTTGGTGTATTTGGAATGGTAGAGCAGAACATAATCTTTGGTTTGGTAATCATTTCAAATAAAACATCCACTGGTTCTTTAAAATCAAGATATACCATTCTCAATGTATAGAAAAAGAACAAAATGACCTTTATATGGTCAGTTATTTAATTTGAAATGGCCCCCTGAGACATCAATAGTGAAATAAGTAAGAAAGGAAAAGTAAAGATGAAATAAAATAATGGGAAAGGCTGAAGGGAGGAAAAATGTATAAATAAAAAGAGGATGCATTGTAGAAACAAATAAAAGATGGGAAAACAAGCTAAAATTTATGTCAATAAAGTAATAACTGACATTTTTAAACTGAAGTGCTATGTGAATTTTTAAAATGTTGCATACAATATAATAATAAACCACCTTTCAATGATGACAATTACATAAAAGTTCTATTAAATATTTTATATTTAATGTCTTTATGACTACTGCATTTTTATGCCTTTTGCCTGACATTTAATTTCATATCAGCATTACTTTTATGTGCCATTGGAGGTCTTTCATTTTTAATAATATTCCTATCCATAAATAAAATATAAATGACATAAGATTAAATATAGTTTTTGCTAAATTGTTTAGTGTCTTTAATTAACCTAAACTATTAAGAAGCGTGTATATATATTCGTAATAAAAATTAATTTCTCAAGGTCAAACTGTCATATAGATGTAGTATATTGCTATAGTATTTCTCATTCTGTTTCTTCTTATTCAAAAATATCTTTTTATTAAAAAGGTTAATAGTTATTAAAAGGCCACTTATAGAAAGAACGTGAATTTTGTACTATTTAAAATTAAAATCTGGCATCTTTTTCCTGATAAAAGTCCATTTTTATATCAATGAGAGACCTAGAAGAAAATATTAAAGTATTAATGTAAAAATGTATGTATCTTTGTTTAGCTTCAGATATATGTATATTTATGGATATGGCAGGGTTGAAGTAAGAAAGAATAGCAAAATCTTGGGCAATTTGCTTCTCTCTTTTCTTATGTTTCTTAGATAATTCTTGAAAAGCAGTTTAATCTTGATTCTGTCATCAGTTGTCAATTGAAAGTTAACTTTTATATTTTCTTAGTAATGACTAAGTTTCACAATTTTTAGTTTTTTTTTACCATTAATATATTCCTATTACTTCCTATTATGTCTTCTTATTATTAGGAAGTGAATTATTGAATTCACTTCAATAGTGAATAAGTGAATAAGTGAATTATTATGTCTTCCTATTATTAGGAAGACATAATAATTCACTTAAACTAATTTTTAGCCATAAGATTAAGTGAATTAATTACATGACTTATAAAGAGCATATAACTGTCTTATAAAGAGCATATAATTCCTATCATTGTAGTATTTTGGTTTAAATTAGCAATTTTAATTTATTTTTAGCTTGTGACTTACCTATCAGTTTGAAAGAAGCTGAAGGCTAAAATTTTATCTTATTTTTAATCTTTAACTAAAGAATAGATTTTTCAGAATTTACCCAGTATCATTTGGGGAGATTCATATGATGTTCATACTGACAGAATTTTAAATGAACATAAACATATGGTACAAATGTGTTTCTCTGGGCTGCTTCCTTCTTTCCCACCAGTAAAGTATAGTATCACGATATATTAATACTGTTTCCTGAAAGAACGAGTATGAAAAAAGCCATTTCAGAAAATTAAAAGCACAGAATCTAGGTATATTGGATCACCACTCAGGGCCTCAAATAGTCTTTGTGTGTTATGACTTTAGGAAATATAGTAATGCAAATTTTAGAATAAAGCACTTCTAGTTTGTAGACACTTGTTGTTACTTTTTGAAAAGTAAAGATATTTAAGAAGTAAACCAATACAGTGTTGTGGCCTTGTGTAGATATAAGCTTCATCTGTCTGTTCTTGGAAATCCAAAAGCTATAGTCAAAAAGCAGCAATTTAAGATCGTTTACACTGACTGAAAGGATAAAAAATTGTGGTGCATCTGTCAAGCTATGAGGCTCCTCCTGGCAGGCAGCTCTCAAAGAGCCAAGTGGTGATTGTCTTGATGTGTTAACTCTTGACACCCTCAAAGCCCTCTTAGGCCAGTGTAAACCACACATAGTAGGAAGTGGGCAGGAAGAGCCAAAGGGTTTTAATGTCTGAAAAACAGGTCAGCAGCAGGTTGAATGTGAACTGTAACTGTCAAGTTCTAAGCAGAGTTGTTTTGCTCTTTGTCCCTCAGCAGCAGGAGAACAGAGAAATTTTCAAAGTGTTGCTAAGAAGAGACAATAAAATAGAGGTTGTCATTTTTTCCTCAGTGCACTGTACTCGGAAGCGATTCTCTCTTATTTAAAACCCCAGAGCCTGGAAACATAAATGCCGACCAGGGTGCTGTGGAGAACAAACAACAGAGATCTTTTAGGAACTAGTGTCAGAGCAGCCTCAGAGATCTAAGAATCAAAGCAGGACTATTAAGATTGACTAGCCATGGAGACTCCTAGTGCTTATAGTCACATTGGTGACATAACCAGAGATTAATAAGCCAATAAGATTTTTGCATTTGTTAACATATGCGAATTCTGGGAACTCTTAGAAAGCCAGAATATTGTAATGTTTAAAAAAGTAGGTTTTGGAATTTGACAGGCCAGCTCTTCTACTTACCAGCTGTGAGAACTTTGGGAAATGGCTTATCTGCTAAGCCTCAGACAATCTCATCTGTAAAATAGGGATCATAATAGCCCTTAACATATAGGATTATTTGATTGGGTGACATAATGCAGGTCCTGGTTCATTTTAAGGGTTCCATAAAGTATCTATTAGCATATTATTTTGGATAACCTAACATTGGGGTATTGTTACTTCTGTGTATCAGAATCTAAATGCGGATAAAAAGGAGACTCATAGATTTCTCTGGCAAAGTATCTTCCCATCATAGAAATCTGTAAGGGCAAAAAGAGATGACACAGAAAAAAATAAAATTAGAAACAAACCCCTCAGCTAAGATTGACATCTTTGTATGTTAACAAGTGAGATCAGGTGAAGGCTGATGGAACTTGAAAAGACCCCCTGAGGTCCCAGCTGTTTCGCACCAGGGACTGTTTTCATGGAAGGTGATTTTTCCATAGACCATGGGTGAGGGGGATGGCTTAAGGATGGTTCAAGAACATCACAATTATTGTGCACTCTATTTCTATTTTTATTACATTGTAATATATAATGAAATAATTAGACAACTCACCAGAGGTGGGGACCCCTGCTGTAGACAACCCTCTTTGCCCTGTCTGCTGTGAAGCTTGGAACTATTAATATATTAAAACTCAATTACAGCAGCTTTCTTTAGCCAGAATATTACAATTTTTCTCCACTTATTTTGTAGTTTTGTGGTTACATTTATCTCATGTGTGTGTGTTTCTAATGTAAACCACTTGAAATACTTTGAAGGTAGAAAGGATGTAAATTTTGTAGAAGGAAGTACAATAAATACTTCTAGAGAGTTATAAGTAGAAATGATGATCAGGCATAGAACATACTCTAAAACAGGGGTCCTCAAACCTTTTAAACAGGGGGCCAGTTCACTGTCCCTCAGACTGTTGGAGGGCCAGACTATAGTTTTAAAGAAACTATAAACAAATCCCAATGCACACTGCACATATCTTATTTTGAAGTAAAAAAACAAACGGGCAAAAACACCCACATGTGGCCCGCGGGCCGTAGTTTGAGGATGCCTGCTCTAGAAACTATGTAGAGCTGGACTCAAACACCAAAGGAAGAAGAAAAAAAGGACCAGGAAAGAAGGATCCCATGGTAGGAACAGGAAATATTTATACATCCCTAAGAAAATAGAATTTTATGATGTTAGTGAGACTTCAACTCACATGATATTTTAAACATTACTGTTTACACTACCCATACAGTATACTCTGTATTATTCGGTTTCTTTTACTTAACTGTTCTGTTTGCCAAATCTTGAACTGAATTATATCATTCTGATATTTCAAAACCTTAGCGGAGTGTGGTGGCGCCCACCTGTAGTCCCAGCTACTTGGGGAGGGTCAGACAGGAGGATCCCAGGAGTTTGAGCCTGCAGTGAGCTATGATTGCACCACTGTACTCCAGCCTGGGTGACAGACCAAGACTCTTTCTCTAAAAATATAGAATACAATAAAATAATTTTTTTCATAAATACAGAAACTCAGATGGGCCCAACCAACCCTCCAGTTAGGGTACATTACACAAACTGCAGCTGTACATAGGTCCCCAAAGAAAGGCTGGCCTACTCAGGGATCTGGCAGGTGGTCATGCATATGCAAGTGATTTAAAACAAATTTATATAAACTGGGCTAGAATTCATCAAATAATTTTCTTTCAAATGGTTCTGACTGCATTTTGTAATTTACAGCTCATGAATTTGGCATCCTATAAGCATACCTTGTACGTGTCATTTTGTGTTCAAGGTAACCCACTCAGCCTTCAGAGTATAGGTTTAGTTCTACACTCTCTAACTTGAGTATCTGCTTTGCTTAAATTCAGTAAACTATTACTCATTTTAAAGTGGGCTTTGACTAAGATTTTTTTCCTAACAATAAAGCACAGATAATTTTTCCTTATTTTATATGTACTGTTTATTCAATTAGTGAAGCATGAACAACAAATAATTATTGTCATTTCTTTTATGCAGTTGACATACAAAATTGTAATTAAATAGGGGATTCTCGATACATTTACAGACACTATAGCAATTGCCAAGGCCATTTCACAGAACCACAAATGGAAAAAAAAATCTCATTATACTGAAAAATTAAGTCAGGGAACAGAGTTTTCTGAATTACTCTTTTTACAGTTTTATCTTTTGCCCTGTTCTCAAGTTGAGACCATTAAAGCTTTCAACAACAAAAATTTATTCCACAAACATGGACTTTATTTGTACAAACTAGATTCATACTGAAAAATTTATGTCAAATGTTTTTTTGCCTATAAGGAATATTCTTAAATTTAGCTTTATAAATTCCTCTGGGTACTAATATAGTTTACTGTTACAGTTCCTAAAGTAATACTGCATGGAGATGCATAATGAATGCCTTTTGATGATGCGCTGACATTTCTAAGAAATGCCTTTGCCTCAAATCAATCCACTCAAACCAGCAAATGATTTGACATTCAAAGCTTCAGGAAACACTACATGAATATTGTTCTCGTTGTACAATAAAGATTCAATCATAGAACTGTCATAGGAAATTGAGATTCTGCCTTATGTTTTAAAGTTAATCTGCTAGAGTTATTCATTTATTTTACTTGTGAAATAACTTTTACAAGTAGGAAGGCCTTTAGATGTGTTCCTAATTTTAATGAGGTCTGCACTGTCTTTTATATTGTTTGAGTTAAAATATTAGCAATAATATCATAGTCAATGAATCAAGTCAATCATCTATGATAAACATGGTGTTCTACAACAAACATATATAACTCATTTTCATGATTACATATAACTAATTCCTGAAACTATTAAACAGAACTTTTTAACATTATGGAAAAGCTCTGTTATTCTTTTTCTAAATAGACTAAAAAGCAGCTCAACTTAAAAATGACAAGATATAGAATTGGTGGTGGTAAGTCATATATATACTGACTTTTATATGAACACTAGCCAAACTTCTCTCTTATACATCTGAACCATAGCTAATGATTCAAAGATGCTTTCCATTCTCAGAGGTACTTGGGTGCACAACTTCATATCTCATAATCTCCAGGTCCTTGTTATTATAATTTGTGGTCTCTGGTCATAATTTAATTAAATTAAGCCTATATTTTAAAAGTATAAGCTCCAGATATTTCTATTTCCTTAGACTCTATATAATTTCTGAAAAAAAAAATCAGCAGATCACTATAATAACTATTATTGTTAGTGGATGACTTTCAATGTGTTAGACCCTGTTCTGAGCACTTTATTTCATTTTTTCCTCATAATAACTATGCATTTGGTGCTATTATTATTTATTTATATTTTACAGATATGGAATTTAAGCATAAAGCTAGTAAGTAACTGGATTAAATTATATCACAGATCTAGGATTTGAACCAGGTAGTCTCACTATAAAATCCACTAATTTGGTGATTGATAAGATCAGGATATTCATGTAATAAATTATCTCAATGTGATTGCTATGATCATATTTCTAAATGGAATTAGTAATATGTAACTTATCAAATGAAACTTTTACCTTACATGTATATATTATCTAAAATATTTGTTAGCCGCTGTGATAGACTAGGTCTGTAGTAGCCATAGATTATATATCACATATTAAATTTTCAGCCTATTTCTTTAATCTTTTATTTATTCTTTATTTAACTTACTTCATTTCAGCCAGTAAGAATGTGTGAAAGAAATATTATTCAGAAGTATCAATTCATTTTAAACTAATCATATGGTCAATATGGATGCAAATTCATTTTTATTGATCTATGTCTGTTATAGTCTAGAAAAATGCCTTTCTGTTCAACTTGTATCTGCTCTATTTTTCTTATAGAGGGATAAGTGCATATACATGTTTTAGTATGTCGAATTTTGAAAACAGTTTAGCTCTCAGATGTAGGTCTAGGTGGGAAAAGATCTGACATAAATGAATAAGATCTGTTGAAAACATGGAGGATATATTATACTTTTTTATAATAATTGCATTTTATAAAACAGACCAAGTGGCACAATATAGAATATAAGAGTACTACAGATATTTCCATTTGAAGAAATGTCACAAGTTTCTATGACCTTGTCTATACCAAAGTACATCTCTTTTAGAGAATGATTCATGTTGTAGATTCTAAAATTTACTACATGTACTTTTTTTAATCATTCATGTGGGGTAGCCTTAAAGTAATATAACAATATAAATTAACTGAAGTATGCACATCAGTAATAGAAAATATATGAAATGTGAGTGGCATGATTATATGATCATATCTCAGACATGCCAATTTTGCTGAAGATTTCACTTTGAATATAAAATTTTCATTTTACTAGGGAATCTGAAAATTCTGGTAAAATGAAATGTGATATATTCTCCTGTCATAGGGTAAAGGTATTTTAAAGATAGCTACATTTCTTGTGGGACTCATGGAATAATTTATAGTGTCTCAAAACTGAATATGTTATCAAATTGTTATTTATTTGATAGTTTGTTACTCCATTTTATTTTTTATAAGTTCATTTTATATATATTTTAAGAGAAACAAAACCATCAGGGCCAAGATTTTATGTTATATTTTTGTAAAAAAAAAACTATAATATTTTCCTTAAGGTAAGATAATTTTAAAGGAATTGATGACTAAATTGTATATAATATATATTCGTATAATATATATTCATAAGTATATATTATGTATAATTATTATATATGTAGATATATTATATCTACATATATTTAATATGTAAAATATAATATATAATATATATAATTGATTTACCAAGTAAGTAATTAAAATGCTTGATTGTATATGTTATCACATACTCATTTCATTGGTAATTTTCCTGAATATTAATACTTTGAATTTTGTCATATCAAGTTATTTCATCTACCTTTGACCCAGACACTGCTTTCCTGGAAAATAGAATTTAGTGAAAATTTATTAATGTGTAATGAATCCAAAAGTGGTAGTAAGGGTGTCAGGCAGATATCCATCATGCTGAGGAGTTAATATCTGTATCTGCATTACATTCTAATTGATGGCTCTGTCTGATGTTTGAAAAGCGTTAAATTGCTGATGTGCATGTGATGAAATGCCTATTGTCGGGCTAAAGATGAAAACTCTGCCTCATCATTGCAGTTGGTTTTTAAATGATTTATAGAGAAATGACTTTGAATGTTTGTATTAGAGGTCAGAATTAGAGATCTCACATTTCTGTAGTCACTTCTGTGTGCTAAGTCTTTCTTTAGCATAAACCATGCTCTACAATTCAGTAAAAACTTTAGACAGACTGATTCATTAAAATGGGAGAAAAGAAAATCTAGAGAACTGCATTGTGACAGTATCTGAGTAAATTAATCTATAATGCATAGTTGAACAGTTTGAAGAAGTAAATATCATAATATCATGTCAAGGTAGCAGCAATTTATTGATGTTTAAGCCAAAGAAGAGAAGAATTGACCAGTGTTAGAAAAATGCAGCTTATAATGCACATTAAAATAAGTGGATTTCTGAGGTATTTCACATTAGTTTATCACCAACTTTTTAGTTATATTTTTTTAAAAAACATAAGTCATTTAAGGAGTATGTAAACATCCCTTTCCTCCATTCTAACAGGGTTATTCAAATTTGGACCTCAGTTTCCTCTTTTGTAATGTGACAGAATTAGAATCATGTACTTTAGAGATTCTTCACTACCTTCGATTTTTCCTTTCCTCTCATTTTTTCTTAACTATTTTCTTTAAACCAAGTGTGATTCTGTTTTTTTCTCTTTCAGTTCATCAGCCATCACCTAACCTATCTGAATATTTATCACTAATTTCCATATGTTACTCCATTTCTAATGTGACCAAAGACAGAATTCAAATGCACTTTCTTGAACGATTTTGGAAACAAGGGCAAGCTAGAAGGGAGGGAGGCAAAGAAGGAGGTTGGGAGGAAAAAGAAACCGTATGCAGAGCCATTTCTGATGTTTTAATACAAACCAAAAATAACAACTGCATGATAACATTTAGTAAATCATGGTAATTTTTATATTTTAGTCTCTATGTATAGACTAAGTATAAAAAAGCAAAAAACTACTATAGTATATGTGTGTGTGAATATTATGCAACCTCCTCACCTTTACCACAATTCTCACAAAATTATGTAATTTCTTCTGCATTTTTGAACTCATTTCATTTCTTCCAACAATCACTGATAGTTCTAGCTCCTCTAATACCAGAATGTCTATTCTAACTTATGCAGCCTATCCAATACATGTTATTCAATATATGTTTTAGGTTCACTGTCTCAACGAACCCTAATGACAACACTATGTGGTCTATGAGGTTTATATTAATATTATCATGTCCATTTCACATATGTAGACCCTGGGTTGCAGGGAAGTTAACTTTTTTGCCCAATGTCAACTTTTCCTAGCTTTTTCTCAGCATCTTTGGTCCATGTGCTCCATCCTCAGCCATAGCATACCAATCTAGGTTTTTCAAATGAGCCATTTTTATTCCTTCTTCCTGTTTATAAATTTTCCTTTGCCTGGGTGCCCTCTTCTCACTTTCCTTCTTAACAGAAGTAACTCAGAGATCATGTATTTTTTAAATTTCAAGTATTATGGGAATACAAGTGTTTTGGGTTATATGGATCACTTTTATAATGCTCAAGTCAGGGTTAAAAGTGTGCCCATCATCCAGATATAATTCATCGTACTCATTAGGTAGGTTTTCGCCCATTCCCTCCTCCCCTGTTACCTGCTACTTGATTTCCATTGAGTTTTACTCCGGTCTATGCACATGTGTGCTCATCGGTTAGTTACAATTTAATAGTGAGTATATCTGGTATTTGTTTTCCCATTCTTTAGATACTTCATTTAAGATAGTGGTCTCCAGTTCCATCCATATTGTTGCAAAAGGTATTAAGTCATCCTTCTTTGTGGCTGAGTAGTATTCTATGGCATATATATACCACATTTTGTTAATCCACTCATGAATTGATGGGCATTTGGGTTAAGATCACTTTCTTGAATAATCATTTCCCCCCACATTATCTGCTAGAATCAATACCTCTGAATTTTCCTACTGCTTTACATATTTTAATTTACTTCCTTGCTTGTTTATATATTTATTTTTCTGATTGAATTGTTCCCTACTTGGGGATTAGGAAACCACTTATCTTTGTCTTCATTGCCTGTCCCAGTGCCTGACATATATTAGATACTTATCTTTATTGAGTCAACTCCAGTTAAGAATCAATCCTAGAGCATATGATTAGGTAGCATATGGAAATTTTAGTCAAAGTTATAATTTTTATTTGGCAGAATTTAATAGTTATATTTTAACTATCTTAAAAATTCAGAATAATTTAATTTTATGGGCCTCTGCTAGCCAGGATTGGACCTACATATAGGCATAAATCTGTGCATAATTCTACCCCCTTTCATGAAGTCCTTGTTTGTATCTTTTTCGTCAGAATTTACTTGTCAACCACTATCCCTAAGGCAATTAGCTAATCAATTATCAGTTGAGTTCTGTTCTTTACCTACCACAGTGGGATACATAAAAATCATAAAACATAGTGAAGGACCTTAGAGTCCAGCTGGGGTGACAAATCTAATACACAGGAAATTTAAATATAAATACTCTTAATCTGCTTCCATAGTACACCAGTGTGTTACTAAATACAGACTTAAGACCACTTGCAGTTAATTAGCCCAGTTATCCTAATACCACTCTGCAGGATGCAACAAGCTGCCATCCAAAACTGTGCAGGGGAGAAGAACCTCCATCTGCCACTCCTGTAGCAAGGTTATGAAGCCAAACTCTCCTAGGCTGGCAAAAGGCTTTCCTCTTTGGATTGATGCCATCTCAGACTTTTATTTAAAGTTTATTGAGCCAGGCCAATTCCTGTCACTAATTCCTTGGAACATCTTTTTTTATATTTTTACTTTTATTTCATTTTTTAAGAGACATAGTTTTGCTCTGTCACTCAGACCGTGGCATGATCATAGCTCACTGCAGCCTTGAACTCTTCAGCCCAAAAGATCCTCCTATCTCAGCCTCTGGAGCAGGTAGGACTACAGGTGCACACTACCACACCTAGTTAATTATGTATATAGTTTGTTGTTGTTGTTAAAACAAGGTCTCACCCTATTGCCCAGGCTGGTCTTGAACTCCTAGCCTCAAATGATCATCTTGCCTCAGCCTCTCAAAGCACAGGGATTACTGTGGAACATCTTGATTCACTTTGATAGCCTTAACATTTTCCAATACTTTTAATTTAGTAATTTATGTAATTTATGACTGTGTGACATAATATATTTTGCTTGTTGTATTTCTGTAGATCTGGTACTTCATTTATTTGTTCTGCCTATTCTTATCCTTAATTTGAGTTTTTAAAACTAGCTTTGGCAATGTATTCATCCCAAGGTCTTTCATTTTTTTCTCTTTAACTTACCAAATCATTGCTTTATTGCTTTTGCTCTTATATGTGTGAATTTAATTTTGCCTTGATTGTAATACGTTAATTATTCTCCAGCGCAATTATGTATTTGTGACTTTTGTTATTCTCTTGAACTTCAGAGATTGTGTGTGTATGTGTGTGTAATTTTATGTTTTCTCATAGCTTTTTCACCAAGTACCTTCTACTTTTATTTTTTGTCTTCCTTTCCTATAGTAATATCTACAGAAAATCACGAGATTAAATAATTAAATAAAATATGACATTCTATAGGCAGAATGTATTTCCTCCAATTATAATCACTGAAATTTTATGGGCACCCGTATGATTTTCTTTTCTTTTCTTTTCTTTTTTTTTTTTCACCTTGTGAGTTTTTTTAAATTGCTTATTATTTAAAAAAACATATTTCTCTATTTTCACAGGTAAGAAGATGGCCTATCAGAAGGTCAATGCAGATCAAAGAGCTCCAGGACATTCACAGTTCTTAGACAATGATGACCTTCAAGCTACTGCCCTTGACTTAGAGTGGGACATGGAGAAGGAACTGGAAGAGCCTGGTTTTGACCAATTCCAGCTAGACAGTGCTGAGAACCAGAACCTGGGGCACTCAGAGACTGCAGACCTCAATCTTGATTCCATTCAACCAGCAATTTCACCAAAAGGAAGGTTCCAGCGACTTCAAGAAGAATCTGACTACATTACCCATTATGCAAGACCTGCACCAAAGAGCAACCGCTGCAACTTTTGCTACCTTTCAAAAATACTTTGCACAGCCACTATTTTATTTATTTTTGGAATTGTGATAGGTTATTATGCACATAAAAATTGCCCTTCAGATGCAACATCTTCAGGAACAGTTTATCTTCGGTTATACCAAGACATTCTCACAACAATCCAAGCAGAAGACATTAAGAAGTCTTTCAGGTAGGTGTAGAAGAAATGGATGTTGGTTGGGTGCATTTCTTGGGAAAGATGTCTCATAAAGGGTATTGAACTGGTGATTTTGCCATGGTTTAAATCAGTTTTGCAAGCTGAGAAACATAACTTTCCAGCACACCAAGAATAGAAACTTCAAAGATGGGGCGCATATTTTTAGATTTATGGTACTGCAATACAAATTTATGATGCATTTTTATTAATTAATAGTAAGAATCATAAATATTATAAAGACTAAAACACTACTGCCAATGTATTGTCTTCCTCTTGGGAAGCCCAGTTAGGCCAAATTGAGATGCAAAGATTGCCAGATTTACATGTAATAAAAACTAGGGCATTAGCCATATGATTGAAAATTTTAATGATGCCAGGATAAAATAAACCTGCTTTATGGGCTGAAGTAACTGTCTTCAGTTACTGAAATGTGCACTGATTGTGTTTGGTCTGCATCCCTGAGCTTCCCAACGAGTGCTTTCTATTTAAACATACTGGGTTTTATATATTGGACAGTTCCAAAAGCTCATCTCTGTCTTTAAGGTGATGGCGCATGTGACCTCTTTGACCAGAATGTGTTGATTTTTAAGCCAAATTATAAGAAAATATTCTTATTCATGCCTTAAGCTGAGTTTATGGGGAAATGCTTCACTGATGTCATAGAATGGTGGATAACGTGTAAATGTTTGTTATATCATTAGAGTACATGTTGAGTTGTAAAGGGCTTCCTAGTTTACATGTTTAGCAAAGTGAGGAAGTGGAAGGGGAAAGCTGGATATTACCTTCCACATGTATCTTCCATATTTGCAGAAAAAAGACAGTCATAAATGAATCATGTATGTTGTTTACAGGTAGATAGAGTAGATGTGCTACTTCTCCAGGATATTTTTTAAGGTTATACTGATTTATTACAGCCGGAAATGTTGGCAGGTGTGCATGTCTATGTCTATGTGAACCATGTTCACTGAAGAGACATCATTTATTTCAATGTACTAAAATATCAGGTGTATTGGTGTTGGTGAATTCTAATGCTTTTCCTGAAGATCATGCCTGGGTGACTGATAGTAATGTGTTTCCTACACCCTTCTGTGTCTTATATTCAATAGTGTATAAGCATCCCCAGACATATACCATGCAGGTAATAACACTTTCTATGATATTTCCCAATATAAAGTGTTCCTATTTAATTGAGGTGAAAAATATGCCATTGTCTTATAATGAATGATTGTATCAGTCAGGATTCAATGAAGACAACAGAAAATTCTCACATATTTAAAGCAGAGGGCCCTGAAAATAGGGAAATGCTTCCATTTGTGATGAAGAACTGAGAAGCTGATCAGGGGATACTGAGGCAGCCCAGAGCTTCACAACAAAATGAGGCTATTCCCAAACCTGGGTTGGAGGGACAAAGAGAGTGGGAGTAACATGGTGGGAGCTGATACTTTCTACATATGCAAGTGCAGAGGGTGACATAGTCTTAGCTGGAAACACTACTGAAGATAGAGAGAAATATCCCAGCTTTTCAACTTCTTCCTGCCCCTATTTGTCCTGACAGTTGTCCCATTGGTTGATCCCAGCAGGAGGCTGCTGACACAGAGCCTGGAAAACTCATACTGAATGGATTCGGTCCCTGTATTATAGGCTGGACCAGGAAAAGGGCAAGGGGCCTGTCACAAATAGATCTAGCTGACAAAAGGATGATATTAAAAAACAAAGAAAATAGAAGAACTCTATAAAACTATGTTTACTATAACTTCATTGTGATCATCCATAGTCTTACAAAAGTGTTTTCTGGAAGAGGATCCATGCCATTAATTTATTTTTAATATTAAGGATAATTATGTTTTTCCTGAGTAACTGCTGTTTAATTTTTAATTTATGGACACAATGAATCTCATAGCCTGCTTCCTTCCTTACTTTGATTCTTACTAAGTGTAGAGTCAAATTTGTATCTGTAAGTTCATAAGGAACTTTATGTATGCATTTTATTTACTAAACCATGTATTTATTTTCTTTCTTTATATTCCTTTGACTTTCTTTGCCTTGCCTGTTTTATTTTTTCTTTATCAGCAATGTAGTCATCTTTAAAACTTGACTTATGTCTTTTTTTTAAAAATAGGCAAATGGTTCTAAAATTTAAAATATATAATTTAAAAAGTATTCATTATTTCTCCCAGAATGGAAGTTGCATGATGGTAAGGCTTATATTCCACTCTTAAACTCCAAAATCAACAAAATGAAATATATTTCAAAGCTAGCTACTAAAACATAACCACCAGCAATTATACTTTCAGATAGTATTCCATGGTTGGACATAGATACACAATTGTGCTCTATCACATAGCCATAGCTTTTTCTTTATTGAGATAGACTTTTTTCTTCAAAAAATAGTGTTTGGGGTACGAATATGTTTGCAGTAACTTTCCCCAGATGACAGTTCCTCATTCAAAAACAACTTTTGGAAATCTCAATAGTCACGCTAACTATATGACTTATTATGAGTTCCTGTGTTAACTAAGTAAGTTTAGCCTTAACTCTGTATATCAAAGACTCTTACTATTATTTTTCATCAATTCATGAACAATCTCATTGGCCCACTATTTTGTTCATCATTTGCTCTCTTTCTTCTCTATTGGTTCTCCATTCCTGCACATACTTTAAGGCTATATCTGTTCTTATCAAATATCATAACAGTTGTACAATATAGAAGATGTATTTTTAATAATATATTAAACTGCAGATTCCATGAGGAAATGGACCAAACTTGTTTGTTCACCATTAGACTCTGATCATCTACCAGATGTTGAATAAATATTTTTAAATAGAAAGAATGAATGCATTAATAATTGAGAAATAGATCTGTGTTTAAATTCTCCATTACATTAAATATTTTGAAAATAATTTTACCATTTAGATTTTTCATATTTTGATTATGTAAAAGTATTATCATGAACATAATATTTATTTTATTACATATACTATAATTATAATATTTTAAGTTATATTACTATATTTTAATTACTCAGAGGATATACTAGTTTCTAATTTTATTTATTTATTTTTATTTCAAAATATTAATTAAGTGGGTACAAGGATTTTGGTTACATGGACACCGTGTATAATGCTTAAATTGGGGCTCTTGGTGTGCCTGCCACCAGAAAACAATAGGTGAGTTTTATCCCACCCCTTTCCCAGTCTTCCCACTTCCTGATTTCCAGTGTTCTTTAGAGCTCTCTGTGCCCATGTGTATCCATTGTTTAGCTCCCACTTATTAGTGAGGACAATGTTTTCCATTCCTGAGATACTTCACTTAGGATAATGGTCTCTAGTTTCATCTATCCTAATGTATATTGGTGAAAATAATATCATTCCATTCCTTTTTATGGCTGAGTAGTGCTCCACGTTATATGTACCACATTTTCTTTATCCATTCATGAATTAATGGACACGTAGGTTGATTACACATCTTTGCAATTGTGAATTGTGCTGTGATAAACAACCAAATACAGGTACCATTTTTGTATAATGACTTCATTTCTTGTGGGTAATATCCAGTAGTGGGATTACTAGAGTGAATGGGAGGTTGACATTTAGTTCTTTGAGGAATCTTCAAACTGCTTTCCATAGAGGTTGTACTAACTTTCAGTACCACTAATAGTGTATAAGCATTCTTTCTGTCTACATCCATGCCAGCATCTATTTTTTTTTTTGACTTTTTAATAATGGCCATTTGGATAGAAGTAAGGTGGCATGTTATTTTAGTTTTAATTTGCATTTCCCTGATAATTAGTGATGATGAGCATTTTTCATATGTTTCTTGGCCATTTGTCTATCTTCTGTCAAAAAACTTTCAAAAGTCTTTGTCCACTTTTTAATGGGGTTATTTGTAGTTTTCTTACTGATTAGTTTGATTTCTTTATAGTTTCTGGATAGTATTTCTTTGTTGGATGTATAGTTTACAAATATTTTCTCCCATTCTGTAGATTATCTATTCACTCTGTTGATTGTTTCCTTTGCTGTGCAGAAGTTTTTTATTATTATTATTTAAGTTCTATTTATTTATTTTTCCTGTTGTTGTGTTTGCCTCATTCATAAATTATTTGCCTAGGCCAATGTCTAGAAGAGTTTTTTTTCCTATATTTTCCTCTAGAATTTTTATGGTATCATGCTTTACATTTAAGTCTTTTATCCATCTTGAATTAATTTTTGCATATTATGAGAGATAGGGGTCATTTTTCATTCTTCTGCGTGTGACTATTTAATTTTCCTAATACCATTTATTGAATAGGACTTCCTTTCCCTAGTGTATGTTGTCTGCTCTAAGGTCAGTTGGTTGTAGGTAGATGGTTTTATTTCTGGGTTCTCTATTCATTAGATTGTTAATTTGTGATCTTTCTGTCTTTCTGATGTAGACATTTAAGACTATGAACTTTACACTTAGGACTGCTCTTACTTTATTGCATATATTTTGAAAATGTCCCCTTTGTCAGTCAGTTTAAATCTTTTGATCTCCATCTTAATTTAATCATAGGCCCAATGATCATTCAGTAGTAGATTATTTAATTTCCATGAGTTTGTGTAGATTTGAATGCTTCTCTTAGAATTGATTTTGACTTTTATTCCACTGTGATCTGAGAAGATACATGGTATAATTTGTATTTTTTGAATTTACAGACACTCATTGTGTGGTCTGAGATGTGATCAATCTTGGAATATGCCCCATGTGCTGATGAGAAAAATGTATATTCAGTGGTTGTCAGGTAGAATTTTCTGTAAATGTCTGTTAGGCCCATTTGTTCTAGAGTCCCATTTAAATCCAGGGTTTATTTTCTGCTTCAATGATCTGTCCAATTCTGTCTTTGGAATATTGAAGTCCCCAGCAATTAAGATTCTACTATTTATTTCTTTTGCTTAGATCTAGAAGAATTTGCTTTATGAAACTAGGAGCCCCTATGTTAGGTTAATGTATATTATTATTTAGGATTGTTATATCTTGATGTTGAATTGCTCTCTTTACCATTACATAATTACCACCTTTGTCTTTTTTCCATTATTGATTTAAAGTCTATTTTATCTGATATGAGAATGGCTATACCTGTTCTCTTTTGGTTTCCATTTATGTGGAATATATTTTTCTTTCTGTTAATCTTGAGTCTGTTAAGTTCATGTGATTTAGATGTGTTTATTAGAGTGAGGAAATGCTTAGGTTTTGTTTTTTTCATTCATTCAGCCAGTCTATGTCTTTCAAGTGTGGCATTCAGACCATTCACATTGAGTATTAGTTTTGATATGTGGGATACTGTTCTGTTTATCATGTTGGATGTTACTTTATTGGGTTTTCCCCCCTTTTGTGCTATTGTATTATAAGTACTGTGAGCTATAACTTTTGAGTGTTTTTACACTGGTGGGTCTCTATGGTGCTGTTACATGTATAATGCTTTTTTGAACATTTCCTGTAGGATAGGTTTAATAGTGACAAATCCCCTTTGTGTGTTTGCTTGTCTGGAAAAGTCTTTATTTATCCATCATTTATGAAACAGTTTTGCAGGATAAAAAAATTCTTGGCTGGCAGTTGTTCTGTTTAAGAAGGTTAAGAATTGGGCCCCAATCCCTTCTGGATTATAACTTCTCCACTGAGAAGTCTGCTATTAGCCTGATGGGTTTTCCTTAGTAGGTTAGTGGATGCTTTCATTTTATAGCTTGTAGAAGTTTCTCCTTCATTTTGATCTTGGCCAGGTTGGTGAGTATGTTTCTTGGAGATGTCCTATTTGCTATGTATTTTCCCAGTGTTAGATGACCATCTTGTATCTGGTTATCTGAATCTCTGGTGATATCAGAAATTCCCTCAATAATTCTGTTGAATAGGTTTTCCATGCTTTTTCCTTTTTCTTCTTCTCCTTCAGGGATACCTATATTGGCTTGCTTTATGTATTCACATATTTTTATGAGTGCTGTTCATTCTTTTTTCTTTCTTTTTCTGTTTTTCCCCCCTGTATCTTTGATTGACTGAATGAGTTCAAAAGCCTTGACTTCAAGCTTTAAGATTGTTTCTTCTGCCAGATCTAGCCCTTTGTTGAAATTTTCTTAGGTATTTTTTAATTTCCTAAATGACTCTTTAAGTTCTGTTATATTCTTTCTTATATTGTCTATCTCTTTAGCACAAATTTTATATTTTTTCTTTCATGTTCTGAGAACTTTTTTTGCTTCTTTGTCTTAATTTTCAGCTTTCTCTTCAGTTATATTCATCTTGTTTGCTATCCCTATTCTGAGTTTAATTTCTGACATTTCAACAATATCCTTTTGGTTGGGGTCCATTGTTGTGGTTCTATTGTGATCGTTTGGGGGTATCAAACTAGCTTACTATTGTTTAATATTGTCAGATTTTTTTTACTGATTTCTTCTCATCTGAAACCTGTTCTCTCAGCTTAGTGCAGATAGATTTGCATCCAACTATTATCCTTTTCTGAGAAGTCTTCTACTTAGTGAAAAAGACAAGAGGTCCCTAAATAAAGCTTTTGTGTCCTACTGTCGAGTATTGACCCAGCAGGAAGAATTACTGGAGTTTTTGTCCAGGAACAGGGAAAAAAAAACAAAACTAGCCTCAATGAATAAATGTAAATGGGGAAAAAATCATCCTTTATGATTGTATCCACTGACTCATCCTTGCTCAAATTAGAAGTTACAAATGTGTTATTTTATGTAATATAATAATAAAGAAAATATTTGAATAATGTGTTGATTCATACAGAATCATTCAGAGTTATACTGACTACATATTTCAGTTTAAGAACCTAGTTTCCCAATAGTAATACCCATATAGTAAGTTTACTTAATCTAAGTACTCGGCATCATGTTGACCAAATAAAGAAAATAATTCAGAAGTTTAGTTACATTTGATGACATTTGTCAATATAGTCAAAATTAGCATAGTGATAGTGTGTGTGTGTATGTGTATGTGTATTAATCAATCATGTAGTGCAGGCATCCTCAAACTACAGCCCACGGGCCATATGCAGGTGTTTTTGCCCATTTGTTTTTTTATTTCAAAATAAGATATGTGCAGTGTGCATAGGAATTTGTTCATAGTTTTTTTAAAACTATAGTCTGGCCTTCCAATGGTCTGAGGGACAGTGAACTGGCCCCTGTTTAAAAAGTTTGAGGACCCCTGATCTAGTAAGATTGTCATGATCACTTCTTCCTATGCTTAACCCACTACTATTTGAAAAATGCACTCACTTTTCTAAGTTGCTGGTCTATCTTTTCATATATCTTCTAGGTAGGTAGATATATATTCATCACCTGCACAGAAGGTATATGCATCACATTCAAAATAGGTCATTAAAAGTTATTTAATGTATACTTTTGGTGGCTTTGAGCAGTGACTGCTTAAATAATACAAGTTTATTGTAAGCACCAAAAGAGAGAGTTGGGCTCACACACTAATCTAAAAATAGGAATTACTCATTTGATCAGTCTTTAATGATACAAAATATGGATTCAGACCATTCCAGGGACCTCAGTAGCCACAGTTCTCTGAGTTTCACTGATGCGTTGACTACCAAAGTGACTTAATTCCCTTTGCATTTACCCTAGTTTTTATTCTTTCATCTTCCTTCCATACCAACTGCTACTTTCCCCGATAGATACATTATTTCCCCACTCCTATTCTTCAGGATGAAATGTGATTATTATCCTTTCTGGGGCCAGAGACGTTTATGATTGTATCAAGCACTTCTCCCTAGTCTAATCAGCTTCTCCCAGTTGGAAGGCTGGGCATCTGCATATGAAACATATTTACTGAGGACTGTTGAGGAAGCTCTTTCACTTAGAAGAAGCTTGAAAGTGATAGGTACACTGTTTTATTTCTATTATATAATAAAGTCACTGAACCTTTATTATATATGTTTTAAAGGGATGACATATATACACACACATATATATTCTAGAGATCATAAGCATATTGTTGAACAGAGCAAAATATGTTGAAAACTTCAAAATTAGCAAATATAATATTGTAATAATAGCAAATTTAAAATGAATGAACCAATGAGGTTAAGTTTATTTTTGAATACAGGAATATGTTTGGCTTTGACAACTGTAGATGCTGTGAAGTGGTAAGACATAAAAAGAGAAAATGTGTTGTATTCTAATTATGTATTCTAATTATGGCTAATATAGTTTCTTTTTTGTAATGGAAAGAACATTGTTTTTCCTAATTGTAAGTGCAGTATATACAGAAAGTTATAAGCAATAAAGTATACAATTCATCTATGTGAAAAAAAGCCACTTGCATCTTCTAAATCTATTGAAATTTTTTAAAAGGACAAAGTAAAAACCATCTATAATTATCTCACCTTTAAAAAATCATTTTATTTCTTTCTATGTTTCACTATCAATCAGCAAAATTGTACTATGCCATCTATATTCTCTTGACATCTGCTTTAGCTTTTTTTTTCACTTAAAATATATTTAGAATTACTTTTTAAGCCAATAAGTATATACTTAAATCATTGCACTAAATTACTGACTGGTATTCCATTATATGGATGTCATGCAGTTTATATTACCTGTTCTTTATAAATGGACATTTAGGTTTCCTCTATAAACATTCTTCTACATAAATTCTTGTATGCTTATTTCTGACATAATCATTCCCTTCTGACACATTCCTAGAAGCAAAATCACAGCTTCAGGGAGTTTAAATTTGTGTTGGCTTTGTGTCACCAAATTGTCTTGCAGAAACACCAGCCTTTGAGGTCCTTAATTTTTATTTGTTTTTTATAGGCCAAAAATAATGTTGACAAACTTTTCGTATGTTAATTGACCACTGCTGTTTCTTTTTGTATGTATGAACTACTTGTAAAAGCATTTTCCCTATAGCTTTTATTGGTTCTTTCACATGGCTTTTCTAGGTTCAGAAACTACAATTTTATAACAGAGAAATAGTCAATAACCTTATGTATGGTACCTCATCTTTCTGGATTTTAGTAGACACATTTTATTTAAGTTATATTTTATTATTCATTTCATTTTATTTGTTAAGTTAAGCTTTAATGACATTAAACTAAAGGAATGGCACATTTGCTGCATACATATTACCACTTCCTGTTTTATGTTCCTTCTGTGTCCTTGAGTCATAGCACTCTTTATCATTTGTGAACAAATAGAGTGAAATGCACAATAAAATATAACCTCCAGAGGTGTATCTATTTTTAAATGTTAACATGATTTGGACAATATCATTCATCATTATATGGCTTGGTACAAGTAATTAAGCATGAGTTAAGTTATATTATGAAATACTCTTTGTAAACATAATTAGATACAATATTTTCTTAGCTGAGGATTAACTCTTTAAAAAGTTTAGGAAATATTATAAATTATCTTCAACGCCAGGATGAATGAGACCTTGCATGGAAACCTAGACAACAATGCTGTTTCCCATATAGGCATATTTTAATAATTATTTAATATATTAGATTGAAGTGAATTCACAAATCTAGTTTGTTTTCTATTCTTTTGAACGTACTTTTAAAGATAATCTTCTTCTTCCCCTCTTCTTTCTCATTCTTCTTTTTCTTTTTCTTTTTCCTCTTCTTACTCCTTTACTTCCTTTAGTCAACTAAATAGTAAATTTACTTATCTTACGTATAGCATGAGTGGCACATTTTGCAGTACCAATTAAACTTTACCATTGATCCTATTTGGTTAGTTTAGATGGCTTTAATGACATTAAACTAACGGAATGGCAAATTTGCTTCATATATACTGCCACTTTCTTTTTTATGATACTTTATGACTTTGCCTCAGAATCCTTCTCAACCCAACATTCTTGGTAGCCCTTACTAATTGATCAGAGGTACACAAGAGAGGATTTGCCATCCTTATCCTATGTAAGAATTAAGTTCATTTAAATTGTAGGGGTGAATTTCTCCTTTCTGGAAAGATAAATTCTGTACTTTTACCAGGCCAACTTGCTGCAACAAGAACCACAGACTCATTGCTGCTCATAATGCCAAGGAGTCCAAAATCTTAGAATTGTGCTTTTTAACATCTACTATGTGTTTATAATCTTTCCCATACAAAGTTGATGTCCTGAAAAGAGGAAATCTCTATTCAAACTCCCTAGAAACAAAATATATGATTTGCTTTTTCACCTACATCTTTGCTCACCTGCCTTAATTTACCATCATATGACATAAGAAAGTAAATAGCTATGTTGCTTTTCTGTCTGCTTTTAACCCAGCCATTAGGTTTGTTTATATTTTATAGTATTATTGTTTTTCCTATGCTCACATAGTTTCCTCATTCCTTTCATCCCTCCCTTTCCACACCTATCACCCATGTTTACTTCCTTCTATTCAAGAACCAATAACTTCCTCCACCAGGGAATGTCTGGTTGAACTAATTTCCTGTTCAATTGAATTGACAACTACACATTAAATGAGGGAGGCAAGGTAGTCCTTGTCTAAAGGTAAGCTGGCTGTGGAGTTCATGAGACCCACAGAGTGTTTTCACGGTTATCACAGCACTAGAAAGTCTGTTCTAAATTACAGATTTGTCTCTTCTCTGATCCTACAGGAATATATTTTTTGCTGTTATGTTTTTGTGCAAATGCAAGGTTTTGCTGTTGTTTGTTGCTGGTGATACCATCAGCAACTTTTCTCTTCTAGTCTCCAACATTACTTTCCAACCACTTTTCTGCTCTTCCTCATCTTACTGTATTTTTCAGTCTTTCTCTTCTCTATCCTTCATGTTTTTTGTTCCTCTCTGATTTTGGTATTAGAGTAAATGAGAGCAGGAAAAATTGGGAGAAATGAAGAAAGCCATAAAGCAACTGCTGTTTTAATTGAAGAAAACCATGTAAATATATAACAACAGTGCACATAATTCAATATATGCAAATGATAATAGAATGAATTTAACAGTAGTAGAGTGATGACTTCTAAAGGAAGTAATTAGCCATTCTATCATTGATCTCTCCAGATAACAAATGTACATCATCTTAAATTTAATAACAAAAATAATAAATGGTATAAGATTGATTTAATTATGCATAGTTTTTCATTCTTCTGAATTTCAAATAAGGCAACTGCTTAACTCAGATTTTTTCAGTGTTATGCAGGATGACATTAATTCTCTTAACTGACTAGATTCAACTCACAGAGGAAAGTTTATACCCCTCACAATTCTTGGGTATTTGTTCAGAACAGCTCCAACCAATGGGATGAATGAGGATTGTTGACAGAAGGGACTTTTACTGCAATAATCTTCTTCATCTTGACCTGCTCAAATACAGTGCTTTGTCTGAGGTCTGGCTTAGGTGCCAACTCCTTCATGGTATACTTATTGATCTCCCACCAGTCGAGTTTCTCTCTCTCTCTCTCTGCAACTCTCAGTATTTTATTTCCTTTTTGTTTTATCAATCACTTTCCACTTTGCAGTGGAGAAATAACTATGGGTCAGGCACAGTTCCTGAGTCATAGCATTCAGGTACTTGGTAAATCTTTACTACATGAGAGAATGAACCCAGAAAACAGATCTTCTTGAAAAGCTTCATTTCAATGTGGAGTATCATTTTTTTTTTAAAGCAAAGAATGTATTCTTCTGGTTATTCATATATCTTATCTAAATTTTAAACTGAAATCCCTTGTGTATATTTAAATAGATCTTCGATTCTTTTTTTAATGGATTTACTACATGCTCATAGTATATACTAAAAAATTGGTTATGAAGGTAGAGGATTTTTTTCTCTTATGTCATTGTGTACTGAATGCCTACTATATTCCAGGCACTCTGCTAGTCACTCTATAGTTTTTAATGACATTCTGTTTAATCTTGAGAGTATCTCTTTCTATAAAGAAGAAATGAAAGTAAAAATTTCACAAAAAGGTATTTCCATGATCACAGGTTTTAAGGAAGTACAAAGTAGATCCCCTCATGGGTCTTTTTAATCCCTGCCAGTTTCAGTTTCAGGAAGGGATTGTCTCAGTCTAGGGCCATTTCAACCTAAAAGCTTGCTTTCTTCCTTCTCAAGGTAGTTCAAAGGATTGTCTCTCTCCCCCCTCCCCATCCCCCATGCACTCACACAGACCTACAAATTATTTTATACACTTAGTTACATACTGAGATTAGGTTGCTTACTTTTCTCATAAGCACATTTCCCTTTCTTTATCTTTCTCACTGACTCTGAGGTAAAACATGAGGACCAAGTTATATTGTTAAAAATAAAAACGTAGGAATCCTTAATTTTTATAATTTAATTTTTGTTGTATTCTTAGTGAGAGAGATATATTTTACATAATTGCAGTGATCATGTCTTACTATCAACAAAATGTTTCCATCAGATATATCAAGATCATCTGTGCTGATATGCCATCAGGAAAATTGATCAACCTTAGGCCTAGTCACTTTATTTATTTGTATTTTTTTCTGAATTAACTATAATATGCTTTTCCATCCATTCGCTTCTTGATCTTATTCATTCCAAAAAGGAACAAGATCAGTCAGTTGTAATACAAGGCACTAACAAACCTTTACTTTGAGGATCAGATTCAGTTTCCTGTTGGATCCACCTGACTTCCCCACACTCTTGCTATAGAAAAGTTGATAATGATCACATTTAGTAGAGTGAAGTGTAAGTTAAACATGGAAAGGTTGGGAACCGATTACCAACTTCTTTCTTTCATGTTCCTCTTTAATGTCAATGAAATCAAGTTTTAAATGGCAGGCATGATTCTTTGAGATTTGCAATTTGAAAATCCTAATTCATTTCTTAGAAATTAAACAAGATATATGAAAACTTCACCTAAAAATATTAATTCCATAATGTCATAAGGGAGGTTTACAGGGGGAGTTTAAATTAAAATATATTTTAAATAGATTATTTATGCAAAGTTTACTAAATCAAATTAAGTACTTTATTATAGTTACATAAAAATGTTTCAAATGGATTTTTGTAGCTGATGGGAGAGAAAGTAAAGTTGGTGGGTAATTCAGATCTCCAAAATAGATGATGAACACCCTCACCCACTTCCTCCATCCCAGAAACTATCACTGAATAGATAGGTGATTTTAGTTTCCAAATTGTAGATGCTTATATAACCACAGTGTAATGATTAATTTTATGTAGCAACTTGGCTAAGCCAGAGTACCTAGATATTTGGCAAAATATTCTAGATGTTTCTGTGAAGGTATTTTAAAGATGAGATTAATATTTGCCACAGTAGACGTTAAGTAAAGCAGATTATCATCCATGATGCAGGTGGGTCTCATCCAATCAATTAAGAATTTAATAGGAAAATACCGACTTTCGCAGAAGAGGCAGTTTTACCAGCAGACTGCTTTTGAACTCAAACTATGTTTTTCCCTGGGTCTTCAGCATGCCAGCCTACTCTGCAGATTTTGGACTTGACAAAGTTTCACACTTTCATGAGGCAACTCTTTAAAATCAATCAATCTCCACACTTACACATGCATACACACATACACTCACATACCTCTATTGGTTCTGTTTCTCCAGAGAACTCTGATTAGATTTAGGGAACTTGAATAAACTAATATAATTTGGCTGCATTTTAAAAATTCAAGAATAATTTAGTCCTGAGAATTAAATTGATAATATGGAAAATGAATGCTGAAATTTTGAAAACTTGCCAATGTTTATTAGTAACTTTATTTAATTAATAAACTTCATATTTTACTTTTAATGTAGTAATATTAAATTCATGGAAGAGTAGAATTTGAAATTATATTCTATGTACTAACAAATATTTCAAATATTTTACTAAAGATACTTAATTATTTTCTTCAGATTATTCAGTTTGTGGCATCAAAATGTTATCAACTCCCCAAGCAAAAATTCACTTTCTAAATTTTACAAAGTGCCATTCTTATTTGTAAAAAAAATAATAATATTGAAGTTCTCTTTCCTTTCATTATAACTGAAGCAAATATATTAAATTTTGTATGCCTGATTTGGGAAATCAATTTCTGTCTTCAATAACTAATAGTGTGTTATAACTGGGTCCTTTACAAATGAAGTGCACTTCTATTGCTTAAAAATTGCTTTCCTGTGCAACATGATGTAGTAATGAATTAAATCCAAATGAGCCTTATATGCACAATGTCATAATATGTAACTCATCCCCTGTGGAAGTTTTTTATTATCTAATACAAGGCAAGCTAATGTCTTCCTCTTATGGCTCACTTCTCTGAAGGGTATGCAGCTTTCAATATTAGAAATAAAGAAAGAAAACTACGATTCGAGATCAAATTACCTTTTTATAAACTCTCTAAATCACAGAGAGCACCTTAACATGTCCCAAAATATGCAAATCAAATTCTGATAGAACAAGAAACAAAAGAAGCAGTTCCAATTCTATGGAGAACATTTCTATCTATGAGAGAAAAATGAACTGAACATTTTTCTTTGAACAGAAATATGTGCAGGTGGTTTTACCTTCAATAAAAATAAAACCAGTGTGGGCGTTTTCTCTCTCTTTCTTCACTTGGTTTCATCATATTAACTCTATTCTGTAGGGAACAACTTGAAAGATCAGCTTGTACCAATATTGTAGTTCAAGCTGCTACATAGATTTAAAAGCTCTAATTTATTAGCCTGATAATTTTTGTAATTCCATGAAACACATCAGATATTTCCTTATTATTAATATAACTAAGCATGTCTGGGTGGCATATTTTAATTTAACTGGAATTTTAAAATGCGTCTTGCTATTTTGTATGGGCAAAGAGCAAAGAAAGACAAATATTTGAGTCCATTGGGGCAGCCAAGATAAATTGTATCAGGTTTTAATAGGCTATTGCTTCTTGTGGCTTCCAGGAGGTTTTTCTCATGGGGGAAGCCCTTGAAGATTTTCTTCTGCATCTATTCTTGCTCACCATAGCTGGATCTGAATCTGTTCTTGCTCACCATAGCTGGATCTAAATCAGTTGTTGCTTGGCAAAACACGTGGTCTAGATCTAAGCCTTCCATCCACCTTTCTTATTTTACATAGACTAAATTCCTGTGTGATGTTTATGCTGGTTTAATTTTTAAATTATATTTCAGTCAAATAATTAAAATCATACACAAACATCGGCAAATCATCTATCTATATAGAACAATACAAGAGAGTTAGAAGCAAGGTCAAAGCAATATACTGTTATAAGGCAAGCAGACACCTCAGCTTTCTAATTTAATAATTTGTATTGTTCTTAATCAAATTTATATTCCAACTTAAAAATAGCCTGCCATCACAAGACTTATTCAAGGTGCCTCTTAATGCTAGTACATTTATTCATGTTAATGATTATTTATTGAAAGCCTACTGAGTGCTGGCCATTGAGCGAAGTACTAGAGACAAAGTGACAAATAAAATGTACAAAATAACTGCATCCCTGGTGTTTATATGCCTATTGGCCAGACCTAGGCAATAGGAACATACTTGTTTATAGGAAGGAAGGAAGGAAGGAAGGAAGGAAGGAAGGAAGGAAGGAAGGAAGGAAGGAAGGAAGGAAGGAAGGAAGGAAGGAAGGAAAGAAAGAAAGAAGGGAGGGATTAAATATAATTTGCAAGGGTTTCTAGATGATAATTTTGAGTAAAGTGTCAGTTCAACCAGGTGGACACTTAACTGTGTTCCCAGAGGATCGACCATTCCCACTTTGCCTAGCATTCCTCAGCAGCTAACTAGTTGTCAGAGCTTGCCCCACCTTTTAGCTTTGGTGACTACCATAGAGCTCTTCCCTTACTAATTTATTTGCTTTTTGCCATCACATTTGCAAACAAACAGAAAACATCAAAACAAGAACAAAGAAAACAAACCCACCTCTAAATTCAATAGAAAGGGCAAAAGAAGGGAGACAAAATGGCGATCCTTTTCCCATTCTTTTTGAATTTCTATTCATTTGTATTATTTGACATGGAATTTAATTCTTCCAAATAAGAACCATTGTTCCATTCCTACCTCTCTTTGAAAATATTAAAGGTAGTGTAATTTATTTAAAGTTCTGCTTTTGTTCTCAAAATAGCCTCAGTTCTAAAGATTGCCTCATCACTTTCAATTACTATTTGGGGGGGTTCTTTTCCTCATAAATTTCATATGACACACAGAACTGGTATGGCATGAGTAATAAGAGAAAAATCTATCTATAGCTCCATCCTATCCTAAAAGAACCATTTTAAGGATGATATGTTAATCCTGGATTCTTGAGTTCTTAGGTTTTTTTCTAATTAGTTGCAATCTTTTAAAAGTGTGGCACATTATTAATTATATACAATTATGGTCTGACATCCAGTGGTGTATGTTAACTTTTTAAGACTGCTGGCAATATTGGTGAGAAGAGTCCCTTTACAGACATGGAAATTAAACAAGGATGTTCACATGGCTTTTTTAACATCTAATTATTCTCCAATTTCAGTCCTTTATGTGTATAGGAACAAGGTTTTGGCAGGTGTTTTGCTGCAGCCTTTTTCAGTTCCCCTTTTGGCAAAATATGGCCAAAGAAAGAAGAAGTTGAGAGCAGAAGATTTGAGAAGACTCAAGGAGTGTGTTCTCATAGTTGAGAGGTTAGTATTTCTGTGGGGATCATAAAAGCAGAGAAGATAGTGATTGATGCTAGCAATTTTCATCCCAGAAATAAAATTAATTTCCTATTTGGGAATAGGGGCAAACTAAATAACAAACAGCACTGATATTAAGTATTGCCACAATAATCTATAAACAAGAAAAGTTAGGGAATTATGGGAATTGTCACTTAGAAAATAATTTTCTGATTGGTTGGACAAAAAAGATGTGAAAACAAGATAGGATGACAAAAGAAAAAAATTAGGAATCTAGACAACAATTTGGTGTGAGACAAGATGACAAGAGAAACAAAGTGACTTGTTTTCATTCTGCCTGGTGGTTCAAGGGAGGGTTTCAGAAATGACTACACCTGGGTCAGAAAGTAATCTAGGAAGGCAATACTACTGTGAGAATCTGGTTTAGAAAATTCTTAAAAGGGAATAAAAGAGGCTACAGTGTAAACTAATGGGAGAAAGAGTCAACAACAATAGTGGGAAAATGGCCATTCAGCTGTTCAGATCTGAGAGGTCCACCTTCCATATCCTGTGTGGGGCTATGTCCCAGGCACTGGGAAATGAAGTAATAATGTGAAATGCAATCAAAAGAAAGCTGCACAACTTAGCACAAAACCAAACACACTTTTAGATCTCACTTGACCTTGGAAATTTGCCCAAGCCTTTCCTGAATCTATACTTAAGCTGTGCACTAAGTATTTGATAGAGGTCATACTATTTTTTGTGTGTGTGTGGATTAAACTACTTAATATAACTCATAAGAGCATTTATGTTTAGTGTTTTTTAAAAATCCCCAGAATGCTGGGAAACAGAAATATTCACCTACAACTATTTTTGAAATACCAACTCAGGTGCTAAAATAATAATCTAGATGTCAACCTATGATCCTTTTCAGGCAGCACTAATAGTATATTTGGGAAAATAAAATGAAATAAAAAAGTTTTGGTTTCCATTTTCTCCGGAATTAGTTTTACACTAAAAACTATAGCTCGCACCTCAGCTGTGATCTACACACATGACTTTTAGCACGAATTACTTCTTGGAACATTTTCTGTTTTCTTGCAATCCAGTGCTGCCTTCTCCAGTCAAAAGGTTAGGAAAGGGTAAGTTAGGATCATTCCACAATATCAGTATTCCCTGCAGTTGCCAGTACTATATTTCTGTGTCGGCATTTCAAGCTTTTGTGAAGATTTGAAGTCAGGGGAGTTTATAGCACAGCAACATGAACAACTTACACATGGACTTGAAATCAGTTCACCTGGGATCAAATCCCACCTCCACTATATTCAGCTATATTATATTGAACAATTTTCTTAAATTTACAATGACACAGTTACCTCATTTATAAAATGCAATTAATAATATTCCTGCCTTCGGGTAAATGCATAAATATATAAACCAGATTTAGATGAGGACTTGGTGCATAGGAAACAACATTACGTACTATTTATTATTGCTTTATGTTTGTCAGTACAAGGTCTTTAGCCTTTCTTCACTGGTCATTCCTATTGACCACTGTCCTTTGTCGGCTAGTTTCTTGGAATGTTGCCCAGCCCATGTCTCTTCTCTATCCCTCCCTTTTTTCATCTTTACTGTCCTCCTCCCAAATTCATGTTAATATGTTTTGTTCTTGTCTCTTCCAAGTCATGCTATTAGTCTCATTTTTCATATTCCAAGTATTTTACTAAACTGATTTATCTTTCTAGAATTTTTGATGGCAGCCAAGATAATACTTTTTTTTTTTATCAAGCACACAATCATATTTGTAAAGTAAATCTTTATTTCACCTTACCAATAAGTTAAGATACCATAAGTCCCAAAACATATTTAGGTAAAATTTGGCCTGCCTACTGAGTCATGCTGCACTTATCAATACATTAGCCAGATAATCCCTATCTGGCATTAGGTAGGTAAGAAGCAGAAATCCACTCTTCTTGATTCATACTGTAAAAGCACATAAACATCCAAAAGTTACCTAGAAATGGAAATTGCCAGTTATAGAATCTTAAACAATTTGGTTTAATTAAAAATGTATTGAATGCCTACTCTGTACATGGCTTTCTCTTAAACATAAGATTTAGAAAATACAAAAATGAATAGATTCATTCAATAGTGTAGGAACATACACTCTTATAGGAGAGAGTTATATAAATGTATAAATAACTGTAATATAAGGCACAATGAAGTGAGTACAAAGAGTAAAAATATTATGGAGGAGGAGGACATGAATTCTGTTGGGGTAGAGCCTGTTAGAGCTTTCCAGAAAAGATGGGCACTGAAGGCTGGAGAGGGCTTAGATAATTTAATATATGGACATGAGACATGACTTCTAGAAAGCTTGAACAAAGGCATGGAGGTAAGAATGCACAAAAAGATAAATTAGGTTGTCTGGTGAGTGTAAATTGTTGAGAAAAGATTAGTTTATTAAAGATCAGCCTTCCAGAAGTAGGTTAGAATAATTTTATGGAAAGTTTTGGAGCAAAGTTGGTAGTTAGAACTTGGTTTTGAATACAATGAGAGATCATCAAAAGATTCTGAGCAAGAAATTACAAGATCAAACATGGGTTCTTAGAGGATAACTCTCTGAGAGATAGATTAGAGGCAGAAAGAGTCTGGAAACAAGGACATGACAGAGATGGTCACAGGTGTCCCTTTCATGCTATCCATTTAATAAATATTTGTGTGGTCAGTGAAGTATGGAGCATCTGTGGAGAGGTGCATAAATAAAGACAAGAGCTAAACTGAAGGGCATAGTACATAAAATTGCGTTTAGATTTTAATTAAAATCTCTTGCCCAATTTTGATTAAAGCTGAAATTCTCAGGTTTTAGGATGACAACATCTATATAAGTTCTTAACCAAGAATCTATCAAGATCAGTGAAAGCTCTGAGGGTTAACCAAGCTACTAAGCAAACAAGTCAGCTTGCCATAGTTTCATACTTGCAAAAGACATGAGGCTCATGGGTCAAAAATAAGATATAGTTTATTACAGCAGTGCAAGCAGTATAAGCATCATATTTGCGCGAGTGTCTTGAGCCCCATTTCCCACAGGGTAATGAAAAGAGAGCTTGTTGGCACTTAAACACTCAGTACTTGTGTTACCAGAGAGGAACCTTGAGTTTCAGAATGCGTAATTTTTTATATGGGATAATAAGAATACCTGGCTATTGCTCTTGAGGGAGACACTATATTCATTTTTTCAAGGCTATAAACAAACTTTATCCTTTCTCTGGAGAAAATGCTATCTCTGTCTTCTAAGGCTGTTTGTTACATCCACATTCTTGGATAGTCCTGACTAAAGGCAGTCTATGCCTTTGATCACAAAATGTGCAGAGAAGTGAGGGAAAGCCTCATGTAGGATCAAGTTTTGCCTTTGGCTCAAATTTTTCAGGTCTTAGTAATTTACTTAAATATATTAAATACCTGCTTCATACAAGTACTATTTGTTAGAATGTAGGAATGGAGTTCTCAGAGGAGTACAGTATAGTCTCTGGCTTCAAAGAGCTTAAAATCTTAATGAAGGACAGAGACAAAATACGTCCCCATAGTGGAGGTAGAGGCTATCATAATTGAACCAATACAGATATAGACAAAGTGCCATAAAAAGAAAGAGAAAGATTCTCACTGGGGGAATATTAAATCACATGGGTTCGGTAGTATTGATTTTTAACCCTTAGATTTAGCATCACAGAAAAAATAACTCTGATAAATCAAACCAAATCTGAGAAAAAATCTGGGACAGTATGTAAGGGATAAGGAATACCAATAGTTGGAAATAGGATTTTGATTTAAAGTACCTTGTTTAGTCTATGGGAAACATATTCTTATTATATATTTTATATATCAATAATTATTATATTATTATATATTATATAAATATATTATGCCTAGGTGAATCTAATTCATCTTTTATTATTTTAAATACATATTCATTTTCTAAATGTATACTAAATATGTAAGAGTTATATTCTTACTTAGTGTTACTTTGGGCAATGAAAAACTAGTGATGCCTCATAATACTTTGATGAGGCATTGCTAAGCACCAGGTAGCAATTAAAAACAGAAAGGCAGACTTAAAACTAGATAGATATTCTAGGATACACTCTAAAACCTAAAGCTTTTAGCCATGGTTAGAATGTCACAGTAATACATTGGGATTTAGAAAATCTTAGAGTGAAAAATTGTGCCTAAAGTTTGAAAATATTGAGATGTTATTTGTTATGTTGTGTTTGTTTCATGGGGTGGGAAACTCAGACCAATTATGGTGTATAAACAATGAAAAAATTTCTTGGTGACAAGTAGTGGCCATAGTAATTCATTTTAGCCAATTCACATCACAAAACTTTTAGAGTTTTGTTTTCTCTTTAACAATTAGTTTATTGGTTTAACTGATTTGTGTCCCTTCCCAAATTTTTATAGTAAATAAAATCGATTTTTGAAACTGAAGCACTAGTAAACTTGGATTTAAATGAAAAATAAATATATTAAAATATCATTGACTTAATAGTAAAAAGCTTCTGTTTCTATCAATCTACTTGGTCTGTCATATTTATTATATATTAGACTTATATTTTCAGAAACAAATGCCTATTTCTTTATTAGTTATTGAAATTAACTCTGACTCCTAGATATAGAATTTATGCTCTTGAGGGCAAAGCTTGCTTTGTCTCACATAACTCTAACAAGCAAAACAAAAACTTATTTATTTAGTGTTTGCATCCAATTTGTTATGCTTGTGATTTCTTTTTCATTCAAGCTCCATCATAGATGTCACAAAGGTTAGGTATAGTTTTTTGACATTGGCACCAAAATCTCTCCAAGGCACATGGAAATTAGTATGTGTGTGTATGCACACACACACACACACACACACACCTTTATTTTTTTTTTTAATAAAAGACACTAATAAAACATTTTTACAGGTCACATATAAAACTCAGAACATTTGCGAATAACAGGTAACATGTTTGTCCTAATACTGTTTCTTACCAAATCTACAAGTATAATGTTAGCATAAAAGAGAATGCTTTTAGGCAGCAAATAAAAAATTCTTCTATATTTTGATGGGTTAAAAATGATCCACTTAGAAAGTATTTGCTTGGCATATGAGTTGCGAAACTCTCAAGATCATTAGATGAGGAAGAAGTAATGGATGGTATTACTGTTTGGATAAGATTTTTGCTTACTTTGCCTCTCTCCAGTCAGATTTAAGAATTTCAACATTCTAAATAGCTTAAAATGTCCTCCTATGTCTCTGCAATAGCTACTGAAAGCTCACAGAACTAAAATGAATCACCTAACTGCTGTGTATCTATAATGAGTATACTATGAGTATGCTAGTGGGGCTTGGTATCATCAAAAACAAAATAATTAAATAAAGCATAAAGAATAAATAAAATAAAACTAGCCTTGGGAAAAACAATGAATTATCACTTTGTAATCACCAATTGATATGCTTTAATGAGAACAGCAGGCAGGAGGTGGTAAACAAACCATTAAATTGTGAATAGACCAGTTAGCACATAGTATAGTGGTACCACACACAAGAGAACAATGACTTACTCTGTTGTCTCTTTTATTCAATACTCTATAATGTCTAAATCAAAGTTTCTAATGCATTTTAAAAAATGCAAGTTATAAAAATCTGCAGTAGAGTTCTGGATCAGTGAGCACTGTCAGGATAGATTATAGTTCTGCACAATATCTGCTGTAACAATATCATGATGAATGGAGAATGACACCCGCTGCCCATTTATCTCCTAAGATTACTGCTTTGATGATATTGATTCTTCCTGTGGCTTCTTAGACTCAAAATTATAGTTCAGGTACAGAGATACCAGTTTTAAAAAGTATGTTCTTAATGTGGTTCCATTTTTACCTCTTTGGGTAAGATACACTAGTCAGTAGATAGCAAAAAATTGCATTATTATAATGCTTATTGTAATGCTTAAGGATTTTTCACAATTAAAATATATTTATTTTTATCATTTGCATAATAAACCTAAATTTCTAAATTGTGTTTACACATTTACTCATTGGACATTACTGAGAAAATGTTTACAGTACAAAAAATATTGGGCATAGGAAATTTAAAAATACAAAAATTAGGCTTCCTCAGAAACTATTAGGAAGTAGAGGGTGGGAATGTTTGATGAAATGCTAAAATATGCATAAAACTGTGATATAATCAAACATGGAAACAAGTAAGTTGGAACTAATGACAAAATTTTGACAGAGGTGGATTCACAGAGGGGTAATAAAACTGCATGAGTTTTAAAGGAGTTTTCAGGTAGAGAAAGGTACAAAGAAAATTCCAGATACATGGTATAAAGGTACAGAGTTATTTGTAGTATTGCAAATGGCTTTTATGTCTATGTGGCTGGATTGTGGGATATGTGGAGGCAAGGTGATTTGAAAAAAGACAGGTAGGGGTAGTGTGTGTGTGTGAGAGAGAGAGAGAGAGGGAGAGGGAGGGGAGGGGAGGGGAGGGGAGGGGAAGGGAGGGGAGGGGAGGAGAGGAGAGGAGAGGAGAGGAGAGGAGAGGAGAGGAGAGGAGAGGAGAGGAGAGGAGAGGAGAGGAGAAAGAAAAGAGAAGAGCAGGCGAAGGTGAAGGCAGGGAAGGAGGAAGAAAGAGAAATAGTTATAGGTCAAAGTTACATTATGAAAAGCCTTGTATGCCATCTTAAAATGTCTTTGGTGTGCTTATTCATTTTTATTTTTAACCTGAAGGTTGAGGAGTTACTTAATGAGATATATATTTTGAAACAAGAATAGGAAACAGCGCTGAGGATGGACTGCATGAGAAAAAAGTTAAACTAAGGAGAGGAGGTAAGGATTCTGTTGCAATGATTCAAATTATCACTTGCATTGCTATTGAAAGTTGAATCAATGCAAAGCCCATGGAAATTAAAGCAAGAGAATTGATTTTGATGGTATTTTAGGGGTAGCATCAACAGCATTTGCTGCTTTAAAAGTGGATGAAGAAGGACCCTAGTTCTTCCTGATTGTGTTTTCCTGAGAAAAAGATGATCTAAGTCAGATAATATTTGCTTTCCATCTTTTCCATGTAACAACCATTTCCTAGGTGCTTACATTGAGCAAAGCCTTATGCTAACGAGTACAATGTAATTAACCCCTGTTTATTTTTTTCTGGCGTTTAAAAACAAAGAAACTATTAAACAAATTCTCTGAAAGGTATGGATTTCTAAACAATGTTTATAGAAGCATCTGGTCTTCTGTATTTAGCAGTTTATTCATTTGGGATCTGTTATTAAAGCAGAGAGCTTAATCTCATAAAAAAAAAAAGATTGTGTGTTGTTCCACTAAGCTAGTGTTCATGCAGTTCTAACTGAAATGACAAGAGTGATGGCCATTAAAAAGTAATGCTTGAAATCGATCAGAGATAATGAAATTGCATTGGCCCAAGTATTAATCAATTTTAATAATTGTGTGTTACAATAGTCTTGCAATAAAAAGGCTGTTATCTTCAATTCAGTTCACTTAAGCTATGTCTGTATGATTGTAACACAACTGGTGAAAAGTGTAGACATTTTCAACACCTGTGCATAATTTGTTTTATAATTGACCCCTTCCTTTTTTATTTTTGCAAATTCCAAACATAACTTGAGTTGGCTAAATGGTTGATAAAGCTGTTCAAACCAACTCTTGTTTTATTGTTATATAGATATAACTTTTAAAAGTCATCAGATACAAGAAGACTAATGTGAGCTAATTAGAAATCAATCATCCAACAAATGGTGTCTTGATTCATAAGCCTTTCATAAAGCTATAAACTCATTCCCTGAAAGAATTATCAATGATGTCATGGACAGTATTTCTTGCTTCTCTGATCATCCCTTTTTTTGCCTTTACTTTTAAAATGGTATCCTACATTCTTCTGAAAGGTCATTAAAAATTCACTTCTTCTAGTTTAGGTTAATATTTTCTCTGATTCTGACTGAAGACATGCAATAAGATTGAACCTGTTTACATAGCACAAAGGAATAGAAATGTACTTTATGCTGACTGGAGGGTCTGGCCACATGGCCATACAGATTTATGACTGTGTTAGTGATGTCTGGGTCATCACTCTAGTCTTGACTGGTCTCGGTTTCTTTAGCTTCAGGCTTTAACAAAGAATGGACATGTATGCAACTGATTAAACATTCAAGCTTACTTTACGGATGCCTCTCACTGCCTCTTGGCTTGCAAAGTGGGGGATAAGAAGTTTCATAGCCACAGAATGGGCAAACTAATGGAGAAAAGTAAGGAGAAAAGGAGAAACTTATTCTGGAGACCTCTTCTGGGCAGGGAAGAGACAACACTTTCATTAGTGGCCTCCTGTGGTTGCAGCTGTATCTGCAGAATGTTCCCCTTCAAGCTGCCTGGAGAGAGCCCAGGAACTTCCCCTTTCATGAAGCTAGATGGAAATTATTGTTGCCCTTATGGGCAGGGTCCATGAAGTTCCAATATCCAGTTAAAATTCAAACCTGCATTGTCATCCACAAATCACAAATTGTTTACAATTTGGGGCCCAAAGGCTTCTACTATTTTAGTTACTACTCTGGGCCCCCTCCCTAGGCAGGTCCTCATTCCATGAAGCATTAAGCCCAGACACTCTCAGACTCAAGATGGGCTTTTGTTTGTGCTTTCCTTCTGGTCACAGATTGGTATGACTTTTCAGTTTAACTAAAAAGCACTTTTTTTCTTAGTCTTTTCCAGAATAGAGGCCAGTATTTGGGAGAGACTTGGTATATAAAAGATAGGACAAGCTCCTGCTACTTTTCACTGATTTCATTCATTCTCTTGTCTGTGATCTCTACATTTGCTTTTTTCTTCCTGTTCTTTCCTTACTGCCACAATGGTGACACATTGCAGCAGTGGAAAAGAAATAAGAATAAGAAATAATTATGCTGTCTTGAAGTGGTAGTTGATTAAACTCAGCTTTGTATTGTTAAGGGATCTAGACAGTAAAGAGGTGGAACTCATCTTGTGAATCCCACTTTTACAAATGATTTTTTTTTTTTTTTGGTCACGAATAGTCCCCTGCCTGTACTTATATAAACTTGTGTTTGTGATTGCCTTGGGGTGAAAACAGATGTCCATTCTGCACCCTGGTTGATTGCCACTGGGCCACTGCAGTCAATACTGATAAGGATATATGATGGGTTGATTTATGCAGTGGTAAAATTTTATTGTACAAGTTGATTCCCCTATTTTACCTGACAGTAAATGAAGCTTTGTTTCTGGCCTAGGTCTTATTTATTTATTTATTTTTTCTTTTACATGCTCCTGAAAGGTACAGTGAGACATGAAAGTATGATATTAAGTATATTCTTCTAAATGCTTATGAATAGTTATAATAAGATATCAAATATTAAATACCAGCAAAGATTGTTTAGAAGGCTTCAAGAAGAAAACTAATCAGCTTATCATTAGGCAAAAACAGGAACTATGAGCACCACTGCCTGAGAACTGTTAGAAAGTATAATATAGTAATAATTTAGGTTATAAATTGGGTGTTTCCTGTTTAATTTGGCTTGCTCCCATCTGGCATTTGGCTGAGCAGCTTTCTGTGTATTATCTTCTCCCTTATGCTCCCCCCCTCCGTCCACCTCCTCCCTTCACATACACTGTACTTACCTTTTTATTTAATTAATTTATTTATTTTGCTTATTTCAGAATATAACAGGAGTACAAATGGTTTGGCTATGTGCATTGCTTTTTTACAATTTGAGTCAAAGTTATAAGTGTGTCCATCACCTAGATAGTATGTATTATACTCATTAGGTATGATTTTACCTCTCCTTTCCTCCCCTCCCACCTGCTTGATTTCCATTGAGTTTTACTTCCATAAGTGCTCATGAGTGCTGATTGGTTAGTTCCAATTTAATAGTGAGTATGGGTGGTGTTTATTTTTTCATTCTTGTGATACTTCACTTAGAACAGTCTATACTTCCATCCAGGTTGTTGCAAAAGGTATGAATTCATTTTTTATGGCTGAGTAGTACTCCATGGTATGCGTATGCCACACTTTATTAATCCACTCATGAATTGATGGGCACTTGGGTTGATTCCACATCTTTGCAATTTATATTTACCTTTTTCATTATCTGGTTAGAGGGAAAATTTATATGAACACCACCTGAATCTATTTGTGCACAATTACAGAATGTCACAGACTGAGTAGTTTATAAACAATTTAAATTTATTTATCATGGTTTTTGAGGCTGGGAAGTCCAAGATCAAGGGTCTGGTATCTGGTGAGGACCTTCTTGCTGCATCAATCCATGGCAGAAAATAGAAAGGTAAGAGAACATGAGCAAAAGAGAGGCAAAAATGGCCCAAACTCATCCTTTTATAATGAAGTTACTCTGTGATAATGAATCTACTCTGGAGATGATGATATTAACTCATGCAAAGGGCAGAGCCCTCATGGTCTAATCATCTCTTAAAGATCCCACCTCTTAATACTGTTACAATGGCAATTACATTTTAACATGAGCTTTGGAGGGGACATTCAAACCTTAACAGACATCTTTAAAAATTATATTTTAAACGTTTAAAATAGGAAGGACAAAAATCATTTGGAAAAACCTTAAAGTAAGAAGAAATTAGAAGATAGAGATTTTTGTTGATCATAAAATGCTTAGACTTTTGAATTATGCCAATGACTAATGCAGTTCAGGACATGTATTAAAGCTTATGGATGGAGATGCTAATAGACATTAGGGCAGTGGTCCCAAGTCATGATTTCTGTCATGAAACTTTTTTAGGTTCTCAGTGCTTGGCATAGTTCCTATCTCCACTAGTGCTTGGATGATCTGCCCAAATAAAAATTTGACAATGTTCTTGATAACTTAATTGTCCTGTATTAATTACAGAGAAATGTCCAAATTCCTAATTATGGCTTCAGGCCATCATATGGCTCCTCTTTCTATTTCTGACTTTCTCCTTCTACCGTGCCTTTCAGCTGGGCTACCTGTAGTTGTCCGGATCTACGCCACTGTTCACTCTCCCTGTGTCTGTGGCTTAAGCTTGTAGCTCTGCCTCATATGCCCTTATCTTACTCTTCTTTCAAGAATCAGCTGAAGCATTTCCTACTATGAAACCATTCCCAAACTCTTACCAATCTTCTATTAAACAGAATTGAGCATATCTAATTTTGTGCTCTAGCAATATATTAGATAGTATATCTATCAGTTTAAGTACAAAGCACTTAAACATTCTTGATTATCAATTTTGTTTTCTTCAACCAGACTGTAAGTTTCTTAAGAATAAGAGCTGCGTATCATCCATTTTTTGTTTATTTGATATTTATCTAACAGTATAATATTTTTACTCATAAAGGGATAATTTTTCCTCTCACGGAAAGTGAAAAGAACATCAAAGCTACCATCTAAGGTACTTTCTAACTCAGATTGTGGTTCCCTTTGTTGTTTTTGCCCATCTCTTTTCTTATAGTGTGTTTGTCTGTGAGTTTAAATGGACTATCTAATTTGGTTCCACTCTGTTTAAGTATTTGGCTTCCTCTGTGTATAGGGGTGTCTGCCACTTTCAATAAGCGTACTGAAGTGATTTGGGCACAATCAAATCTTATAATCTATATCTTAGTTCTGGTTTTAGCTTCGAATAACAGAATTAGACAAACAAAACAAGATATTTGGAGCCTGTCAGTTGCTGTTGTTGGTTCAGCTGCTCATTACTGACGTCAGAGACTCAAGCACATCGTAGCATTATTTGCCAATGTCAGCATCATGGTTTTCATCCTTATGCTTTTTACCTTATGTTTGTAAGAAAACCACTGAGGGCATCTAGCAGGGATAAGGGAGGAAAGGAATCAGTAGCCACATCAGTCACTTTTATCAGGAAAAGTTTTTCCAGAGTCTCTCAGCAGGCTTTCATTTCATATTTGCCAGATTTCTGTCACATGGCCTTCCCTTGCTCCAAGTAAGGCTTTTCCAACCTTTTATGGGATGTGGCAAGAAAGAAGAGTTGAGAAAGAGTGATATGTTGGTGGGACTGCAAATTAGTTCAATCTCTGTGGAAAGCAATATGGAGATACTTTAAAGTGATACAAGTGAATCTACCATTTGATCCAGCAATCCCATTGCTGGGCATCTACCCAAGAGATCCAATGACACTCTACAAAAAAGACACCTGCACTCGAATGTTTATAGCATCACAATTCATAATTGCAAGGCTGTGGAAACAGCCCAAGTGCCCATCAATCCAAGAATGGATTAATGAAATGTGGTATATGTATACCATGGAGTACTATTCAGCTCTAAGAAACAATGGTGAGATAGCACATCTTATATTTTCCTGGTTAGAGCTGGAACCCATACTATTAAGTGAAGTTTCCCAAGAATGGAAAAACAAGCACCACATATACTCACCAGCAAATTGGTATTAACTGAACAGCACCTAAGTGGTCACATAGGTACTGCAGTAATAGGGTATTGGGCAGGGGGGAGGGGGGCGGGTATATACATACATAATGAGTGAGATGTGCACCATCTGGGGGATGGTCATGCTGGAGACTCAGACTTGTGGGGGGAGGGGGGGAAATGGGCATTTATTGAAACCTTAAAATCTGTACCCCCATAATATGCCGAAATAAAATAAAATAAAATAAAATAAAATGTGTGACTGAGAAAAAAAAAAGAAAGAGTGATATGTTAAACAAGAGTGTGTATGTAATATTAGTAGGGGATTAAGGATTTATTTTTATCACATATGGAAGCATAAAAATTTATGTGTCATATGACAGATCCAAACAGAGCTATATAGATGTTTCAAGAATGAGAGATTACAATTGATTGGAGAGAGTATTGTCTTCCAGAGAAGCCTTATGATATGGTATCCTCTGCTCTAGAACTTAAAAGGTGAATAGAATTTCAACAGGCAGAAAATGGAATAATTAGAGTAGAGGAAGGAGTAGTAATGCTTGGTATTTAGAGATTGATCTAGTGGGTAGCCTGAAGATTTGGCTGAAGTAAAACAGAGAAATAATGGGGAGTAGTAGATTGTATAGAGTAGTGTTATCCAATAGAACTCTCATTGGTAGTGAAAGTGTTCTACATCTGCACTGTTCAATATGGTAGCCACTAGCCACATGTGGCTATGGAATACTTGAAATATGACTATTGTGAAGGAAAAGATGAATTTTTAATTTTACTTCAACTTAATTGAAATTAAATTGTTGGTTTAATTTCAGTTAAACCATCTGGTGGCTGGAGGTTACTACACTGAACGGTTCACAGGAGAACATTGTGGGTCATTGCAAATTGAGTTAAGTTTTTACTCTGAGAAAGTTGTAGATGCTACTGGAAATTAATGAGCAAAGGAGTGGCACTATGCAAATTATGTCTTTACAGGATTACTCTACTAGTTTATGGAGAATAGTGTTCAGTGAGAGAGGGCAGGGAGCCTATTGCACTAATCTAGGTTGCGGATGACAATCTTGTAGCAGGATGATATAAATGGAGGTGGTAAAAAGAGACTGGATCCTGTATATATTTGGAAGATCAAATCAATAGCATTCTTTGATGAATTAGATATGGGATGTAAGAGAAAATGAACAGTAGAGAATAGTTCTAGTTTTTGGCCTATAAAATTAAATGGCTAAAAAATATAAATTTTATTAAATGAAATGGGAAAGATTAAATGAGATAGCTATTTTATAGACAAGTAGAAGCTGGTAGCTGAAACCTAGTAAGTCTGAGCTTTCTGTACATCCAAGAATATATGTTTAATGTATAGTTCAGCAGGATCTATTTTGTAGATAAAAATTTTAGGATATCAGCATATTAGTGGCATTTAAAGTCTCATGACTCCTTGGTGGAGATTATCAAGGGACTGAGTGTAAATAGAAAAGAGGTGAGAGATAAGTACTGACTGAGTCTTGAGGCACTCCAATAGTTTAATGAGGCAGAATCAGCAAAGGAGACTTGGAAGGAACAACTAGTGAAGTAAGAAGAAAACATAATAGACATCTGCACTTGAATGTTTATGGCAGCACAATTCACTATAGCAAGGATGTAGAAACAACCCAAGTGCACATCAATCCATGAGTGGATTAATAAAATTTGGTATATGTATACAATGGAATACTACTAAATTATAAAAAACAATGGTGATCTAGCACCTCTTATATTTTCCTGGATAGAGCTTGAGCCCATCCTCTGAAGTGAGGTATCACAAGAATGGAAGGACAGGTACCACATGTACTTGCCATCAAACTGGCACTGACTGATCAACACCAAGGTGCTCACACAGCAGTAATATTATTTGGGGGTAGGGAGTTGGGGGTGGGTAAACTCACAACTAATGGATGTGGTGAGCATTGTAGTGGGGGAAAAGGCTCACCTCAAATCATGGTTGGGATGTGGCAAAGTCATAACATGTAGCCAAAAGGTTTATACCCCCATAATTTTCTGAAATAAAAAAAAATAAAAAAGAAGAAAATCAGGACAGTGAAAGTTTTGGAAGTGAAGGACTATGTAGTGTTCAACTTTGTGAAGATGCCCTAGATATGCATAAAACAATGAGGTCTGGCAACTGGTTATTGGATTTATCAAAGTGGGTCTGTGTGTATGGGAGGTGGGAGTAACTGGGGTTTGCAGCAAGCATAGTTTGTGGGGAGTAGGGAGGGCAAGAGCCTCATTGGAGGGAATTCAAGAAGAATACAAGAGAGGAATTGGAGATAATTAGACTAGGTAAAAGAGGTGCTTGATTTAGAAAAAAACATTTACATTCTAATAAATCCTGATTGTACAGGATATAGGCTTTAATTTGATAGAAGTAAAGGGAAAAAAGTACATTTTAAAGCAGACATAATTCCGTTTATTGGTTCTGGGATCAGCTGAACTGTCTCACTCTCTGCACACAATATTGGCAATTTCACTGATTTACAGCTGTCTTGTTAACTTTATCAGCCTATCAAACTGGCATTTCAAAAGTAACTGAATAATTCTATTTTAAAATTCAATCTTAATTCAAAGGTATGTTAAAGGAAAATATTTATATTTCAAATGAAGAATTGTAGCTTACTTTTTGACTTTTTGAGAAAATATGTAAGAATTATATATCATACTGGAAAGCTTTAGTGTAACCAAAAAAAGAAAAAAAAAGCAAGAAAAAAGCTTTTCCTCAGCTGTTAAGCAAAGCAATTCATCAAGAAAAATGTATTTAATACATAAATTAATGGTAAATGCAGTTTTCTAAAGTTGACAGATAGATACATAAATATTCACAACAGAAATCTCAAAGGTAGTCTAGATTTATCAAAACTCACAGGGATTAAATAATTTGCCCAAGTACATTCAACTTGTTCAAAGAAAACTTTTTGTCTTAGTGAACATTGTGAAAATTGAATGTGAGTTGTTGGTCTTGTTAAAATATCACAGTTAATGTTGTGAGCTTCTAATGTAGAACATTTTCAGTTAATATGAGATGAAGAAAGAGTTTACTTAAGTGAATCTGCTAAAAGCAGCCTGTGGAACCCTAGGGCTAAAGCTTTGGCCTCAGCCTCTCTTCAACTAAATCTCCAGAAATGTTGGCCTCTTGGCCACTGCTCTGGGACACTGTTTGTAGGTGTACTCATGAACACATTCCTGGACGTTACTGCATGTCATTCAGGAAAGGTAAATACACTAAATAATTTTCCTTTTACTTCATCATCTCCCCACTCCCCAAAGAAACAGAGCGTTTTGGTTTAGGTCATAGATTACATCCCAGCCTATGGTAACTCAGATGAATTAGAACTGCTTTGGGAATCTGCCTTTCTCATGTAAGGTATTCCTGTGGTAATTTCTAAAGATTCATGAAGTTTACATAGTAAATCTTTGAATAGCAGAAAGATTCACTTTCAGGACTGACATAGGACAACTTTAGACATTATGAACTATATTTACTTGGTCCATAGGAGGGCTTTTGCAGACATATCAAGAGCACCCTTATTCCAATTAGGATGCTGACTATAGTTTTGATAGAATCTGAAGAGGAAGAAATGTCAGTTTCTTTCAGGTAAACTATTATCTTAATTGGCCTTTTAATGACTCTTATCTGGAAATATTGCTATTAAGTACTGTTTACATTGTTACATTTATGCTGACTACACTCACTTAAATTCACTAATTTGAGTTAACATTATTTGAAAGTTTTCATGGTATGTTTTCAACATAAAATATTAGCTGAGTGTGGTGGTGTATGCCTGTAGTCCCAGCTATTTGGGAGGCTGAGGTGGGAGAATTGCTTGAGCTTATAAATTTGAGACAAACCTGGGCAACTTAGTGAGACCCCCACCTCAAAAATAAGTAAATATTTTCAAATGTATGTGTTATTTAAAAGATGGAAATAAAAATACAAAATATTAATAGTAAAAGTAGTCTGGTGTAATTACAGGACATCAATTTCAATTCTTTATACTTTTATGTATTTTTCCTTTTTGTGCAGTAAGTTTGTATTTGTAATTACAAAACATATGTATAGTAATAGATTTTGTGTTGGTGTACAATACACATCTATAAATGTTATCGTCCCTCTGTAAATGTTATTGTCCCTCTGCTAAGAAATACAGAGCATTGTCAAGATTTCTCTCCTGGAAGCAAGAATTATAGTATTATTAGAAAGCAAAACATAAACAGGAAAATATTAGAGAATAGTTTAGAAAATTAATGTTATTAACTATATTATATTTAAAAGATTTAATTGTGAAGAATGTGCTTGCTAGTGAAATTAATTTCAATCTTTCTTTAGAAAGACAAATATATAATTAAAAGTTTTCAAATTCTTAGACATATTAAGAGCACAGTTGCCTAATTTTTCAACATTTGAAATAAAGGAAGTAATTGTCAATACTTAAAGATTAGCTGTTTCAAAGAATCATAGGACCATTTGATTAGTATAATTTCTCCAATTTACCTTTTTTCCTTCTTTGAAGTTTTTAGCAGGCATCCTAAAACCTGCTGAGATTTTATCTCTTACATTTTATTCTGTATTTCCATCATTGCACAGAAGATTAGAAAAATGTCTTGTTTTATTTTTTCAGTTCATTTGGAAATTGAACAGTAGGTATGGGGAATACAAGGAGAAATGGATTTTCAATATCAAGATTTAGACATGAATGAATTTCAGAAAGAGAAATGTTATAAAGCTCCAGTGTATTGTTTCATGTTGGATTCTTCGATTCTTTATGATTTCTATAGGATAATAGGATGTTAGAACTGGAAGAAAACTTAAAAATCATCAAATCTAATGTTTTTACTTTATTTACTTATGTTTAATTTATTATTAAATTTTTATTAAAATATTTAATTGGCAAATAAAAATTGTATATATTCAAGGTATACAGCATGATGATTTGATATATGTGTATGTTGTATACCGAATACCAAAGTCAAATTGATTAATACATCCATCACCACCCAAAGTTACCATTTTTTTTGTGTGTATTATGAGAACACCTAAAATCTTTCTCATCAAATTTTAAGTAAGTGATGCATTGTTAAGTATGCTATACATTAGATCCCAAGAACTTATTTATTTTAAAAGTGAAAACTTTGTACCCTTTGATCAACAGCTCCCCATTTCCTCCACCAACCAGCTCTTGGCAACCACTATGCTACTCTCTGCTTTTATGAGTTGGACTTTTTAATTTTATTTATTTATTTAAAAAATTTTTAGAGACATGGTCTCTCTTTGTTGTCTAGGTTGGAGTGTAGTGGTACAATCACAGCTCACTGCACCCTCAGTCTCCTGGACTCTAACAGTACTCCTGCCTCAGCCTCCTGGGCAACTAAGACTACAGGAGCACATCATCATGCCTGGAAAATTTTCTTTTTTCTTTTTTTCTGTGGAGATGGGGTCTTGCTATGCTGCCTGGGCTAGTCTTGAACTCCTGGCTTTAAACCATTCTCCTACCTTGGCCTCCCAAAGTGCTGGGATTACAGGTGCAAGTCACCACATCTGTCAAGTTGTACTTTTTTTTAGATTGTACATATGTTAGATCATACAGTGTTCGTCTCTCTGTGTCTGGCTTATTTCACATAGCATAATGTCTTTCAGATTCATCTATTTTGTTATAAATGCCAGGATTTCCTTCTTTTTGAAGGCTAAATAATATTTCATGTACATTAATGACAATTCCTTTAACCATTCATACATTGACAGACATTTAGGTTGTTTTCATATCTTGCCTATGGTGAATAATGCTGCAATGAACAAGGAAGTGGAGATATCTTTTTGAGATACTCATTTTATTTTTTTAAATATATACCCTGAATGGAGATTGCTGAATCATATGATAGTTTATTCTAAATTTTTTGAAGAACCTCCATACTCGTTTTCATAATAGCTATACCAGTTTACATTCCTACCAACAGTGTACTTTTCTCCACACCCTCTCCAACACTGTCTCTTCTTTTGACTGATAATAGCCATCCTATCAGATGTGAGGCAACATCTTATTGTGCTTTGAATTTGCTTTTCCCTAATGATTGGTGATGTTGTGCACCTATTCATGTTGGCCACATTTATGTCTTCCTTAGAGAAAAGTCTGTTCAGGTCTTTTGCCAATTTTTTAATCAGGTTATATGTTTTCCTGGTATTAACTTATATGAGTTCTTTATAAATTTTGGATATTAACTTCTTATCAGATATATGGTTTGCAAATATATTTTCTCCCATTCTGTGGGTTACTCCACAGAAATTTTGTTGATTATTTCCTTTGCTGTGCAGAAACTTTTTAGTTTGAGGTAGTCCACTTGTTTATTTTTGCTTTTGTGGCCTATACTTTTGGTGTCATATCTAAAAAGTCATTACAAAGACCAATGCCACAGAAGCTTTCCCCTGTTTTCTTCTAGGAGTTTTATGGTTTCGGGTCTTACATTGAAGTCTTTAACCCATTTCAAGTTAATTTTTGGTATGGTATAAGACAAGGGTCCAATTTTATTCTTTTGTGTATAGATATCCAGTTTTTCCAACACAATTTATTGAAAACACTCTCCTTTCTCCGTTGTGTATTCTTAACACCCTTGTCACATTAGTTGACTATATATGGATGAGTTTATTTCTTGGCTGTCTATTCTGTTTCATTAATTTATTTGTCTGTTTTTATTCTAGTACCATATTATTTTTATTACTATATCTTTGTAATATAGTTTGAAATTAGGAAGTGTGATTCTTCTAGCTTTGTTCTTTCTCAAGATTTCTTTGGCCACTTGCTGTCTTTTGTGGTTCTGTATAAATCTTAGCACAGTTTTTTCTATTTCTGTGACAAAAGCCTTTGGAATTTTGATAGGAATTATATTGAATCTGTAGATCACTTTGGGTATGTGGACATTTTGACCACATTAATTCTTCTAATACAAGTATATGAGATTCATTCCATTTGATTGTGTTTTTTTCAATTTCTTTTATCAATGTCATAGTTTACATTGAACAGATATTTCACCTCTTTGGTTAAGTTTATTTCTAAGTGTTTTATTCTATTTGACGCTATTGTTAATGGGATTATTTTTCTTAAGTTCCTTTTTGGACAATTTGTTGTTAGTATAGATATACAGCTGATTTGTGTATTTTGATCTAGAATGATTTTATTTTTAGATGATGGCAACACAGGTGAAAAAAATTAAATGATTTGCCTGGGATCAAACAACTAGTTGGCATCATCTTTAGGCAAATAATGCAAGTTGCTAATTCCCCAGATAATCATCTATTTGGAATCTGACTAGTAGTTTTCTGGATATTTCTATAGTTCTATGCAGAGTGAGGTTTGGATCTGTGCACCCACATATTTGCAGTGACTGTGTCTTCCATGTGTGTATGATTTGCCTGCAATCAGTTTACTTCTTTTGTTCTTAGTTGGTTTCTTGTCTCTCATATGTTATAAAATGAGCTCAAGTGTCTTAAGACATATCAATAATGAAATTGAGCTCCCTTGGAGAATGATCTTAGACAAATAGCTTCAGAGTAATTTGTAGCCAAAACTTAACCTGTACTTGCCACTTTAGTTTTCCAACTGAATAGTTATTTGTGCACACGTTTCTATTGTATCTCTTGAAAGCGATGATACTTGTCATAAATCATTCATTTATTTCACCCAGTTTACTTTTGGCTCCCTTTCTGACTGTTTTGTAGCTCAAAAATGAATAACAACAGCAATGTATTAATCCTATGTGCCTGGTATTTTGTGTATATCATTTCTAGTCCTCAAATAACCCTGACATCTAAATATTATTTTTCACAATTTATACCATTAGAGGACATGCTGAGCAAAAAATACAGGGGAGTACAAATGCCATCTCCATTTTCAATAGTAAATAAACTGTTCTGAAGACTTGGGGTTAGGGTGGAATATTGAGTAATAAAGTATGATACTGAGTAAGGGATTACTTAAAATTCAGTAATATAATCATTGTTCTTAAATATTGTTCTACTACTTCTACCCTAAATGAGACTATAAATACCTACCTGTCTACCTTCGTTATACTGACTCTACAATAATTGATTTTAAAAACACCTATAAATTTTATCAGAATAATAAGACATAAATCAATTTAACTAAAGTAATTATTATATAGGTTTGAACATATTATAGTTCAAATTATAAGATGTAAAATATAGCCACATAGAGTAAAAATATGATATCCTACATAAATTGATTAGTAAGTTTTGAGCTTTTTTTTCATACCATTGAGCTAATAGAATAATTGATTCCTTATGTTGTGTATAGTTTTTTTTTTTTTTTTTTAACTTCTTTTTTTTTTTTTTTTTTTATTTTGGCATATTATGGGGGTACAGATTTTAAGGTTTCAATAAATGCCCATTCCCCCTCCCCCCAAAAGTCTGAGTCTCCATCATGACCATCCCCCAGATGGTGCACATCTCACTCACTATGTATGTATATACCCGCCCCCCTCCCCCCTCCCACCTGCCCAATACCCTATTACTGTAGCACCTATGTGTCTACTTAGGTGCTACTCAGTTAATACCAGTTTGCTGGAGAATATATCTGGTGCTTGTTTTTCCATTCTTGGGATACTTCACTTAGTAGTATGGGTTCCAGCTGTGTATAGTTTTTTATTAATGGATGGCTCTTATTCTACTATTAATGCAAATAATCATTTTTGTTAAAAATAATATCCTTGATATTTTAAACTCTTATGATTACAATCCCCATGAATGTTTTAGAGAGTAAATTTTCTCACTGGGAGGAATGGGTTAATTCTCAGTTAATGTGATGAATTCTGATAGAGCATCATCATTACCTGTGAGAGGTTTATTTCAAAATCATTTAACATACTTGCCAAGAAAACTGATAATTCATTGTGTTGGGAAGGTGAAAGGGGGCATATATTTTTTTTACAGTAATGAAAAATCCTTGAAATTATTTTTCTAATATCCCTAGGCTCTTCTCAAGGAATGATATGCACACAAACATGTATAAACAGAGATTTGTATAGTAAGCATTTGTAAATAACCAACACCATAAACCTCATAGTGGGATTTTTGCTGGCATATGGTAATTTTTAATAAACACCACCAAGTTAGTCAAATAAAGTGATTAATAATTGCTGGTGAAAAAGCGATAAAAAAAAAAGATGTAGATTTCAAAACCTAAATTCAAATGGTAATAAAAGACCCATAGCAATGCCATTTAGAACTTGTAGACATTACTATCTCTGAGAACAGAGCAGGTAATCCTACAAGGTCATATGAACTGTAACTGGAGGATAGAGAGAGCTAATGTCAGAGAAAGGTAGGTATCTTGATAAGAAATCTGAGACCAAGAAAATAAGTACATATTTAGGTAATAAACACCAGACAATTTGGAAGTTGGTTTGAGAGCACAATATTAGGAACCAAAGAGAACATCAGTTCTAGAGCAAAATGTTAGGAATAAGCCCTGAGCTGCTCACTATAGCGGCATATTAAAATATCAGTACAAGCACACTGGCATAGAAAAAAACTATTTGCAGACCCAAAGTTCAAAACTATTGCAGACCTAAAGTGTTATGGGGAGAAGGAATGAGAATACTGGGCAAAAGCAAGGTGACTGAAAAGCACATCTTTTACTTCAGTAACCATCATGAACCAACTCCTCAGGGTGAAGAGAAGGAAGATAAGGTGAGATGGGGAGACAGAGTATCTGTGGGGCCAAAGCGTCTGAGTTCTGAAGGAACCAAAGTTACGTCATTGCAGTCCAAAAGGGCGAGAAGGTTGGAAAAACACAAACACTAAAGCTGAGGCAGGGTACAAGTCAGGGTGTGGAGCCCAGAGTTTGGAGTTGACTTGGAGGAGGCAGGAAGCTTTGAGGCACTTAACACCGTCCAGTGGACATTTGGTGTCAGTGTGTCCAGCTTTAATGTCATTACACATATCTCAATAGGATGAATAAAGCTCGACTACTCCAGTGCTTCAAATTTTTCCAAAGGAGGACAGGTTAGGGTGGTACTGAAGCTGTGGGTGGCAGCTAAGTGGTCCTAGATATAGGTAGAAGGACTCATTAGGGGACTAAGAGTCAGGCAGGCCAGTGAGAGGATTAGAGAGAACTGTTTGTTCCTCTCTAAGCCATCTAGTATTGCAGACATTGTGATGCACATTTTTATAAGCGTGCTTGAAGAGAAAAATCAAAATTCAGCATTTTTTTTACCCTGAAGATGCTAAGTGGGATTTTCACAGTAATGAGGCTGTTCTTCAAAAATGACCTCATACTTTAAAATCTGCTACCAATTAAAGGCTTGATTGATGTAGGGCAACACTATTTAGCAGACTTCTACTTTCTAAAGAGTCTGGTGTGATTACCAGCTTTGGCAGTTAAGAGGTCACAGTGACCTTGTGTTTGCATAAGTCAATAAAATTATGATATTTATTTGAGATGATTCATCAAATAAAGCTTTGGGTTAAAAATATCTCTTGGCAAACTAATATTCTTTTGGGGGAAAAAGATAGATATATCATTGGTGGGCAAAAATAAATATCCATGTTATATAATTCCCTCCATAAGCCCACAGTTAAGTTTTTGTTCTGGGAACTTAATAATAGAATTCACTGAAATTGAGCCCTTACAAGCTGATGAGTAGTACTAAAGATCTGTATTATAAAATTTAGTAGTCTTAAGCATGTCTCTTTCTTTTATGTTAAAGAAAAATATTTTTTCATATTAGGAATTACACTATAATTCCTATTATGGAAAAATTGAAAGATGCACAAATATAGAAAATAAAAGATATCTTTATTAGTGCTATCACATTTAGCATATGTTTCCTTTGCATAAGTATGCATACATTTTTTTAAAAAGTTGCATCCAAACATATTATTTTAACCAGTTTATTTAGCCTAACTTTATGTCATTAGAATTTTATAGCACATTGTTCCTAATTATGTTTTTACTTATCCTTGTTAAATATCAATTTATAATGGTTCTGTGCTATACTATACTACAAAGTGACATGCCATAATTTACTTAACCTCTTCTTATTTTTGTGCATGCAAACTATCACCACTTTTTTCAATCTTATAAATAATACTTCTATAAAGAACCTATGCATAAATATGTCCCATATTTAGGGTGTTTTTTTAGATTAGATTCTCCCAAGTGGGATTAACATGACAAAAGATCGATCCAGATTTTTCTTTTCAACATATTATGGGGGTACAAATGTTTAGATTACATGTATTGCCTTTTCCGTCCTGACCCCCTAGAGTCAGAGCTTCAAGTGTGTCCATCCCCCAGATGAGGTACATCACACTCATTATGTATGTATCTACCCATCCTCTCCTCCCCCCTCCCATTTGCCTGATGCCACATAAATGTTATTCCTATATGTCCACTTAGGTGTTGATCAGTTAATACAAATTTGCTGGTGAGTACATGCGGTGCTTATTTTTCCATTCTTGGGATACTTCACTTAGTAGAATGGGTTCTAGCTCTATCCAGGAAAATATAAGAGGTGCTATATCACTGTTGTTTCTTATAGCTGAATAGTACTTAAACAGACTTTTATCACTTTACTCATTTCCCTCAATTAGAAAGTGAGTTTTCTCCTTCTCCAAGGTCTGGCCATGGATGTTAGGAACCATAACTACAGGATTTCAAGTTGGTTGGGGATAATGAAAGGAATTTCCAGGCAGATGATGTAGTGGGAAACCAATGACAGACAGGAAAGTAATTCTGAGAGACTATTGGGCCACCAAGGTTCAAGAGGTGAAAAAGAGAATGTAGCAGACTATCATGGTACCTGCTCTAGATAACTGGATACAGAGATGTGGAGACTAAGAGAACCAATCAAACAGTGAATCGATACTGAACAAGAACTAATACAGGTCATAGGCAATCACCTAGAGACACAGATCTACAATTTTTTATCTGAAATACTTGGGGCCAGGTTTGTTTTAAATCCAGATGTTTGAGATTGGAAAGTTTTTTTTTTTTAAGTTACATATAATGGTAATATAATACATAACACCCCAAAAGGTGTTATAAATAATAAAACATATTAATATTTTTATACTCAAACATTTGGCTCTTGTTGAGATACTTTAAAATTAATGGCAGTAAAGATGAGATCTTGCTGCCAAATGAGTTTGCTGCAAACTTACAAAAAATGGCTTTGGTTTTTGCATAGTATTTTTGTATTTAGGAAATACATACAACAAATTTTGATTATACACTTGATCTTAGCCAAAAGGCCAAGAAGTGATACAAATTTTGATTATATATTGTTATTGGCAGTTTACTTTTAGAGCTGTAGTGCATGACTATGTAAATTGCACTAAAGGGCTAGAAAAAGATTTTTAGCATGTTTCCATATATAAAAAAATAGAGATTTTATTTCCCTTTGTTTATTTTTACAAATATTTTTCCAAAGGTTGTATAAATTAGGTATTTTAAGTATATTTTGTTGAAAGAAGTGAAGTATTTGTCTGTCTCTGAATTTTTCTATCCAATCATATATTAAAAACAAATACAAATCTTTCCCTAAGACAATCAGGAGTATTTTTTCTGAAAAGTCTCCTGGTGCAAATTAGACTTTTAAAGCAAATATTTGATTAAATATTTGGAAGGCATAAACTATGATATTTAGAAAGAAGAGAAGATAGATTTACCCTCAGATTTATTCATTTCCTTGACAATTATTGCTTCTTTTTCCTGTTTAAAATTTATCTTTGCCCTGGTAATCATAAAAATTAAAATGTAGTGTTGGATATTCATACCTGAAAAAGTGACTCATTGGAAGAAAGAAGTTTGGATTCCTTTTTACTTTGTAATTTGTATGGTGGAAATGTTCTTTTTTTCCCTTTTTACACATACAACTTGATCTTTCTTAGAAATGTAAAGGTCATTATTATCAGATAAGAAAGATGGGAACATAATCAGAAGCCTCGAAAATGTAATTTATTTCCTATGTCTCTGCTATTCAAATAGATAGTTCTCTATCAACATTATTCTCAAATGCTACATAGATGGTGATTCATATATCTTCCCTTGGTATCATGTTCTTATATTTTATTATTTATATTCAGAGAATTTTGTTCAACTTCTAACCTGATTCTTTTTGTAATTTAAATTCATTACTTTAACCCTATTTTCACTTGAAACAACAAGTAGGCACTTTTCATCAAATTATATCTATTCTCATAGTTGAATATAGCATTAATCTTCAACTTTTGTTTCTCTATAGCAGCAGTCCCTAACCTTTATGGCACCAGGGACAGTTTTCATGGAAGACAATTTTTCCACAGCCTGGGGATGGGGTGGATAGTTTTGGGATGATTCAAGCATGTTACCTTTGTTGTGCACTATATTCCTATTATTATTACATTGTAACATATAATGAAAATAATTATACAACTCACTACAAGTTGGGGACCCCTGCTCTATAGTAAAAAAAATATTTAATTAAAAAATTATGCACTGCAAATTATTTTCATGCCCTCTGTATTTGGGTCAAAAGCAAAATGCAAAAACCTAATAAAGGGGTAACACTGATAAATATGGTGACAATTACCATTCAATCAATTGGTATTTATATAGGTCTAATTGAGTGGTAAGGAACAGAGTGGTGATGAATAAAGAAATGCATGAATAAAACGACATGAAGAGATTGGTCATTAGACTGTCTCTGAGGGGTGTATAGTCTACAGAGGAGATAATATGGATTTAAAAAGGGATCTAAATTCAGTCAGACAAACCTTGGTTTGAGTCTTAGCTCCATCTGTTATCTGCATTAGGCACTTGACTAAAAAGCCCTCAGTGCCAACTTTCTGAGTGATACCTGTTACCCTGTGGTAGGATATTTGTGAAGATTAAATAAGATGATGCATTCCAGGGGCCTAATACAATTCTGCCTCTCAGTATTCGGCAAAAGTTATAATGCTAACTATTCATTTATTAAAAATAAATATAGGATACTTACTAGGTGCCAAGTGTTCACGTGGGACTGGAAAATGAACTGTATGCATAAGATCATGTCCTTTTTCTCAGAGAGCTTATAGTCTACTGGGAAAAACAATTATGCAAATGGGCAACTACATTGTACTGTGATGAGTGCATGACAGAGGCAAGACAGAGTGCTATAGATGCTGATAAAGGGGATTCATAACACATTCTTGAGGGGACAGGGTTAGCTAGCTGAGAAATTGAGATCCAAAAGATAATGTGAAATTAAGCAAAGAAAGTGGAAGAAGAATGTTCAGCACAGAATGAAAAACACGTGCCAAAGAGAGATGTGTGATACATAGCACAGTGATTTCTGGAAATAAAGTATTTAGCCTACCTGGAGCATGAGTGTAAAAATGGGAGTGATGCAAAGGAAGGATAAAGAGATAGACACAGGCCTGGCCACAAAAGGGTATATCAGCCATGTAAACAAGTTTTGATTTCATGTGAAAGTCAGTGGACAGTTTTATTGAAGTGCTTTGGCAGAAGATGTGATATAGTAGATATAGAGTATACCACGTAGATTCCACTTCAAGGAAGGATCACTGTCCAGGAGGGAGTATGTTCAGCACGTGGCCTTCAGTGTCAGCTAGGTCAGAGTCTGCTTTAGCTACAGAAAATCTCCTCTCTAATGACCATCTTGCTTCTCTTTGCTTCTGGAGAACCTGTGCTGCAAAATTTGTTACCAACCTGAGGATGTTTGTGACTGTTTTCTATTTATTTATTTATTTATTTATTTATTTAATTTTTTGTCAGTTCTCAACAGGCCAAATTCAATTGCAGATTAAGTAGACCACTGTTGCAATCTGGGCGGGAGGGGATCTATCAGGCAGGTGAAGCAGAAAAACAACTGAAGATATAGGCAAGAGACAGAGTCACATGATGATGGATATATAACCTACATGGCCAAAGAGAAGTAAAGACAGGAGGTGTCAGATAAAGTAGAGGGCCAGATGATTCCATGAACTAGAAGTAATAGCAGGAGTAACAAAGCTTGATTGAGATACAGGACATGAACTATGCTAAAAAAAACCTATACATTTACTACAATGTAGAAATCTATACATGTCATGAGAAAGTACAGCAGGGCTGCCATGGTGGTTATAGAACATCAGTGCTTAGGTTGAGTAGCAGGCATGCTTATACAGACTCATCTGAGGCTAGAATGTTGAGGGTATTTATTCTAGTTTCTCTCTCTTCAGGATTCTCAGAGACTAACCAATCAATTAAATAAACTAATTTTGAGCTAAGAATTTAATGGTTTAATGTGTTATGCCCTCAGAGAATGTTTATTGTGTAACAGTGGACTTCACTTCAAATGATTAAGGTATTTTAGGCATTGGCAGAAGAAGATGTAACTTAGGGGGTCAGGAGAATCTTCAACATACTTTAAAGAACATTTGTATGTCACTGTTTTCTCTGAAGATGTAAAAGTATAGCATTAATGAAAAACACCAAAGATTTTTGCATTCTTGTCTTCAGTATCAGTTTATGAACTCCTAAAGCCTTGTTAATTTTAAAACTCTCCCTGTTGCACCTCCATGCCTTAGCACAATGGATGGTACATTTTAAGCTCTCAGTATATATTTGAGAAATCAATATTTTGTAGCTATGGCAATATATTTAGTCTAGCACTATTCTTGTCCTCCTTGAATAAATCATTTAATCATTTCTCATTTCTGCATCTAAGTCAGAGGAATTTTCTTAGGTGAATGAAACAACATGGAAAATGGCATTGTTAAATTTAAAATGTTTAGACATTTAGATTTAAATTACCATGTCATTTATAATGATGTGTGACTTTTGAATCAATCATGGTTTACTTTTCAAATATTATGTTTTTGCTTATCTACAAACATACGTATACCCTAACTTTTAACATTTATTGAAATCTTACTATACGTGTTGCTATGTATTTTGTTTTAATCCTCTCAACAACCCTGTGAAGCAGTACCATTACCTTCATTTTACAAATGAGAAAACTAAAGTACATGTCTGTGAAGTAACTTACTTGAGGTCCCCAAGGAGCAGAACTCGGATTTGAAACTAGGAGTCTATATCCATAGCCCACACTTTTCCCCACCATGCTCTATAGCGTCAATTCTTTTTTCAAAATATAGTTTAAAATTTTCTCATAGATTTACTGAACTGTAACCTATGTCAAATAAAATTTTCAGTTCTATCTCATTCAGTATTTTATAGAGATAAGTTGGTTCTATGACTGGATCTTCACTTCATTCTATAAGGATGATAAATCTTTTGTTAATATTTGATTCTCACATGATTTGGGGCTATTTGAGATGTATTTTTACTTGTAAAACTCTGTTTGAAGAGGGATATGAATACCTGTCATTAGTATATCTTTTCATCTGTGCTGTAGAATATTTTTGTACTTTCTGTCATATTATAGCTTCCTAAATAATGCATGATCATGTATATACTGAGAAGTCTTTGCTTAAAAATTTATCTTTAAATAGGATAATTTTATTCTTTCTGGCAGAAATACTATAGGACTTGGAGCCTGGGATATTTGACTACAAAATTCTAACACTTGATACCACCACAATATATTATTTGACTTTGACAAGGTACCTGCCTCAGTGTCTTCAGCCATAGAAATATAATCCTTACCTTGAAGGATTATAGCAAGAATTGAATAATTATATACATTTGCATACACACATGCATACACACACACACACACACTCTGTCATAAATATAGTACCTAACACCCTCCATCTTGCAGTTGGTGCTTAATAAATGTTCTCCACATTTGACTGCGCTCAAATATGCTAGCTATGTTAATTCATGCAAAGATCAATTACAATGAAATATGCTACACAATATTGGTAATTATTCCCTTTGACTCTGAAAAACAATTTTGTTCTCTGAAATTTTTTTAATCAGAGCATGTTTCTGAAAATACTGCTTTCTGCTGTTTCTGAAAATATATTAGTTGCAGGACTGCTAACTCTATCCTGTGCCAGCCATTAACAATCGACAAAACAACAGGACTTTGTTTGATATCTTAATATAAAGTAATTTAATTGTTAGGAAAAAGAAAGAAAAAATTAACTTATCATTCACATTGAAAAGCCACCTTTATAGAGAGGCTAATGGAGAATAAGAAAGGCCTTTTAAAATTGGTAAATATGCTTTATAGAAAATAATTCATTAAATCCTAAAATCGCTGTAAATAGAACATTGTCTGGCACATGAAAACACTCCACAGGATTTGGGGAGTAAATATATTAGCAGTTAGGATTCTTTTTCTTTAATGATATGGAAACTGCACTCAGAATGATTATCTCCTTGCCCAGTGAGATAGTCAGTAAATAGTGGAGCTGAAATTTGACTGCAATTTATTTAACCTCAAAGCTGGTCTTCCCTCCACTTCGCCATGCAAGCTTGCTGTATGTAATATAGTATATTGTAGAAAGAAGATTTTTTTATCTTCATGAAAAATTGAATTAAATGAACTCATCCTAAATTTTTATAAGGATAAACTAAACAAAAACATAAAGGAGGACTTTTAAAAGAGCTTAAAATAATTTAAAAGAATAATAAAAATATTAGACCTTAGGGCTAATTTTTTCAGAGTATTCTATTTCATTTCCTCTTGAGTTATTAAAGAAGCCTATAAAACACCTTGAATGGTGTAAATCAAGAATCAGCCAGCATGCCATTATATTACAAGCTAGAATTAATTCTAAATTCCAGCTTTATGGAATTTTAAAATGTACAGAGTTGAAAAGGAGATATAGAAAAAGCCATTGATAGTACTTAGGTTAATTAAGTTTCATTCTCATAATTTAAAGGTAGCAGCTTTACAAAGACTCCAATCTAAGACTGACTAGACAGTAGGCAATGGTTACTATAAAAAAATAATACATCAATGGATATTCCTAGAAATTTAAATAAGTCAGGTTGAGCTTTTATGTTTATTTTTTTCTTCTGACTATAAAAGTAGTGCTTATTAGCTGTCAAAACTCTTTATATTGAGAATATAAAGAATAAGAGTGAAACTCTCTTATGATTGTGCAATCCGGAGATAGCCACTGTTAACATTTTTTTAATATTTTTTCCGTTTATTCTCAGTAAATGTATTACCCATATGCAGGATCATGCTATATGCAAAATTTTGTGTGCTACTTGGTTCACTCATTTTTTTCCTTTATGTTTTTGGAGAGCTCATCAGATTGATTCTCTCAATCCCTGATTTGATTTTCCTCCAGTGCCAATTTTGGTATTTAATGCCTCCAGTGCTGAATTTAACTTTGCTGTAGTGTTTTCAGATTTCTGTAATTTTTACTCATTTGGACACACAATCTTTAAATCTCAGCCTGTCGCCTCTTTATTTCATGCAAGATTTCAAAGAAACCTTGTAATCTTATCTGTTTTCAATAAAATAGTTTCAGAATTATTATTCATTTCCTGGTAATGAATTTTTTCCCATAAACATTTCGTCTATTTACCACAACATTCCTCTTCCCTTAATTTGATATATTACATTTTTATATATATCAAATTTTAAATCTTTTATTTATCCTTAGATAGGGAAGGGTTTGGGAGGTTCTACCATTTGCCAATAGGCAGAGTAATTTTCCTTGGCCCCCTTCTTCACTTAGGAGGTAGTACAATTTCCTTAGTAAATATATATCATGTTTTGATGACTCAACAAAAATCAGTGTACACTCACCTCCTCTATAGCAGTATCAGCTGTACCCACTGACTTGGTGGTAACATTTCCTTTAGTTATCTGAATTTTTAATTTTGTAGATTGCTCTTATTCCTTCAGTTAAATGTAGAGAAATTTCGGTTTCCTGGTACACCTACATAGCAATGGCGTTCAATAAAGAGAAAGCCACAAAGAGATCTCAATGTTAAGGATTTTGAACTGGTTGCATTCAATATTAACAGTTTTCTGTATTTCTATGAGCTTGGAAATAAATAAATAAAACTTACCAGAAAGAACATACAATTTTTTTCTTGTTTCATTTGAACTTTTTTGAGCCTAGATTTATGAATTTAGGCTCAAAGAGAAAGCTGTTTAGAAGTAGTACTGAACAAATGAAGTTATTTAGTTCTTGGCCAATTTAGTGATAATCTCAGCATTAAATTTTGTACTACTGTCTTGATACTCCTCTGCAATTTTTCACCTGAATTATTAGTGCTGCAACAATTCATACTTCCTACTAATTTTTCATATAATTTATTATTGTGACAATAATGATTTACTGTTCCTTATAATAATTATACAATTTAAATCTTTTTTAAAAATTCAAGAACAATTCTTTCTACCATCTCAAAGAATTTTGAAGTTGTTTGAAGTGTACTCTTTCTTTTTTGGCCAAATTGAATAAACCTCCTTTTTAAAAATCATTTCAGGCTTATAGCTTGAATCAAATACCAACTGACTCCAATGGATGTGGAAATTGTTTTCTATTTTTTGTAACATACAGATTGGATTAATATAATTCTCTGTTTTCACCTTTGTCAGAATTCTCATTGTAGAAAATGTGACACACACTGTATTTGGTAATAAATATGATTTGTGGATCCCATTGAATAGTGAAAAATCTCATCAATTGAAATCTCCTTATTGACTTATTATTGTAAATTATCTTGAATTTTAAAGTTGGCCCATGTGTGTCTGTCGACTCAAATAATCTTCATACAAAATAAATTCAGTTCCATTAAAATTTATTTTAGGCAACTACTGGATCATGATATGAATCTCTGGTCTACCCAGAGACAAGAGAAGAACAATGGAAAACAATGCAGAATAGTCTTAAATAAGCATAAAATATACACAGTCCCCTCTTTGACAACTTTTATAGAAAAATGAATAAATATAATATTGTGCTTATTTGAATTTTGTAGTCTGAGCTTTCCCCTGTCTGCCCTCTGGTGGGACTACTAATAAGTGACTGGCAAACTAAAATAATTAATAGTGAGAGAATGCAGATTCTTCTGCATGACACATGCAGAGATGATGTATGAATCATCTGATACATGAATCAGAGATGAAATGAGATTCAGAGTCTTGCTTATCTTACTTTGCAAAGTAAGGCACATAACATTTACTACTAATAGTGTGCTAGATGAAGTAGATTTGGAAGAATAAATGGCTTCAGTCACATTAACTGAATAGAAAAATAGTAAAAAAGACTGGAAGTTACTATTTTCCTTTATCACACGTGTATGTTTTCCCCTATAACTCCTTGATGACAAAATAGTAGTAGGAAAACCAATTACTTGACTATTTGGCCTTCTGAATGCAAAATTTCTGGTTTAATTTTTCTTTTTTTGTAAAAGGAAAGGGTTTTTTGTTGTTGTTTTTACTTAATTGAATTAAGTTATGATTTACTGGCATCATGCTGATACATAGTCTTCTTCCAAGATCTGAAATGGATCACTTATTTTAATGGAAAAAATGCATATGATGTAAATGGATTTATTTTAATATACTCAAATTATTTGCATTTGTGCAATCTTTCTGCGTAAAAACCTATTGTATCTCTGACATTTAGGAAAGTTCAATTAAGAGGTTCTGAAGTAATTTTGGCATTAAGGAAAGCAAATCTGTTTTTGAATGTTAGTGAAACATAGGTATCTTGCATTTAATTTCCTTAAAAATTTTGTGATTGCCAACTTTTAATTTACTAAAGACAACTGTGGTAAACTATCACCATTTCATATATTGAGGCATATTTTAATATGAAAGAGGAAGGGCAATTTCAAATTTTAAGAATTGTACCTAAGTTTATTAAATACTTCATTAAAACTCACATCTTCTAATCAACATTTTAATGTGCTCCTAACCCTGACTTCGTTATATTATACAAGTAACCTATCACAGCCTACCTAAAACATTAACTTTTCATCTTTTTTCTAAGAAACAATATTTTAATTCCATTCATACAAAATCATTTGGTTAGTTGACATGACAGAAGAATGTCTGTCATATATTTGAGGAAAAATGGTGACACATTTCTAGTTTATAATTATTTTTCTTCTTTTAGTATTGATATTAAATGTTAGAGTTTTTGTTCCCTCCATTTAAAACATAGCTATAAAAGTGCCTATCACCACCAAAGTAGTGTCTTGAACCTGAACAAATTCAATCCATCATTAGAGAAAGCCATTTCCTCTTTATGGAACTGGTTTAGTGAGGTCTGATACTTAAAACGTTGGACTCCAGAAAACCACCTGCTTCTGCAGAGGTATTCAGACGAAAACTCTTGGAAGCAGGCCAGGTTTGTGCAATGCTCAAACCCATTGCTTACGTGTCTGACAGTAACATCTGGTAGCACAGATGCTGAATTCTAGAGAGCCATGATTATTTTGAGAGAAGGGAGATGTTGTCTTACACAGTTATTATCATGCTACTACCTCAGGTATTAGAAAGAGGCAATCATTTTTGTACTTCCCTGCCAGCATATGTTTTCTCAATTTTGCAGATGAAATTTCTAGATCCAGTACAACATTGAGATTAAGAATCATTCTGTGTTTTTAAGCAATATAAAGGTTTCAAAAGAGTATAAATGTGATGAAAATGTTTTGTTTTCTCCACATGCCTGCCCAAAAGCCATTGAGCTAGGTGCCAAAACTTCATAGGCTAACCCATCACAAAGAAAAGTTGATGACTATAACTTCTCTTGGTTTCACACTGTATCCTGGAGCCACTCATAAATAAGACTGTCAGATTTTTTACCAATGAAAGAATTTTTGTCTTAGTTTTGTTTATCTCAGCTGTTAAGAATTCCCTTTTCCCATTTCTCTCTCTCTCTCAGACAGATTATTATTAAAAAGGATATGACAGGTGCCAGTGCATCTATATGTTGTTTGTCTTTTAGAGCAATATCTTATATGCTGAGTGCAACCACAAAAATAATGGTCTAGAGTCTTTTGGTAACATTTACCTCTGTGACTCAGAAACTGACATTTAAAATTTGGCAGTATAGACAGTTTAGATACCTGCCTTAATTTGCATCCATTTGCCATAGTTAATGGGAATATAACAGTCATTTTAAAGGGATATAAAGATTATAAGAGTGGGTATGTACAAATTTTATCTCTCTTCTGCTGTTCACTCTGAAAATCAATCTGTATTCACTCTGAATACAAGGCTGCCATTCATTGATCTATACATTCTTTGTTTCATCAAATATTAATGATAGGCTACAATGTGTAAGACATTCTGGTAAGTGTCAAATACACAGTAGTGAATGAAATGGGCATAATCCCTGCCCTCCTGTAGTTTACAGGTTAGTCACAGGAGTTATTAATATAAATTCAAATGTCTTCAGGGCCAAGCAGATAAAGATAATGAGTAAAGCTGTGAATATAAGCCTATAATTAGTGGTGGAGGCTGTGGCTAAAGGAGAGTGAATGTTCTACTGGATAGAATTGAAATTCAAAATTTGTTTAAACAATGACTCATACCTTAAAATAAAAAGACACACCTGTGGTTTGAGAGCTTTCATTTGGCTCTCCACCCATGGGTTTGAACTTCTCCCCAAGAGTGTGAGATCTGTGTGTCCTTTCACAAGCTGGTTCTCTCATGTACCACATATCGTATGATCAACGATGGGGAGGCAGGCACCATGGAAAAGTCAGTTTTCAAAACCAGGATGAGTTTTACAGTTCTTGTTTACAGAGCAGCCACACTATAACTGGTTGGACAGCCACCTTAGGCACGGATGGCCTGCTGCTGACTGGTGCCCATGCAGTTTAGACTGGGCTGCTGTCTGCCCCAGGTCAGGTTCGGCAGCTCTGGCTGATATGCTGGTTTACTTAATTGGTAGTGGCTTTTAGCCCATTAACATCCAATTTACCGTCTTATAAACTAGCAATTGTCTTTTCATTCATAGCATACAATTTCATTGCTTTCTAAAGGGTGAACTGCCATGAAGTTACTTTAATGTAGGTCAGACTACCTATAGGGCAGAAGTCTCCACGCTGTTTTGGTTGAGCATCATAGCAAAATTTATAAAACAAAGATAAATAAATAATAACAAAAATAACCATTTGTCTATGCACCATATATAGTATGTGTATATATATATATATAAAATAATACTTTATTATATTTTATGTGAATTACAAAACCTATGTAAAAATAGAAATTTTTATAGGGATGGAATATCTTAATATTTTTACAGACTTTAAAATCTGGTCATCCATATGCCACATAGCAGTGGTTACAAATTAAATGTAGTAATGATAAATAATAATAAACAATAGCAATGACAATAAAATAGCAAATGCTAACATTTATTTGAGTGTGTTTATTACCTTCTAGACACAGTTAACATCAGAGAAATAGAACAAAGTAATTGCCAAATGTATTTTCTAACTTATTTTATTGTAAAATAAAACTGTTAATGTCTTCTCTATTAATGTCATTCTTTTTCATTATTTAGCATATTAAAAGTAATATCTTTCTAATAGTTTATATGTTTTTTTAATAACTGATATTATTTGGGTAATGCCTAATTAGTCTACTAGTGTAAGCTTGATTTTCTTTGATCAAGGGTTTGTAAGTATGGTATATTATAGCAAGTTATCAGCAGTAATTTCCAAAACTTTGAACAGAAAACTTGACAAAAAATAATGTGATGAAGAGATTTAGGTTTCTGTAATACAAATAGCAACCTTCAGTGGTGTTTCTAAGATCATGGATCCAGTTATTTGCCCTTGCCCCTAATAGACCGTGCCATGGCAAATAAGTTAACCTAATACAAATTTGTTCTATGATTTGAACCCTCAAAATATTGTGAATAAAAACTTAGAAAGCTTTTGATTATTTCTTTCTGTAATGGTACATGAGAAATTAGGACTATGGTGCTCATAATATGTGGGCACATAATTCCTAGGAAGATTAAAGAAAACAGGCACATCAAAAATATATAGAAGTGAAACAAGGATTTGGTGGTCACGGTCAAAAATACCATGCATACTTAGCAGTTGGTACATTATATAAAATTCCAACTCGTCTAAATAGGTTCCCTTATAGCTGAATAGTACTCCATGGTATATATATTTTATTAATCCACTCATGTATTGATGGGCACTTGGGTTGTTTCCATCTTTGCAATTGTGAATTGTGCTGCTATAAACATTTGAGTGTACATGTCTTTTTTATAGAATGTCTTTTGTTCTTTTGGGTAGATGCCCAGTAATGGGATTGCTGGATCAAATGGTAGATCCATTTGTGTCTCTTTAAAGTATTTCCAGATTGCTTTCCACAAAGGTTGCACTAGTTTGCAGTCCCACCAGCAGTGTCTGAGTGTTCCTATCTTTCGTCATCCAAGTCAACATTTATTGTTTTGGGACATTTTGATAAGGGCCATTCTCACTGGAGATAAGTGATATCTCATTGTGGTTTTGATTTGCATTTCCTTCATGATTAGAAATGTTGAGCATTTTTTCATATGTTTGTCGGCCATTATTCTGCCAATGGTGGTATAGCACCTCTTGTATTTTCCTGGATAGAGCTGGAACCCATTCTACTAAGTGAAGTATCCCAAGAATGGAAAAATAAGCACCACATGTACTCACCAGCAAATTGGTATTAACTGATCAACACCTAAGTGAACATATAGGAATAATATTTATCAGGTGTTGGGCAGATAGGAAATGGGCAGACGGTATGGGTATATACATACATAATGAGTGTGATGTGCACCATCTGGGGGATGGACTTGCTTGAAGCTCTGACTGGGATGGGGGAAGGGCAACATACATAACCTAAACATTTTTACCTCATAATATGCTGAAATAAAATAATAAATATATATCTTCTCTAAATAGGTTCCGAAGTCAGATCCATTTGAGAAAAAATTATAGAAGCTACCCAGAAAAGCCATAGGATTTTATTATAAAATAGAAAAATTATACATTCATAAGTATAACTTTCCTCCCAAGCCTGAGATGCATGTGCATCTATTTTTTTCACTTTATTGTTTGAGAACCTACATGCCTTAGTAAGAGGAAATATACCACTTACCTCTTAAAGATCTCCTCTCCTTTTAAAGATCTATCTACCTTTTAAAATTCTCCTGCTGAATTTCTCCAAACCTCAAATGTTTACACATTTCAAAAGGAGTCTGATGTTTTCACCCAAGTGGGGGCAGAAATGGGAACCTGCTGTGTCCAGTCTCCAGTTGCTGTTGTTTTTCTATATTGTGTCATGTCACTGTTGAAGACTGTATTGCCCATCTAGCAAATGATGTTCCCTGATGCAATGAGACCTATCTTAGCAAGGACCATTTAAAGGCCACCTGGATTCCACAAAAGTACACTTGTACTGTCTCAGTCTAACAAGGGAGGTTGCCCTGTGCACAGGTCCTCAGGGATGCAGCTCTTCATATGTAGTTTTTTGGTTCACCTATGGAGCCATGTCCATTGCTGTCATTCTACTTCAGGGGTGCTGGATCAGCCTTGCTCTAACTTGTCCCATATCATACACCCAGAACCACTGTCACTGGGTGCATTTTAGGTTACAGATAGCTTTAAGTTTTAAACATTTAATACAGAAACAATTGTATCCTGTGTTGAAAGAAGAGATCAGCACTCAGTATTTGAAACCAAAAACGTGAAGAGCTATGTTTGTAAGGCACAGTATTGCTGAGCAAGGTAAACTTCTGATCTTATTTACATCATTGGCATGTGGATTTCAGACATGAGAGTGGTTGATGCAGGCCTTAGAAGCTTTTCTTGTAGAGTGAGTCTACTGCTAATTGGCTGACTTGCAAAGGGCGAGGCTGTCACTGACTGGCTTTCAGAGGCTGTTCACTGAAAGGAGCTGTCATTGACTGATTAAAATTTTAAAACCAGTTCTGAAACTATAGTCCAATTAGGCTTTCCTATAAATATGAGTACTTTTTAATTCTCATATCTTTCCGCAGATTATGGAACTACCCACTCAATTTATACCAACTCTTGTGAGAGTATTTCCTCAGAGTTTACTCAAAGCAACTCTTTCTTTGAAGGAGCCTCCAACATAAATTATTATAGTTTTCTCACTATTAGTTTCTAGGTAATTTCAACATGCATTCACCTATTTTTTGAGGACCTGAAGCTGCCTTTTGTGATTTCAAGATGATATTCTGTTACCTTTATCATGCGAACAAAATCCTATAAAAACCAAATATCATTTCTGTTGCAATATCCCATTGGCCTATGAAGAATGAGCCCATTAATTATAATAATAATAATATGGTCATTCCGCTGTCTACTCAGGAAGCTTATTCTTAATTCTCATAGAGGCAAAATATCATTGTAGTGAAGCACACAGATTTTAAAGCACAGATTGTCCACCACCTACTTGCTAGGTGACCTTGGAAATTTTATCTATTCTCTCTATGCCTCTCTTTCCTCATCTGTAAAATAGAAGTAAAATATTACTTTTGTTATTGTATTGTTTTTAGGATTAAATGGATTATCTACAAAATGTTTAGAATAGTCCTGGTACATAGTACTACATAGTAATAGTGTGCTCACTTGCTCTTATTATTGTTAATATCATAACTTTAAAAAAAAGACTTTTTACATCTGGACAGTTGAGAAGAAAGAGAAGAATACTTGCAATCTGTATATATGTTTGATATGTTTTTATCACTTATTTTCTGAGGAGTAATGTAGGGATATCTTTGGTGCATGAACTGTGAAGAATTAAAAATAAAGATAAATTAAACAAAATATAACTAAAGGATCAAATTCCTAAATATCTATTTATCTCTGAAGGAAGTCACTCTGTGTGTAAGAGGACATAAAAGTATTCTTTTACTGTAAACTTCTGCTATTTAAAAATAATAATAAAAGACGTTCAAAATGAATAAGAGCAAACTTTGATTAAATATAAAGGGAATAAATGTCAGAGGAGAGTAGAAGGTATGTGAAGAAGTGGGGAGGGGTCGCTCACATTTTGTTATCATGGGAATATTACAAATTGACTACATCCATATGATCCTGAAGATTTTTTTTTTTTTTTTTGAGACAGAGTTTCACTTTGTCGCCCAGGCTAGAGTGAGTGCCATGGCGTCAGCCTTGCTCACAGCAACCTCAAACTCCTGGGCTCAAGCAATCCTTCTGCCTCAGCCTCCCAAGTAGCTGGGACTACACAGGCATGCGCCACCATGCCCGGCTAATTTTTTCTATAAAATTAGTTGGCCAATTAATTTTTTTCTATTTATAGTAGAGATGGGGTCTCACTCTTGCTCAGGCTGGTTTTGAACTCCTGACCTCGAGCAATCCGCCCACCTCGGCCTCCCAGAGTGCTAGGATTACAGGCGTGAACCTCCGCACCTGGCAATCCTGAAGATCTTTAAAACTTTTCTAAGTCCATTGTTCTCCACTCTGGGTGGGCATAACAAACCCCTGGAGAGGTTGTAATGCATATGATGCCTAAACCCTACCTCAGATCTATAAGGCGCTGGGGACCTGGGTATCAGAGTTTTTCAAAGCTCCCCAGAAGAATACAAAGTGTAACTAGGGCTGAATATCACAAAAGTGTTGCAAGTGCTCCTTGTCTAGTGGGTGCCTGGTTTTGTCAACAACTGTAGCAATCGCCCCTTTGATACTTTCTTCTTTACCAGGTGTAATCTCATTCTGTACACTTTGGCACCCAGTGCTCTCAGGCTTAAAGTGGCAGAAACAAACTTGGCTAGCAGACAGAGGCTAGAAGGCCTTCAGTATAGCAAAAGTAGTTCAGGAAGCTTCTGGTACTAAAGGAATAGGAGATTAAGATGAATGACAATCTTTATATTGGAAGTTAGTTCATGGTACTTGAAGTACATAATAGGGTTCTTTCTTTGTCTTTTTAAATTTTTTTCTATTTGCTTTATGCTGTGTCTAGAAATAATTTAATTTTTAAACTGAAATTATTCATACTGATGTTTTAATAAATTTTATATTCCTCTAGATATTGATAAGCATTGTATTTAGAATATTAGTCAGTATCCCCAATGACTGTGTGGTAGAATCATTGCAGAAGATTTTAAAAGATATTCACCCCAAACTAATTCAATCATAACTTTGAAAGTGTGACACGGCATTGATATTTTTTTTTTAAATAGCTCTCCACATAATGATAATGTAAACCCAAGTTTCAGAACCACATGTTTAAGAGATACAGACAAAGCACTAATTGAGAAAAACAACAGCAATGAGATGCTAAGAGAAAAAGGAAACAATGCAGAGTAAAATTTAGCAAACATTTGAGGGGAAAAAAAGTAGAATAAATTCTTATAGAAAAAGTCTAGACTCTCTTTGTAGATGATCGTTTACAAAGTAGTGGGTTAAATTCAGATCTGTCAAAATTCCAAGAGTTAGAGTAAATGACCATTTGAGGTTAGTGTTGGAGTAAAGGTTTTTGTTTTTAGATTTAATTGGTTGTCAGGAGTACTTGTTCTTCAGCATTTTGAAGCTATCCCCAAACCTGAATAAAATAGTGAAGTAATCACAGATTTGAAATGAGACCATAATCCTTTTAAAGGTGCACATTAGAATCTATCTTCTTTATTCTCAGACAAATCTTCAGATAAATAGTTCTACTACCTCAGTGAAGACAGTATTAATAATTTTCTGCATGAGTGAAGTTCATTATTTGAAGATGAAATATGTGATTGATTAATATATATTGAATTACATACAATGTGATCGATGATTGATTATGCTTATTATTTCCTACATTGCATTTTATTTGAACAGTGTTGGAATCATACTCATCATTGCTTGGAAATGTTTAAAAAAGAGAGACTCTAGAATTTGGTATAATAAATTGTTTGCTGTATCCTATATTTTTTGTGTTATTGCAAAATGACATTTAATGATGAGATATGGGTTAAATTACTAAATTTTATTCTTTATGAAGTTATTAATTTTGTGGTAGAGAAAGTAGTAGATTTTCTATCCTTCAAACATACTGACCAGAGGACTTCTGGAACTAGCTCTTACCTAGCATTAACAATTTAGAACTTCTTATGTGATTATAGGTATCACATACTTAGTTTGGTACAGCTGACCTACTGAAAAACATGAGAAATGTGCTAATATCTTCAGAGCTATTGTGTTAAAGTTAAAATATATATGTTTTACATTAGTTAACCTGTTATATCCCACCTGTCTGGGTTCAATGAAAAGAGCTAATCAAGTCGGGTCCAGCTCATTTTCTTAACACCATAATGAAGTTTCTTTACCTAACAAAGCCACTGCCAATAAGGATCATATTTAGCCTCTGTCTCTGTCTTTCCATGTCTGAAGTTATCTCTATCTTTATCTTTGTCATTGAAAAAGAAAAAGAAAGAAAACATAGAAATTGCTGTCAAATTACCTGTTGACTCTCAGCTTTTCAGAAAATTTGGAAAATTTTTGGGATTTACTGAATTATGAAAGTCATTAAAATAATTTTTTAAATATTAGTCTTGAGACTACCTACCCCCAGTTTCTGTACAACATCAGTATGTTTTATCACCAGGATGGCAAAAGATCCTCTACATCTAAATAAAATACAGCATGAAATACAGAAAACAGAATTGTGTAGTAATAAAAGTGACAATCAAAGTTGAATTAAATCTGAGTTCAAACCTTGGCTCAAGTGTTTATATCCTGTATATCCTTCAATTCTCTAAGCATCAGTTCTATTGTTTGTAAAATGCAAAGAATAATATTTACCAGAGTTGCTATGATTAAATAATATGATGTTTGTAAGTAATCTGACACAGTAGGGATTAAGTAATAAATCTTTGTAGGTTTTATTAATGTTTTAATTGTGCACACCTATAAAGTTAGCAAGTAAACAATTCTGAATTAGCCTCATTATCAGGAAAGACTAGAAGGCTCTAAACTTGACCTTGACATCTATTTTTCCAAGCATATTTGTTTAGTAATGTCACATGATCAGCTTGCTGTCAACTTAACATGAATATATCCACAATAAGTTAGCTTAAAATGGAGAGGAACAAGGAATCTTGCCATTAACTGGAATTCTCAAATTGACTATAATCTCCCTATGTTTAACTGGAAGGTTATCTCATATTGCAGTTTGTATTTTAGGGGATAGTTGTGATTTGATGCAATTTCAGGTAGTGATTAACAGTTTCCTAAATAACTAAAAAAACTGAAGAATAACTAAAAAAACCTACAGAACCCATTTCATGCCAAATCATTAAATGCAGTGTTCATTTAATTAATTACAATTCAATTTATTCAAAATGAAAATTGATACTTTAGCATAATAACCCACCCATAAGAGCCAAAAAGTTATACAAGTGGTTTATATAACATTGTGGAATTTTTTTAAAGTACTTTATAGGAGAAAAATATTCTTCCTTTACCTAAATCTGTTAGGTTTGGAGGAGTTTTCTTTAGATATGGATCAGAATTCCGAAGAAATTATTTGTTCTCAGTCACCAAATATTTGTTGTGTGCCCATTGTGTTTAAGGCACATTCAGCTTCTGGGTGACTCATCATCTTTAATGTTCTGTAGCCCGGTGCTTTAGGCACATGTTAGTGGAGTAACTGATTTTGTGATCTCATCTGGTGAGAAAAGAAACCATCCCTGTCTCAAAACAAGAACAACTTTACCTCAAGTAAAAGCAAGAGCACCGTGATTTATCACACTATGTTTACCACAAATGGATGGACAGATGAAGCAACACTAGGAGCCTAGAGCTTGAGGGCACAGTGAGTTAGTCCTGGGGTATGGAGGTGTGTTGGACCCGTTTGAGAACTGGGGGATAAACTGGATTCCAGGTTTAGTCCAAAATATTGGGGGGAGTAGTTTTATTTTTATATCAGAAGAAAAAAATGTGGAGTAAAAATAGAGGTGATATATTTGTCTTTATCAAAGCAAACAACTAAAATTGAGAAAGGGTCAAATCACAGATAAGAGCAGTGAGAAAAATTAAAGGTTAGCTTTATGCATAGCATTGTTTTTTGAATCAGAAAACCTTCAGTAAGCTCTGTGGAAATACCTCTTAGCAACTGATTTCAGAGAAGGACATTATTTTGAGGTTTGTTTTGTTATCTATAAAATGAAAGTTTGGGGCCAGATCACTGGTTTTCAACCCATTAGTATCACCTGGAACACTACTGCAAAATACTGATGTCTGAGTTCCAGGGCCAGAGATTCTGATATTATTGGGCCGGTATGGGACAGTGTCAGCATTTAGCTTGATTTCTCAGTGATTCTACTTTGCAGCCAGGCTTATGAACTGCTGCTAAGGAACTGCTGAATCTTAAGGTTTTTTGTATATGGACGGAATTAGTATTGACATGAAGTCATTACTGGAAGACAGAGATAAAATGGTACAAACTGAACTCTATTCAAATAATAATGTTTTTAAATTGATAAATGTTTATTTTCTTTGTAAAAAATGACTGTTAAAAGCAAGTCACAATTCTAATTTTTCTATGGCAATGTAAAAATTGTGTATTTTTCATCAAAAAGAAGGAAAAGCATGCCTTTTGTTAGGATTCAATGAACAGTGATTTTATTGTTATTTGTATTTGCCTTATATTCAGATTTTTGGCCCAGGTGAAATTATATGGCTATATCTTTACTTCTTTGGCTTTGCATTGCCTACCTCACAAATTGCTTGCTTTTAAAAAAAGTCATGTTATTTTTGTCCTCTTTCTTGGCAACTAAAATATGTATACATGTTAAGTTTATTTTATTATTATTTATTATTTTTTATAAAAAAAACTAAGAAAAATAACATTTTCAAAATAATAATACACATAGAGCAACAACACAGTATTTACTATATTTAGCCACCAATATAAATATAGAGAAAATTCTGATCACTATTTGAAATTTGTGAGAACAATTGAAATGTACCTCAATGATTTTTTCCCAAAGCAAATCATACTATTTTAACACATTAACTCTCATGAGAGTTGTGTTTCACACACCCGAGTTTTTACCCTGGGGTCATATGAAGCATATATAAAATCTTGTTGATGTTTTTATTGTTACAATTAATATTGACAGTTTAATTCTAAACACGTGCATTAAATGAGTAGAAGTCAATATATTTTGGTTTTCTATTTATGTTTACCTTCAAATCACACTCAAGGCTTTTTTTCTATTTTCATAATATAACACTGTGGCCTCAAGGAAAAGTTTCTGGATTTTTTGTGTGGCAGTAATTATGCTAAAAAATATTTTTCCTCTGAATTTTGGTGTTTAAAATATAAATAGGAATGGGTTTGCAGTGAAGATTGTTCTGCCAAAAAACAAACAAACAAATATACAAAAACAAACAACAACAACAACAAAAAAAAAACTGGAAAAGAGTGTTTCAAATCAGGAAAAATAGAGTTCTTGAAATGGCCAGAAAATGTGAATAAAGTTAAATAATTGAAATCATTGCAATTCTGTAGTGAATAGCCATCTTGTAATGATACCAGTCTGAAAAATTATTATATGCTCATTCAAAACAGATTGTAAAAAGAAAATTTATTAAAATTTTGCTGTTAGCTTCATTCTATTTTTGAAATATATGTTAATCACAATGAACATGTGATAAATTTATGTCATTGGTAAATTTTTCTAAAATTTTTGAGTTTTGGAAATCTAAGAGATAATGAAGAATATTAATTTAAGGGTTCAATTTGACTTCCAAGAAAAGAATATAAATCCAAACTTAATTTTTTAGCTTAACAATGATGGATGCCTAAATTATTTTAGATTACTGTATTCTCAATTTTATTTGCAAGTATGCAATGAGCTACATGGCCAATGAAAAATCAGCCATCTATATCTGCAAGATTCTCGCAGAGGTGTAAAAAGGAATCTTAAAGGAAAGATTTAGGTTTATTTAATATTAAGAGGATAAGGATAAACTTAACTAGAGTTATGGAAGAACCTTCATAGAAAAAAGTAGATGATTTTAGTACCTTTTGTATCTAGGACTGTAAAATGCTACAAACAGGAATTGGAATTTTATCTGAATTATAGCCAAGGGCAAAGAGTTTTTGTTTCACACACACACACAGACACACATACACATACACTACAGTATACATCTTTGATTTAGCCTTGATGAGATTTTTGACAGGAAGTGAAAGAATTTTGAAACTTCTCTAATATTTTCATTATTTTTAGAGCTCAATTGATGCAGTGCATCTGGAATAACACTGGCAATTTTTCAAAATATTTGTAAGTATTCTTTTTGGTAGATGCCTAATAGTTCTATTGCTGGATCGAATGGTATTTCTATTTTTAGCTCTTTGAGGTATCTCCAAATTCTTTTCCACTGAGGTTGCACTAACTGCAGTCCCACCAGCAGTGTAAGAGTGTTCGTTCCTGTCCCTCCACATCCTCGCCAGCATTTGTTGTTCGGGGATTTTTTGATAGAGGTCAGTCTCACTGGGGTTACGTGATATCTCATTGTGGTTTTGATTTGCATTTCTCTAATGATTAGAGATGTTAGGCATCTACCCAAAGGAACAAAAGATATTGTATAACAAAGATATCTGCATTCGAATGTTTATGGCAGTACAATTCACTATTGCAAGGATGTGGAAACAACTCAAGTGCCCATCAATTCATGAGTGGGTTATTAAAATTTGGTATATGTATACAATGGAATATTATAAGAAACCACAGTATCTGGCATCTCTTATATTTTCCTGGATTGAGCTTGAGCCCATTATCCGAAGTGAGGTATCACAAGATCAGAAGAATAGGCTCCACTTGTACTTGCCATCAAATTAGTATTGACTAATTAACATTATGGTGCTCACATTGTAGTAATATTCTCCGGGGATTAGGGGGGTAAACTCACAACTAAAGGGCACAGTGAGCATTGTAGAGGGGGAGGGCATGCCTCTAACCCTCACTAGGGTGAGGCAAAGACATAAAATGTAACCAAAATGTTTGTACACTCATAATACCCTGAAATAAAAAAACAAAAGAAAAAAAATATTTGTAAGTATTAATAGTCCAGAGGTATGACATAAAGGAAATTCTTTAGTTCCTTGAAACTACATGAGACTATATTTGACGTCATCACTTAATATAGGACCCAACTAATTTCTGGAGAGTACTGAAGTAATGAAGGATGTAGCAAGTGATTTTTTGAAATCAAATTGTTATTCACTTACACATAGGTCACTAGTGCAGTGGTAGATTTGATCATATAGAGAATGGTTATTGATATTAGCTACCAATTTCAAATTGATCTTTTGTTTAAATTTGCCTTACTAATGACTAAATATTATAGGAATTCTTTGAAAAAGGCTTACAAGTAAAATTTTTAAAAATTACATATGTGTGTGTATATGTCTATGTTTACAAAAGGGTAAGCAATGCTTAATTTCATATCATTTGTAAGAATTATTAACAATGGTTAATTTAAAATATTTGTAATGAAGAGAAAAAATTATAATCTTGAATAATCTCTAAGAGTTTTCTAAGTTGAAAAACTTTTACTTTTACCTTTTGAAGAGAAGAAAATATTTGGAAAAGAATTTTGGAAGGTTTTTTTTCTATATTTCATCTGAATTAATCCATTTAATTAATATTTATTTCCAAAGATTAGCTCTTATACAGTAAATTCTTATTCACATTTTTTAAAGAAAATGATTATAGTGAAATAAAATACATTTTGGAATTGCTGTTTTGGTGGGCTACTCATTAAATTAACCGAGTCAAGTATGTGCAAAAGTTTTGCGCAAAAAAAAAAGGGGGGGGAATAAAAGCACAGAATTTCAATTATACGATAACTACAAAATGGTTAATGCTATCTACAATCATTTCATTTTAATGCCTGTGTATGTTCTCCATGGCTTTTATGGTAATGATTAGGCATCATAGAGTTGGCAAGAGTCCAGGTTCTTGTCTGTGAGCAACAGAAACCAATTTTGGCTAACTTCAGCAAAAAAAAAAAAAAAAAAAAAGGGCATTTACTGGACAGATAATAAATACTTCACAGAATAAATATGCAGACTGGAAGAAAGGACATAAAAGATGAGAATGGAACAAAAAAAAGCTAGGAGAATGGGTACGAGGTGGCTATGCAAAACTTTTTACTAGGATATCACTCCTGCCAGTGCCAAGGAATGGTGTAAAACCCTCAGGGCAATGCTATAAAAAGTTACCTAAATATCTCCATTTCTCAAGTCTCAAATTCCCAGGCTGTAGTAGAGAAGAGTAGGGTTGGGGACAGGGAATTTATCAGACCTCTTCAGCTTCAATCGTGAAGATGGGGGTCTGTCTTCCACCAAGACTTACTTAATCAGAAACCAACCCCCCACCCTAAGAATGGATGTTGGACAATAACAAATGCATTATATAGCATGTACTTTTTCTTGATTTGCCCAAACTTCTAAAGCAAGTGCAGAGCATTGATTTTATATTCTCCATACAGCCTAATCATTTATCATGTAGTCCTATCATGAGGAAAGAGAAAATTAGTGACTTGACACTCTGTGGCTATCAATCAATTACTGCATTCATGCTGATGGTGTCCGGTGTGCGTGCTGGCAATTACCATCTGACCACTGAAGCAGTTTACAACATTTTTCTCATAACCTTAACTTCCAATAACATTTTTACATTTTTTACACAGTCTCCTTATCTGGGTGTGACTTTTTTACAGAAACCTTTCTATCTCCTATTTTAAAGCAATTGGGATTTCACCCTGTAATTTTCTAAGCATTTACTATTTGGGACTATTAGGTAGCTTTTGCTGTTGAAGGCCTCATATTAATTGTGAGGTAATAATGTTCAAACAGATTTAGTGTGAAGTGTAAACTTAGTTTTGGGGAAAAATCTATTAAATTTCCTTTTCTCTGTTTCTTAACTAGAGATTTATATTATATTACCTGTTTCCTTAAATTAAATGCTGTGACCTTCCTTTTTCCAAAGATAGCCCACACTATATTTATCCACTGTATTTTGTACCCCCTCTATCTACTCCAACATATTGAAAATTTATACTGCACTGGGTTGTGGTGTTTGCATAGATATCCAAAAGAATGCAACTGCAGGTTGAAATCCTATCTTGGGGTTTAATGGGCAGTGTTGCAGGGTGGTGTGGGATTATATTTTGCCAAGTTTATGAAAGAAAATCAGAGGATTTTATTTTCTACAGCTTTGATTGATTGCATCTCCTTCTCATACATAGCTAATTCAAATTATTGTGCCTTTTGAGTATATAATATGAGCCTAAAGTTGCACTACAGTCTCATACTGTTTGTAAACTCTCTAAGTGATTCTTGCCAGGAACCAGCACTCAAGGGGAGAGTTAATATTCTAGGATATTCAAGGAGCTTGAGTTGATTTCATTTTCAAAAGAAGATTTGTCAAAGTGAAGGTATAAAAGAGGCGTATTTAGAAATTATTTGTTCGTGTTAATTTGTAGGCTGACACTTTGTTGTCTTTTCTCTCTTTAGACAAACTGAGATACCTGTGTATTATTTACATATTTTAAATATCTGTGTTTTAAGTTTTAAAACATTTTTGACTTTATAAATATATAAGCTCTGATTCTTAAAGCGTGAAAATGATATTGAATATGAAGACAGCCTAGATTAAGTTTTATAGCCTGGAACTGATCACTTCTTTCTTTCCTCAGAGATTGGGAAAGTAGATCTTTTACAAATAATCTCTGTGGTTTGATCATTATGATAGATATTGTTTCTGAAAAATGTCTTAGTGAATTGGTCTGGACTTAGTTCAAAGAGACAGTGCTTTAGGTATTTGTGAAATGAAACTGATGTTGCAAGACTAGAAGATATAACTGAGCAGATTCAAATGATTGAAGGAAATTGACCAGTCTTCCACTTTAAAAAGTTTATCCCTGATGCAAGGAAAAGTTCATAATGACTATGCGTGTTCTTCTTTTTTTTCTTAATTTCAGCATATGACAAAGGTACAAATGTTTAGGTTACATATATTGCCTTTGCCCTTCCCAAGTCAGAGCTTCAAGCTGTCCATCCCCCAGATGATGTGCACAGCACTGATTAGGTGTGAATATACCCATCCCCTCCACCCGCTTCCCACCTGCCTGACACGCAGTGAATGTTTCTACTATATGGGCACCTAAGTGCTGATCAGTTAATATCATTTTGATGGTGAGTACATGTGGTGCTTGTTTTGCCATTCTTGTGATACTTCACTTAGTAGAATGGGCTCCAGCTCTATCCATGATAATACAGGAGGTGCTATATCACCATTGTTTTTTGTGGTTGACTAGTACTCCATGGTATACATATACCACATTTTATTAATCGACTCATGGATTGGTGGGCACTTGGGTTGTGTCCACATCTTTGTAATTGTGAATTGCTATAAACATTCTAGTGCAGATGTCTTTTTATAGATGCCCTTGCTACCTACAGATTGTGTAAACTTTTTGGAAAACATCTATACTCTTTTCAGATGATGAATGGCACATTATTATGAGACATTTAGATGAAAAGTTATGAAATAGCTTTTTGCAAATGCAGTTGCTGATATTTTTCCCCCAGAGGCTTAATTTTGTGTAACCATCTTTTAAATGGAAAGAGCATAGATATAGTAAGGCTTTTAGGTTATTTACATATATAGGCAAAATTCAAAAATTTAGCATAAACTATAATTGGTATAGCCAAACAAAAACAAATAAATGTGAAGTTGGAGGGGAAACAGAAATAATGCTTAGAGCACAAACCATAATATTCTACCATTTATTATTGAGAGTAGGGGAGCTACATACCTTTTTGTGTGTGTGTGTGTGTGTGTGTGTGTGTGTGTTTAATTGCTTATTATCCAAACTATCCATACTTGACTAGTAAAAGAGACTCCTGGGTCCATGGCACTGATATTTTATTTTATTTCCTATTATATTGTAAATTGATTTATTTTTCAATCCATCTATTTGTACCCATGTGGGAGAGCTACATAGTTCTCTTTCTGTGCTTCATTGCACCTTTTGGTTTGTACAAGCCTTGGGTGAGTACCAGAAGGGCAGCTGCTCACACACTGGGGAAGGAAATTCAATGATTCATGAGCATACACAGGAAAGAGCAAAGACTGTGTTTGTTCTTGAGGATAGTCTGCAAGATTCCATTCTCAATGATGCAGAAATTTGAATGTGAAACAGGTTCTGATCTTGGCATTTTGCCAGAAATCTCTAGTTTTATTGAAGTCTATTAAGCAAATACTATACAGATTTGTGAGCTTATGTGATTGCGTATCTTATCATGTGTGGTGACATTTTCTATTTAAACCTAATCAATTTAAGAACTAATAAGTTCAATTTTAAGGCATTTTTAATAGCCATTTATTTTTTTAATTAACAAATAAAGTCATGTGCATTAAAGAAAATGTAAATAATATAGCCATGAAAGAAAAAAAGGAAAAAGAAACAATAATCTCATTTGTTATTCCATACTAAAAGATATATATGTAAATATATGTGTGTATATATGTGTGTGTATATGTAATATAACACATAATAAACATATATATAAACATTTTAGTTAAAAATAAATGGCAGATATCTTCTCATCACATATTATTCTTGTTTCATCAATATTCTCTTCTAATTCTTTCCCTCAACTTGTAGTAACAAAGAAGTAAAACAGAAGAAGGTGGGAAACTGTACTAAAAGTATAATTTAATTTCTCTAAATAGATTTTATTATTTATAACATTTTAAAAGTTGTTTCAGAAGTGAAAATAAGGCCGGGCGCGGTGGCTCACGCCTGTAATCCTAGCACTTTGGGAGGCCGAGGCGGGCGGATAGCTCAAGGTCAGGAGTTCGAAACCAGCCTGGGCGAGACCCCGTCTCTACCAAAAATAGAAAGAAATTAATTGACCAACTAAAAATATATATACAAAAAATTAGCCGGGCATGGTGGCGCATGCCTGTAGTCCCAGCTACTTGGGAGGCTGAGGCAGGAGGATCGCTTGAGCCCAGGAGTTTGAGGTTGCTGTGAGCTAGGCTGACGCCACGGCACTCATTCTAGCCTGGGCAACAAAGTGAGACTCTGTCTCAAAAAAAAAAAAAAAAAAAAAGAAGTGAAAATAAGTGCCTAGGAGAAAACCAAGTATATATTGAAAACTGAATTGTATAAAATAAACAATAAGATTGAATAATATCAGTTACTCTAGATAGAAAAATATTAACTGAGAGTTATAAACATGTTATGGAAGTAAGAGTATTTAATAAGTGCCTAGGAGAAAACCAAGTATATATTGAAAACTGAATTGTATAAAATAAACAATAAGATTGAATAATATCAGTTACTCTAGATAGAAAAATATTAACTGAGAGTTATAAACATGTTATGGAAGTAAGAGTATTTCGTAAAATATTAAAATGTGTTAATGGAATAAAAAGAAGGCACATCAGCCTATTTTTCAATGATAAGTATAAGAGCTAATAGAATTTCTCAAAGAACTAAAAGTAGAACTAGAATTTGATCCAGCAATCCCATTACTGGGTATTTACCCAATGGAAAAGAAGTAATTTTATCAAAAAGACACCTGTATACAAATGTTTATTGCAGCACAATGCACAATTGCAAAGATGTGGAATCAACCCAAGTCCATCAACTGTTGAGTGGATTAACAAAATATGGTATATGTATACGATGGAATCATATGCAGCTATAAATAAGGATGAATTAAGGCCTTTGCAAAAGTTTGGATGAAACTGGAGACCATTATCCTAAGTGAAGTATTCTAAAGAAAGGAAAAACAAACACCACGTGTACTCGCTATTAAATTGGAACTAACCAATGAGCAGGGGTGTGCAGAGAGGGAAGTAAAACTCAATAGAAATTAAGCAGGAGGGAGGGGGGAGAAGGCAGTAGGCAAAAACACACCTAATGGGTACAATAAACACTATCTGGGTGATAGTCACACTTATAATCCTGACTCATCCATAACAAAATCAATATATGTAACCAAAAACATTTGTACTCATGTAATATTTTGAAATAAAAAAAAAAAGAGTTAATAGGGTTTGGGGGCATCCCTAAGGAAGGACTTTGAAACCATGATGAGCATTGTCTAACATCTATCCACTCCCCCTATGATTAACTCCCTGAACTACAATTAAATTTGACAAAAAAACATAACATTAGAAGCAGATAAATTATAGAAAAAGACGAATGTATTATATCTTTGAATTAACTGTGTTCTCTCATTAGAATTATTTTCTACTGCACCCACCCCTTGCCATATATGCCCTCAACAAGTATTTATTCCATGCCACTCTGGGCCATGCAATCCTGTAGACATGGGTGATGAAGTGGTGAGAATGCAAAGTCTCTGACCTCATGGAGCTTACATTTGACTTCTAATCTTTTATTACTCAACTGTGAGGACTTTTTAACACCCACATTGAAACAAATAATCTTTCCCCATGCCTCCATAGTACTTCACAGAATTATCAATTGTCACCATGTGCAATGTTCTAAAATCAGTCTTGTTCACTTGACCATGAACTCCTTGACAGCAGGTTTGTTGGATTACTCTTTGAATCTCCAGTGCATCACAGGATGCAGTGCCCCAAATAAATTCTTGATAAATGCTTACATAATGAGTGAGTAAATCAATCAATGAATAAATGATAAGTGAATCAAGAGAGTATCTTCAATTGAATAAACTAAAAAATTAAAAATTTATATTCTGAAATGTAAGATTTAAAAGAGTTATAATTAAAAGTTTATAAAATCATGAAGGCATACTTAATATTTGTGTATCAAACTCTGGAATTTGGAAAAAAATATAATGGTGGTAAGACCATAATACATATTAATATAAAATTTGTCAGAAATGGTTTAGACTCCCCTCTCCAAAAAGTGTCCCTGTAAATTAATGAACTTGGGATATGATGGTAGGTATGTTATGTAATCTTTTTTACATGTTGAAATGTTCATCCTGAAGGCCGTGCACATACTCTACTGTGGGATGCACATCCCCGTTGACCTACTTTTCCTGCATTTTTCTCTCTGGTGGTGGATACTTTTCCCAAACAGAGACAACTCTGATTCAAGAGATGTGCTTACTGTCTTCGTGGCTTCTCAATGTCCTTCACTCTCATCAAGCACCCTCTCCGTCGTCTCATTATTGTTTGCTGATGTCTCTCTGTTCACTCTCTTTCATTCAGCAATATGGGGACTTTGGCATAAGCCTCACAATCTTTCTTCTATTATCATTTTAGACTCCTTTAATATCACATCTTCAGTATGCAATGGACTCTACTTTTCCTTTTTTTACTCTTCTAAAGGTCAATTTAAAAAAAAATCTATCATAAATATACACTTGAATTGTCATATGATGGGATTTTTAACCACCTTTGTTTTCAGTCATGATTTAAATATCTTCTTAAACACAATTTTCTCAGTGTAGTTCTTCTTTTTTTCCCTAACCCAATTGCACATAAACCTATTCTACAAACACACAAATACAAACAAAACTACTTTTATCCTCTCTTGCGCTTACAGTTCTCACCTCATTTTTCCTACTTCCCCAAATTTTTTACTCTGCTTCCATTTCTTCCTATTCATTCTTCACCCTCCACAATCTGTCTTCTACCTCTACTACTAACTGCCTTCCTATTCAAAAGATCCAGTGGACAGTTTTTGCCTTTATTCTACTCTGTCTCTCAAGAGCAGTGAGATTTGTTGGCTACTCTTTCCTTATTAAGAAACTCTGTTCTTTTTGATTTCCAAGGCACCACACTTTTTTAGTATTTTCATTACTTCGGCCACTTCTCAGACTTTGTTGACATAATGTCCCTTCTTTTTATCACTAAGACATGAATAGCTTTCTCTTCTCTCTCTAGATGATTTCATACATTTCCATGGATTTTGTTGCATGTCTCTGCTGATGACTCTAATATTTATATACCTGCCTTTGTTCTCCTTAGAATTCAGATTCTATTGTCATAAATATGACTACCTATTGAACTCTCTCTCTCTCACAGCATCTCAAACTTTTCACATATGCAATAGAACTCTCAATTTCCTCTCACAATGTCATAATCCTCACCCAATTTACCTGTTTTAATATATGACATCACCTTGAACCTAGCAGATCAACCCCTAACTTATATCTAATCAACCATGTAATTCTTTGGTTAATTCTCCTAAATATGTCTTGAATCTGCTGCCTTACCACCTTATTTTCTTCTACTTCTTTATTGAGGATACCTAAGTGTTCACTTAGTGCTAAGGCTTCCCATCGGATCTCCCTACCTCCACTCTTGTACCATTCTAATTCAGGGGTCTGTAAACGTTTCCTATAAAGAAACAGATGGTGAACATTTTAGGCTGTGTGAACCATACAGTCTCTTTGATGCCACTACTCAATTCTACCATTGTAGCAAAAAAGCCATCATAGACAAATGTAAAAAATGGATGTGGCTGTGTTCTGATAAAACTTTATTTATAAAACAGATAGTGAGCCCCTGCCATGCTACAGCTAGAGTCAGACCTCTAAGTACAAATATTATTATGTCACTTCTGTGTTTAACACCTACCCTCAATGACTTCTTACTACATTTAAAAGAAAATTCAAATGTTTTTGTAGCTTTCATAGCATTGCTTGACTTGGCCCTTTCTTCCCTTTCCCTTTTTATCTGAGGTCTTTCCCCCTCAATCACCATTCTGCTTTCAGTTTCTTAAGCATAGGCAGTACTTAAGACTTGTTACATAATTTGTAAGGCCCCATAAAAAATAAAAATGTAGGGCTCCTCATGTAAAAATTAGTAAGAATAGAAAGATAGTGACAGAGTATTAAATCAAGCACAAGACTCTTCTGAGAGTTGGACCCTGTGCTACTATACAGGTTACACTCTTATGAATCCTGTATTTCCACCCTGTGGTCTTTGAACTTGCTTTCCTAGGCCTTGAACAGCAGCCTCCATCCCCACCCCCCATGCTACTCTTTCTCATCTTTTAAGCTTCAGTTTAAAACCTGCACCTCCTCAGGCAGGCCTTTCTAACTAACTTGCTCTAAGTAGGGCCTCCTTCAGTATTCATATTTTATTCCTTGATGTTTTTAAATCATTCTATGCTTTTCATTTCTTCTACAGTAATTGTCATTATTGGAAATTATATATTTTTATTTGAACTATAGAGTGAATTATTATGATATGATAATAATCACTGACTCATGTGTTAATTACCCAAAACAAATCAGCATGAATTTATAACTTAATGCTAGCTACTATGGCAAGTGAAAATAATTCTGAGTGGTTGCTTCATTTTTTTCCAAACCACATTTATAATACTTCATTATTATTTTGGGGTATATATGGAGGAAACATGCTCTGCAGGCTAAATAAGTCAGTTGTACCCATTATGAGGGACCTTGGACAAATAAATTAAATTAATAAATTCTTTGTTTTAATAACTCTTGAAGGGATCTGTGGCAGTGCTAAAATTAAAATGCGTATATTTAAAAATAACACAAAATAGGCCAATCAGAAGGAATCAGAAAGTCTGTGCTTTTAGGAACAAAAATTAGGTCACTTATGATAAATGCAAAATTTTACATATAGGCAAGCTAGGTTAGATAAATATTTCTCTGACAATAGAAGAATATATGTATTCTTCCATAGAAGACTTTTCTGTAACATTAGCATGAGAAATTTTTGAGAGAGTCTTTTTATAAGGTGTAGTGTAATTTCCTGGATAATATGACATGATATAGCAATCAGTTTTAATTTTGAAACACTTTAAAATTATTGTTCATATATATTATACTTGTTTTAATAATCAATAATCTGAAAATATAATATTAAATTCTAAAATTTTCATATTTAATTTTAATTAAATAAATTTTCATGTGATTTCCATAAGAGACTGAGATACTATTGATCAATTGATACTATCAATGTTTTTTGTCTTTATGAGTTAATTTATTATAATACTTCAAAATGAAGATCTACAAAATGGATTCAAGCTAATTAGTTTTCTTTTCTATAACATGTGCTTACTTTATAGACCTTTTTTATTACTTATTAAATTACTAAAAATACATGCTAAGGTATTAGACCCACAGAAAGTCTGTTATTTTGCTATTAGCATTTAAGAGCTGGAATTTTATTATTGTTCTGACATAAGATCAAACATTTTGGTATATTCATAAAAAACAGTTGTTACTAAAGAAAGAGCACAAGAGAATTTTTATAGCTCTATGGATTTTTAAAAAGTGTGTATTATCCAGATTAATTCTATGATTCAAATTTATTACTATTAAAACCCAACCCCATTGAATTTAAAAGAGTCAAGTTGGCATTTTAGCTGATCTTAACAATTAAATTGAATCAACTAATGAAGCCTATTTTTAGAATGATATAATATTAAATACAAAAAATTGTTTTTAAGAAATTAGAGAGATGCTTTCTACCAATGCTTGCTTCAAACAAGATTTTCAGTGATTTTACTACCAATTTATTAAATACTTTTAAAGTGGTTGTACTTACATTTTTCTTTATTTTGGAAACTCGTATATGAGATAAAGAATTATTTCTGGAGTTTGGACAAGCTAGTTTAGGTTCTGGTTCTACTACTTCTTAGCTGTCACTACAGGAAGATGATTTAGTTTCTGTGAATCTCAGTTCTATATGTGGAACAGTCCTAGAAGTCCATGGCTGCATAAGTAAGAGGGTAGTTGTAAAAACCAAATAAGATAATATACATAGAATCCCTTGACATGTATAAATGATATTGTTATTTTTGATGATAGTAAATGCTTAATTATTTTGTAAGATTCCGGAAACATGGCTGAACAGTTTTATTGCTTTTGGTTCCATGTGATATTCTTAACTTTTATGTTTTTTTCCCCAATTCTGGGCTTTTTGTCCTTTTTATTTTTTCTTTATTGCCTTTTATATCCTGTCCATGATGTATCCCTTGTCATTTTCTATACTGCCAGTTTAGAAATATCCCCGAGTATATCATTACATAGGTTCCACCACACTTTGATGATAGCTATTTTGTTGGATGAGGGCTCTTCCATTGATTTGTTACATGTTGCATAGGAATAGATACCTGGAGACACATATTTGTTAACTTCCTGATATAGCTCGTACTTGCAGGTGGTGGTTTACACAATTTAACATCATTTTAAGCTCTCTAGTTGAAAATATTTCAAAGCATTTCCTTGATATGAGTGAGTTTTACACATTTTATTCCCTTATGTTTAACTTTTTACAACCTGGTTGGGTTTCACTCTAATAGAAGTGTTCCGATATGCCTACCTTGTTGACAACTTTTAACTCCATTTAGATTTCATACTGTATTGCTCTGTTTTTATTAAGTAACTGATATGCAATTTCTGTTATATAAAGCACTTGAAATGAGTTCCTAATTCCCAAACTATATTTCTCTTTTCCTCTTGCGCTAGAAAAAAAAATTAGAGTAACAATTGCAAAATAGTATTATTTTTCCTGTTAATTTTCTTTTATTTCTACTTCAGTACATGGAAATAAATTAGTGCTTTTTAAAATGATTCTTTGCTGACATTTTTAAAGATAAAATAAATTGTATCTAATACATATGTATATATACATAAATATGATTCATTTCAAGTACATTATGTAATAGAAATTACCTGTCAGTTACTTCATAAATATAGAGCAAGACAGTATGTGATCTAAATGGAGTTAAATTGTATTATACATTGTGTATATATACATGGCATTTGCCCAGAAGAGAGATAAAAGATGCCTTTAACATCTTACTTGCCACTTCAATCCTGTAGTATCTATAATCCTTGACTTTATAACTATTATTCTATAAATGTATCCTAAGAAAATGACTAAGGACTTGCATGGAGATTTATGTATAGGGATGATTACTGGAATATTTCTTATAATGGAGAAAAATTGGAAACAAAACAAACACCCCATATTAGAAAATAATTAAATAAATTATGGAAATTCATACACCGTAATGTGATGTTTCCATTAAAACATGTATTCATTGGTACATGTGTAGAATGCCATAAAAGGCAATACAAGTAAAAAAGCCTAAAACAATGTAAAATTGTATATTCAGTATGATCCAAATTAAAATTACATATAATGTATAACAGAGACTATAAAAGTTTATCAAAATGCTAGTAACAGCTGCCATTAGAAAGTGATGATGCAAATTCTTGTTTATATCTTTTTTATTATTTTTCCAATTTGTATCATGAATATAGGAGTTTAAAATAGGACACATGTCATTATGTAAAATATAATTTGTAGTCAGAATAGTTTCTCTCTCGCTCGCTCATACGGTGTGATACCTTTAACTTTTTCAGGGACTTAAGAATTCTAACATCTCAGGCTTATAATTAGGTCAGGTGGTACTACTATTCTGCATTTCTATTATGCTCTTTTATGATTTCATAAACATGTATCATGGAGAAGCAGTGTATACTTAAAACCTAAAGACCAGGCAATTTTAAGACTGCCGTGTAGAGAAGTAACTGATCAAGTTACCATGTTACTCCTTATGAATTCACACTTTGCCATGCAAAACAACTGAGATGTTCCATGGCACACTCAAATGAGTAGCAAATTTAAGCCTTGGGAATGATTTTTGTTTCATCTCATTGCCTTTCAAATGTAGTTGTGTATGTAGTACATTAATTGTAATTCAGTTATTTTAACAGACAAAATGCATGCTTAGAAATATTTCAGTACCAATGGGTAAGGAAGCATTGGGAGTATTAAAGTTGTATATTTTTTCATTTATTCATTCATTCTTCTAGGAAACATGTATTAATAATCCTCTGCTCTATATTGCAGAATGAAAAGCACAGTCCTAATTTTACCTTTTTAATATTTTAGTAATCTGTTGTTTACTTCTTATTTTTATTTTCTTCCTACTCTATATTTATTGAATATAGGTGCTATGTCATAGTTTCATTTCATTATTAAAGCAAATAAAGTAAATTGGATAACCACATTAATTAATAAATGATTTTTTGAAATTAATTTTTTTAAGATGTTTTAAAAAGGGGATCCCTGTGACCTATAAAGTGTGATCTTTATAGGCAGTTAAATATTTTTACTTCATCTTCACTTATTTGCTCATTTAAAATTTATTTATTGTGAAAATGTCATAAGTCTGGCATAGGTGGTGAATAGTGTGAAAAATACAAGTTATTTCTCTGCTCAAGAGTCTAGTGTAAGAATGGAAATGTATCTGTTAATACAATTTATCTGTGCTGTATTTGTTTCTCTTTGTATAATAACGTTTAAAGAAATTTTAAATCCACTTTAGAGAAAAATTTTTATCATCTTCTGGACCAAAAGAAAAAGAAATATAATTTTATATATGCCTAGAAAAGAATTCTTATGTTAATATGCAAGTTTCAATTTGGAACCCGAGTAAAGGGATATCTGAAATTTATAATTTTAAGAACCAGACAAAATATTATAAAGCAGCCATACTTAACACTATAGTAAATATTTTGCAGTAACACACCCCTAATCTGACAAACATATGTTACACAGAAAAATATGCTATACAGTGTGGACACATGTTAATGTACTATTTTATTTTGTGTCGTAAATTATTGACCAATTCATATAAGAAGTATTTTAAAAATCTTTCTTTAAAAATCTTTAAGTATTACAAATTAACCAGTTTTTAATAGACGCCCCCCTTTGTTCAACCAGCGCTTGTACTCATTACCATTTACATGGCCATCTAAACAGCTTTTTGTATGACAAGTTTGTTGTTTCAAATATTTGTAGTTACTGCATGTTAACACATCTTGCTAGACAACAGTTAAGTATTTGCAGCATTTCTATTTTATTTGAAAGGCAATGTTTGTGCAATTATTATATTTGAATACCTGATTGCATTTTTCATATTGTCTTCAATATTTTATTTAAGAATATGAGAATAAAAAAATTATATTGCTGAAACGAGAAATAAAAAGCAAATTTTTATATTTAATAAAAAACAGCCAAGATAAAAATAATTAAGCATGCCAAGGATGACATACTTTCAGGCTCAGTTGTATATTTAATAGACTTACACAAATGATGGATGTTATTAATTATGAAGGAAAATTAGAAAAATTAGTCTATACAGAAGATTCTAGTAATATATCAATAGAGATTATGTTTAAAAATTAAAAATATAAGAAAGTTTATATAAACATATATGTTATACACATTTAAATATACATAAGTGAATATATATTTTTTAATATAAACCTGGGAATAGAACCCCAGAGAGCTAAATCTAATGTTCTGCTTTTGCCCATTACCCTTCCTGCACAATATTGGGAAGATATTATGGAGTTAAATGCATGAAAATTCAATTAAGGTAATTTTAAAAGCAGTACAGAATTTTTAAAATATGTAATTTTTTCTAACTTTTTTGTTTTTTTATATATTATTGAAAATTTAATGGCTAGAGATTATAAAAATCAGTTTTACGAGATTTATACCAGTTCCATCCAGAGAAGACTTGGTTTTTAGATAGGATACAACATCATGCAAATGTGCAGCTCAAGTAATCAATTACCCTCCCAGAAATGAGTATTCTTTGTTAATACTTGGTATGATTTAGTGTCTGGAAGAAAAAATATATCCACATCATTTTGCCTTTTATTTCTGAGTAATGTTTTATCAAACAGGATTTAAAAAAAAAATTTTTTTCCAACACAAACAAAGTAATTGACAATTAAATACATATTTTTTAATTTCTAAACAGATTTTTCATTGTCTTATGTGTCCCAATGGATGACTATATCTTACTCTTCTAACTTCGGAAGATAGTCTTTTTCTTAATGATTCCATTCTTTGTATTTGCTTATATTTCTTAACAATAACTATTGTTATTTGATGTTTGAAATACTTTGTTCTTTAAATTGTTTTGATAACATCTTAATCATCTGCATTTTTAAATTTTCTGTTGTCTTTATAAATTGTATATATTTTTATATTCTTCACATAACACCCTATTGTGGGAACACGTATGTAGGTTTTAAAAATGTGTTTAGTTTTCATCCAAAGTATGCACTGCCCTTTTGCTGTTTCAACAATTAATCAAGTGGTACAAAATAATTGAGAAGGCGTTTGTCTTTCTTCTTCAGTTTTGATATTTGAATTATCTTTTCTGATTTTTAGCCAGTGATATATTTCTTTCATATGCTCACTCAATCTGTACTAGTGGATCTAACATTAGGTTCCAAATATACAGGAATTTTCCTCTTAATATTCAGATGTCATACTGGGAAGAGATGCATATAGGCACAAAATTAGATTTAGCAGTGAATCATAAAATATCTGCTTTATTTGTAATACATATCTTCAATTTTTAGCTATGCTTGCCATCTTTTTGTATTCAGGCAGTTATTTATGTGCTAGCAAATATACATTATGATATGCTATTCATCTGGAAATTGTTTTGAAAAGACAACATTCTATTTTGATGGTATAAAAGACAATTTTTATAAAGCCCATTTTCATCAGGAACTGGTTTATTTGAATCTGTGCATTTCATACTGAATGATTTTTATGTTTGCATGGGTAAAATAATTGTAAATATATCTTTTTGTGATGATAGAGCTGAAATTCTTTATTTCCTTCTGTCTCAGAAAATGCCTTTTTTTTTAGAACTTAGATTTCCCTTCATTGTAATGAATTATTTCTTGTCAGACATATACATAATAATCAATTATTATATGATAATAGCAACATTTGTTTTACTAAATAGACTAGAAATATTTTGCATAAGCTTGACTGATAGTCCTATGAATCTTGGAGCAGTCTCGCAAGATGACATATTGCAGGTCTTAGCCCTTTAGTAGGTTTGAGTTTAAATCAGGCATTGTCAGAGAAGATATTAGAACACAATTATAGTAGACAGAATAATGGCTCCCCAGTGATGGCCACATTCTAATCCTTGAACCTGTGAATATATTACCTTACATGGCAAATGAGACTTTGTAGATGTGATTTAATTATGGATTTTTGAGAGGGAGAGATGATCTGGATTAGCTGAGTGGGTCCTTCTCTGACTGTCTGCCTCCCTCTCTCCCTTGAGAAAAGAAAGGCAGAGAGTTAGAGAGGAGAGAGAATATGATACTAGAAGTAGATGTCAGAGAAAGAGACAGTGAGAGACAGAAAATTCAAAGATGCTACACTGTTGACTTTGAGAATGGGGTAAGGGGTCAAGAGCTAAGGCAGGCAGGTGGCCTCCAGAAGGGAGAAAAGTCAAGGAAAAGGATTTTTCCCTAGAAACACAGCCCTGCTGACACCTTCATTTAAGTCCTGCAGAATTTATCTCAAACTTCTGACTTCCAGAACTGTAAAGATAATACATTTGTGGGTTTTTTTGTTTTGTTTTGTTTTGTTTTTTGAGACAGAGTCTCACTTTTGTTGCCCTGGCTAGAGTGAGTGCCGTGGCATCAGCCTAGCTCACAGCAACCTCAAACTCCTCCTGGGCTCAAGCGATCCTCCTGCCTCAGCCTCCCGAGTAGCTGGGACTACAGGCATACACCACCATGCCCGGCTAATTTTTGTGTGTGTGTGTATATATTTTTAGTTGGTCAATTAATTTCTTTCTATTTTTAGTAGAGACAGGGTCTCGCTCAGGCTGGTTTCAAACTCCCGACCTCGAGCAATCCGCCCGCCTCGGCCTCCCAGAGTGCTAGGATTACAGGCGTGAGCCACCGCGCCCAGCCATTTGTGTTGTTTTAAGCCACTAAATTTGTGGTAACTCGTTACAACAGTGATAAGAAACTATACAGCTATCATTCATATATAGGAAAATGAACTATAGATTGTGGGAAAGAAAAACCAAAGTTCATCCCTGAAGATATCCCTTTTTCTCTTGGATGTTCTCAGATGAGAAAGAACCATTTCTTTCTCCATGCCCTAACAAGGCATCTTATCCAAATCTCCCCCTTTCTTCTCCAGCTTCCTCTGTCTAATTTTCTCCAATATCTTAGTGTTCTCCCACCATCTCCTTTATGCCTGTCCCTTACCCTGTTGCCATGAATTTCATTTGTGTTTGATCTCTATGCTTCTAAATTATAAAGCTGCTATCTTTTTTGTTTCTCCATGAGAACTTTTCTGTTGTTATCAGGCTCTTCACACCTATAACTTACTATTAAGATAATTCAAATTTACAGATAAAATTCTAATCTGTGCTTACTTAATAGAAAGAAAACTTAGGGTAAGCAGACCTTACTGACCCCGCCCCTATCACTCAGCGTACTGCTAATGTGAAACTATTGGAATGGATTTGAAGAATGGATTGGGAAGACTAACAGTAGTTGCTATTTGAAGCAACTAAGAAAAAATTTAAAGGAGCAATTGCAATAAAATACAAATCATTGGTGCAAACCATAAAAATGCAAAATATGAAAGGAACATATGTTATTTAATATATTCTGACTTTTTATTTCAGATAACAGCAGAAGCAATAGGACCTAGCATATACCAAACACTGTTCTAAGTAATTTTCATTTCCATACTTATTTAACTCTTATAACCACTCCATCCCCATTTAATACAAGAGGAAACTGAATTACAAATAAGTGAGGTGATTTGCCCATGGACATGTCACTGGCCAAGTGACAGAGCTGGGCTAGAGTTTGTGTTTATGTATGTATGTATGTATATATGTGTGTGCGTGCTGTATGCACCTACAAAATACTCTAAAAGAAATAGCATTATTTACTAGTGAAATAAGATACTGTCTGATAATAGACTGCTAATGAGTTAGAAACAATAATAAAATATCTCTTGTACTTGTTGTAGTATAATAAGGTGATTTGGAGCATGAACTCAAGAGCCAGATTGCCCACATTCAATTCCAGTTCTCATTGCTCAAATTCAAAGCATGTCTCCCTTAGCCAAGTCATTTAACCACTCTCTGCCACATTTGTTTGAGATAATAAAGGTGCATGTCACAATAGATTATTACAAGGATAAGGGGAGTTAATCAATGTGAAGTACTTTGGAAGGTTATTTGATACAAGTAAGTGTTATGTCAGTGTTAACTATTATAATCATTATTTTAATAGACATAAAGCTATCTAATAGCTGTGGAAATAAGGGAAAACATACACATATTTCTAAAAAAAATTTCTTTCACTTGTCCCAAGTCTACATTTTGATCCCCATTATCTTTAATCAATGTCAAATAAAATAATCTTAGGCAAACTAATCTAGTCAACTGTTTATTGATGTACAACAAAACTGAGATTTATTCAAAGTAGAATTAGTGCCCTAGAATGATCAAGTTAGACTATTGTAGAGTCAGTGTTTTCCTTCTCTCTGTAGACAGCCAGGAGACTTATACAAAAAATGAGTATGTTAATACTGGAATGAACAAGGCTTTCAGTCAGTGATTCTCAAACTTTAATGTACATCAGAATGATCTGGAGGGCTAGTTAAAACACAGATTGCTAGTATGCATCCCCATGGTATCCGATTAAGTAGGTCTAAGAAGGGGCTTGAGAATCTGCATTTCTACAAGTTTCAGCTAATGATGCTGCTGGTTCAGGGGTTATACTTTGAGAACCATAGCTTTGAAGCTTTAATCCATATGACAACCAATTGTTTGGAAGAGAGAAAAAAATTTTAAAATGGTTTTCTATAATCCATTTTTAAATAACCTTAAATTAGGCTACCTATTAATTTATCTAAACTAGGTTAGATTTAGACATATTAATACCTATTGAAATATCAAGATTATAGATTTATCGGTAGATTTGCTATTGTGATTGATAAATGGCTAATTTTAAATGTCACTTAGTTAAGTGATTGATTTAAAATAAAAAGGAGTTATGAATTTTTACAGGCATTCTTCACCAATATCCACCAGGCTATTTTTGTTTTTGCCTAGAAATGTCTACCCTCTCTACCTTGCTAACCAAGCTCACTCTCTAAGAATTATTTTTAATATTATTTGTTTCTTGGGAGCTTTCTCTGACCCACAAGAAGGTGTTTTACTTTTCTGACGTCTCCTAACCCATAAAATATTCTTCCGTTGATACATACACCAAGTTATAGTTTAATTTGTTAATTTGCACATGTAGTTCTTGCTATAGAGTGTGAGTTCTATTTGTCTTTGTAATTCCAACAATTAGCTCAGTGCCAGGGACGTAATAGTCACTAAATAAATATTAGGTGGATGAATATCTAAGTAAATAAATGATATCTAATGATTTTCAAATTTCTGACATTTGTTGGAGAGAGGCAGAGAGAGACAGAGACAGAGAGAGACAGAGAGGATGGCTGTCGGACTGCTTGTTATTAAGGTCATTATTGACTATTATTTACTCAAGAAATTTCATCTCCCATTAATGGAGTCCTCATGAAGGAACAAATAGCCTAAATAATTTCCCTGGTGCTTCTTAGAAATTCAAAATACTTGCTTATTTCCTTCCTTTGTAACATGAATATCTTTCTAGTGCTCCTGGTTGCCTAGAAACCTTTAGTTTAAAAATTGGACTTACACGACTATATAGTTATTTGTGGGTTTCATAGGCATGGGTTACTTCCAGAGAGAACTCAATCTTAGCTACTGTCACTATTATAAGGATTATGAGTGAGTTCCTGGCATTTTAAAGTATAGCAATTACATTTTTATTTTTATATTTATCATGGTTTATTTTGTCGCATTTCGATTACTTTATCAGCTACTTTAGCTTGATTTATACTGGTTGAGAATTACAAGCAATGCATTTTAGATTAAGCTGAGATTTGAAAAAAACTATTTCTGACAATCAGTATGTCACACAGTATGGGTATGCATAGATTTTGTTTGCATTTAAGCATATTTACTGACAGCAGTAACTCAGATTTTAAGCACATTTCCATTTCTGTAATTATGTCAATTATTCAGAGCAGCTTTTTGAGGCTCATTTAGCAGGCCATAAGGTGTTGGTTTATAGGTGCTGATGGGAACTAGGAAAAGGTAGTTGAAACAAACAAAATGAAAATATTTAGCCTGTAGTTAACATGTATTGAATATATTAGAATATATTGACTTGAATAACTGAATTTTGTTCAATTATGATTATGCTCTGAGTATGTATTGGGAATGATAATTTAGATTTATTTAAATAAAAATGTCAGAGCAAAAAGACTATCAATTGTTCTTTCTCTTGACATATTAAAATGTCTAATATAATTACATATTGACTCTTGTAATGCTATGTAACATGGTTGGAGGGAGATAATTTTATTCTTGTTATAACTATATCCCCAAACCCACCTTTTTATTGTTCTATGTATAATCTGTTACTATCAGAGAATCCCAATAAAAGTGGACACAAGATTTATAAGAGAATTTCTAAGGTTTAATGATTGTTAGTAAGATAGTGAAACCAAGCCTGCAAGTGATCCCTTTGGAAAAGTTCTCAATTCAGCTCCCAAGCAGTATATCTATTGGGAAATGATTGGTCATAAGCAGGAAGGAGATAGAAATTTTAAATGTACACAATTAATTCATGGAATAAGATAGATAACTTATACCACTTATTCTAACAAACTTTAGTCATCATCATAAATATTATTATTTTAGCTATGATTTATAATATAATAATGAGCTATATTATTGTTGTTCCCCAAATATATTACTTATTATGTAACAGGCACTTCTTTAAATGCTTTAAAACTTACAATGAATCTGTCAGATAGATACTATTATTATCTTCATTTTACTGATGAGGAATCTGTGTTGTAAGGAGATTGAATAATTTTTCAAAAGTCACATAGATAATAGGAGATTGAGCTGAATGAGTATAAGCCCAATACATTGAACTCTAAAGCTTTGTGAATAACTATGCTGTTTAGCTGGGTGTGATTGGAGAAGCTCAACCTTAGTATATGAACATTGAACATTTCTACTATGTTTTACACCTACCATGACATTTGGAGGCACCCATGTGTCTTTAAGACCTTTGTCTATTAGCATTTTGGGGGGATATGGGGGGAAGGGACTGGACCTAGATCCATTGATCTTAGTTTTCTGACATGGTGTAGCACAAAAAAACACAAACAAATATATATTTGAAAACAGCTAATTTCATATCCCTTGAATTTTCTTTTTCTAAATGTTTTAATATTTTTATATTGATAAATTAATGTCATATATACCTATGGGGTACAAAGTGATGTTATGATATATGCATACAGTGTGGAATGATTTAATCAAGCTAATTAACATATCAGTCATCTCAAATGCTTATATTTATTCCTCCAGTCTAACTGAAACTTTGTATCCTTTGATCAACGTATCCCAATTCTCCCCAAGCCCTAGACTCTGGTAACCACCATTCTCCTCTCTACTTCTGAGTTTGTTTGTTTTAGATTCCACATATCAGTGAGAACATGTGGGTATTTGTCTTTCTGTACCTGGCTAATGTGCTCCTGGTTCATCTATGTTGGAAATGACAGAAGTTCCTTCTTTTCTAAGGCTGAGAAGTATTGCATTGCATGTATATACCACATTTTCTTTATCTATTTATCTCTTGATGGGCACATAAGTTGATTCCATAACTTGACCGCTGTAAATAATGCTGCAATAAACATAAGAGTGCAAATAACTCTTCAACATGCCGATTTTAAATCCGTGGATTATATACCCAGACATAGAATAGCTGGATCATGTGTTAATTCTTTTTTGGCATTTTGAGGAACTTCCATACATTTTCCATATTGGCTGTATAAATTTATATTCCCACCAACAGTACATGAATGTTCCCTTTTCTCTACATCCTCATTAACACTTGTTATTTTTTATCTTTTTAATAATAATCATTCTGACAGGTATGAGAGGATATCTCCTTGTGGTTTTAACTTTCATTTCTTTATAATTAGTAACATTGAGCATTTTCTCATGTATCTGTTGGCCATTTGTATGTATTCTTCAGAGAAATATCTATTCAAGTCCTTTGCCCTTTTTAAATCAGGTTGTTTTCTAGGTATTGAATTCTTTCTTATATTAATACATTTCAAATATTAACTCCTTATCAGATATATGGATTAAAAATATTTTCTCCCAATGTGTAAATGTCTCTCAACTCTGTTAATAGTTTCTTTTGCTGTACAGAGTTGATTTTTGTATATGGTGTGAGATAATGGTCCAGTTTTCTTCTTTTACATACAGATATCTTGTTTTCCTAACACTCTTTGTTGAAGAGACTATCCTTTCCCTATTGTATGTTCTTGGCATCTTTGTCAAAAATCAATTGACCATAATGTGTGGGTTCATTCCTAGGCTTTCTATTATGTTCCATTGTTTAATGTGTCTATTTTTATTCCAGTACTATGTGTTTTAATTAATATAGTTTATAATGTAGTTTGAAGTGAGGCAGTGTGATGCCTCTAGCTTTGTTCTTTTTGATCAAGATTATCCTATTTACTTTTTTGGGGGGAGTTCTATATGAATTTTAGGATTTTTTTTCTATTTCTGTGAAATATATCATTGGTATTTTGATAGGGATTGCATTGAATCAGTAGATCACTTTGGGCAGTATGGACATTTTAACAATATTAATTATTCTAACTCATGAACACAGACTATCATTCCATTTATTTGTATCTTCTTCAATTTCCTTCATCAGTGTTTTATAGTTTTAATATACAGATCTTTCACCTCCTCGTTAAATCTATTCCTAAGATTTGTTTTGGTTTTTGTTTGTTTGTTTGTTTTGTAGCTATTGTAAATGGGATTGTTTTCTTGATTTCTTTTTTAGATAGTTTGTTGGCAGTTTGTTGTATAGGAACAATACTGATTTTTGTGCATTGGTTTTGTATCTAGCAACTTTACTGTATTTGTTAATTAGTTCTAATAGTTTTTCTGGTGAAGGCTTTAGGGTTTTCTGCTATAAAATCAGGTCATTAGCAATTAGCAACAATTTCACAACTTTCTTCCTTATTTGCATCCTTTTTATTTCTTGCCTAAGTGCTCTGGCAAGGACTTCCAGTATTATATTGAATAGAAGTGATGAAAGTGGGCATCTTTATCTTGTTCCTGACTATAGAGAAAAAGCTTTCAACTTTTCAGTGATGAGTATAATGTTAGCTTCTAATGTGTGGCCTTTATTGGGTTGAAGTATATTCCTTCTATATCTAATTTATTGAGAGTGTTCATCATGAAAGGATGTTGAATTTTGTCAAATTATTTTTGTGCATCTAATAAGATGATCATATGGTTTTTCTTCCTCATTCTGTTAATGTGGTACATCACATTTATAGTTTTGTGCTTGTTAAATCATTCTTGCATCCCTGCGATAAGTTCCAATTGATCATAGTGGGTCATCCTTTCAATGTGATCCTTTCAACATCCTTTCAACTCAGTTTGTTAGGATTTTGTTGAGGATTTTTGCATCTATGTGCATCAATCGCATCCGTCAAATTTTGTCTTTTCCAAGCTGAGAAGGTGCTTTGATAGAATTTGAGTTATTTCTTACTTTGTTAATGGAGCATGAGGCCCAACATATCTCAAACACTTATATGCATGATATTGAAAGTAACTTTGAAAGTGCTGCTTTGGTCATTGTGTGGCTACCCTCAAAATGAGAATGTATGTTTTCCATCCCTTTTCAACCCCTCAGGTTTCTGTCTTTACACTGTTGCCATCATACCTCTGATTGTTCAATTTTTCTACTGTTGTTACTCCCTAAAATCAGTGTCTCCTGTGCCGTCCTTTGTTCTGTCTCTCCGTGTTATTAGGAAGTCCCTTTGGCCCTCTTTGCTTGTAGTTGCCTATGTGACCCGTTTCTTAAAATTCTTTTCATAGGACAGATGCAACTGACACCATCTAGCAGAATGGAGTTTGCAAGAGAATGACTTTAATTCTGCTGAATTCATTCTCCTTAAGAGCTTTGAAATGTTTCCCCTTTAATATCAAGCAAGGCCTAAGGTGCTGATTGAGCAGTTGAGATACCTAAGTAAGTGTGAGAGGGATATTATAAATAAGTTAAATCTACAGATAATAGCTCAAATTCATTTTACCTAATTGTTTACCCTCTACTGCAGCTTGTAGCAGTATTGTGAATATTTAATACAATTGATTAAGTTTTTATTTTAACTAGGTAATTTTATATTCTGGTCTCTTCTCTTCTTGTCTGGAAATCCTGAGGAGTACTAATTTTTTTCCATCTAAACAAAGCAAGAACAGGAAGTTGGAAAGTCCCACAGGTGCATTCAATAATCCTCAAATAAGTGAAGTTAATTAAAGCCACCTGCTCTTCACAGTACTTTATAGATTGTTGTAGTAAGTGCTTCAGAGTTCTAACCTGCAGCCCACTTCTAGGGTATAGCAGAGAAAGCCCTGGCTTTGGAGCATGACTAATTTAGTTTGCTGACTGTCATTTACTAGCTGTGTTGCCTTGGGTAAGTAACAGAAACTCTCATTCAATTTCTGAATTTTTTCCTGAACAATGCAAGGATAATAATACCTTTACCGCCAGCCTTATTCCAAGGACTAAATAGAATAATGCAAATTAAGTAATTATGACTGTGCTTAGCAAATAATTGCCCCAAGAAAATAATGGCTATTATTGTCATTTTATTTACTGTATGATAGGTTGTATATTTTGGTTGTTGTTTAGGACTGTTGTTCCTTTTGATTGCAAGCTTTTTATGGATGAGGGATAGGAAAATTATTTGCTGGTTTGCTGGTTCCTGACTCTGGGGAGTGATGTTCAGTTTATGAAGCAAAGGGTTATTACCTGTCACATGCCATGCTGGGAAGAAGCTCTGATGTCAGGCATAATGATAACCTATAAAAGAATTGAAATATGTTAAAAATATACTAAATGGCATATTTGGGAAACCACAGACACTTTTATCCATTCTGGTAAACTGGGGCAACTATTTGATGTTATCTATACAACAGAAAATGCATATAACCTACAACTCAGCAATTCTGCTAGTAGTTGTATGCCTGAGAGGCTTGTTTATGTATGTACAAGAAGACATGTCCAAGGATCTTCTTAACAGTGTAGGTTATAAAATTTCCTCTCTAGCTAAATAGGTAAGTTGTAGAATAGTATATTCACACAATCACAGTGAAAATGTATGAAGTAAATTGGATGAGTCTCACAAATACAAGTTTGAATGAAAAAGAAACTATATGCAGAAGGATGCATAAAATGTCATATATATAAAGTTTAAAAATATGTAAAGCAGTATTACATATATTTATATTATAGATATGTACATATGTATAAGATCATAAATCCATATATGAGAATAATTAATATTAAATTCAAAGTAGTGGTTATCTTTGGTGGAGAGGGAAGAGCATGATTGTGGCACTAGAAATGTCATATTCCTGAAGCTAAGATTTGTTAAAGAATTATTTTAGTTTTATATATCTAAAATATTTAATAAAGTAATGAAGTAGAATATATCAATTATAAATATATAGACAGAGTTAAGCCCTTGAAACTTGCTAGTTGTTTCTGTTCTTATTTCTATTTCACTATGTTATCATTCTTTTAACAATTAGTACTTCAAATATACATTACTTTTAATTTTAAAAAATTCTATTTTGTACTTACTGGGTGAGATTTCAGCATCACATTTTGGAAGAGCCATCCAATTTTCACTCCTAGTAACCTATCTTTGTGCTTCTTTCAACCTAATTATTTAACAGCTGGAGGTGTCAGCCTGTAATATCGAATGGCATAACTTAGTAAGGCATGAGTTTAAATATTTGACCATTTGAGTGATGTCTGACATATTGTAAACGTTGAAGAGATGAACTTAGAAAACTAAAATGAAGAAAATTACTTTAATTGTAGTGTCAGTCTTCATTATACAGTAATCTTGCATATGACAGTTTTATGTTCTGAGAGAATTCTTTTCCTCATGTGGCATTCCAACTACAACTTTGGCCTTCTCTTTGTCACACAGGAAGCAGTCAAGAACTAACTGTAAAATATTCATCAGATGCCTAACCTATGCCTTTCTTACCCTCATCTCATGTATTTCCTTTGACTTTAAAATAATGATTTTGGGCTAATATAAAAATAAAACACATCCAGGTGGCTCCTTTATTTAAATCATTTTGGAAACAACTAATATTATAAAACATTGACTTTCCATTATTTTAAAATATTACTTTATAGAAAGAGATAAAGAGATGAACACATAAAGCATTAAACTGGTTCTTTGTTAAAATGACTTGCTTTTCCTTTATTACCTTTGAGTTTTAGCATCAAGTACAGAAAGCTTTCTGGCAAAATTTACTGACCTTTTGGTTACCTTGGGGTCCAATTCCTTGAACTGCTTATCTCTGAAGAACTGGTTGTGTTTCCTATCTCTCTCCCACCTCCCCTAGGTGGTGCATATTACACATTTTGTTTAAACTAATTAAAAGAGTGTCTTGGCTTTGTTATTTTCTAGTACTCAAAGCCCTAGTAGTTTTATTCTATTTCTTTTAATTAAAAAAATGTTTATTGTTCACTTAAAAAAAAAAACAAAAAAAAACCCACTGATATTTATCATTGTCTTCATTTTAATTTATTCGATTAAAAGGAGTTACTCTTGTTAAATAAATGAACAAATTAATATACAAATATAAGAAGAAGAAAAAAAGGAACTCTTTCCATCATCACAGATTTCTGGAGTTGAGACTCACATATTAAGTCCAAGACTGAGTGAGAGCTGTTTGATTTCATACACAATAGAAACCTATGTATGAGATGTGACTTATATTCTCAAGCTTTACATTCCATGACCAATATAGCCTCAGAGAAGCCTGGTCTCTTAGACTGAGAACTTCTTGAGGACAGAGAAATGTCTTATAGCCCCTGTATCTCCAGCTGCCTGTGTTAAAACTTAGTGGACATTTTCTCTATGTTCTTGGAGCTTTATATGACTTCCATTATCTGTACTAGATTCCAACCCTCCAATCTTCCATGGCCAGATCCCAAAATACATAGTCCTTGGGACAATCCAACCATCTTTATTTGTGGACCAAGCTGCAGCTCTGAGGGCCTGGTCTTTTGCCTGTCAGGTTAAGTTGAGTTGGATTCCAAGAAAGGAAGGAAAGTTAAGTCTCCCTTCATTTCTTCTCTTTTCCTGGGCCAGGAGAATTCTCTGCTTTCCTCTCCTTTAAGCCTTTCTGATCCTCTCAAATCTGTGGTCAAAACTAGAAGCAACTGAACCGAACTTAATGAAACTTGACTGTGATGGCATATGCACCCTTCTCAAATTAAATATGCAAACAAGCAAATGAAGAAATAGCTCTAGCCTCAAGGATGCTTCCAAAAGAGAACATGGTGTTCATGAAAGCAATAGTGGCCCTGTGAGATGCTTGTTCATCTGGAACCCTACTATAATATTGACTCAGAATTTGACTTACCACAAGTATAGTCCTAATTATTCTATCAACTCCTAGTTGGTTTTCTTTCCTGTAATTGCCACCCTTACATTCACCCCCATTTCCAATCCATCCTCCAAGCTACTATTAGAGAGCTCTCTCCTTTCAAATATTGGTAAACTTCTCGCAGTTCATCCTACTATACAGAACCCGATATGTGGCATAATATACTCTTGGCAACCTGAAGTTGATCTACCTAGAAATCTCTTTTCCCGCATTTTTTCTCTATATGAAAACTGTACTTGCCAAACTCTCCAATTTTTTTGCAATTTTCTCTAAATCTTAAGCTTTTTCACAGATTATATCTTTGCCAATGCAGTGTCCCCCAACTGGAATGTTCCTCAATGCCTGTTCCCCCAATATCTAGGCCTACTGGGAAATGTCTACAATTCATTGTTCAAGGTACAGTTCAATATTCCTTCTTCTTGGAGACCTTTCCTGAATTCTTCAGGCAAAACATTTTGCCCCTTCCTCCATGCACAAGTTTATGATGGCACCTCTTGCTAGGCTTGATATTCTTCATGCTCACTACTTGTTTCTGTTCACTCTCTCTGTTCCAGCCATCCTGGCCTTTCAGATGCCAGCTTCAGGGCTTTGCATCTGCTGTTTACTCTATTAGTAGTTTTATTTTATGTAATAGAAAAACAATAAGAGAATTTCCCTCAAGTTAAGAAAGCAAATAATATAAGGACAAAAGATCATTTTAACGGTTCTTTAGTTCATCATTTTATTTTCTGACTTTTTGTTTTTTTTAATGAATAAAATTTAAATTCACAAAGCAGGTGATGTCAGAGAGCTGGTGTTTCCGGGTAGACACTCTGGATGCTATGATTGCCAAGACCCTAATGAGTGGATCTCCCATCATCTAAGGAGTGTCTTTCTACATTTTACTGATAGCTGTTCATTCATTTATTTGCTAATTAATACATGTATTCAATCATCATTAATTTCACACTATTTAAAGTATCTAATGTATTTCTTATAATTGTTGCCCTGTAGAAACTAGCAGGAATGGTAACAATCATGGATACAAACAATTTCATGACTACAGGAAGTGTTCTAACAAAAGCATTGATGAAATGGGTGGAGTCTCAAGGCTGATTATTGCCTATCCTTGTGGATCTCAGCATTTACAATTCCTTTATATTGATTTTACTTTTATGATGTTTTATAACTTTTCTTGTATTCTTCCATGTATTGTAAGCTTTGGGTTTGAATCTGTTTTCTTCTATCTTTATTTTTCTTTCCCAAAAGTCTTTGATTAGGGCCAGCACGCTGTAGATTATAGAATAGAATGCTACCAAATTATTATTTTATTATGTATTTATTTCACCTCAATTATATAGAGACTAACTGAACTTTTACAAACTTATTTTTAAGTATGCCAGGCAACTGGAAGTAATTAATTCTGGTATGGCAATCCCATGAGGATATGTGACAATGGTCTAACCAGTAAGATGTGTGCTCGCTCAGTAGTGATTGCCTTCCATATCATGTGCCAGGCACCAATCTGGGCCCTAAGTGTAACTAGGGGACTATAAAGATGAGTGAACATGGTCCTTGCCCTCAAGGAGCAAATAAATGCACTATTAATGTTAAATATTAGTGCTTTAATCACACAAACCCTCTTTTAATGTTAATTCATTGCTTTCTCATTTGTCTTTTAAATATTTTCCTCAGGTATCATGTATTTTTCCTGTGATCTGAGTGCATTCACATGATCTTAGCCAATGTGGGTTAATGCAACAAATCAAATTGCTGATTCCAGGTCAGCAAAGATTAGCACTCCACACATCCAGTGCTCTCCTTAATTTGCAATGCATGTTGTTGACTCTGTTATGAACTCTCTATCATTAATTTTGACAGAGAGTTCTGGTAGACAGTTTTGACCCATAATACCTGACAGCAAGTGATGATGCTCAACTTACCATAAAGAAACAAACAAAAAAAATTATGCAGAATTTTAAAAGACAAATTTTACGGCACTCGATCTGATGCAGTGCCTGCCCCCAGGAATTCACAGCCTAGGCTGAGTGGAACAGTTGTGCCTCAACATCCCCACCCCATGCCCTGCAAATGCAGTGTCCCACTCCTCTGGGGACCCAGAACCTTGCCTAGCAGAGCAGTTGTGACCCACAGTATTGAGCTGATATAATGCTCCATTCCTTGAGGAACTGGAGCCTGGGTTGACCCATGTAGCTGCACCTTCTGGGGCTGAGCTGACACAGTGCCTCACATGCCAGGGAACCAGTACCTTGGCTGAGCTATGCCATCACACCCTCCGGGCTAAATAGCCAGAGCACTTTACTTCCCTAGAACTGGTCTAGTCCCCCCAGCATCCAAGCTGCTGAGGCTTTCTGGCTCTTTAGGGAGTGAGGTCAACACTGAGCTGCTCCCTGCCACCCAGGGCCCAAGCCACAGCTGTATCTCACCATTCCTGGGTCCTTGTTCCTGTTGCACCTGGTCTCCCAGCCTGGGATACTGCTGTGTATCACCATCTCAGGGTCCAGAGTCACCACTATGGTACCTAATCCCCTAGAACTTAAGTTGCCACTGTGCCTGGTTAGCTCTGGGATGAGAATTGCAGATGTGCCTTGGTCTCCAAAGCCCCAAACTCCAGATTACACTTTTCCTCCTGAGCCATGATTTTTCTGTGCCCTGGTCCCCAAAGTCAGGGTCATACCTATACCCCTATGCCCCTAGTCCTGAGCTGCTAGAGTGTGCTTCAGAGTCATAGACTTTGGCTTTGTGGGTGATCAACATCCACCCATGCCTTAAAAAGTGAAACTGTGTGTCAAGTTTCAGGTGCCACAGTAATTTTCTAAGACCCTAAGCCCTACCATGGCTTCATAGTTGCTCCAAGCACCTGTGCCCTGGATCCCAGCACCACTGGAGCTACTTGTAGGTTGTGTCAGACCTGCCACTGAGAGGGAACCCTTCAGCTAAGACTCTCCTTGTGAGGAAAACAAGAACACAATGACTCCTATGGCCCTTGAAACCGAGGACCCTAACTACCTACACTGCTGCTGCTGCTGCCACAAACTCCTTGCAACCTAGACCACTGAGGCAGCCATAGTCACCACTGATATTGGCCACAGCTGAAGATCTGTATAGAGACTATACCACTGCATACCTTGCCCAGCCAGTACTTTTGGAGCAACCTACAGGTGAAAGTTTTTCCTTATGAAAAGCCATTCTGTAAAGTTTGGTAGAGCTGACTGTTCTACTTATTGCACAAATACAATGCAGGAACACAAGAAACATGAAAAAACAAGGAAACATACTATCACCAAAGGAATGCAATAATTCTCCAATAACTAACTCCAAGAAATGGAAATTGATAAAAATCACCTGAAAAGAAATTCAAAATAATGATATTAAAGAAACTCAACTAGATACAAAAAAAAAAGGAAAAGAAAAAATACAGAGAAACAATTCAATGAAATCAGAAAAAGAATTAATGAACTGAATGAGATGTTCAACAAAGAAGTAGACATAGAAAATAACCAAACAAATTTCAGAGCTGAAGAATTCAGTGAATGAAAACAAAAACAGAGAACTTCAACATAAGACTAGACCAAGCAGAAAAAAACCATATCTGTGAACTTAAAGATAGGTCTTTTGAAATTATCCAGGCAGAGGGGAAAAAGACCTACCTTACAAGAAATGCTTAAAGGAGGTTTTCAAGCAGAAATGAAAGGATGATAATTACTATCATTAATACGTATGAAAATATAAAACTCACCAGTAGAAGTATTTACCTAGTGAAATTCAGAATACTCCCAACTATAAGGTGTTCTGTAAATCAGGCATATATCTAGTATGAAAGCTAACATTCAAAACAGCCAAAAATAATGAGAGCTACAATTGTTAAGGCACAATTTAATATATAAACTGTGACATCAACAATAGAAATTGTGATTGAAACAATAAAAGTCTAGAGTCTTTGTATGTAACTAAAGTTCAGTTTTCATGATCTTAAAACTCTATTTTAACTATAAGATGTTTTATGTTAAGACTCATATTAATATAATAAATATTAATAGAAAAACTACAGCAGATACAGAAGTGATAAATGAAAAGGAATCAAAACTTAGCACTATTGAAGATTACCAAATTATGAAGGTAGTCAACAAAAGGGGAAGAAAGGAAAAAAGGGTCTATAAAATAAAGAGAAAACCAATAACAAAATGGCAGTAATAAGTCCTTACCTATCAAAAATAACCTTGAATGTAAATAGATTAAATTCTCTATCAAAAGACATAGAGTGGTTGAAGGGATAAAAAAACAAGATCCAAGTATATGATACCTAAAAGATTTCCACTTGAGCTTTAAGAACATATATGGGTTGAAAGCGGAGGAATGAAAGAAGATACTCCGCAAGAGGAGCTATACTTATGTTATGGTTTGAATGGCTGTCTCCTCTAAAACTCATGCTGAAATTTAATTGCCATTGTAACAATATTAAGAGGTGGGACATTTAAGTGGTAATCAGGCTATGAGGGGTCTACCCTCATGGGTAAGAATGATGGTATTATAAAAGGAAAAGTTTGGCTCCCTCTTGCTCTCTCTCTTTTTCCTTTTGTGCTATGTGATGACACAGCAAGAAGGCCCTTGCAGGATGCTGACACCATGATATTGGGTTTCCCAGCCACTGGAACTGTAATCCAATAAATGTTCATTCATGATACAGTACTCAATAATCTGTGGTATTCTGTCATAGCAGTGCGAAATGGACTAAGACAATTTATTTCAGATAAAATAAACTCTAAGTCAAAAACCGTCATAAGAAGACAAACAGGTCATTATTTAATGATAAAAGGGTTAATTTGTCAAGAGGCTATAACAATTATAAAAATATATACACCCAACATTAGAGCAGCTAAAGACATAAAGCAAACATTAATGGATATCAAGGGAAATAGATAGCAATGTAATAATAAAAGGGGACTTTAGTACCCCACTTTCAACAATAGATAGAATTCACTAGACAGAAAATTAATAAAGAAATACTGTAGTTGAATTACACTTTAAACCAAATTGGCCTAGTAGACATATACATGATGTTTTGTCCAATAGCACCAGAATACACTTTCCCTTTGTAGCACATGTGGAATAGTCTCCAGCATAGACCATGTGTCAGGCCACAAAACATGTCCTAATAAATTTACAAATGTTGAAATCATATCAGGTACCTTTTCTGACTACAATATTACAAATGTAGAAATCAATAACCAAAAAGATCTTAGAAAATTCATAAATACATGGAAATTAAACAATATGCTGTTGAATATCCAATGGATTAAGACAAATAAACAAAATCCCCAAAGGGAAATTATAAAATGTTGTGACACAAATGATGATGGAATCACAACATAACAAAATTTATAGGATGCAGAAAAAGTAATACTAAGAAGGAAGTTTATAGCAATAAATGCCAACATTAAAAAAGAACAAAGTTTCCAAATAAATAGACTAACAGTAGCATTCAAAGAACTAGAAAAAGAACAAACTAAACCTAAAGTTAGCAGAAAAAAGGAAATAATAAAGATCAGAACAGAAATAAATAAAATGGAAAATAGAAAAACCCTGGGAAAAGATAAAACTAAGTTGGTTTTTTGAAAAAATAAACAAAATTGACAAAACTTAACTAAGCTAAGAAAAAAGATAAGATTTGTACAAAAAAAATGAAAGAGGAAACATTGGAACAGATGTTTTAGAAATTAAAAGGATCATAAGGGATTATTATGAACAATTATATGCCAACAAATTGGATAATGTAGAGCAAATGGATAAATTCCTAGAAAAATAAAAATTATCATCATTGCATTATGAAAAAATAGAAAGCCTGTACTGGCCAATAGCAAATAAAAACATTGAAGAAGTAATTAAAAACCTCTCGCCAATGAAGCACCTAGAACATGATGGACTCAATGCTGAATTCTACCAAACATTCAAAGAAGAATTAATACCAATACTTCTTGAACACTGCCAAAAAATAGAACTGAAGGGAACAGTTTCAAACACATCTTTGTAATGCCAGCCTTACCCTGCTATCTAAGCCAAAGACATCACAATAAAAAGAAAACTACAATCCAATATCTCTGATTAATATTGATGCAACAATTCTCAATAAAATATTAGCCAACTGAATTCAACAACATGTAAAAAATACTATACTTCATGACCAAGTGGGATTTATCCCTGGCATGCAAGGCTGGTTTAACATACACAAATCAATGTGATACATCATATTAACAGAATGAAAGATAAAAACATCATCATCTCATGATACAGAAATGCATTTTACATTTAACATTCAGGAAAGTTTAACATTCTTTCCTGATACAAACTCTCCACAGTTTAGGTATACAAGGAAAGTCACTCAACATAATAAAGGCAATTTATGATAAACTCACAGCTAGCATTATAACAAACAGGAAAAAACTGAAAGCTTTTCCATTAAGACCAAATACAAGGCAAAGATGCCCACTCTTGCCACTCTTGTGCAACATAGTATTAAAAGTGCTACCAAGAGCAATATGAAAAGCAAAAGAAATAATGGCATACAAATAGGAAAGGAAGAATTAAAATTATCTCCTTTTCCAGATGACACAATCCTGTATGTAGAAACCCCAAAGACTGTAAAAAGAAACTATTAGAACTAATAAACAAATTTGGTAAAGTTTAAGGATACAAAATCAATGTACAAATATCAGTAACATTTCTATACACAAATAATGACCTAGCTGAAAAAGAAATAAAGAAAACAATCCCATTTACCATTGCATCAAAAAATAAAATAAATATAAAATAGAAATAAACTTAACTAAGGAGGTCAAAGACCTGCACACTGAAATATATGTGATATTAATGAAAGAAGTTGAAGACACACAAAAAAATGGAAAAATATCCTGTGCTCATGGATCAGAAGAATTAATATTGTTAAAATATCTTACTACCAAAGCAATACATGTATTCATTGCAATCCCTGTCAAAACATGAATACCATTCTTCATAGAAATAGAAAAAAAACAAACCCTAAAATTTGAATAGCCAAAGTACTGAGAAAGAAAAACCAAGTTTGAGCCTTCACACTTCCTGATTAAAATTACATTTGAAAACTATAGTAATCAACACAGTATAAAACTGGCATAAAAATAGACATAGTATAACAGGTTAGAGAGCCCAGAAATAAATGCATATGTATGTGGTCAACTAATCTGACAAAAGTACCAAACATACACAGTGGAAAAAGGACAGTCTCTTCAATAAATGGTGCTGGAGAAACCAAATTTCTATATGCAAAAGAAATGAAATGGGATCCTTATCTTACACTGTACACCAAAATTAACTTAAAATGGATAAAAGGTCTAAACATGAAGTAGTAGACCTGAAAACAAGAAACCTGAAACCATAAAACTAGTGGAAGAAAACACTGGGGAAAAGCTCGTTGACATTGGTGTTGGCAATAAATTTTTTTGGATATCATACCAAAATTCTGTTTACAAAAGCAAAAATAAATAAATGGTACTACATCAAAGTAAAAATTTTCTGCACAGCAAAGGAAACAACCAGCAAAATGAAATAGCAACCTACAGATTGGGATAAAATATTTATAGACCATATATCTGATAAGGGGTTAATATCAAAATTTATAAAAAACATTTAATATCAGAAAACAAAAAACTGATTAAAAATGAGCAAAGGACTTAAATAGACATTTCTCCAAGAAATACATAAAAATGACCAACAGGTAAATGAAAAGGTGTTCTACATATTAATTATCAGCAAAATGCAAGTCAAAACCACTATAAGGTATCACCTCACACCTGTTAGGATGACTACTATCAAAAAGTCAAGAGATAGTGTTGGCAAGGATGTGAATAAAAAGGAACCCTTGTATATTGTTGATAGGAATTTATATTGGTGCAGCCATTATAAAAGATATTATGGACTAGTTCCTAAAGAAATTAAAAATAGAACTATCATATGACTCAGCAATCTCTCTTCTGGTATATATCCAAAAGAAATGAAATTACTACCTCATAAACATATCAGCATTCTCATGTTCATCACAGCATCATTTGCAATAGCCATGATATGGAAACAACCTAAGTGTCTGGTGCATATAAATACACAATGCAACATTACTTGGCTTTTAAAAAAGAGATCCTGCCATTTGCTACAATGTGAATAAACCTGAAAGACATCATGCTAAGTGAAATAAGCCAGAAATAGAAAGAAAAATATCACATGATTTCACTTTTAAAAAAATAAATAAATATACAGAGATAGAAAATAGTGGTTACCAAGGGCAAGTTGGTTACCAGGAGAAAATAGGGAAATGCAGGTCAAAGTATACAAAGTAACTGATATGTAAGATGAGCAAATCTAGCGGTCTAATATATAACATGAGGACTATAGTTAACAAAATTGTACTGTATTTGAGATTTTTGCTAAATGAGTAGATTTTAGCTATTCTTACCACCAAAAAAAGCAGGGACTATGTGATATGATAATTTACTTCACTATAGTAACCATTTTACTATCTATATGTATCCCATAACATCATGTTGTAGGCCTTAAATATACACAATAAAAGCTATTTTTTAAAGAAATTTTTAAAAAATTTATGTCAGTTAAGGGACATTTAAACAGTTGAGACAAATAAGAGTGAATATAAGCAAGTAATCAAGAATTGGTAGAACTGTTTTGACTTTATGGAGAGTATCATAAATTCATGAAAACTCAGAATTTGATCAATAATATTGTAAGTGATAGCCTAGGATATGCTGGCCATGAGAATGTTCTGATTTGGGTGGGGAGGATAGGAAAGAACAGAGGTGTAATTGTTAAAAATGATATCAGGGATTCATCTTCATGGGGCATACACAATAATAAAACTAGTAAGCATCCCCCAAATGAAATGATACTGGTGTATATGGGTAAAGTATTCCATGGTAGCAAAGGAGAGAGAAGCTAACTGTCTCAGAGATGTCAGGAAAGGCTTTGCTCAACACTAAAGTTTGAATGAGTCTGAAAAGATATCAGCTATAATGTGTATATTTTCATTTTACTTTATAGCAAGCATTATTTGGGGGAGATAGTGTGTAAGGTTAAAACTGCCATGTAACAAATATTATCATTGATTTCTTAAATAAGTAGGTGAAAAACACAGGCTATTTAGAGCCCACTTGAAATCTACTTGCAGTAAGAGTGTTCTTATCCATTTCTAAGAAAAGAATGGGTTTAAGAGCATCCCCATGGAAAACTACTTCTCCAACAGTGATTTACTTTATATAATCGAGGTATTGTGCAATCAGTGGTCTCTCAAATAAATGGATTTGTTTCCACCAAAAGAAAATAATTTTAAGGTCCATTTTAAAAATAAAACCCGAAAGTGACAATTAGTTATATAATTAATTTATTTATTTGGTAATAAGCCTCATTGAGCTTTTGCATATTTTAATTTTCTTTATATTATCCCTAATATATATATATATAAAACAAATATTGCTAACACTTTGGGATTTACTGTAGTGTTCTTGGAAATTGTTGCAAGGGGTGTACTCCATCTTGTGGTAAGATGGATTTCAGAGGAAAAATCTCAGAACTAATATATATGCATTTATAAAAAAAATAAAACTAGTCTCCAAATAGTGTTTTTTTAAAATAAAACTACAGCTTTACCATAAGAACATTAAACTTACTCTCTTAGGTTTTCAAGATTCATAGAGGTTATTTTTAAAATAATTAAAATTAAAATTATTGCACTATGAATAGGATTATATGCTTTACCATTTCATTTGTAAATCTATTTAGTCATATTAGTTGAACAGAAGGTTGGTTTTTACCTTTTCACGTATGAATAACTTACTACAAGTGTGTTTAATGTATTGTGTCATCATTTTCTAGGAGATTAGCAGCTAAAATTTAGTTCATAATAAAAGTAGACTGTTCACTAATTTGCCTTCTGTGTTTCAAATGGATTGGCAATCAGAGACAGAAGAGAAAAATTATTAATTATTGTTCTGAATGGAAAAATTTATTGCGTGGATTTAAATTATTACAACAGTCACTAGTTTTGAATTTTTTTCTGAACTATCGCTAACATTGATATTAGCCAGTCATTCCTGGAAGCCATTTCTGTTGGCTCCTCTCTAATGTGTATTCCCCAAATCAGTAGTTTTTTGTTTATTGAAATAATGCTTTTACTAACATATTGATAATTTTTTAACACTATCCAAAGCAATTTGGAATGGTTTTTGATGATATTGAGGAGTTTAAGATTTTAATTATGGCCAAGATATAATAAAAAAATCTATACATTTTAGAGCTGGATGAGATCTTGGAGATTAACTCTTATGTTTTAGATAAAATGAGGCTAAAATAGACCAAGGGACTTTTTCAAAGATATATACAGATCACTAGATTTGATATAATAAAAGAAGACTACTCTACTTATATTTTTGATGTTTTAAAAGTCACCAGATTTTGTAATCTTTATATTTTTCATCTACAAAATGTCAGAGGTACGTGTTTGAACATATGTAGAACAACAGTAGGATTAAATGCCAGAAGCCTTAGGTAGATTTCACCTCTAGCACTTATTAGTTGTATGTCCTTTGTCAAATTATTTATACTCTCTGAGCCTTGATTTCTTATTGTAAATAACTATTTTAGGTAGCAGAAGTAAGGATAGTTGTGAAAGTGTTAACTTTAGAGGCTTTATCTCAAGGGAAACACAACTATTCTTTTATATGTGCCCTTATGCATGTACCATGGTCAGAAGAGGGGGAAAGGTGCAGTGCAGTGCAGTGCAGAAAAGGTGGTGGTGGCTATGAACATCCTACACAGACATTGACTCATTACATACTGTTACAGCCTCCTTCCTCTGACATAGATAAGAGATAAGAAACAATCCCACCATTATCTCCCTTCTCTTTTCTCTTTCAAAATCTAGCTCCCTCTATTCTTACACCATTCCACACCACTCTACCTATATCAAGAATTAGAGGCAAAGTTTCCAAAAATACTTAATTATAAAACAACAACAACAACAAAAAGAACTCTTGGCTGGACACAGTGGCTTACTTCTGTAATCCTAGTATTTGGGGAGGCCAGGATGGGAGGCTTGAGGCCATGAGTTCAGACCAGCCTGAGCAGCATAGCAAGACCCTAGCTCTACCAAAATAAATTTACAAAAATGAACCAGGCATGGTAGCTTTTTCTTGTAGTCCCAGGCTGACACAGGAGGATCACGTAAGTCCAGGAGTTTGAGGTTGTGGTGAGTTACGATGACACCACTGCACTCCACCCTGGGCAACAAAGCAAGACTCTGTCTCAAAACAAAATAAAACAACACAAAACAAAACTCTCCATTGGTCACTGCTTGGTTTTAGAAAAGGTTTTAATTCTTTTGCTATTTTATGAATTTGCTACTTTGAATTACAAAATCAATCTTTTGTTCCCTGGCTCTATTTTATTCAGATACAACAGCACAGGATATTGAATAATAATTTATTTAGAATACAAAAGATGTTTTTATACAAAAGAAAAGGTTGTGTAAAAACATTTATTACAATTTTGTGGAACTTAATGAGGTAAACACAGTAACATTAGGACTTTTTATAGACAAAAATGCTTAATTTGTGTGCAAAATGCTAATAGTCCTTTCGTAGAGCAGGGATATTATTAAAAATATATGGATATATATTTTTATGTGGCAGCAAAATATTTCCTATATGTGCATATGCGTTGGTGTCTGTAAATTGAAGTGCAGAAGACAGTCATTCTAAAGAACTTTGTTAAAGTATTGAGCCTAAAATTCATTACCTCATATTCTAGTAGCAGATGCTATATATTTTTAAATTATATCATTTTAAAACCAAGAATTTTAATTAAATGGTTTTTACATTGGAACAAAAGTTAACAGGTTGAATGAAATTTTGCTTATGGCATCTGTTGCCATTTTTAGTAGGTGATTAGTCATTTCTCATTCCTGCAAGTATTTGACAGAAACTCAAACAGAGATGAATCATAGTTTCAAGCTGTTGCTCACCTTATCCCCACCAAAAAGAATAGCCTAGAAATCATCTCAATAAATCCAAGAACTAAATTCTGAAAATGCCTTAAGGGGCTTGACAGAAGTATTTAGCAATTTGAAAATTACAGCAATCTGTCACATCAACTTTTAATGAAAGGTAGGCTATAGAAACATAGACCTGATGTGGTAAGAAAAAAAGTCCAAGTGAAATCTCTCTTTGAATATTTGAAAACACATTTGCTCCTATAAATATTAAGTTATAATTGAATTAACTTTTATAAAGTTATAATTGTTTTGGAGTTGAAATTGGGTTAACTTTTAAATCAGGAATTTATTATGCAGCTTAGATGAGATTTTTTTAAAGTAATAATTATGGTTCATTTAATGTGTATTTAAAATATTATTGATGTGTATGCATTCAAGAATCTTATTTAGTTCAAGTTGTTAAGATATTTTTCTACTCAAGGGACCACATTCTTATAATTCTGAAATAGTTATAATATTGAGAACATGAAATCATATTTTTAAAATTTTTTAAATTATTACAGATACATGATAATTCTATATATTTATAGGGTAATGTGAAGTTTTGTTACAGCCATACAATGTGAATTAATTGATTCAGGGCAATTGGGAAAACTGGCACCCCAAGTATTTATCATTTCTTGTGGTAGGAACATTCCAATTCCATTCTTTTAGTTATTTTACAGTATATGCTGACTTATTGTTGATTATAGTCACTTTGTTGTACTATCACATATTGTTAATTTTATGTAAATATCTAACTATATTTATGCACCCATTGACCATCACCACTTTATCCCTCTACTCCACCCTATACTTCCCACCCTCTGGTGACCAATTATTTTAGTATTCAGCTACCACATATGAGTGAGAATATGAAAAATTTGTCTTTCTGTGCTGGGCTAATATCACTTAATGTTCTCCAGTTCTACCATGTTGTGACAAATGGCAGAATTTCATTCCTTTTTGTAGCTATATAATATTCCATTGTGTATATGTATTATACCACAATTTCTTTAGCCATTCCTCTGTTGATGGATACTTAAGTACATTCCAAATCTTGGCTTTTGTGAATAGTGCTGCAATAAACATTCTAGTGAAGATGTCTTTTTCATAGAATGTTTTTTGTTCTTTTGGGTAGATGCCCAGTAAGGGGATTGCTGGATCAAATGGTAGTTCTACTTGTATCTCTTTGAGGTATCTATCTTCATATTACTTTCCACAGAGGTTATACTAGTTTGTAGTCCTATCAGGACTGTATGAGTGTCCCTATCTCTCCACATCCACACCAAAATTTATTGTTTTGGGACTTTTTGATAAAGGCCATTCTTACTGGAGATAAGTGATATCTCATTGTGGTTTTGATTTGCATTTCCCTGATGATTAGAGATGTTGAGCATGTTTTAATGTTTGTTGATCATTAGTCTATCTTCTTTTGAAAGTTTCTGTTCATGTGTTTTGTCCACTTTGTGATAGGGTTGTTTAATTTTTTCTTGCTGATTTTCCTGAGTTCTGTATAGATTCTAGTTATCAGCCATTTATTGGATGTGAATATTTTCTCCCATTCTATAGTTTGTCTGTTTGCTATCATGATAGTTTCCTTGGCTGTACAGGAATTAATTTGATCAGGTCCAATTTATTTATTTTTGTTTTTACTGTGATTGCCTTTGGGGTCTTCTTCATAAATTCTTTGCCTAGGCGAATGGCTATAAGAGTTTTTCCACCATTTTCTTCTAGAATTCTTATAGTTTCATGCCTTAGGTTTAAGTATGTTATCCACTGTGAGTTAATTTTTGTGAGAGGTGAAAGGTGTGGGTCCTGTTTCACTCTTCTACATGTGACTGTCCAGTTTTCACAGCACCATTTAAGAAAGGACTCTAATAAGTTCAACCAGGAATGGAAAAGGAGAAATTATAACTGATACCACAGAAATACAAAATATTATCTATGAATACTATAAAAACCTCTATGGACGTAAACTTGAAAATGTGGAATAAATGGACAAATTCTTAGAAACATGCAAACTCCCTAGGCTTAGTGAGGAAGAAATTTAATTCCTGAGTAGACCAATATCAAGTACCAAAATTGAAGCAGTAAAAAAAAAAAAAAAAAAAAAAACTTCCTAAAAAGAAAAGTCCTGGATCAGATGGTTTCACACCTAAATTTTACCAGACCTACAAAGAACTGGTGCCTATCCTGCAAAATAGGCAGGATAGGCACCTGTTATTCCACAACATCGAGAAGGAAGGAATCCTCCCCAACATGTTTTATGAAGGCAACATCACCATGATGCTAAAACCAGGAAAGGACGCAACAAAAAAAGAAAACTACAGACCAATATCCCTTATGAATATAAGTTAAAATTTCAAAGTATTACGAAGGCACAAGCATTTTTGGTCACATGGATCACTTTTATAATGCTTGAGTCATGGTTATAAGTGTGTCTGTCTCCCAGATAGTGTTCATTGTACCCATTAGGTAGGTTTTTGTCCATTCCCTCCTTCTCCTCCTCCCGCTTGATTTCTGTAAAGTTTTACTTCTCTCTATGCACATGTGGGCTCATCGGATAGTTCCAATTTAATAGTGAATACATGTGATGTTTGTTTTTCCATCTTTGGGTACTTCACTTAGGATGATGGTCTTCAGTTCTATCCAAAAAAAGTCATTGAGTCATCCTTGAAAAAGTCACTGAGTCATTGAAAAAGTCATTAAGTCATCCTTCTTCATAGCTGAGTAGTATTCCATGGTATACATATACCATATTTGTTAATTTACTCATGAATTGATGGGCACTTGGGTTGATCCCACATCTTTGCAATTGTGAATCTAATCTGTTGTAGATTATTTGATACTTTTAAAGTTAGATTCAACATAAATAAAATTATCCCGTAGAATTACTACTATAATAGTTTTCAATCACTTGCTTTCAATTTTTATATTTAATCATGGATCAATAACAAACCATTCTGACAACATACTTTGAATAACACTAGTGTGGAATATGCTTTAGAGTTGTCCTCCAGTCTTCACTTCTAGCAAGGATTGTGAGAAAATTTATATCAAGATAAATTTTAGATTCTAAAAATCTAATAGCTTTTTTAGTTATAGAAATTTTTAATTATAATAATGGAAAAATTGAAGAAAGCATTTTTATATTTAAAACTATATTTTCAAATTTCTGTATCTCACTTCATACCTGTAACCTTTACCTGTCATAAAAGTCTATTGTACACATGTGCAATATTTCACATAATATTAGTTCCCAAAATTTATAACTGAAGCATAAAATTAGATACATTAGTTATATATATATATACACACACACACACACACACACACACACATATCTATGAAGTGTACCTGAATAGTCATTGGATTTATACAGTCATGTAGTTTCATAATATAGTCAATACCTTCTCCACAGTGCTGGAGCTTTTTATTCACTTTACTTTGAAGTGGCAAGATTGGAGGAGGGTTGCAATGACAAATGTCCAAACATGTTTTGAGAAATAAAGTTAAACAAAAGGACTTTTGCACAGCTCTCTAGGCTGAAATTTTTGGTCATATTGATAGGAAACCTGCCTATAAGCTAAGTACTTCCCATATTTTCTAGCTTTAAGGGGAATATTTTTTACCCTAAACTCTAGGGATTTCATAAGGTCACTATCATTGTTTATGTAAAATAAATACAGTGAGCTTTAGTAATTAGGTAGAATCCAGGTGCAAACCTTAGGCAAAATGATTCATACATCTCAAAAACAGGATCTATTTGCTTTATCATTAGAAACAAAGAACTGAGATTGTTATTCAGTGCATATTTACATCTGGACATTCCAGACTTAAATTTAAGGACTGTTTCAACAAATGCTTTTAAGTAAAGCATCATTTTTTTAAAAATTTAATTGAATTTTTTTTTTATTTCAGCATATTATGGGGGTACAAATGGGGGTGCAAATGTTTAGGTTGCATATATTGCCTTTGCCCCACCCAAGTCAAAGCTTCAAGCATGTTCTTCGTGTTAAATGAAATGCAATTGTTTTACCTTTGAAAAGGGGGTTGCATTGACCAGCAAGATAGCCTAATATGTGTTTTGTAAATCTGCAGATAAAGGTGGAAGTGTCTGCTGCCAAAAGAGCACAGAGCTTTCTCCAAGGCCTCTTTTGAATGACATTGAAGGTAGAATAGTTCCCAACTCAAGTGTGGCTGTTCTCTCTGGGTTTATGCTTCATCTAGCAGGAGACAAGTGGAACTGTAGTTAGACATGTCTGAAGGTAGGAAAAGCAGGTTATATTCTCAACATCTTATTTCTATGCTGTCTTTAGAAATCACACATAACTCTTGTTGGACATCTGATCTCAGCCTTATATTAAATATAAATGTGAGTGAAGTATTTTGTTCTTTGTGGGGCTTGACAGCAAAGGGAAATAAATTGCTTCTTTAGCAAAATAACTCTTAAGAAAACAATGTGTCTTAATTGGCTAACACCTTAAAAATTGAAAACATTTTCAATAAAGTTTCTTCTTTTGTGTGATGAAATTGTTCAATAGCCTTTTCTTTTTAAAATTTTTTATTAAAATCATATATTGCTATTTCATGTCAACACCTACAAAATCCCATCTCTTTATATATTGTATCAATATATTAGGATTGATTTTTCTCAAAGACTTTACATCTTTTGTCATCTATTGCCTGATATCCTTACCTAAAATGTATTTTATTTTTTAATTTAACATTAGTGTGCTCATTGCCAAAATTTAGAAATTATAAAAGATAAATAATAATAACTCATGATCCGGCCAGGCGCGGTGGCTCACGCCTGTAATCCTAGCTCTTGGGAGGCCGAGGCGGGCGGATTGCTCAAGGTCAGGAGTTCAAAACCAGCCTGAGCAAGAGCAAGACCTCGTCTCTACTATAAATAGAAAGAAATTAATTGGCCAACTGATATATATAGAAAAAATTAGCCGGGCATGGTGGCGCATGCCTGTAGTCCCAGCTACTCGGGAGGCTGAGGCAGAAGGATCGCTCGAGCCCAGGAGTTTGAGGTTGCTGTGAGCTAGGCTGACGCCACGGCACTCACTCTAGCCTAGGCAACAAAGCGAGACTCTGTCTCAAAAAAAATAAAATAAAATAACTCATGATCCTTCAGCTCAGATTAGCCAGCCTCAAGTTAACATTTTGAAACATTTTCATTTAATCTTTTTACATAAATTGTGTGTGTATGTGTTTGTATGTCCACATACACACAAGTAAGAGTGTTAAGTACTTTTCACTTAACATTTTATTTTTTCTATGATATTAGAACTTTTTATAAACATCAAAATTCCCTAATATGTGACTCCATTATTTATTTAATTACCTCCCTATTATTGAGTATTTTGTTTGCTATGTTAATTAATACCATACTACAACAAACACCTTTTCCTATTGTCCTTTTGTTAAAAAATGTTTGACATAAAAAGAAATGCAATAGCTAAATCTAAGAGCATATGTACTTTTATTACATTTGTGAATACAGCCAATTGTTCTCAAGATAGATTATATCAATTTATATTGTCATCTATAGCATATGAACTTCTTAGTTCCACAAATTCTTTTAAAAACAACTTCATGGGAGACATTTTTCCTGTAGATTTTGAGTGCTTTCAGTTTATTCTAACATTATTCTTATAAGGTTTACATTGTTTTTTCATATTTTGTTCTAAATATATATTTCCAAAAAAATGTAGATAATGTATTAATATCTTCCAATGACCTTTAGTCTTCCTAATTATCATCTTGTTACTTGGTTTATTCTCTTTGGAGGAGTTCTTCTATATACTAGAAAAAAATTTCACACAATAATTTTTTAGCATTATCTTTATTTTCATTCTCCATCATTTTCCTTTATTTTTCTCAGTTTAAATCTAGCAAATCTTGATGGGTGGGGGTGGGAGTATGCTGCTGGTACAGCTTGATACCATATTTTACTCCTATCTAAAATTTACATACCATGCCAGGTTATAATGTCTGTGCCTTATTCATAACTATTGTAAATCTATTTGCTTGAACAGTTGCAAGCACATTGTGATCATCCAGTAAGTATCTGTTAAGTGAATGGAAGGATGAATGAATAATTCGGTTAGGGCTACACCATGCATGCACGAATGGATCAGCATTCACAGGCTTTTAGGCTTTGCCTATCTTTTAGACATTAGCTTTACTCCTAGTTGCTCTATGTCTCACATACTTTCTTACTTGTTTGGCCAGGGCAATTGATTGATTCAGTGCTTTAGTACTGTAGTCTCTTAATCTCTTTCTATGTGTGGGGAAAGAAAAATCTATTTTCTCCTTAGTCCATCTCATGTAATGTTGGTATTCCAAGAAGACTGTGGGAACAATAACACAGGTTAACTCAAAAGCAAATGCATAAGCATAGACATAGATAAGCTTCCAGACCACTGCTTCTCAAAGTCTTACTGCACATTAGCTTAGCTAGCATGGCTCTGTCCCCCTCAAAGGCTCTCTATACCCTCCCTCATCCTCCCCAAATTCTATCACTATCAATTTGTTTGAAACTAGCTATATTAAGCTGGTTTTACTTTTGCTTAAGCTTGGCATCTTCATTTATTATTTTAAATGACTCAGTGGGCAATGAATGTTTGAAAAGGTTATGCCTCTAGTGGGCCACAGTTGTGATCTTAATTTTAGCCTGAGGAATGTTGCTAATTCCCAACTCAATTTCAGAACGATGACGATTGACATTTCATGAGACAAATAAGATGAAATCCTTTCTCACTAGGTTAACTAATTTGCCTTTATTCTTTAAGCAATCACACTCTTTCTGTAAGTGAAAAAAATGAAGAACATAATATTGATGCAACAACAAAATAAAATATAAAACAACAGGGAGATTATTTTCTTATAATCTATTAGAGGGGAAAATTATTCCCATAATTTATAAGAAGAGAATAAAAGAAAATTCACTGCCTAAAACTACATATTCTAAACATGTATATAAAAATATTTTCCTAAATGTTTTATGATTATTTCTAGAATCAATTTCTGAAGTGCTGGCCTTAACCTCTTCCTCCTTCTACACTTCCTGTAGTGGTAGCTAAAACAATCACCCTCCTAGTAACGGGGGCCAGAATGCTAGATATTAAATCCCAACCCACATCCAATGAGTCATGAAAGCTAATGATTTTGATAGCTTTAATATTTTCCATTATATTTCCTCCTACCATTTTTCTTTGTTATTGTCGTAATTCAGGCTTCAGCATTTCATATCCAAGTTCCTAAAGAGAACCTCTTTCCTTCAAACTTATTTCTCTACAGTTTTTTTTTTTTCTAAAATACAAAACAGGTCTTTACTCTCAAATGCACTCATTCCCTGTAAAAGGGCAAAGTTAAATTCCAGCTACACTGTCCTTAGCGTGACCTCTTCAACTTGATTTTGTACAATAGCCCTTTACTCCCATGTAGGTCACAACATCTTGGTATTATACCTTGTCCTTGACCCTTTTGCAAGGTCTTTCCCATGCTTTTACTGATGCTTTAAAATAGCACAGATAGCACCTCCACTAGGAAAACTCTGCTCAAACATCTCGTTTATTTTCAGTCAGAATTAGGTAAACTTCTCTAGTGCTCCTGTAACACTACATTTTTCTCTCTAATAATGGTGTTCCTACTTTTTAATGTCCATGTGCCTCTGGCACAAAACTCATTGAGGGCTGGGACTACATCTTTAACTTGTGGATCACTAGTGCCCGCTCTTCCCCAGCTCCCACTCCCAAGATCATCTGTGCTCCCTAACTTGTGTTGAAAACAACAACAAAAATATTAATAGATAACTGATTGAGAAAAAGACATGTCATAGTTGATAAAACTTAAATATTGGAGTATGTATGCTTATACTTTAACTTATGAAAATCTTCTCATCAATATCTGAAATATTTATATGTTCCAAATATTTAATATATTTCTCCAGGATTATTAAGTAATTTTTTCACCATGACAAATTATGTTAAAACCCTAGATTATTTCTCATTCTGATATTATTATAATCATTCAACCTTTCATGATTCCCATGGAATAATTTCATTTCTCTTTTCAGCTTCAGATTCTACATATGAAAAATAATAAAACACTTTAATAAAGTTTGAAAGTAAATCTAAATCATTTCAAAGATTACATCTTTGTCATATTACTCTATTTCTCTACAAACAGAACTTCATTTAGATTTTTTTCTAATTCTTCTTTAAATAACCATACTCTTTTAACTTTGTATTCTAATTTATTTTGTATGCCTCCTACCATCTGTTGTGTGTCTCTCACTTAAGTATCATTGCTTTGCCTAACTAGCTAGTTATTTAATTGAAGGTAGTTATTTGGGGAAAAAATTGCAAAACTATTGTGAAAGGGAATGACAGAGAGGAAGATTTGGAGGAGATAAGGAGATAAATAAGCCTATTAATCTGATCTTTCTCAGAAAGAATGCACTTGATTTTGTCAATGTATTTCTTAACTTTATGTATCATTTATATGACACAATTATGTTTTAAGCACTTTATAGATATTAACTTACTCAATATGTACCACAATCCTAACAAGGTCAGTACTGATACTATCATTTCCATTTTTTAAATAAGAAAACGGAGGCACACAAAGTTAAGGTACCTTGGCCAGTATGTCAGAGCTGAAGATTTAAACACAGCTATTCTGGCTCCAAATCCATATTATTAAACACTCTGCTTTGATTCACCCTTGGGAAGTTGAATTTTTCATAAGAGAGTAATGTTTACAGCTGACCAGCTTCCTTTATCCACTCAACACTGAGCTTCATTTCCAACTGGTAATGGTGGTCGTAGTTTCCAGCTCAGGCAGTTCTGTTGGCCTTGTTTCAACACCTCTCTTCTCTCCTCCATTCTCTCTGATCTATGCATCTCTTTCCCTAGTTTAAGGACAGGTCTGAGGAGTGAGATGGGGTATGTTCTGGCTGTTTAATGCTGGATGCTGGAGTGGGTTCAAGAATGCTTACATGCTGCATTGGAATGGGGAAGAAGTGTCCCATGCAACATGCCAACAGCTTTCTCACTGATCCAAGAAAAAGTAATTCTAGCATGCTTAGCTAAGTGGACTCAGAGGGCTTATAGAGGACCAACACTTGGTCATGTTGCCAGAAATCATTGGCAGCACAGTAACAGAGTAGAGCCATTGCTACTTTTTCAAGCTAAGGTCTGCTAACCCTTCCAACCTGTTTAGAGACCCAGCTCAGTCACCTCCTTTTTGGCACTCAGTGGACTTATGCAGGTCTTCAAAGATTCAACTCATTATTAATGAGAGGATAGTGTGGGACAATAAGACAAAAAACAGTGTATGAGGAAGTTAGACCAATTGGATACTCATACTCACACATTGGAGACACATATATATACAAACACACATATATAATTACATGCATATATATATTTATATATTTACATGTAATTGTTACATGAATACAAAGAGATAGATATAGATAGGTTGAATGATAGATGTTATGTATGCATTAGAGGGTACATATGTATGTATAATATGTGTATTTTACAGCACATCAGGAAAATATACACAGAAACAGAAGAAAAATATTAGAAAATAGATAAGTATGTGAGTAATAGATGGGAGATTCTCCTTGATATATACATGAGGGGATAGCAAACAATTTATAAAAAATTAATGAATAAAAACAAGAAGGTCAAACTTTTGAGAAGATTATATATGGACAAGAAAGCAATGAGTAAATGTATGAAGAGAAGACTGAGGAGATAGAGACAAAATGAGAAAAACAAAATCAAAGTTAGAGAAGAGGAAACTCAGAAAATGAAGAAAATATTTAAATACAAAACAAAATAACAAGATAAATATATAAGAAGCATCCAAAAGAAATAGAAAAGATCAATAATTGGGAGTGTAACTAGCACTAAAATGGCTGCATCTTAGAATACAGTACATAGAACTGAAGTGCTCAACTAATGTGTGTTGAATTAATGGTTAAATAACTAAATTAGTTGAACAAGTCAATATTATGTCTGATTAAATGCAGATATTTATATCAGGTGGTGCCTTAAACTGTTTTCAGAAAGTAATAGAGACTTTGAAAGATTAGGAATTGAAGGAAGATAAATCATAGGTGGTAGACATATAAAATACATAATTTGAATTTTGATCTTAAGTGACTATTTTTATAAAAAGAAAAAAAAAACAGACGTTAATGCCAAACAACGTTTTACAAGTCAGCTTTAGTTTCCAAAGATTTAATTAATACTGGATGTTAGGGTGCCTTACTTTCTTCTTACTACACAACAATGGCTTCCTACATCTGTTTTTCGGGATTAAACATTCATAAAGTAAAATGGCCTATTTGTATATTTTGGCTGGCAATTCAGGTAATTGCACATTAGAACACATTGTTACTAGGGGGCATCTTTTGGCTTAATTTTAATTTCTCAACATCTGCATTTCTTAGTTGCTTATCCACACATTTTCTCTCTCCGGTTTTCCCTTGTTTGATTATTCCTTCATTTAAAGCTTCAGTGATGAGTGTTGGAGACACATTAAGCTGAGTGAAGCTTATTAAATCTTCTTTTACCTAATGTTTAGATTTAAATGTTTAAATATATCTGAAAAGGCGGGGGCTGCTCTAAAAGGATCCAGAATTAAATTCCCTGACAGAGCAATGATGTCTTGTCCTTCATCTGATAAATGAAAGGAATGAGCTTGTCTCCAGAGGAAAAGGAACCTGATGGGGCCACTGAATTTGAAAACATAGACTCAGTGACTTGTGGAGATGATTTACTTAAGGAGATATAAACTGAACAAGGACACAAAAACTGTTATTGGAAAGAGATATAATGTACTACAGAAGCTAAACAAAGAGAAAGGAAGCAAAAATAGACTAAAAACCTCTTGAGAAAAAAAATGTCTGCTGTTTGTTTTGTTTGTTCATGGTCCTCCATCTGGTTTAGAGAATCACAGGTACTCAACCCATCCTCAGCTCTACTAAACCTAGTCTTTTTTTATCCTACTGATACTTACTTCTTTCTGTTCCATTCTGCTTATATGCTTGCTTTATACCTGTTGGCATTTCACACCTTTATTCTACCAATTTGGGTTTTTTAATTCTTTAAAAGTCTACCTGATGTCTCCTTTCTTTTGTCTAAATCTCTCTTGTTCTGCTGGCATCCCTGCCATTGGACCTGCCAGGCATCTTAAAGTTTTTAATGTGGTAGTATGCCCAAGCTTCTTTCTTGACTCTTTTTTATGTGCGTGCTTTGTTTATATTTCCATTCAGAAAGCAGACAGCCTTTGACAAAGGCTTTTTGTTTCCTCTGCTTTTGGTGGCCACCACTGCTCCTGTCACTTGGCAGTAGCTGATCAGTCAGTGTGTGCTCAATTCATCAACCCTGTTATGAAGTGGAATGCTGACAGCCAATCCCAGTGACTTGGCTGAAATGTAGAGGAATATAATGATTCCGTTTCACTCCCCAGAGACACAACGTTATATTACATTCTTACAATAATGTATTTTTTCACTAGGCACACATAAGCCTCCATAAGGTTGAACTTTAAAATTCAATTTAGATAGAGAGGATATAAATAATATAGAAAATGGGAAGTATATTAAGGCCAGGACAAGTTTAATAGATAATATTATTTGAAAAACAACTATGAATCATTTTTGCTTTTGGACTACATTTTTGTTCTTTGAGGATTATAAGGGTCAGTCCAAGCATAGATTGCACTGTCTAGGTTTCATTTTAGAATGTTTTGCCTTCTCAGTTAGATACAACTTGTAATGTTGTTTTTATTTTGTTTTTAAATCTATTGCCATTTCAGTGGCTACAAAATTACATTGTTTACAAAGGGACTTCTGACATTAAAAAGCAAAAGTGTTCTTTAATTGAAGAGCCTTTATTTTTGTTGAATGTTTAATCTCCTTTCTCTACTTTTAGTGGGTCTTAAATAGAAGGTGTAGTAGGGAAAAGACCATAAAAGAAAACATGTTGTCTATTCCTAAATCAACCTAAAATGGTAAAAAATTGGTTTTCTGACTTTTAAAGATAGCATGCATAGAGGTACTGCATTTATTCAGTAGCTATAAAAGATATTGCTGAAGATAAAAACGGGAAAAAAGCATTTAGTTCAGTGCAGAGAGTCTGGAATTGATGCTATATTCTTTCTATCCAATTACTGCCAAACTAGTCAGAAAGAAGTACATTTCTTTAAAGAGCAGAAGCAGAACTAGTACATGGTTATATTACAATTGTAACAAACATTCTTGAAAAAGGCATTTTTTCTTTAAAACAGCCACTTTTTAAATGTCTGTGGTAATTGTATCGTTTATGTAATGAGGAATAACAGTATTTTAGGAGAACGAATGTAACTTCAGAAGGTTAATCATAGGAAAATTGGATGATGTCTTGTGCATATCACTATATCATATGATGAACAAAGGATTAAGCACACATAAATAGATTTCAAGAAAGGTTATATATTGCCAATTTACAGTGACATATTGATGAAACATGTATTAATAGTAGTTATTTTGGATATACATATTTGTTGAATAGTCATAAATAGCACAAGGTGCTCATAAATGATAGTAATGAATATTTACATCATAGAAAGCAAATTTTGATACCTTTTATTTAAAGACCTTGTGTACCTACAAATATTATCAATATGGAGAACTTTCTCACTCCTTCAGTTTATTTGCTTATTTTTGCTAGACTGCTAATAGATTATGGGATTATAAAAAATAGTAATACTCTCCCTCTCTTCTACAAGAGAGAGGAGCCTTTATTTGAAGAGCCTTTCTTTCTAAAAGCTCAGTATGTATGTGATAAGAAAGTCAGGAAAACTTTTACAATATCATGCAAAAAAGTATGATCATGGAGGTTTAGACTATCTGCTATAACACAGTGACCTTTACATGCTCATTGGCTTGAGGCAATTCCACTTGTTTCTCTCCACCTGGCATCTTGCCAAGTTTAGCATTTATCCTGAATCTTTCTAATTTTTCTTTCTTTTTCTATTCCCTCCCTCCCTCCCTCCCTCCCTCCCTCCCTCCCTCCCTCCCTCCCTTCCTTCCTTCCTTCCTTCCTTCCTTCCTTCCTTCCTTCCTTCCTTCCTTCCTTCCTAAAATATTATCATTAGCAGTTACATTAAAGTAAGTAAGTAAATATGTTTCCAAATTCATACTTGGTCATGTGAAGTGGGTTAGATGGGATTACATCTCTCTTTTCTTTGAGCCCATTTAGACATAGTTAACATGAAGTTTGTGATGAAATGAGAGGCCTCGAGCAGATGGATCTTTCTGATCCCCAGTGATAATGGGAGAAAGATTCAAAGCTGCTATCCCTGCTGGTTACAGCTTATGAGATGTACATAGCCAGTAGGCTACCAGTTACCAGGATCAAAGGAAGGAAATACAGGGAATTATAAATAAGGTTTACCAGGAATAAGTGGAGGTAATAGGGCTGAGCAGTTAATCTCTAGTATGTGTAGAACAGATATGAATACTTTTCTATATAGATATAACTATTAACTTATTATTCACTAATATTTTTTATTTTGCAATAAACTTTCAGAAGCAATAAGTTAAAAAATAAAGATTCACATTTGAAATATTTAACACTAAGTGAGATGATATGTAACTTGCACAATGCATTTGCCAACGTTTACCATCAGAGCACTAGTAATATGATAACCTTATAAAAACCACAGGGCACAACTCTGCTAAAGAAACTGCTAAAGAATCAGAATTAACTGCAAAAATTAGTAGTTATTTTGAGAAGAACTATAAAAATTTTATACTTACAACTTATGAGGTGTGTTTACCTATTCACTCTGTGATCTTTCATTTTAATCATATGGTGGCTTTTGTAGATCAAATAATGGTTCTTCTAAATTAAAGGTATTCATTTTCATTCCAAGTTTTTTGTGTGTATGCACCTATGGAAAATGAAGTAGTAACTGTTAACTGTTGCGACCTTTACCCTCAAGAGTTAACTGCTGAATGATGTCAGTTTGATACCTTTGCTGAGGTTTCAACAGGAAGTCAGTTAATTGCAATAATGGTGCTATATGCATTCACTTCATGAAGTCAAAATCAACTTGCTGGAGTTTGAATATGGCTAAGGTGAAACTTCAGACATTGTGAATATAATTGCATATTTAGTTAAAAAGTTGAACATTAAAGAAAATTTTGTTTGTGATATGAATATAAATTTTGATAGTACAAACAATCATGCTAAAAATAATATTCATATAAAATAAAGAAATATTTGGAGCAGAAATATATATGTCTAAAATGAGACAGGAATCATTAGGGAATAAAATATTAAAATAAAATGTCTAGACCAACAAAGGAAGAACATAACTGTCAAAGGAATGGGATGGTATTTTTATATTTACAGATTAACAATGGCATAAGCTCTATACCTGATAATATTTGTAATGAGAGATTTTATTTAAAACATATAAAGTCACATAATCCTCAAACTGAGAATATACTTTTAAAAATGTCCAGAGAACATTTACAAAAATCAATCATGTACTTGGCCAGAAAGGATACCTTCTTGTTAGGTTTTTTCTTTTTTTTTTTTTTTGAGTCAGAGTCTCACTCTGTTGCCCACACTATAGTGCAGAGGCATCAACCTAGCTAGCAACCTCAAACTCCTGGGCTCAAGTGATCCTACTGCCTCAGTGTCCTATGTAGCTTGGACTACAGGCATGTACCACCATGCCTGGCTAATTTTTTCTACATATTTTTAGTTGGCCAATTAATTTCTTTCTATTTTTAGTAGAGATGGGGTCTCACTCTTGCTCAGGCTGGTTTTGAAATCCTGACCTTTAGCATCACCCCCCTCCCCACCTCAGCCTCACAGAGTGCTAGGATTACAGGCATGAGCCACTGCCCCCAGCCCCTGTTAGTTTTTTAAAGAGACATTTTAATCAGCCTTTTTATCTAATCATAATATATTAAATCACCTAAAAAGTTACAAGTGAATATTAAAAATGTAACTTCACCAAAACTACATTCTTTAAATAATATTTTCTTCAAACTGGAAATTCACAATAAAATTACAATTATCCAGAAAAAAGATAAAAGGGAATTATTACTTATCAAAACCTCTGGGACATAGCAAAAGCTTAACTCAGAGAACAATCTTAGTCTCAAGCACTTTCATTATAAAATTAAAAAGAAGATAAATAAAATAATTTAATTATTCATCTTAAGTAATTAAAAGATAAATATCAAAATAAATTATAATTTGCAAGAAGGAAGAATTTAAAAAGAAAACAAATGAAGCCAATGAAATAGGGAAAATATAGTCAATAAACAACTAAATTCAAATGCTGGTTCTTTGAAAAGATCAATAAAATTAGATTGAACTTCTTAGAAGCTCAATTTAGGAAAAAAGATAACAAAGAAAACTATGATTACAAATATGAAAGGAGATATAACTACATATACAAAAAATATTAAAACACAAATTAGAACATAGCATAAAACTAAGACAATAAATTTATAAGCCCAAAGGACATGGATGATATCTTATAAAAATAAAAATTGCAAAGATTAAAAAAAGTTGAATAGCTCAACTTTCCTAAATGAGAATAGAAATATGTTTTAAGATCTTCCACAGAAAAGGTCCTACTCAGATATGTTTACAGCTGAATTAGATAAAACATTAAAGAAATTATCATTTCAATATTGTTTAAATTATTCTAGACCACAGAAAACTTGAGAAATTTTTCCATTCATTTTATATCCATTATTATTTAATCCAGCATATAATACTAACACCTGATAAACTTGGTACACAAGGAAAAACTGGAATTCAATCCTACTGTAAATACAGATTCAAAAGATTCTAAATAAAATATTATAGAAGATAACCAGCAGTGTATTAAAAGTCTAATCTATTATATCATGTGAGGATTACACCAGAATCTGGAAAATTAACATCATGAGTCATTGTATCAGGTGGTTGAAGAAGATAAATCTAAGAAAAAAATGAAAACAAAAAGAAAACTGCCACAAAATAATATGTGACAGCTAATTTTACTTGGTTATATAAATATATAAAATTAAATAATACAGGTAAAAAGTAAAATATTAGCTCCTAAGTCTGTGGTTCCTAATCCAGTCCTATACTACCTAAGTTATTTTTAGAATATCTTACATTTCCAAATGTTGGCATATTAAAACATCTACTTTGTAACATATATACCCTTAAAATTACTCTAATTAATTATAAGGGCTGAGCAGGATTTATTTATTTATTAATCAACATTTTCCATATTTACCATATTTGGAGTTTCATTAAGACCTAATGTTTTCCATGTTGTAAAAGTTTACTTACAGAAAATTAAATCTAACATTTAGAACAACAAGGCCCATTAGCTTTCCACATTCTTTATATTCTAACCAGGATAGAAATTCCTTAATTAGGCCAAAGAATTAAAATTTAGAAATAGAGCAATTTATTTTAGTAAAGCTATGAGGGTGGAGGATAATGGGACTAGTGCTTCAATATGAAGTGATACAAATTTTAATTTAATCTATTGAAACTGCCTTGGAAAAACACCAAATAAACAAAGATACTACAGAATCTTTTTTACATTTTGTCCACATGCTCAAAAATGCTCTTGGAGAATAGGAACTTGAATAATGGACAGAATTTGAATAGTGCAAATTTAGGAGGAAAGGCATTCCAGATGGAAATGAGTACTAAGAGGAATCTAAAGAGAAGTAGCTCAGTGATTGTGTTTGAGCAAAGACTGACATTGCCTATTGAAAATAGGCATATATTCTATTTAGATAAAATCTGTTCGCCTAACTTTTAGAAACATACCTCTCTTTTATATTAAAGTACCCCTATATTTCAAACATTTACATACTTATTGCAAAATGATATATTGGCCATCCTACAGATTTCTCACTATATTATCATCCATATTTACATAGAGTCATATATTCCCTGAAATGCTGGCATCATTAAAGTAGATCTTTCATGTATTCCCTCATGCTTTCTCATGCCAATTGAACCCAGTATGTTTAACTTTATGGGAGATTCTTAACAAACAAGAGTTAATGTGATGTACAACTATAATTTTTAATGGAAAAGTATGCAAAAGAACCCATGCTTGAATTTTCAAGTTTTGTTTATATGAAAATCATAAAAAATTAGACACACTTCTTGGAAACTATTCATTGCTACTGTGTTGACTTTTACAGTAGAACTAAAAATTCTTCTGTGTCTTTCAGATGAAACACTCCAGTAAAAGATGGCTTCCTGACAGTTATTTATCTTGAGAGGCTATAAACCTTTGGATTAATTGTATGTTTTGTACAAATGTCAGTTACTGATTTAGTTTTGATGGATCTATTCATGTCTTGTGTGAGCTTTAGGCGAATTAAAGTACTGCTTATCATCAGTCTTCTTTGGCTGACCCCTGAAAAATAAAAAATTAGATGTCATCAGAAAACCATTTTTTCCCTTCTACTAGATTCTTTAAGAGACAACAAAAATATTCTTGTTTTTCTAGAACTATGAAGGTAGTAGAGGTATTAAGAATGAAATTTGAGCTAATTCTGTTCATTCTTAATAAGCAAGTAACTTTAAACTGTATGAATATCATAAAAAATGTTTAATAAGGATATGATTTTATTTCCACACCTTCCTTGTTAATTCAAGCCCTAACCATTAGGACCTGTAATTCAGCAGTATAAATATTTTTGTACATTAGTTTCAATCTTTATGCATAAATGTTTGATTTTGTTGTAGTAGTTACTTCATAATGTTCAAATATGCAATGTATTTCTGCAAATCAATGGAGTTTACTATTTAATAATTCTTTACATGTGTATGATACTTTAGACAATATAAACTGCTTTCCTGTATATGAGCTCATTTAATGGTTCTCAGCCAATGGTTCTTTCTTGTTTCCTAGATGAAGTTACTTGATATCTATATATAGTCAAATCACCATCACAGGTTCTAAAATCAATCACTATTAAAGGGAGATATGAGAGTCTCTAATTAACTCAATCTTCTTAAATCTCAGTTTTCTTATTTCTAATGTTTTGATACCACTACCTTTCAGGGTTGATGTGAACATTTATAAACCATCATTATTATTAGTGATAGTTCACCAATAATTGGAGAAATACCATCAAGAAAATCTTATTTTTCTCTCATGTTACAATTATGGCTCTTTTCCTTTAATAAGATCCCAGTACTTGAATCACAGTACTCAGGCATCATTTGTCTCCTCCCCTAATGGCACTATATTTATCTTTTATTTCTTTCTTCTCTATGCCCAGAAACTGAAAACCTTCCCCGGGATTATAACTCTGTGCAGGAGCTTTGCTACCTACTCTCTGATTATCTGAAAATTGACCATTTACCTGGATTTTTGCACATTGCTCAGTCTTAACTTTCTTATCACCAGACTCTGCACACCTTTCAGGCCACTTTTATGGCTTCCTTAATGTCCCTTTGAGGATCCTGGTTTCATGAATTCTGCAAGTAATGCTTCCTAAGCACAGGGTCAGAAGTCATTTTAGGTGATTACCTGCCTCACTCTTAGAGGGGGAATGGCTGTCTCCATACACCTAATTCGTTAATTCATCTATTGAATTATTGCTATACAGGCCAGTCTACATTCATTCCTTTGAAAAATGTTAAAACAATCTATCAAGTCAAGGGCTGCCTCTTTTTATAATTAGCATGGTTCTTCTAGATAGAACAGAAGTTCAACTGTAAGTATTGGTCTAGTCAGATAGACAGGCTGGCTGGGTGCTAATAAACATATTCCTAGAAAAAATGTAGGACTAAATGGAATTATCTCTAAATAGAATGATTTCTTTTCTATTAATTTCTATGACATGATGACATGTCAGCAGATCCTTAATGGAAGAATAATTTTAGTGCCAATTTGTAATCATCCTTTCCAAAGATAACTTAAATGCATTTCCTAACCTGCCAATAATCTGTCACAAGGGCACTGCCTAGATTCTTATTTGGTTTGTAAAATATATATATTTTTAATTTTAGTATAACAAGAAATAATGTAAATGCAGACATAAGAAAAAAGATGACCAATTTTGAATAGTATATACCCTAATTCCCCGTTTCTTCATGTCTTCAAATACAACAGTCTCTTTAATATTAAAGCAAAATTAAATTTCTGTGACCATTTCTTTAGCATAATTGTTGGTTCTATTAGTTTTTAGGAAATAAGTTGAATTTCCTAAGGCTTAATAAGGCTTCACAAGAGAATAAAATACTTTCATTTAAAGATAGATACAGATACTTGCATTAAATTCTTGGAAAAGTATATAATTCTTTCCAGTTGCTACTTTTCTAAAGTCAGAGGTCAAAAAACCAAAAGCCTACTCAGGGCACATAAATAATGTAAATAAATAATAGATAAGTGCTAGACTACTCTTGGGGATGGAAGTCTGTAGTGAAGTACAGAGCTCTTGCTCTGTCTAAAATAGACAAGCATTCTCTCATTCCAGCAGATTGTTGACAAGCAAGAATTCCAGAACAGTAATATTGTCTTTTCAAATTTAAAAATGGGAACAGAAAAAAAAAGAGAGAAAAGATGTGGCAGAAATTCTGAATTTTTAGAATCCCCTAATTTTAAATGTTATTAAAATTCAAGATATAAGAACATTAAATGCAGTTTGAAGAAAACAAGTTTTCAACCTCTGAAATATATCTAAAATTTTGATTCACACACATTTTATGTCTTGCAACATAATTGAATTCAGAAGAAATCAGAATAGTTTTGTTCCCTTCATTTATCTCTGGTTATATATGTGCTGAGTACAGCCCAGCTAGGCACTTATGCCCCAAACTTGCAGGAGATATAGAAGGATATAAAAATAAGGACATTTTGGTTCTTTGAGAGAAACATGGATGAAAGCTTGCCCCACAACAGCAGGTACTCATTTCCAGTTTGCAGTCCTCACAGAAGCTTTATTTTTTTCAAAAATAACAGGCAAAAGAAGCATCTTTTCTTTGTACCACTTTCTTGCGTAGAAATTAAATGTTTTTGTTCAAATTAAATGTTTTTGCTGTTAATTTCACATGAACCACAATTTAATTCAAGTATTCCCAAACATCATGATTTAATTTGGAAATATATGCATATATTTGTAAAGGCTCTAAAGATAGTCTGCTGGCCATCCATGATAAGAAATACTAAAGGTGGCAATTAACAGAATTTGCTTGGTTGGTACTTATTTCTAACAGTTAGCCTAACAGAGTTCAATATAATTATGTAATATCATTATGACTGTGAAAAGAACAGTGAATGACTATAAAAAATCAGAGCTCTAGTTTTAATCATATACCAACTCAAGTATTATGTGCCTTGAGCTAACCATTGAACCAAATTATGAAAATAAGCTTGAAACAATATTTCTAAGATCTAAAATAAGGATTTAGAGTAGTAGAGTAGTAAAGTATACTACTCTAACAAATTAATTCATGTTCCTTTAAAATTGGAAGTTCACATATATCCCTATTTTTAAGAGTTTTTAAAAGAGTTATTAAAACTAAAAATAATTTTAATGCTTTGTTTTAATTTATAGAAATAATATTTTTCTTTTTTTAAGTGGTGAATTCAATTGATTTTTGAATGTTAAACCAGCTTTTTCTTACTGTAAATAAAGTCCTCTCAGTCATAATACACTTATCTGTTTATATAAGTATAATTTACTAATATTTTATTTATTTTACTGCTATGTTCATAAAGGAGATTCAACCATAATTTTCCTTTCTTGTGATATCTTTGACATGTTTTGATGTCAAAGTTTTGTTGGCCTCATGAAAAGAGTTTTGAAATTCCTGTTTGTTTATCTTCAGATATAGTCTAAGTTATTTCTTTTTAAAACATGTATTATAAAATAATTCAATTGTGAGGCCATTTGAGTTTTGAGTTTTCTTTTTGTTCTGAGAAGGATATAATAATATACTTAACTATATTTTTAAATAGATATTAGATATTTGGATTCAATTTCATTTTGTGACAGTTTTGGTAACTTGGTATTTTCAAAACATTTTTCTAATTTACAATATTTTTTAATGTATTGATCTAATTATTGTCAAAATACACTCTTATCTTTTTAATGTCTATATGAACTATAATAATGTCTCTTTATCTCTCCTTGAGATTGATAAATTGTGTCTTCTCCCTCCCTCTTTTTCCTTCTCAAATAGTATTATTAGGGAGTTGATAAAATATATGGCCAACATTTGCCTTTGTTGAGTTTTTGTTTTGTACACTTGCTTTCTATTTTATTCATTTTTGCTATTTCTATTTCCTTCTTTTTAATTTCATTTAAGTCTATATCACTGTCCTTTTTCTAATTTCTTGAAATTAAAGCTAAATCATTCAATTTTTTGGCCTTTCTTTTCTTATGTTTGTTTAAGGCAATGCATTTTTCTTTAAGCACTGCTTTAGCTGATTTTTCAAGTACTGTTATGTCATATATTCTTAAACTAAAAATTGTCAGTAGTTGTTCTTTTTATGAGAGACCTATGAACTACTCATTCAATGTCATTTTTAAAAAATTCTTCTTTGAATCATAGCTCTTTAATTACACTCTGTGTATTTTCAAATTTCTAGGTTTCTGGTTTTATCACAGTTCTCTTTCTTGAGTTTTGATGCCCTTGGGGATTTCTCTTACTATTCTGTCAGCTTAGAAAGTACTCTTTTAAAGTGAGTATATCATAATGTACACAGCATCTATGTATTTTTCAGAATATATATGTCAAAAGACTACTCAAAACAGAAGTGTACTAACTTGAGAGCCTATCTCCCATGTCATACATGATTTCATTGTATGTATTGATTGCTGGGTATTTTCTGATGTAGTCCTTACAGAAAACTGAGTATTTGGGACAGATCATTTAGGAAAGAAAGAGAGCAAGGACAGTGACATTTATAAAGTGCCTAGAGGTGCTAGAGACTATCCTAAACACTTTACACATATATTGTCATTTAATGCTCTCAAAAAAATCCATATAGAAATCCATAACATGTTACCATCCAACATATTACAATGTTGAAACTGAAGGTCAAAAGATATTTATATACAGAAGGTCATCTAGTTTGTATGCCAGAACGAGAATTTAAGCCTTTTTTTGATGTCCCCCGAATCCAGAATTATTTCACACTTTATTCTGCTCTTCCCAAAGCTTCCATCTCTATTCACCTACTATCCCCCACCAAATTTTTGTTGAAAATCAGTTCTCCAAATATCATGGCTTATTTATTGGGTTCTATAGACTAGGTTCTGGCCCACTAGGATTAATATGTGTCAGAAATACTTCAACATCAATGCTGCTCATTTATATTCTAGCAACAAGCTTCATTTTCTTTTCTTCATGCATACAAAAAAAAAATGAAGCACTTAAATGATAGTTTATCCAAATAACACACTGTGAAAAATGCCTTTCCCATCAAAATTCTTTTTATTTCTATTGTTTCAGCATTTATAGTTTTCATTTTTGTTTTCATACTATGATTACTTCTAACGGCCACCCATGGCTACAGATGGATTTCAGTGCATTTCATAAGTTTGGGTGGGTTAACAATTATCTGTCTCATGATTTTTGCACCTTGTTATGTAATTGGTATGATTTAATAAAGATGATTTTACTGCTGGGTGCTGAAGTGAGTTTCCCTATGAAAGAAAGTAGTTTTGGTTAAAAAAATGACAAGTAATATTTGAATTCTTACCAATTTTTATTGATGTTCTGGCATAAGCATTTATATTCATTATTATGACATAGCCTTAGCCTATTTGCATTGTCACAGAAAGATGGCATCTAAAAAGTATTTTTAAGATGTATCCACCATTATATAAAATTACCATTACTATGTTAGTTGATCTTGCAATAGTACTCAAGATTTCATTTACTATAGTAGAAAATAAAATGAAATAAGTATATATTAAAATTATATTTTCAATGTAGTCTTAAAGGTATATGTATTTAGTAAAGAATATTACTGAACATCAGTTATGGTTTACCATTTACTAAGTGCAACCCTACTGTAGTTGAAGTTTCAGGATGTGTTGAAAGAGTAAGACTCACATTTGCTTTTAAAAAGCACAGTTTTCTCCCATTCTGTTGGTTATCTATTTGCTCTAATGATTGTTTCCCTGGCTGTGCAGAAGCTTTTTAATTTGATCAGGTCCCATTTATTTATTTTTGTTTTTGCTATGATTGCTTTTGGGATCTCCTTCATAAATTCTTTGCCTAGGCCAATGTTGATAAGAGCTTTCCCAACATATTTTTCTAGAATTCTTATAGTTTCATGCCTTAGGTTTAAGTCTGTTATCCATCATGAGTTGACTTTTGTGAGGGGTGAGAGGTGCGGATCCTGTTTCAGTCTTCTACATGTGGCTATCCAATTTTCCCAGCATCATTTATTGAATAAGAATTCTTTTCCCCAGTGTATGTTTTTGTCTGATTTGTCAAAGATTAGATGACAATATGAGTATATTTTTTCACCTGCGTTCTCTGAGAAAATATTGTCATGTCCTATAAAGGGCAGATAAGACATGAACAGAATTTTTTTTTTTTTTTTTTGAGACAGAGTCTCGCTTGTTGACCAGGCTAGAGTGAGTGCCGTGGCGTCAGCCTAGCTCACAGCAACCTCAAACTCCTGGGCTCAAGCGATCCTCCTGCCTCAGCCTCCCAAATAACTGGGACTACAGGCATGTGCCACCATGCCCGGCTAATTTTATATATATATTAGTTGGCCAATTAATTTCTTTCTATTTATAGTAGAGACGGGGTCTTGCTCTTGCTCAGGCTGGTTTCGAACTCCTGACCTCGAGCAATCCTCCCGCCTCGGCCTCCCAGAGTGCTAGGATTACAGGCGTGAGCCACCGCGCCCGGCTCATGAACAGAAATTTTTCAAAAGAAGATAGACTTATGGCCAGCAAACATATGAAAAAATGCTCAACATCTCTAATCTTCAGGGAAATGCAAATCAACACCACAATGAGATATCACTTAACTATAGTGAGAATGGCTTTTATCAAAAAGTCCCCAAAAGTAGATGCTGGCATGGATGTGGAGAGATAGAAACACTAATAATAGTGCTGGTGTGACTGCAAACTAGTGCAACCTTTATGGAAAGGAGTATGGAGATACCTCAAAGAACTAAAAATAAAAGTACCATTTGATCCAGGAATCCCACTGCTGGGTATTTACTCAAAGGATAAAAAGACATTCTATAAAAAAGACACCTGCACTCAAATTTTTATAGCAGCACAATTCACAATTGTAAAGATGTGGAAACAACCCAAGTGTCCATCAATTCATGAGTGGATTAATAAAATATTGTATATGTATACCATGGAGTACTACTCAGCCATTAGAAAAATGATGAACTAAAACCTCTATTTTAACCTGATGGAACTGGAGACTATTCTTCTAAATGAAGCATCACAAGTATGTAAAAACAAACACCACATGTACTCACCATTAAATTGGAGCTAATCGATCAACACTTATGTGCACATATGGAACATATGGAAATAACATCCATTGAAAATGAAGCAGGAAGGGAGGAGGGAGGAAGGAATGGGCAAATTTACACCTAATGAGCACAATGTACACTATCTGGGGGATGGGCACAGTAATAACTTTGACTTAAATGGTACAAAAGCAATTTATGTAACCAAAACGTTTTGACCCCCAATATTCTGAAATTAAAATAAATAAAAAGAATAATTTTTAAAATTAGCAAAATGCATTAACAATCTTTGTGTTAAGCACAAGAAAAAGAAATCAATGTTAGTATTTAGGTATTTAACAAATTCTCAGTAAATATGCTTATTTTGAAGTGTGATAGAGGTCAGTCATTTCAATAAAGGCTTATTGAAATGGAATATGTTTCTCCCAATTATTTATTCAGTAATCTATTCACTCACTTGAAAGAACATTGGAATAGTGACTCTTTTAATCAAACATCTCTATATGTTTTTACACCATCCAAGTTTATGTCATTTCATTAGAGAACCAAGCAGATGAAATTGAAGACTTGTAATGTCTTACTGATAGGATTAATTTGTCCATTTTGTGAGTCTGCTTTTAGATTTATTTTAGATAAATCAAAGTAATTTAATCTGAAAAGTGACCTTTGACAACTATACTCTCTGAAAATCAGAGTGATTCTCAGAAGCAAGATACTATTAACAGTAAGTGTAATATTCCTGTGCAGGACTGGTACATTCTGTAAAATCTTATTAGTCTCTATGCCTTGGATAGCTTTCATTTTATTCAGTAACATTTCTTCTTTCTAGGATGTATGTTTAAGTGCTTTACCATGAGATACTGTATTGTATGTTTTTCCTACAATCCAAATATACAGTCAGTGTTAACCAGAGATGAAATTATCTCCTGTGCAAGTGTGTGCAAGCGTGAAAGATGTAGAGTTATAACACTAGAATTTTTTTTTTCTGGCACAGGTAGTAATAGATGTGTTGAGAGTTTATTTCTATGAGCTCTTGTTTTTAAATCAAGTTTTCTATTTCATTATCATGTAGACCATATGTTGACATAAATATCAAATTAATTAGACAATATTGAGTATCAGCATTGTGCCTGGGACTTACCTAGAGAGCACTAAGCCCATCAGCTTGCCTTCTATTACTTGTAGAGCAGATAGTTGTGCACCATGTTCTCCTTGGTCACAAGGAGAAGGGGCATTAAGATCTCTTATAGATAATCTACTTCTGTACTAATTTTTTAATGGCATATATAAAAGGTCAGTTTTTTTGTTCAGATGGTTCCTAAACTCTGAAATTTGGTCTATTGCATTGTTAAAACAGTTACATTAATCTCCCTAAGTCTCATTTTCTCATGAGCATAAAGTTCTCTTTCTACCAACTGCATGTGATCTTTTAATTATTTTACTGAGATACTGTCCTTTCAAACACTCAACATTTTTATTGCTTTGGGAAATTACTAAGATTGGGAAACTATCTGTTTCTTCTAAACTAGAATGTATTTAGTAGAAGCGTAGTATAGTAGAAAGCTGACTTATAGAATCTAGAACATTTTACCTCTTGGTTGCATTATCTGATTTTCAGTTTCCTTATCTGTAAAATGGTAACAATGGTAGTCATATGAGGGGTTTTTGTGTGATGATTAAGCACAATATTTTGATTCTAGCAGACATTCAATATATAATTTACAGTTAGTATTTTATTTTAGAAATTAAGAAGCAGTTGATCAAGGAATCATGTTTTCATTTGGCATGCCATTTATTGGCTGTGTGGCAAGAGTAGGTCATGGAATGCTGCCTTTCCCTCTTAACCATTTAATTTCTTGATATTATATGTGTTAACAATTTACCATGTGTTTTGTGTCAATATTTTCAAAACAAAATTAAAAATTAAAAGATAAAAGTAAGACTCTAGCTATAGAGTCTTTAAATTCATCACACATATAGTACATGACTCACATAATTTTGCTACATTGGCTATCAACTCAAATAACAACTTTAAGGAAATTTTTGACTTTTTAATACTATATGAAAAATATCAACTTGTACAGTATATGAATGTCTGCATATGTTATTTTATATACACATAAGAAAATCTCAGTGGACATTAGTATATGTATTTCTTTCCCTGTGTAATGCTAATATCTTTCTTTAGATGTTTGCTTTCCCTGTTCATTTACAGTATACTCTTGGCACTCAACCTGGTACTAGGAATACTACATGCATCACTTCCTCCAATTCTGACATCAGCGTTGCTCTGTGGCTCATCCAGTGGCAGGTGTTAAACATTGATATAAACAGAATTTTGTCTACCAAAGCCAAAATCCTCCTATTTCTAGTCTCCCATGGCCAATGGAATGTTAATGCCAAAGTTACTTCCAAATTCAAATCTCAGGCATGACAATTCATTATGCTGCCTGCCAAAACTACTGGCCCATGGAAACCCTTATTTTTAAAATTAAAGCAGAGTAAAACTTTCTGTCAAATAAATACCTTATGATTTTAGGTAACACACTCCTATTTTAGCAGCTATCTCTGATATTAGTACATTAAGATTATATTGTAATTAATTATTTAATAACATTTCTCATTTAATACAGCAAACTGCCTAATTATAGCAGAACTGTTCACCATAAATCCCAAAACATTTATCATGGAGGAAAAATATCAGAAAAACTGTTAAAATTTTCAATAAAACCTATCCATTTTCATATTCCAAGTGATTTGAATTGATTAATAAATAGAATTCTTTGACTGAACCATTTGTATCAATGAGACTTTGTTTTAATGACTGTTGATTAATTTAAAATAATTTATATTTTAAAATTACATAATTTCAAAACAATGAACTCATATAGTCTCTTTAAATCATTTTTAAAGAACAAGATAAGTATAAATAAATAATTGGATAAATTTAAAAGACAATTTTAAAATGTAGCTGAATTAAAAAGTAATCTTAGGAAGACTGAAATGGAATAGATGTTTATTAAATTATGATTAACTGTTTGGAATGTTAGGCACTATTTATTAAGAAATTATATTTTCTCTATCATTTTTAAAGACCAGTATTTCTATAATCATGTGCATTCAAAACCTTTTCTATAGTCTTTTAGGATGCATTTTTTATATTAATATACTAATATTTTTCAGATTACTAAAAATGTGTTTTCATTTGAATCCATTCAATAACCATATTCATTAACCATTCAATAACCATATTATAGAATATTTGAATAATTTAATCACTAAAAGGTAATATCACTAAAAGGCCAAATGATATCACATCAATTAATTTTGAACAAATATTTGCATTTTAAGTTTATGGTAGCAGCAACTTAGGTCATAATCATTAACTGCTTTTCCAGGGTTTTTTCCCTTGAATGTTGTGGAAATATTAATCAATACATACAAAGAAATCATGTATTACTTGGGAAATCAGCTCTCAAGTTAGTATATTTCTGATTTGAGTAGTCTTTTGACATATATATTCTGAAAAATACATAGATGCTGTATACATTATGATATACTCACTTTAAAAGACTACTTTCTAAGCTGACAGAATAGTAAGAGAAATCCCCAAGGGCACCAAAACTCAAGAAAGAGAACTGTGATAAAACCAGAAACCTAGAAATTTGAAAATTAATAGAAGATAGCACAGAGTGTAATTAAAGAGCTATGATTCAAATAAGAAACTTTAAAATATCTTATATTAAAGACATTGAATCAGTAGTTCATAGTCTTTCCTAATAAGAACAAGTACAGACAATTCTTAGTTGAAGAATAATTTCTCTTTCAAAAATTCTAATTCTATTCCATGGCTCCCAGAGAACAGATCAAGAGGGAATACTTCCTATTTCATTTTATGAAGTTTGTATATTACAAACCAAAATCAGACAGAAATGATCCCTGAAAGGAACATTACATACCAACTTTACTTTTCAAAATAGATGTGTAAGTTATAAGCAAAATGTTGGCAAAATAAATCACATAATAGCTAAAAATTATAATGTATTCTATAAAGTAGAGTTTATCTTATGAATAATGTAATCTACCATTTTAAAGAAAAGGATCATATGATTGTCTTAATAAAGGCATCAGAATTTCTGGTAAAAGTCTTAAGAACATAAGAATTGAAAGAACATCTTTAACCTGATATTTACAATACAACATGGATGTCTGTTATCACACTTACTACATATTTCGTTACATATTTTCTGGAAATCATAGCCTATATAGGAATACAAAAAAATCTATAAATGACTAGAAAGGAAGTAATAAGCCCTCATTATCTGCATATGATACAATATTTTATATAGAAAACAAAAATGGTAAAAAATAATTAGAGAGTTTAGCAAGATTTTTTAATAGAACATCTGAATAATATTCCTCTAGACCAGCAATAATCAGCAGATAAATATTTTAATTTTAAAACATAGTTTTATATTATTAATAACATTGACCAAATATTTGATCATTAGCTAAATATGTTCAGGCAGCTATAACAAAATACCTTAGGTGAGGTAACTTAAAAACAACAGACCTTTATTTCTCACAATTCTGAGGGTGGGAAGTCCAAGGTCAAGGCACCTGTGGTACGTGGTGAGGTACCTGCTTCCTCATAGACAATGCTTCCTAGCTGTGTCTTTGCATGATGGGAAGGGGAAAAAAGCTCCCTCTGGCATCTTTTATAAGGGCACTAATCCCTTAAGATTTCAGCATATAAATTTGGGGGTATACAAGCATTCACACCATAGCAATAATATTAAGGATTTATTGTTATTTTATTATAAGGATGGCATTTCTTTTCAAATTGATCTTTAGTCTCAGTGTAATTGCAGTTACAATCTTGATATGGAAATTAATAAGCTCATTCCAATATTAATATGGAAAGCAAAAAAAAGTTAAGATATTCTTGAAGAAGAATAGTGGGGTGACTTACTATTTTGGATATTGCTACATATTATAAAGTAATAGTAATGAAAACAGCACATTATGATGAAGATTGATCAAAAAGACTAATGGAATTGATTTGGAAGCTCAGACAAACCCATATACATATGGAAACTCATATGACAGAGTTATCATTGCAAATTAGTGGAGAGTATTTGACAAGGAATGCTAAAACAATTATTCAGATGGGAAAAAGAATTGGATTCCTACGTACACAAAAACACACACACAAACACACACACACACCCCTTATCTAGGCAAACACTGAAATTTGAAGAACTGTTCTTTAAAAATTTTAGGAAAAATAAAATTAAATAACTTTATGATCTCAAGTTTGAGAAGGATATCTTAAGCATGTCGGAAAATATACAAACTATTACATTATGTTAATTATCTACATTAAAATTCTGAATTTTTGTCTATCATAAGACAAGACATTAAAAATGGAAAGAAAAGACAAAACTGGGAGTAGATATTTGCCATAATAGACCTAAAAAAGCATTAGCCACAACATACAAAATCTTCTATAAATATGAGCAAAACACAACAGCAGCTTATTGCACAGAAAAGGAAATATGAATAGTTAAATAATATGTGAACAGATCCTCATTAATAATCTAAATGCAAATTAAAACCACAGTGGGATACAATTTAACATTCATTGGTTAGCAAAAATTAGATACACTGACTGTGGGTGTACAAAAAGCTTTGGGAAGCTGTTAACATTTAGCATATCCTGCAATCAAGTGATTGTACTTCTCAGTTAAATACATAATAAAATACAATTTCACACCCATAACACTGGCAAAAGTACAAACTAAAATAAAATAAAATAATGGAAAACACCAAGTGTTGGTGAGGATTGGGGGAATAAAAACTCTCATGAAGAGTTAGTAGGAGTATTATCAAAATCCTTTTAAAAGCCTTTTTTTTTTTTGAGGTTTCTTACTAAAATTTTACAGGTTTACAACCTATGGACCGATAATTGCTTGCCTAGAGAAACTCTTGCATATGTCCATTAAGAAACATGAATAATAACATTCAATGTGACATTGTTTATGATAATGAGAAACTAGAAACAACTTTAAAATATTTATCTCAAGAGAAATGATAAAAAAAAAAAACCCAGAGGAATATTAGAAACCCTATACCTTGGTTAGGATTTCAACATATAAATTTGGGGGATACATAAACATTGTGAGAAAAGCAAGTCTCCAAACAATATATAAGATATCAATTATATAAAAGTAAAACCACACAAAATTAAAGAATGAATTATTAAGGATATATATTCATATATATACATCTATAAAAACAAAGCAATGGGAAATGAAAAAATCAGATTGATGGCTAACCTGAGGATCAGGTTAAGCGACAGAATACATAAAGAGTATACAAAAGGCTTTAATAATATTAGAGATGTTCCACTTCATAAACTGGGTTGTTCCTTTTATTATTCTTCATATTTTATACATGTTACAAATTTCCATATGTTCAAATTATTTCATAATATGAAAAAGGAAGTTATAATGAAGAAAGTATATATCCATTTAATTGAAAGTTAAGAATGCATACATCCTTTCACTACGTAATTTTAGCTTAGTATGAATAATACTTAGAAATTCTCCAGAATTGGGACAAATCACTGATTTTTCAATTGAGGACCTTTAGAAGTATTTTATTTGCCTTTTGAGATTGTGTAGTATAACATATGCATCTTAAAACATTCAGTGTTTTGTTGAGTTGTTTACACCATGAAGCACTTTGGAACTGAAATCAATAAAAGGAATGGCAGATCAAATATCTTGCATGTTTTCTGGTGGATTTATGTTCATCAATTAACTGGATAGAAGAGCAAACAAAATCTAAAGGAGTATTCACATTTTTCTTCTCTTTTTCTGTTAATGTTGATTATATATAGCTAAATTTTCATAAATAAAATATGTATTCTGAAACCCCACTTTATATATATTTTAAAAGAATATTACTGACTCACCTTTCTACATGACTTTCTCATCAAATTGTGTTAAGTTTTAACTGTTTACCTGCCCTATTCCCAATATGCAGAGAGAGAGAGTACAGTAGTAGTAAAGAAAGTTGGTAGTCTAAGGAGGAGAAAAAACAACAAAAGAACAAGGTAGAAGGCAGACCAGTCCTATTAGGAATGAAAAATGGGATTCTTCCATCACCTTTTCTATAAAATTTACATGGCACTGTTGACTGGTTTAACTAGATATTTAAAATTAAAAAAAAAAATCAGGAAAAGAAAAAAATGTATAAGAGTATCTTCAAAAAGACAGAAAACAACTGGGAAACTACTTCTTATTGCATCTTGCTGTATAGGCCAGCTTCTGAGCTGTATCAGCAGATATATTTTTTGTCTCCAGTAATCTTTCCTACACTATTGTATCTATTTCTTGTTACTTTCGAGGTGTGTTTTTTATGAAGCGTTCTCTAATAAACAGGGTCTAGGAAGAAATAAGTATGTGGGAGAAAAATAATGTGATGAACAAAAATAATAATGGTATCAAACACTTAGGTAATAGAGTGGCTAGCAATAAAATTCATTTAAGAGGATATATTTTTACCCAGAAAGGAAGCTGGTCCCTTTATGATTCCTTTTCATTTCAGCTAAAAAGGAAAAAAAAACTTTATCTAGATTAAATTATTTTTATTATGTTCCCATGTTCGATTCTGTTCTATACAAAATTTTTTTAAACAGATATTTTCTGGTTTCTAGAATTTCATAAACTAAAATAGATAGTGTCGCTGTGCATTGTGGAATAGGCATAGGGATAATATATAAAGCACAAAATGTACAACATAAACATTAATTTCATATTGGTTTGGCAATCTGTGTTTTGATTTTGGTATTATTGAAAATCATTGTGCTCATAGCATCATGTAATTTGACATGTAAATTGCATCTAAAGAGCTCTCCTGTATTATTTTAAAAAGCAATAGCCACATGTTAATCACATAATTTTATATGAAATCATATTAACTATCATACAAAACTGCCTCAACCAGCATGACATCTAGTTTTGGAACTGAGTTTTAAAAGGATTATGTTGATGTTGATAGAAGGATCAGAACTAATAAAGGAACTAGTGGGCATTGATCACTCATTTCTACAGTTTTGTAGTGTTTTATTAGTTCTTAATTTAAGAAATCAATTCATCCTGTATTTGATTCAGCATAATTTCTGTGCAAGTCTATCATTCTACCAAACTGTAAATTTCTTGTAATAGGGTCCTGTCTTATTCATCTTTCAATATCCCACAACATCTATTATTAATTGTTCATATATTAAGCAGTCATATCTCAAAAGAATAAAGATTTTCTTTTTTGGTTAAAGTATGCTTTTTAAATTTCTTTCAGAAATTTCATACAACTGTATAAAAGTGAAGATGACATGGAAATTTCAAAACAGATCAAGACTCATTGGACTTCTTTGGGCCTAGAAGATATACAGTTTGTAAATTACTCTGTGCTGCTTGATCTGCCAGGCCCTTCTCCCAGCACTGTGACTCTGAACAGCAGTGGTCAATGCTTCTATCCTAATGGCCAGCCCTGCAGCGAAAGAGCCAGAAAAGACACTAGCCAAGATGTGCTCTACTCATATGCAGCCTATTCTGCCAAAGGAACTCTCAAGGTAATATGACCATTTGTCTCTGTCATTTACAGTGAAATGGAATTAGAAAACAATGGCTTTCATCTAAACTGAACTAACTGGCAAGATGCAACATACAAAAGTAACCATTAAATGTTCTCAGTGCGGAGGTGCCAGGAAAGAAAAAGAAGTTGGATTGCATGACCCTTTTCTTGTTATATTTTGAAAGTGAAAACATGTTAGAAGAATTTAATTTGAAGGTGTTGAATGCGTGACTGAGTCATTCACATTTTCTAAGACCATATAGGGCAAGTCTATTTCATTCTATGGTTTTGAAAAAGGAAATTTTAATACATTGCTATGGAGAGAAAGAATAGAAATGAGAGGTTTCTGTTTTGAGATTATGTATACACACAAGAAATGAAGTAGAAAATTGGTGTGATTATTCACACATTTAAGATTTGAAATGCAGTGCCTCTGCTTTCATGATGGAAATCACATGCAACAAGAAGCTAGGTGTGAATTATTTCTCCACCTTTTCTGGGTTAACCGGTTTATAATGTAGTGTTTTTTGGCAGAATGGCTGAATGTAAGGTTTCTAGAGCCACACAGACTACTTTTAAATCTCAATTTCCCAATTACTTAATGTTAACTTAACCATCTTGAGCAGAACTTTCTCAACTCTGTAATGGGGATAATAATAGTCCCAACTTCATAAGGTTGTTGTGAGAATTAACTAATACTTGTGAATCCTAGAGAACAGAGTGTGGCCATAGTAAGAACAATATACAAGGTAGATGCAACAACATACATTGGTCATTAGTTTTCTTCATATGGGCAAGTTTTCTGTCTCAAAATAAAAGTATAATTTTATCAAGCACATTTAGTTTTTTTATCAAATTGTAGATTGCCTCATTTAATACAAATAAAATAATGTTATGTTTCTGACTTGTTAATGGCACACATTTTTAAGACTCTAACTTATTAGTAGCTATGATTCATTTATGATTACTTTGCAGAAATACTCAAAATAATACAATAGTGATAATAGTGAATGCTTGTTCCTAGTATGTTTTTTTCTTTTCTAGGGGCGATGGTGGCGGTGAGGAGGGGCAGCTTTTCCAATGCTTTAGCATTGTTTCTGTTCTCTGTTGTGTCATACTTTAACATTTAACAGAAGGACTATATATAACTATTACGACATTGGAAAGTATTGCTATTAATTAAAATTTAATATAATATTAACTGTCTGTAGTATTTCTAGTGTAGGACTCATGTAATTTGCTTTGATTAATGTACACTATTTCTGGAAGGCAATAATGGAAACACACCTGTACATTAATAAAAACAGAGGAAGGCAGCCAGCACTCCTTCCTTGGCTCAGAAGCTTTGGCCTTAAGCCCAAAAGTTACCCCACATATTTTCTCTCAGACTCCTAACCCTACAATTATCCCTACACATTTTCAACCCACCTCTTTATCCCGAATGGCTCAAGTTCAGGTCATTTCCTCCCCTAAACAAAATCATGTCTAAAACAGAGAAAAACTGCAAAATACAAGTTCAAGTGGGTCATTAGAATCATTCCCATCTTCTTGCTTTTCAGTTTCCTCTGGCAAACATTGATTATTCCTTGACTGAGGTCATATGGAAGAGTCATGAAACTACAACCTCTGTACCCATTTCTTTTGTATGGCCCTTTGTAATAATCCACTGAGCCAAGTGGATTGCTGATACAATATGATTAAATAAATCCCATAGATATGAGTCCACCACACACAAAAAATCTCCCTCAATGCCCCTACTATTTCATATTGAGATAGTCCAGTTTCCACACAGACCAAGGAAAGAAATATATGTCTATGTAGCTTCCCCTGGATTCCAAAGTCCCTTATGAGAGAAAATAGTTGTTGGTCTTACTGTCTAAGGTAGAGATTCACTGCATTTGGAAAATCAGATTTATATCACTGTTCCTTTATACTCAAAGCTTACTGTACAATAAGGGGGAGAAAATGGCAGAGGTACACTTCAATAATAACCTGTTTGCATTGGTTTCAAAGGGATAATAACAGACATTGTGTGCTCCTGATTTGTGATTCATACTCACCACTCACCACCAGCAAACACACATCCTCATTGAGATGGGGTAGGGGAAGCTGAGTCAGACATAAGGTAGTTTTGAAGAATCTACTTGGCTCTAGCTTTCCATTATTCAGCAAAGTCATTGTCCTATGATATTTGTGCAGATGTTGGGACACAGAATATTATATATAACTGTATGTTTGTTTTTTATATTCAAGTTTAGTAGTCATTGTTTATGGAGGCTAAAGTTAGCTTGCATAAATTTTAACTCTAGGCTCCATAAATTTTACTTGAGTACCTTTTTGTTTCCTCAACAATTTCATATCATCAGAGTTTACAAACTAGAAATCTGAATTCTAAGTGTACTGATAATGTTCTTCAACCCTACCCCCTCACCCATTTACAATTATAAGTTATAGACAATAATTAGTTACATACTATCAGCATTTCAATTACATGTTTAACAGGTTCAATAGCTTTCTTTTTAGATTCCTTCACATGAAATAGTTACTTTTTTCTTATCCAAATACAAATATGCAGTTCTTTCTCTCTTCTTTTTCTTCCCACATTCTTCTTTTTTCCCCTCATTTTTTTTTTCTCTTGTCAAGAGATGACACAAAGCCAGGCCCAGTGGCTCCTGCCTATAATCTTAGCATTTTGGGAGGTCAAAGCGGGAGGATCGCTTGAGACGAGGAGTTCAAGATTAGCCGGAGCAACATAGCAAGACTCTGTCTCTATAATAAATTATAAAAACTTAAGCCAGGCATAGTGGTCCCGGCTACTCTGAAGGCTGAGGGAGGAGGATCACTTGAGCCCAGGAGTTTGAGGTTACAGTGAGCTCTGATGATGCCACCACACTATAGACTGAATGACAGAATGAGATCCTGTCTCCAAGGGAAAAAAAAAAAATGAAGAAGAAGAGACACAAAAGACATTTTAGTTAAATGAAACAGCCAATTTTTTAACTTTCAAACTGGTATACATGTGTATGTGTCTATAACCATGGCCTTTTAATTTTGCCTTTTGGCACAGGTTTGACAATAATTTCTATGAAAGTCAAGATATGTGGGACAAGGCAGAGTTCAGCAGGCCTTTCCCTTATGTCACTATCTTTCACAGCTCTTGCAATATACACCTGTTTCTAGGCTTTGACATTGTACTGAAACAGCTAATTTAAAAAAATTAAAAAGTTAGAGGACCAACCAGTGATTTTATCTATATCAAAGAAGATCCCTTTATTTCTTACAAAATTTATTTTTTTTAATTATTTCATTAAGGGAACTAAGGTGTTTTTTTCTCTTTTTTTATGTTCTGTATAACTATTATCTCTGAGAGTTTTCTACTTGTTTAACTTATCAGCAAGAAATGTTTAAATTTCCCTATTTTTCATATAAAAGAAAACCAATATCTACTGCAGATTCATAGAATTATCCACATGTCCTTAAAGTCTTAAATCCTTATTTGGGACTCTCCTATCATTTGTAAATGTATTAGAACTGCCATTTTTAATAGAGAAGACTTGCAAAAGACTTGAAAAAGCAGTTATTAAAAGGGAGAAAATAGTTAACCGTACATTTAGAAATATACTCCATGTTAGAAATATTAGGGCTAAATAAAAGGGATTGTTAAAGAAACTAAAATGCAATATGGATAAAACAAACACCTTGTATTTGAAGAACATAATTTGAGAAATTAATCATGCAAATTAGATGAAGACATTATCTATTTTAAAATGGTATTAATAATGCAAATCTATTATACTAAGTACATAATAATTTAAATATCTATGTCAAGAAAGCATATAATAAGTTATTGATATTGATTTTCTTAAACTCAAGGATATTAGTATTATGATTTTCAAAAGCAATTTCTAGGTAACTATTGCATATCCATATAAAATACGTGCATATATTTCATACATGTTTTAGATATAATATTGAAAGTCACATACTCTAACAAATAAGACACTGGTGATTTTCCTGTATCTCTTCAGACCATTCCCTAATTCAAATCAAGCTTCAGTGGTTACTGCTAATGATTTGGGTATACCTCGTTTTTTATTTTGATTACATTGTGTTTGCATGAGTTTCTATCAGGCAGAGCTATTAACAATCTTAAATTATTCTAGTCTGACTGCTCACAAAGCTCCTCACAAATTTTTGCTTTTGACAAGGTTATTTATAGAAGAGGAGTGCCCCTTTTCTTTGAAGACCTGTCATGTCCATTCATCATATGACCATTTTGTATAAGCTTCCAATTTGCACTTTCTCGTAACAGTCTAAATAGCATTTGTGATATCTGAGATCTACTTTGGAAACCTACTTAGTGCCAGCATGATGGATGGTATACTTTACAACTTCTTTGTAATTCATCGTGCACTAGAAAGGTGACATTGTTTACCCCTTCATAATGGCAGGTGGGTCAGTAAAAGGGTTCTAAGGAGAGCTGTCCTGTCAGATGCAAAATGCATATTAAAATAGATATATAAATAATTTACCATGGTAAGTTTAGCTTCAGAGAATAAACAGTGATTTATATTTTTATTGCAAGGTAAATATCTACTATAATATCATCTTAAGGTTAATACTGACATTGATACTGAGTGCTGAAAATGTCTAGTCAATTTTATAAATGGAAAATAGAGCTTTTATATAATTCCTGTGCAATTATTTCTTTTGTCCTTTGTGAAAGCCAGGAAAATGTAGAAAAGTAAAGCCCACATTAATACTTAATAAACATTAGAGAGATTGCTATGTTCTTTTTGAGAAGAGGATTTGTTCTTATTCTTATACATTTTATGGATTTTGGATCTTTTCCTTCTATAAAGCACTTATTTTGTCTGAAAGACAAGCCAAATAATGCTATTTTATGGAATCTTATTTTCAACAACTCAAGAACTGTGCATAAGACATATTATTAACATATTTATCATTAGCTTATTCTGCAGAGAGTGGCGTTCAAGAGCCCAAATTTAGCACCCTCCCTTACAAGCTGTACAAATGTGGGGTGATTGCTAAAATTCCTAATACTCAGTGTCCTCATCTGTATAAGGGGAATATTAATAGTACCTTAAATGGTTATTGTGGGGAAGAAATGATATAAATCATGTAAAGTGCATGGCATTTAGAGAGCATTCAATAAATGTTAGCTATTATTATTATTTGGTAGACAGTAGACACACTTAAATGAGAGAAATTGAGAAATTATCAGAACAATATATCAAGATTTAGAAGTATAAACAGTTATCATATTTATCATACTGCCTGAATATAATCTTTCTGTATTCTGTTTAGCATGACAAATATTAATCATCAGGGAGAAAGATGCCTTGACAAGTATGAATACATAATACAATGTACATAATACCCTGATCATATTTTTAATTAAAACTGAAAGCTCAAAGAAATTAGAATGAAATGTTTTATTCTTGAATTCAGAATGATAAATCATGTCAAGTTGGGCCCGAAGAGCATTGCTCGTCTTTATGTGTAAAATATCAAGACATAATTGTTTAACATATGAAATCTGAACACTGTATCAAATATTTTGTCAGAAAACCTTAAAGAGAAAAAAATATAACTACTGCATGGAATCCTTGGATAACTTACAATCAGATGTCTATTTTCTCATGGCTATAAAAACTGTATCTTTCTCTTTTCTTTTTAATATTTTCAAACAAAAGCAAAGTTATCAGGGTTATGGCAAAAGGCAGAGCTATATGTATTTGGCTCTGAATGCTTTCTGTTATAGATAAAAATATCAGAGAGCTAGGGGAGTAGAATGGAATTATGTTATTTAAACTTTTGCTGCCTAGGTAGGAAGATTAAGCTACTGTCTCACAAACAGAGATATATGAGCTTGAAACAGCTTTTCAATGGTGAGAATGACTTTGCATATTATCTATCTCCCTCCTTTCTTTCTTGTGAATCCATCTTTTGGCAACAGTACACAAGTGTGAAATAAATGACCCTGAACACAGCAGTATATAGCTGTTATTAATTTTTTTCTGCATAAAGTCCCTTGGCCCAATATGACCTTCTGTTTCTGGTTTCATGAGCTGTTTTTACTAACCAACTGAGCTAACAAAACAATTCCATAATTGCTTCTTTCTTATTTAAGTTTAATAACCATAGGATTAGTTTCCACATATTTAAGGTATATCTTTTTTTCACTGCATTTAATGTTTAGACTGAAGCATTTCCAAATAAAGAAATTATCTAACACAACATATTGTCCATAGTTAAATATTTTTTAAAGAGATTACATCTTCTACCTGGGAAAGAGAACAAAAGCCTATTTTATGAAATAAAAAGTTTTAAAATAAAGATAGCTAAACTCATCTAAGTGGTTAAAGTGCAATGAACTGTGTCCTCCACTTCGTTACAACAAATGTGGTGTTTTTTAGTTTAGTGAGAAAGTGTTTGGATACAGACTTTTTTTTTTTTTTTTTTTTTTTTTTTGAGACAGAGTCTCACTTTGTTGCCCAGGCTAGAGTGAGTGCCGTGGCGTCAGCCTGGCTCACAGCAACCTCAATCTCCGGGGCTCAGCGATCCTACTGCCTCAGCCTCCCGAGTAGCTGGGACTACAGGCATGCGCCACCATGCCCGGCTAATTTTTTGTATATATATTTTTAGTTGGTCTATTAATTTATTTCTATTTTTGGTAGAGACGGGGTCTCGCTCAGGCTGGTTTCGAACTCCTGACCTTGAGCAATCCGCCCGCCTCGGCCTCCCAAAGTGCTAGGATTACAGGCGTGAGCCACCGCGCCCGGCCTGGATACAGACTTTTAATTTGCCTAAAGTTATTTCTAAAGATTTTGCATCACCATAATTATTATTTGACAGAGAATTACAGAGTTTTTATTTTTATGTCTGATTTGATTTAAAGCATACCACTTACAAAGTTAAGTGATAATGTAACTTTCTTAGAAGATTTAATTTTTATTTTAATTTCTATCAAATGTTAGAATTTACATATGTAGTTTACAACTAAGGTTTACCTCATTTCAGTAAGTAATACAAATTTAGTCTTTTCAGAAATAGAGAGCTCTGTGGAAAAGTTGATCCTTCGATTTATGCATTTTTTCAATACACTAATCCAACTGATTTTAGAAGAAGGAAAATTCTGTCATGTGACTTTCATGGCCTCTGGGAAGAATTCTTTTGAATTTGCCACTTGTTCAATATACTTAGTAAGTCAAGTATCATTTATTAAATAAAGTGCCTTGTGATTATTCTTATTCCTTATATTTTAATTTAATACTAAGAGATTAACTAATATAGAATTTAGCCAGCTGGGTCTCACTAATATAATAAGAAATATTCCACATTCAGCAAATACATACTGAGTACCTTTTGTATGCTAATCACAGGGACATAGTGATAAATAAGAAAGCTTTGGGCCCTGCCCCATGCAGCTGGCAATCTAATAGGAGAAACTGGCATTTAGGTAAGCAATTATAAAACTACATGCCTTGATACTGCTATGAATACTAGCAAATTATTTAAATATTCTAAGTTCCAGTTTCTTCACCTATGAAATTGTCAGGAATATCTACAATATATAAGTGTTCCGAAGAGACTGAAAACAATTGATAACAATCTGCTTAGTAAAATGTCTATCACGGGACATAAATGATTAAGTATTGATTTTGTTTTCCTTTTATATCATGTCATAACAATTCTGTACAGTTTAATCCTTCTCATAACACACACATACACCCAATATTCAATTTCCTGATAGCTTTGGTCTCCTGTGAACCTCCTTTTGTCCTTATCTCTCTTTTCCTGTTATCTACCTTTGCTCTCATCTGCCTTTAGAGAGACTCTTTCCCCTTGACCAGGGCCTAAGCACAAGTTTCAACCTGTATCTCTAAAGTAAATGTGTTTTCTGTTCTCAACCACCTAGCAAAACTTTAAGTAATGTATTGCCCTATCACTTTAGACAGCCACACAAGTATCCCAGTGGTGAGTTAGAGCTATTAATTGCTCAAGACAGTTCACTCCAGCTACTGAGATTTGATTTTGTGCATCTTTCCTAATTTTGATGATCTCCTTTCAATTCCTCATGATGCAATACCCTATTGGTCATTTGAAATCAAGTATAGTGAGAATCTTTAAACCACAGAAACTTGAAAATTTGACATATCAGAACTTTTTTATCCACCAGAGAGACATTTTACTACCATACAACTATCCAGTACTCAGCAAGAGGGTATGGATTAGATTGCCAATTTAGGCAGGGCCACAATATTAGAGTGGCTTAGACAAAACCAAGAACTCTGCCATGGGGTAGAAAGTGAGAGTGTGCTCAGAGTCCTAGTCAAATCCACTACCTCTTCCATCTAGGGCCACAGAAGCCACTCAAAAGTTAAAAAATAGCATTGAAAGAGGCAGGGAATTTCCTTCATATTTCCCAAGGTCTGATATTGGCAGATAAAGTTGACCTTGTTGACAGAGCTGGTAGAAGATCAAGAGGTAAATTCTTTTCAAGATTTCTCTAAGATTATCTGTGAGATTAAGCCTTCCTAGGATACTTCTGGCTCCTGGAGCATTTTGCAAAACAGCAATTGATCTTCCATTCTGCTCCTTAAACAACTGGCCCACCACCTTTCTGCTGGGACTTTCAAAGCAGCAGCCATGTTTCCCCATTGCCCTTCACTCGCACCCCAGGACACATGATTGAGTTTCACAACTTCATTCTGGGTTGCTTGTCTCTGAAGCAATCGCCTAGCACTATTGTTGTTGATTGTTTTGTTTTGTTTTTTTAATGAGAGCTTTATTTCTAGTTTTCTGCAGAAACTAGAATATAGTCTGATATATATTATTGAAAAGTGAAATAATTAATACTCTCTTCATTGAGCTTCCAAAATTCTATTTGCTCCTGCCATTTTCTCCTACTCCTCTACATATTTTTCATAATTTATTTTTTAAAAGATACATTTTTTTACTTTTAAAATGAAATGGCTAAAAGGAAAAATACTCATCCAATTATTGTTTTTAATGTTGACTAAATAATACGAATGGGAAGCTAAATAATCTCAAAGGCAATATTCATTAAATTCTAGAAACTGTAAAAAAATTTTCTTCCTGATAATCTATATTTTCTTAATCTAGCATGACAGTTTATTTTAAACTTGCATTATTTTGTCTATTGACTTTGGTAAATATAGACTTAATATATGGAAATGGAATCCTGACAGAACTGTGTTTCACTTTGGTTAAACTTCTATATCAAACCATTTTTACTCAAATTTTTCATCTTCAAATGGTTATGCATTATATGTTAGATTATAAAACTGAAGACATTTTACAAATTTATAAAACAATTACTATATGTCTAGACAAGTAGCAACTCTGGCTTATCTTTGTTATTTCTGCTATTGAAACAGTCACTGTGCCATTAAGCATTGTCTTTACTGTATCATAATAAAATATATTTTTTTTCAGCCAGTGTATATATTACAGTAAAGAAAAAATGATAAAATTTAGGAGATACCCCTTGTTTGATCCTTTACATCAAAGACAGCAAAATGGATTGTGTGTCTCATGCTTGATGTCGAATTCAGTTGGAATACACCTCCTCTGCTAGCAAGCATCCCTTCTAGTTGGGAGTTCATTTTAACTGATTAGTACTTGTGCTGTACTAATTATTAAATATTTAAAATATTTCTCCTGCTTGTGCCAATCTCTATCTAATTGGTCCTGATTAGGTGGAATACTATTTTAAGAAGGAGTTTGAGAGGGTGATGATTGCTTACTGATGTCTGCCACAGGAGTCGGGGAAAGCAATGTTGGTTTTCATATTTCAGTACATTATGCTCTTCATGATAATGTCTGTGATGCAAAGCCTTGAGTGAACTTGAAAAAGAAGTATTAATACTAATGAAATTCTAACAATCTCTGAATTTTGAACTCTTTATAAATACTAGTATGCTTTCTAGAAATGAAGAAGGTAAACTTAGATGATCATTTTTATTTTACAAGTTTTTGATAAACATAAGTACTTTAATTTGAAGAGGATTCAAAGCTAGATTATATAAGATAGTAGTAAACTTCTAAAGTAAAACTTGGTTTGAGATGAACAGTACTTGTGATACTATTGTATTTTATCATTATCAGATATGCCTGGGTTTATCATTTCTGAATTTGAGTAGAAAATTGCTGTTTTAGTCAAAACAGGCTTTTCACACATTTTATACATTCTGAATCTCTCTTAGAAAAGTACTGGGAGGGCTCAGAGTGATTGATTTGGTTGGAAATGTCAAGTCTGAAAGATTTTCAAAGCATTAATCATAAGCATGAATAATTTTTATTACCTCAAGGTGGAGGAGAATCACAGTACAGGAATGTTCCCCAGTGTGGAGCCCAGCACACCCACAGGTGGATTGTCCCAGGGGCATTTCTCTGACATAGTTACTTCTAATGATTGTTCCATTTAGTGTGTTTAGCTGACTAGAGAAAAATGACAATTCTGATTTTCTTTTAGTTACTCTTGTGTTGCTTCTGCTCAGGGAGGTCTCTACATTTCTGTATAGGCAGGAATGGAACTTTCTAAAATCTCGTGTCCCTGAAGCAAACATCTAGCCTATTTGGTGATGTCCTTAAAATCTGACTGCTTACGATATTAGGAGAAGGCAGGAGAAAGTTGGTTACTTTTCTAAAAGTCTCAAACTTTTAGTATCTATTGGAAAAATAATATAGGAAATCTTTTTGCCTTTGCGAAAGGTCACGTGAGTCATGGGGGATGAAAAGTATGCATGGGATTCCCTAGCTGGTAACGCTATGAACAATTTTGCTTCGCTTTGACCATTTTATGTATTAGGCAGTAGATTTCTTTTGGAGATCATGTTTCACCTTTTCGTAAACTGTTAAAGCCATTAATAATTTAACAAATATTAATGTTTATTTACTATGTACTTCATACTGTTCTAACTGCTTGGCATAAATCCATGAGCAGAGCAAAGATCCCAGCCCTAGTGGAACTTAAACATTATAGAGGGTAAAGATAATCAACATAATAAAGAAGTAAATTATATGTGTATACGTACACACATATATATGATTAATTAGTTATAGTTATTTAGATATTAAAACATGCTGTTGAAAAGTAAGAGCAGAATAAAAGGGATTGATAATGCTGTCTTGAATAGGGGAGATTGCAGCATTCAATGGAGCAGCATTCAATGGCATAGTTGGCATAATTGGACAGCTGAAATTTTAAGGAAGACTTGAAAATGGCAGTACAATGTGTCAAATAGATCTGGAGTAGAGGGTGCATTTCTAATAAAAAGGAATAGCTAAAGCCAAGACTCTATGGGACAGTGTGGATGGGACAGTCGTTTGCTGGGGTTGAGCTAGGGAGGACAGTGTAGAATAGTAGGGAGGGCTGACTATAGAATTTGTGGACCCAATATGAAATGAAAATATAGGATCCCATATTAAAAAAAAATTATTAAGAATTTAAAGAGAGGGACGACAGAGCATTAAACAAGACAGGAGACCCTTCTAAGCACAGACCCTTGTGCAGCTGCACAGGAACACAAATCCCTGAAGCCAGCCCCGGTAGAAGATATCAGGTCTTAGAGCAGTATGGAGAAAGGATAATACAGGGCATAATTGGCCATGTAAGAATTTTGACTTTTTATTATCATTGATGTTAGGTCCCATTGATCTAAATCACTGCTCTGTCTCAAAGCCCTCATTTCACTAATGAGGACACTGAGATCCAGAAAAGTTCACATACTAACCTAAGGTTAGACTCCTAGGTTTTTGTAGAATCAGCTTCTCATTATCTGTGTAATCCTCAAAAGGGCCACCACCTTTTCATTCGCCTTCCATCTCCTTACAAAAATAGACAGAAATGATAATGATGTGGTCACATACTATGTGGGGGAGTCTGGACCATAGAGTCAGACTGTCTATCTTTGCATTACTACTCTACTATTTAGTAGCTGTGTGACCCAGAGTATGTTTCTTAACATTTCTTTACCTTGATTTTCTTATATGTAAAATGGGGATAATTCTAGTAATTCATCTGTTAGAGTTGTTGCCATGATTGATATTTATAATTTATTTCTTTGCACCAGCTTCTAAAGAGTGCCTAGTTTATTTCAATACATTTTTTCTCACTCCAGGACAAAATACAAATATTATTCTTTCTTAAGTGATTTATGATCCCTCTTTTTCAGCATTAACTACTCCATTTGGATATATTCATTCAATACTCATTTATTCATTCATTCACTTATTTTATTGAGTGGCTACATGTGCCAAGAACAGTGCTTGGTGCTAAAGATGAAGAGTGACTGTTGTCAATGTGTGAATGTATGGATGGGTTCATATATGTCCTTATTTATGTATGTGTGGAGATTTAATTATATATTCAAATATATATCTGTACAGTTTTATCATATGATTTTTTTCTAGTCAACAGCAATGCGAATCCACTAGAATCCTAGTTGTCTTTTTTGTTACTAAACTATATAGATATCTCATTTTCAGTGAAGAGTATACCTATATGACATAAACTTTGTAGAGCTATTGTATCAAACAGAATTATGAATTTCTAACCCAATTAACTTTGTGATATCACTAATTTTGGTCTAGATTCAATGTTTGTTTCTATCTAGTATGATTATTGTATTTAGAGAATAAGAGAATAAACCTGAATAGGAATTAGAAAATCATTTATCCAGTTTGGAAATAGCTACTCCTGTTTATTTTTTCTGTGCATATGTGAGCAAGTTGAGGTTGATCAGTTTTAAAAGTTTTGATTGATCTATTTTTTCTTTATTAATAATGTAGAATTTTTTTATTTCTTGGAATTATACTTTATGTTCTCCCAAATTTTATTTATCACTCAAAAGAAAAATTTTTTTTGAAAATTAAAATTCTAGTAAGAGATTGAATATTTCATTTGTGATAGGTTTCATATTGAAAATAACAGAGGATTATCAGCATTGGAGAAATTAATGTGAAATAGAAATGTACACTTTTATTCCCATTGTGTCACATTTATTGGATAATTTGATGCCAGATATCTTTGAATTATTATATTATACCTATATTTGTAAAAAAAGGTACAAATTTTATATTTGCATTTATTATTTATTACGGATGATAGATTTTTTTATTTAAATTATTTTACTGATCATGAAATTTCTCCCTCACACAGCTCACACAGACTTTTTTTTTTTTTTTTTTTTTTTTTTTTTTGAGACAGAGTCTTGCTTTGTTGCCCAGGCTAGAGTGAGTGCCGTGGCGTCAGCCTAGCTCACAGCAACCTCAAACTCCTGGGCTCGAGCGATCCTTCTGCCTCAGCCTCCCTGGTAGCTGGGACTACAGGCATGTGCCACCATGCCCGGCTAATTTTTTATATATATATCAGTTAGCCAATTGATTTCTTTCTATTTTTTTTATAGTAGAGACGGGGTCTCGCTCTTGCTCAGGCTGGTTTTGAACTCCTGACCTTGAGCAATCCGCCCGCCTCGGCCTCCCAAGAGCTAGGATTACAGGCGTGAGCCACAGCGCCCGGCCTCAGACCTTAATAATAAGATCTAGAGTACTCTTCTGGAAATCCAAACCATTATGTTAGAAGTTATTTTTTATTAACCTCTAAATAACTTTGTTCCTCCCACTATATAAGTGTTATATTAAAGAGAATGAGAACTTTTGTGATCCTAGGAAATATATAGTCTAGGACACTTTTCTGTCTCCTTCCTCAAAATTCATGTTTAACCCAAACCCCCAGTGTGACTGTCTTTGGAGGGAGAGTCTACCAGAAGGTAATTAAGGTTAAACAAGGTCATAAGAGTAGGATTCTGATCTGATAGGATCAGTTTCCTTATAAGAAGAGACACCAGAAAGCTTTCACTCTCTGTCTCTCTGCCATGTGAGGACAGAGCAAGAGGCTGATTGTCTGTAAGCCAGGAAGAGGGCCCCCACCACAAACCAAATTGACCAGCACCTTGACCTTGGACTTCTTAGCCTCCAGAACTGTGAGAAACAAATTTCTATTGTTCAGGCCATACAGTCTATGGTATTTTGTTGTGGCAGCCTGAGCAAACTAATGTCAATTCTCAGAGAGTCTAGTGTGATAGATCTTGGATGGGACAAAAACTCTGACATGTTAGCAAGAGCCGTTGCTCAGCAGGTAGATTTGCCATATTTAACCCAACGGTGCCCTAAGAAGTTTCTTTCTCCAGAGGCTGTCAAGTGTTCATTGTCCCTCTTGATGAAATGGCTTTCTGGCAAGTCATTGGAGAAAAATCTAGATCTACCCTTGAATTCTGGTCATGTAAGTTGGACAGATTTTTCCACCTCTCTATGCCTCATTTTCTTTACCTATAAAATGGTAACAATACTGGGTTGCCGTCTGGCACATAGGAGGGACTCATTAGATGTTTTCTTGCTTTTAGGCCCAAGATCTCTTTTACAAAACTGAAGCTTGATCTATTTAACATTACATTTCTTCATCATAAAATTGGAACCTGTAGCATGCCACTGATAAACACCATCTTTGTTGATGGTGATTTATTTATGATTTATTTATTTTGTCATATTATGGCAGTCATAAAAAGAGGAGGTTAACTTTTCTAATTTGGTTTCAGAGGAGCAAGGTGAGGGAAATGAGATTTTTATGATTTTATTTAATAATTTTTGTCATCTATGGCATTTATATTAAAAACCATAGAACAACTGATATATAGCATGTTATTATACTTTTGAGCCGGTTTCAGTGGTTCATACCTATAATCTTAGCACTCTAGGAGCCTGAGGCGGGAGGATATCTTGAGCTAGGAGTTGGAGACCAGCCTGAGCCCTAAGCAAAAGTGAGACTCCCATCTCTACTAAAAACAGAAAAAATTACCCAGGCATGGTGGCACATGCCTGTAGACCGAGATACTTGGGAGGCTGAGGCAGGAGAATCACTTGAACCCAGAAGTTTGAGGTTGCTGTGAGCTAGGCTGATGTCACAGCACTCTAGCGTGGGTGACAAAACAAGACTCTGTCTCAAAAAAAAAGAAAATTTACTCTTTCATGTTTTGGTTTTTAGTCATTGATAATTGGTTTATTATTCCTTCTAATCACATATGTTACCATAGATGGAAAATAATTTTATTTTAATGTTAATTTTTGAGTGTGCCAATCTTCCTCTTAGCTGTTTCTATGTGGCTTACCGCTCTTTGTTGTCATTCCAATACTTTGATTCCTTTTTTATTAATAACATGGGATAATATATTAAATTTCCTTTTCAATTGTTACTGTTTTTTAAGTTCCTTTGTTCTGAGTTCAAAAATTAATGTATAAAATTTAAGTAAAAATGTAACAGGGAGACGTTTTAATATTTGTGTCTGGTAAAAAATTTTAAAACAAGAAGGAACAATTAAATTCCATTTCACTCTGCACCTTTCAGTAACTCTTATGTGTCAAAGAAGTCCACATTGGAAAAACTGTGGTACACACAGAGTGAATAGTTCAACAAGTACCCAGCGTCCTCATTTGACATTTGACATTTCCCATAGAGACCAGTAAGATGTGACTTAATCCCTGGCATTTGAACATAAATTAAACATAGTACCCCAAGTGGTTGAGTAGATGATTTTCTAGTGTGAGAGAATAAATGAAATAAGAAGAGGTTCACTGTAGCAACAAAAATATGTGAAGAGAAATGGCTTGGCATTTTATCATATCATTATTTAGTATATTGATTTGTGCCTCAGAAAAATTCAATGTGCTTTCTTGCAGCTGTGATTTTCAGTTTGCTTAAAGGTAAATAAGAAAGACTTTTAAAGAGGTCCTGGTTTAGAATCTTCTTTTGAAGGCAATGGATACATTTTTATTATTGCCTGTTAAACCGTCAGAACACTGAGACTTCTGTATTTATTGATTTTTAGCGCATACCCTAAAAGTGCATAAGCCAAAATACATTGATATAATGATGCCTGTGTTGAGAAATATTTTTGTGAGATAAGTAAAAAAAAAAAAACACTTACATGCTAAAATACTTCAATCTATTGACATGTGGTATATATAGAAGATAAATTGAAAAGCTCTTTAATTAAAATTGCCATTATTGATTCAAGCTATTGATATGTTACAATAATGTAAATGTCTTTTACAGAATTGGTATTTTTGTAACTGCCATACCTTTCTTGTATGCAGGCATATGTGGATTTTTGTGCTTCACTTTACAGTGCTTTGCAGGTACTGCGTTTCTCACAAATTGAAGCTTTGTGGCAACCCTATGTCTATCACGTCTGTTGGTGCCATTGTTCCAACAGCAGGTGTTCACTTCATGTCTCCTTGTCACAGTTTGGTAATTCTCACAATAATTCAAACTTTTTCATTATTAAATCTGTTATGGTGATCTGTGATCAGTGATCTTTGATGTTACCATTGTAATTGTCTTGGGGTGCCATGACATGCACTTATATAAGACAGTAAACTTATTGATAAATATTGTGTATGTTCTGACAGCTACTCCAGCCATTTACCCCCATCTCTTCCTCTCCTGGGCTTCCATACTCCCTGAGACACAGCAATATTGAAATAGGGCCAGTGACCTTACCATGACCTCTAAGTGATCAAGTAAAATTAAGAGTCACACTTTTCTCACTTTAAATCAAAAGGTAGAAATGATTGAGCTTAGTGAGGAAGGCATGATAAAAGCCATGATGAGCTGAAAGCTAGGCCTCTTGGGCCAAAACAGTTAGCCAAGTTGTGAATGCAAAGGAAAAGTTCTTGAAGGCAATTAAAAGTGCTACTCCAGTGAATACATGAATGATAAGAAACTGAAACAGTGTTATTTCTGATATGGAGAAAATTTTAGTGGTCTGGATAGAAGATCAAGTTAGCCAAAAAATTTCCCTCAAGCCCAAGCCTAATACAGAGGAAGACCCTAGGTCTCTTCAATTCTGTGAAGGTTGAAAGAGGTGCGGAAGCTACAGAATAAGTTTCCAGCTAGCAGAGGTTGGTTCATGAGGTTTACGGGAAAAAAGTTGTCTCCATATCATAAAACTGCAAGATGAAGCAGCAAATGCTGATGCAGAAGCAGCAGCAAGTTATCCTGAATATCTAGCTAAGATAATTGATGAAGGTAGCTACACTAACAACATATTAAGATTTCTAGTGTAGGCAAAACAGCTTTATATTGGAAGAAGATGCCATCTATGCCTTCCATAGCTAGAGAGGAGAAATCAATACTGGGCTTCAAAGGACAGACTGACTCTCTTATTAGGAGTTAATGCCCCTTAGGTTACTTTAAGTTGAAACCAATGTTCATTTACCATTCCAAAATCCTAGGATCCTTTAAGAATTATGCTAATCTATTCTTCCTGTACTTTATAAATAGAAAAACAAAGCCAGGATGACACCACATCCATTTACAACATGATTTACTTAGTATTTTAAGCTCATTGTTGAGACGTACTGCTCAGGAAAAAAAGGTTCCTTTCATAATATTAGTGCTTATTGACAAAGCACCTGGTCACCCAAGAGCTCTCATGGAAATATACAAGGAGATCAATGTTGTTTTCATGACTGTAGCCTGTGGATCAGGGAGCAATTTCAACTTTCAAGTTTTATTATTTAAAAATACATTCATAGGATTATAGCTGACATATAGTGTGATTCCTCTGATGGATCTGGGCCAAGTAATCGAAAACACTCTGGAAAGGATTCACCATTCTGGATGTCATTAAGAACATTCAGGATTCAAAAGAGGAGATCACAATAGCAACATGAATAGGAGTTTGGAAGAAGTTGATTCCAACCCTCATGAATGGCTTTGCGGGTTTTAAGACTTCAATGGAAGAAGTAAGTGCAGATGTGGTGGAGCTAACAAGAGTATTAGCATTAGAGGTGCAGCCTGAAGATGTGAATGTGTTGTTGCAATCTCACGATCAAACTCGAACAGAAGAGGAGTTGCTTCTTACGCAGGAGCAAAGTGGTTTCTTGAAATGAGATCTATTCCTGGTGCAGATGCTATGAACATTGTTGAAATGACAACAAAGGATTTAAAATATTCCATAAATTTGCTTGATTAAAGCAGCAGCAATGTTTGAGAGGATTGACTCCAATTTTGAAAAAACGTTCTATTGTGGGCAAAATGCTATTAAACAGCATTGCACGATGCAGAGAAATCTTTCATGAAAGGAAAAGTCAATCAATATGGCAAATGCAATGTTGTTGCAACTACTACCCTAATCAGTTAGCTGCATCAGCATCTAGGTAAGACCCTCCACCAGCAAAAAGAATAGGCCTTGCTGAAGGCTTAGATGATCATTGGCATTTTTAGCAATAAAGTATTTTAAAATTATAGTGTGCACATTTTGGTTTAGACATAATGTTATTGTACACTTTATGGACTACAATATAATGTAAACATTAATTTTATATATACTAGGAAACCAAATTATTCACTTTATGGCAGTTGTCTGGAACTAAACCTGCAATATGTCTGAGGTATGCATCTGGCCTATATCCTCTCAAACCAGTAAGGTTCTTCCTCACCCTTCACTATATATGAAAAGTATGTTCAATAATATACTGAATCACAAATAATTAGTAGGTAGCTTAGAAACTTGAAATGAAAAATATGAATTCCTTCCCTTTTCCAATAAAATCATTAATATTATGTGACCATTTATTTAATCAGGCTTTTAAAATCATAGATCAACAATTATTTATATGGTAATGGTATCATCAAATTTAAAAATTGTGTTAAAGGCACTGATTTAATAACATTTTAATAGGAAGACAATTATAATAAAAAAACATTTTTTATGAGAAGTGTTTTTAACAATTAAGTTTTCTGGGCAAATCCACTTGAAAGTACAGATTAACTTTTCAGAGACATTGTACAAGCTATAATCATTTCAATTCAGTGAGCCAAGAGCATATACCAGACACCTGGGTGACAATAATAGGTGCATGATGGCCCCTTCACCAAGGAATTGCCTTATACTGGAAACTGAAACTGTTAGATAAATATATTTATAAAGAGACAGGTCTAGTGAGGGCCTTAAGACACTCAGAGACAGGTTACTCTTGGATTTGAAGTAGAGAGAGATCATATATATTTGGGCAACAGAGAAATACAGTTCATCAAGTAGGTCACATTTGAAACAGACCTTAAAGTATTAGTAGATATTTCACAGATGCAGATGGTAGTGATGGCTGAAGAAATATTTTATGCCAGTAATATTTTCCCTAGCAGATTTACAGATCTCTCAGTAGTATTTCCATGTTCTTCTAGAAACAGAATTCTTTCTTCAAATGAGTTTTCTGTGGAAGTCCTATGTATAAAACTGGTTGCAGTGCATTAGTTCCAACTGAGGAGGGCGAACGTTAGAGGTCTGGATTCTCCATCTTCATTTTTTTCACTATCCGCCACCACTAGCTCTTTTTTATCAACATCTCTGAGGATATATGCTACAGTTTGAAAAAGCATATTTTGTATTATAAAATAATCATTGGAAAGCATAACAACTATTATTTTAATAATAGAAATTATAGAAAGTAAAGCTAAAGAGAAATATCTAGGCTCATAGGAATCTATGAACCTGCAGTTCAGTATTTTTCAAGGAGAACGAAGGGGATAACTACAACAGAGGATTCCTATTAGAATCTCCAGGAAGGCATGAAATTTTTACATTAACAAAAGGAGACTTTTAAAAATGAATAATATTGATGTAGAATATAAGATAACTGTAGGGGGTAGTGGGAACTGTGACAGAAATGGTAATTTGGGACTATGTTCTAAAGTCCTAGAATGCTGGGCTGGCACATGTAGTTGTACAGGTTGAATCCTGCACAACTCAAGGGGTTGTCACTCACAACTGGCTACATGCACGATCTGAGCAGCTGTGCGATGACTGTGTAAGTAGAGGATATTTCACTTAATTTGGATAACAATAGAATTCTTTGAATTTTTTTCAAGCCTGAGAATAATATGATTGCTTTTGAACCTTATGCAAATTTATCTTGCAGTGTTTTGTAAAATGGCTCAAATTCCAGAAACAAGAATGTAGAATATTCCAAATGTGATGGTCTGTTGGAAGAATGAACTGAGTTTGTAATTTGTTTAGAAGAGAGAGATAAAGCAAAAATGGCTCACATATTTTCCCAAGTGACCAGAGCAATTGTACCTTGATAGAAATAAAAAAGATCATGTTTAAGGTAACTGGGACAGATTAAGAGATAGAATTAGTTCTCTTTCGACCATTTCCAATAACTGTGAATATTTCTGTCATACTAAATGGAAATTGGCTATAATTCTTCCTCCAAGGCTTTATTTTTCTTTGTCTTTTCTTCTCTTTCAGGCTGAAGTCATTGATGTGAGTTATGGAACTGCAGATGATTTAAAAAGGATTAAAAAAATGAAAAATATAACAAATCAGATTGCACTCCTGAAATTAGGAAAACTGCCACTGCTTTATAAGGTTGGTCCAATGGCTGTTATTTATTTGGTGGTTGGGTTAATATTTTGCTTTGTTTCTTTGGAGTTATGGGCCTTTGTGAGTGTCAGTGTGTGTGTCTGTGTGTGTGTGTGTGTGTGACAGAGAGAAAGAGACACACACACACACACACACACACACACACACACATGGGGGGAGCAGAGAGAGAGATGGTGGGGGTGAGACACAAAGAGATAAAAAAATTGATGTCCTTATTCCTTTATATGGGAAATACATTAAGCCTGGTGTTGGTAAGTTTGCGGGAACTTGATACAATTGGCATGCACTTCTAATAGTACATATCTGGAGTGCTAAAAGCAAAAACCATATTTGTCCTTAATTCATGTGTGAAACTTCTATTATCAAAAAATTATCGTGTGCTTTATGTTAGATTTATGTTCCTTAGTGATTGATTTTGTCAACTGTATAACTTCAGAGTTACTGACTGTGCTCAGGAATTTAATTAAAATATAATGTGCTAAGGAGAAGCAGATTTTTTGTTTATTTTAATTAAATAGAAGTTTATTAACTCTCATCCACTAGATGTATTTACATAATTAAAGCAGCCCAATCTAAGTTTCTGATAATGGACCACAGCAATAGATAGCCACTACTGGTCATTCTTTCTTCATTTTTTTTCTTTTCTATTTTTTTTAAAGGTTAGTGTACTTACGTCACCAGAACTCCCTGGTTCTGAATATATGTTAGATTTCTCCCTATCCAGAGACATGCATGTAAAAGACTCAGATGCTGCATGTCTCTTTTATATGCATGTCTCTGTGTGTGGGTATGTGTGTAGCTAGCATAGATCAGTAGATAGAAGATTAATATTTTAAAATGGAATTTTTAACTGAGATTCTAAGATAAAAGAGTGGACATTTCAAAGTGAGCTTCCAAACATCAATGCTTCAAATGAACTAACTGGAAATATTGTTAAAACCCTCACTCATATCTGGGGCATAAAAGGTTTGAAGATTAGTAGGAGAAAATTTTGTGAAGAAGAATGTTGGAGACACCTATAGTAAGTTCTACTGTATACCTGGTCCCTGGTGCCTGGTGCTTCAGTGGAACCACACAGGGGGCTTAATGTGTATGTCCCCTGCAATGTGGAGGGCATGATAGACTGGTGTCTGATTTTACCTGAGAAACCTCAGAACAAGAGTTGAGTTTGCTGTGCATCTAATAAATGACTCAAAAAGATCTTCTATGTTGAAATTGGTCTGCATCCCCATAGTTGGGAGCAGAAAAATATATGTGTGCTTCCCTTGGACCAGACATGGGCACATGTTATAGCGAGCCAATGTGGTCTGCCTTCACTCCTGCAGGAACTTGCCTCTTGGAGTGGTGATGCATGAAACAGTGACTAGCCAGATTAGATTAGATTAGATTAGATTAGTTGCATTTGTCCAGATCAAGGAAACTGCAGTAGGTACTTTTTCACTTAACTCACTTAGTAAGGTAAAAAGGCAGCTTTAAACATCTGTGAGCCCCAGAGGCTCCTATAGGACAGGCAGGATAAAGTCAGAAAAAATCCTATTGCCTGAACCTCTAATTTCTAAGCCCTCTCCAGAGAGCAAAGAGTATAGTTATAGTACATGGGGAAGGAAATAAAACAGATCACACTCCTTCCCCAACAGCAGACCTGAGCTGATGGAGGGGCAAGAAGATGAAATGTTAAATCAAGGGTAGATTTTGATCATAATATCTGTGGTCTCCAACTTCTCAGCCACAGACCAGTAGCAGTCAGTGGCCTGTTATGAACTGGGCCTCACAGCAGGAGGTGAGCAGCCCGACAAGAGCAAGCCAAGCTTCATCTATATTTATGGCCACTGCCCATCACTCGCATCACTGCATAAGCTCCGCCTCCTGTCAGATTAGCAGTGGCATCAGATTCTCCTGGGAGTGTGAACCCTACTGTGAACTGTACAAGGGAGGGATCTAGGTGCTCCCTATAAGAATCTGGTGCCTGCTGATCTGAGGTGGACTTGAGGCAGTGATATTAGCTCTGTGGAGCAGGTGCAAATACAGATTGTCATTAGCAGAGAGGTTTGACTGCACAATAAATGTAACGTGCTTGAATCATCTCCAAACCATCACCCCCGCCCCCCAGAGCCCCCCCTGTCTGTGGGAGAATTGTCTTCCATGATGCCAGTCCCTGGTGCAAAAAAGGCTGGGGACCACTCCATTACATGAATCTTGTTCAACCTACCAGTAACTAAAATGTTGTATGTAATAGATAGGGACTGATTATGTAATTGGTTAGAAAGAATCTGGATGATTTCTACTTCTTTATATATATGTTTTTGCATTTCTAAATGTTCTATGATGATTGTGGATATATTTTGTAAGCAAAAACAATGCCTTTAAAAATGCAGGTTAAAATAAGACACTTAAATCTTTTTCTAACAGTGCATATATGCCAAATACTCAAAATCCTCACCAGTATGTAATGGGTTAAAACAAAACAAGTTTCTTTGTATTAGCTATGGAGAATATTTACATTAGAAAACCCTTTGGTCATATCTACAAAATAGCGAATTAGTGGTTTATCCGGAATAGGACACAATTATCAAGACCCTGATATCATTTTGCCTGATCATTTTCCTTATAGGCTTATGAATAAATTAACAAAAAGTTCTATGCAGAATGCCTATTCAGGCAGAGTCTTACCACAAACTTGAGATTCTTCTAGGCAGAGGAGACAGGATGTCCTCCTCTGTTTAACCTTATAAATTCCATAGTAGCCATTTCTGTTTTCTGTGGATTGTCCCAGAGATTTGGGGAAAGTCACTGATACTACATCTATTAATACACATTCACATGGTTAAAAAAAAGAAAGAAAGAAAGAAAAGTAAAGAAACGGGTTAGACATGGGTATACCACATGATTACAGCCAAGTCTGCTTTACCTGTCCATCAGATATATTCTGGAGCTGAAATTTGAAAGTGAGGTAATACAGTAATATATTTAGGTTGAAAAAGGCAGAGGACCAACTGACTTCTTTATGAATCACAACTGTTAATCATAATTCTAAATGAGCATTTGGTTTTGGAACATGCAGCTGAATGAGTAAAGAGAAAAGTTCATCTTATTTTAGCTGTGCAGTATTTACTAAATTGTAGTTCAAAAATAAATTTGGAAGGGAATCTGTACATCTGAGTTGGGAAGGCAAAGGGGAAGCATAGTTATGTATTAAATTATTAGATAAACTCTTAAATGAAAAGAAAAATAATCTACAGCCAAGAAGGAGATGATCTCATTAGTTTTATCATAAATACTATATATGTGTTCATTTAATCTCTAGGAAGAGATTGATGAGAAAAATACCCACATTGTGCAGCAGGAACTATGCAACACAAATGCCCTTGTGTTATATGCCTTGACATTTACGTATTGTTGCTGCAGGAAAGAGAGAACCAAGTTCTCCAGAACTGTTTGTGCTGGTTTCCTTAAGCTTAAACCTTGGAGGAAAGGCTTTAGATTCATTTTAGCTATGTGTTTATAGCAATTTATGTTATAGGAGAGGGCTTTAATTCTTTAAATTTTCCAACAAAATGGTATTTTATTTGTCATAATGGACTCAGATTTCTCTCAGTAACAATCTGAGACATAGTAAGCAGGCCCCGAGACCCTCACAAATTCCCAAATTGCTGAACAGCACTCTAGTGTGAAATTTATTATATCAGATGCAATAAAAGCATTTGACTTTCTTTTTAGACTATTTTCACAAAAAGCAGTAATAAAAAATTACTGTGTACTACATGACAACTTGAAATCAACTAACTCCCACTGAAACATGGAGGCTGAGTCACCATCTAGGTCCATACCACATATTAGCCCCATGTCCTGTAGGAGTCAATTTTGTATGCAGTAAAATTCCAAATGAATATATATCTTGATTAATTATGCCATTTGTGTATAATGAAATTGCACATAAAAATCCACAAATGCTATTGATTTTTTAAATAAATGCAATAATACACATCACATTCTTATTACCCTTAGTCATGTTGTAAGATATTAGTAAATATTAACTAGTTTTTTTCATTATTCATATATGTGTTTTGTCCTTATAATGATAATTTTGATGATCCAGGAATCCAAATGATTTTATAGTTTCCTACAAATAAAACATTTTCCATCTCTTCATCAGATAAGATTTAATAGAAACTATGAAAGAAGATGCAGTTTGGGTATTTGTCTCCTCAAAAGCTCAAGTTGAAATTTAATCCCCAGTGTTGGAGGTGGGGCCTGGTGGGACAGGGCATGTTTGGGTCATGGGGGCAGATCCCTCATGAATGGCTTGGTGCCCTCCTGGCAATAATGAGTGAGTTCTCACTTTGTTAATTCATGTGAGAGCTGATTGTTTAAAGGAGCCTGGCACCACCTCCTTCCTCTCTTGCCAGGTGACACACCTGCTCCCTCTTCAACTTCCCTGTTGATTGGAAGCTCTTTGAAGCCTTCACCAGAAGCAGATGCTGGTGTGATGCTTCTTGTACAGTCTGCAGAACCATGAGCCAAATAAGCCTTTCTTCTTTATAAATTCCCCAGTCCCAGGTATTCCTTTATAGCAACACAAAACAGACTAACACAAAAGAAAATGGCTTTTAGATATATGTCTTGAATACACACATGGTTGTACGTTGTTTGGCCAGTGTATATCTTCAGTACCATGTAAGCCCATAAAGCATGCTTAGATAGGAATGCCTTTGGGAAGAGTCTGGAGGGAATTGAGAGGGAACAAACAATTGTTATGTGTTTGTACTTTCAATTAGATTGCTTCCTGTAGATTAGGGAGGCATAGTCTTATTTAAAGAAAAGTAAACTTCATACTATTGGAATTTCAAGCCCAACTTCACCCACTAAATAATTAAATTTAAAACATGTAGTTGGAGGTATATTGAGGAAATATCTGTAGATATTGGTGATTTTCAGTCAATGCTCAATGAGTTGACAACCGGAAGATCAACAAGAAATCTCCTAGGTAGCTAAAGTTAATGCTGAGAAAACTACATTTTGAAAACTAATTTCATGTGAAGCATTTCATACTTGTCATATTTGCTGAACTAGACTTTGTTTCTTTTTCTTCAGCCTTCTTTTCTCTCCCTGGGGATAATTGTTCAATCCACATGATAACTGCACTCAATAGAATATTGTGATCTTTATTATAATTAGTAAAGAGCAAGATTTACTCTACTTTTTATGGTAGAAATTTAGAGATGGTGAAACTCAAATTTAATTTCTTATTTCCCAAAATTAAACTATGGATGTATTTAGTTAATGAACATTAAAAATATGTGGGGCCTAACACAACAATTTGTATAAAAAAGGAAATCAGTATTTTTTAAGACAAAATATTTATAGGGGTGTGTGTGTGCTTCATTTGTGAGCACACTGGTATAGTCTTATGTGATGTGGCAGTTACGTTGAGAAGATAAGAAAGAAGAGAAAGACAACTTTTCTATTGAAACTTTTGATGTATCATATTAATAATTTTCCATGGTATGGATGAACCAAGAAAATCTCTTTAACTGACATTTTGTGAATATTTCAGATGCAAACAAATGTTTAATTCAGTGTCATTGGAATGATTTTTTTTTTATGTCTAATCTTTATGTAAGGCAAACTTGCTTCTTTTTCTTAAGACAATTTTTGAAGGCATTTTATGAACAAAAATAAAACACAAACACTATCTGGCTACTTGAAAAGGGTATACTTGTCCACTGAATAATTTAATGAGGTACTTTATACTCAATTCTCAGAAGTAATTACAAAAGACCAGTGTCTCCATATTTTGTAATTCTGAGACTCCAGAACTACTCCATTTGTCATGAAAAACATAGTCAGTACTAGAACAAAAAATTGGAAAACAATAGTTTAATGTTAATGTACTTGAAAAGAAAATATGCTGTTGTTTTTTAATTACAATATTTTCCATTTTCCACTAAGTTATTTTTTAAATGGTTTAAACCAAATATTACTGTACATACCAAAAGTATTTTTGTTGAAATACAACATCAATAATGAGTTATAATGAAAAGATGTTAGACTGTGTCATTATTACACTATTTAACCAGCAAACATTAAAAAGTGAATTTAGAACAAGAATAATTGAATGCTTCCTATTCTATTCCTAATTTTAAAGTATTTTTCCAAATAAAAGAGTGTCTACAGATCTTTGAAGTCTGTCATACATAATTTAGAAGTCACATATATGTTTTATCTACATGATAATGTAATTTAATTATATTTTAGACCATTTGAAAATTATGACATCATAGCAAGTGATATCATATATTAGAAGGGTTGATTTTTCATATATCTTATTATAATATAGTTAGTATAAATAATTCCCGTGTGTTCATTCAAGGTTAACACCATTAAAAAAAGGTGCTGAACATTCTGTTTCTCCTAACTAAATATTACACTATAAATTTTAAAAAGGAGAGAGAGAGAAAGAGGAGGGAGGAAGAGAGCATGGAAGTTAGGAAAGAAGGAAGGAAGAAGGAAGGAAGAAGGAAGGAAGGAAGGAAGGAAGGAAGGAAGGAAGGAAGGGAGGGAGGGAGGGAGGGAGGGAGGGAGGGAGGGAGGGAAAGAACCATCAGCTAATCCATTCAAGTTAAATCCCTAAAATTACCCATGTTTCAGAAATGTTATTGTATGTATTATATATTACTCTAAAATTCAAAACAGTAAGCTCTAGACATATTTTTGTCTAGACTTTTGGTCTGAACTGTTTGGTAATTATTTGGACTCACCAATGTATGTAGATGTCTGTTATGGCACTTTGTGTTAATATCAGCCTATCTTTTCACATTTTTGCTTTCCCCTCTTCCCCTGTGTCTGTTTGACAATTTTCATTTTTCTTGCTGTTGATGGACTTCCCAGCTCTTCCAATCTTCTGTATTTGCTCTCTGCTCAACAGGTAACTTGTTTAAAAAGTGGAACACAACATTGTAGGACACGAGAATGGGAGAGACAAACTCAAATCCAACCTGTTCTATTTGATAGTTATGTGACCTTAGAATATTACCTAACCCCTGTGAAGTCTTAGGAGACTTTTTGTTCTCTGTACAAAATCTCTACACTGATAATAAAAATAATCTCAACTCATAAGTTTGTGTGAGGATTAAATCTGAAAATGCAAGCATGATAAATTATTAGGTATCAATTACTATAATTATTATGAGGCTCTTAATATCTGTATAGGAGGTTTTAAAAAGGAAGGACATGAATTTAATAATGGAGAGATATGGTAGCTCACCCAAACTTGCAAAACTGAACTGAAGATAATAATATAGTTATTTGTTAAATAAATCACAGAAGTAGTATTGTCCTCAAGATTGTACTTTTGTCTTATTTAGCAATAAAAATTATGTTGGTACTGTGTAGCATAATTTGAATCTTTGAGTTAAAAAAAATCTAAGTCTTTTAAATTGTTTTTGTGGAATAAGATATAAATAAGTGGAGAAATTAATGGCAAAAATAAATATAACTTGACTCTTAATGGAGGATGAATATAAACAATGACCTAACAGAATAGCTGCTTAGTGTATTGTATCTGGTTTTGAAATCAATAGATGTCCTGTTTTTATAATAAATTAATCTTTAATAAGCCATAAAAACTTAAATCTATATATCAGAATAAAATATTCTCACTTGAACTTTGAAAACAATGTACACTGAATAAAATATTATTTTAATAAGTAATTATTAACATGTTAATTTATCATTCTCATAAATATTCATTAAATTGCTTTTTAACTGAAAATATATATTTGTTGTTCAAAAGTTATTGAGACAGGTTTATAGCCCATATATATTATAGTTAAGAATGGAGTTTTTGTGGTGTTAATAATAAGCACTTTGAAAAAAGCCTTTATTGGGAAAAAGTTACTTTTCATTTACTAGATTTGCATTTCCAGATTTCATTAAATATTTACATAGTTTTATTTTACATATTTTCTCTCAGATTTTAGATTGCATCCAGTAATCTCATGTAGTATAAATTTCTTATGAATTTTCTTAAATTAAAAAATACATAATCATTTGAATATTATAATCATCTAATCCTTAAATTTAAAAACATAACACTAATAATTCCAATAAATCTTTGAATAAGTTTATATCCTAAATTAATTTTGTTTGGGAAAATTTGGAAAAATTGAAAAGTTTCTGTAATCTAGATATATGTAGTACAATAACAGACTTAAATTTAGACTAATATTCACAGTTAATGAAATTCTTCAAAGGAAATAATTTGTTTTCTTCAATTTTCAATTATAATTTTTGTTTTGTTTAAATCTCCATGCTTTATTAGGCTATTAAAATTACTATCCCTACCTTTTAATAAAGAAGTAGCATGCTTGTGTTTCAAAAGCACATAAATTACCCACATCAAACTTATTTCATAATACACAAAGACAACTTTCAAACAAGTTGTAGGGTAAATTTCATTATATATAAAATGCATCATTTAATGAAATGCAGAAAGAACTGTTATAGTTCTAACATGCATGATATTGTTCTAATGCCCAAATTAATGACTGGTCTAATATAATTTCTTTGCTTTTAATAATAGCATATCCGTAATTAAATAATACTACAACCTGGTGGTAGCATTATGGATCTTAAGACATCTGTGATATAATCCAAAATTTTATTTCTGTTTTGTTAAGAAGGATAATTTTGACACTGTTTTGCCTTATATTTTAAGTGTAACCAAACTTTAAGCTTGGTTTTATAAATTTTAAAAGCTTAGACATTTCTTAACTTTAGAGTAAAACCGGTGGGAAAAAACCCTAATATACTATTAGGGTAATTAAAATGCAATTGGCTCTTCTCCCAATTATATTACATTGCAGCAAAGCAGGCATTGTTGTACCTATTTCAAATCTTTCCTTACTGAGAAGTTTTATGTTCTTCTATAGGATGTTTTCTAAACTGTTCACTCACACGTGTGTGATGCACCTAGATTAAATTGTTGTTTTTGTGTAGAATAGTAAACAAACTGAAAAAGTCAGCCCGTATTGGCTTCCTGTGGTTATATGTGTGCTGACATATTCTGTATGTTTTAATATTTGCCATTTATTGCTTTTAACATGTTTCGATGGACAACAGTCTATTTTGAAGTAAATCAAAAATATGGGTACCTGTAGGACACACATAATTCTGATCGGATCAAAAGATTTCTTGATGGGATCATTAATAAAATATAAAATAATGTAGTTCCTAAAGTTTTTTAAATTGTATATAATATTCAAGATTTTTTATTATCTGTCATTCTTAGACAGCAAAGCTAAATGGCAGAAAGTGCTTTATGTTAAATCGGAATAAAAGGGTTTTATTTTCCGAGAAAATAGCAGTGTGACTTTTTTTTTTTTTTTTTTTTTTTGAGACAGAGTCTCACTTTGTTGCCCAGGCTAGAGTGAGTGCCGTGGCCTCAGCCTGGCTCACAGCAACCTCAATCTCCTGGGCTCAGCGATCCTACTGCCTCAGCCTCCCGAGTAGCTGGGACTACAGGCATGCGCCACCATGCCCGGCTAATTTTTTGTATATATATATTTTTAGTTGGTCAATTAATTTCTTTCTGTTTTTGGTAGAGACGGGGTCTCGCTCAGGCTGGTTTCGAACTCCTGACCTTGAGCGATCCGCCTGCCTCGGCCTCCCAAAGTGCTAGGATTACAGGCGTGAGCCACCGCGCCCAGCCAGCAGTGTGACTTTTATCAGAAACAATGAAGTGAAATATGGATACAAACATCTTAATTTTTTGATAATTGGCAAAACATACATAGAAACATTTTCCTGGGTATTTTTAAAAATTTCTAGTATGATTTATTAAATATGTAGTTTTTTTAAAATTTTGCCTGGCCTTATAAATTGTGTGCTGTAATTGATTACAAAAAAGTAGATAAATTCATTTTAAAAATAAAGACTATATTCTAATAAATCACATGCATAGCTGTAGCCACTCAAGTAATTTCTTTACTTCTGCATTCAGCTTTATAAAAGTGCACTCACTGTTCACGTTGCTAAAGTGGAGCTCTCTGAACCTCCTCTGGTTTTGAGTGATGCTTGATTCACGAATGCTTCAATGCTCAAATCCTCTCTGTTAAATTCACTTTGTCTAAAGTCTTTCTTTTAACAAAGGCAATTTACATAAGGATGATAATACCAATTCAGTATTCTTTGCATTGGAAAATGGATGAGACTATTATATTTGGGGTGATGGGGCTGGTGTAGGAAGAGGTAACTAGAGACATTTGAATTCTTTACAATTCTGACATGAGTGGTTGTCATGTGTACATTTGCATCAATTGCTTATTTGTACTTGCAATAAATTTTCTACCTCATATTCTATGGTATAGAACCTGATTAGTTATATGGGGTTTAAGTCCTAGCTGTACCACTTAATTCCTGTGAGTCAGTAGTCATGCCTTTTAACCCAAGACTTAATTTTCTTCCTTGTAAAACCAGTATAGGGATAGTATCTTCATATCACCTAGCCTTTAATAAATGCTCAATAAACATTCACCATCATTGTTATTGTGTTGTAACCATGGTAAGGAATGGTTCCTACTTTCACTGGAGATTAAAAAAAAAATAGTTATTTGAATAATACAGTCATCACTTAACAAGGAAGATATGTTCTGAAAAATGTATCATTAGGTGATTCCATCATTATGCGAGCATGACAAAGTGCATGTACACAAACCTAGATGCTGTTGCTACTACACACCTCAGCTATATGGTATGGCCTGTTGCTCTCAGGCCATAAACCTGTACAGCATGTTACTGTACTGAATGCTGTAGGCAATTATAACACAATGGTTAAGTATTTGTGTATATAAACTTATCTAAATATAGAAAAGGTATAGTAAAAATGCAGTATAAAAGATAAAAAATGGTACACCTATATATGTCACTCGCCATGAATGGAGCTTGCAGGACCAGAAGTGCTCTGGGTGAGTCAATGAGTGAGTAGTGAATGAATGTGATGGCCTAAGACATTACTATACACTATTGTAGTTTTTAAAAAACACTGTACACTTAGGCTACACTAAATGTATTCAAAAATATTTTCTTTCTTTAATAATAAATTAACTTTAGCTTATTATAACACTTTTACTTGATAAATTTTAATTTTTTTTCACTTTTTGACTTGTAATAACACTTAGCATAAAACGCAAACACATTGTGTAGCTGTACAAAACTATTATCTTTCTTGATATCCTTATATCTACAGCTTTTTAAATTTTAATTTTTAAAAATTTATAAGGTTTTTTTTGTTAAAAACTAAAATACAAACATACACATTAATATTGGCGTACACAGGGTCAGGATAATCAATATCAACACATTTCACCTCCACATCCTGTCCCATTGAAAGGTCTTTGTAGGCAATGACACCCATGGAGCTGTCATCTCTAATGATAACAATGTCTTCTTCTGGGACATTTCCTGAAAGATCTGCCTGAGTCTTTTTATATAGTTAACTTTTTTTTAATAGGTAGAAGAAGTATACTCTAAAATAGCAATAAAAATTATAGCATAGTAAATACATAAACCAGTGACATAGTTATTTATTATTAAGTATCATGTATTGTACATAATTGCATATACTCTACTTTTATACACTTGGTAGCACAATAGGTTTGTTGACGCCAGGATCACCACAAACGTGAGTAATGTGTTAGGTCACCAGGCAATCAAACTTTTGCAGCTCCATTGTAATCTTACGGGACCCCCATTGTATGTGCATTCAGTCCTTGACCAAAACATCCTTATGTGGCACCATGACTGTATCTGTGTAACACTGTAGCTTTCTTTCAGATAAATAATCTCATGTAAACACTCCTAATCCTCTCAAAAATCCCTAAGTAGGTATGGTCACTGCTGTATGATAGGTAACTAAGACTCTGAGGGTTTGAGTGTCGTAACCAATGCTGTACATTTATTTCACAGGAGAGGGAGGGCTTTTATTCCAAACCCAGCAGTTATTCTGATCCTCACAGTTTCTTAGTTTATTTGTGTTTATGAATGAAACTTTACTTTAAGATGGATTAGACACTATTAACACCACCGTGGCTTCAATCATGGTTTGCTACTACTAAACTACTAAACTCAAGGTGTTTTCAGATTACTTTCAAATGGTTCAGAATGAGAAAAATATACAGAGAAAGATAAAGGAAATGGGAAAGGAACATAATAAACAATGAAATCAGGGGATTACTATGTGAGTGTTCATCATACTGTATTTTTATTTCTCTTGACATTTTTAAAGTAAAAATTTTCAAAATAAAAATATTGGGGAGAAAAATTTAACCAGGATTCTCAACAGATGCCTAAAAATGCCTCTGTTTTAGTATTAATTTCACGTATCCCCTTTCCCATGGGCAGTGATTGAGTGGTTACAATATATGCTTTCCATTTGGACAAGATTTCTCATTTATATGGAGAGTCCTTCCCTCAGCTCTGCCCTTAGTCAATCAGGTATACTAATCAGAGGATTCAAACTTACCAATTTAGCTGTTCAAAATCCAACTTGACTTAACGGATAAAAAAATATCACTTGATATTCTCCCTGCAAAGTATGGTAAAAAATCAACCAATGGGTTAGATATGGTCATTAGGATTAAATCACTCTTCATCCAAATTGACTGAGTTTTGATATTTTTATCAGATTACTGACAGCCAGGAAGACATAGCCTCAGGCACCTAAACAAAAGAATGCTGAATGTGAATAGGTGTTCAATTTGTTCCCAACCAGAGTGCCTGGTGAAACCATAGGGCACTTCTAAATCTGGGCTCGTTTATTATGAGCGAAGAGTTCTCATTAACTTCTTCAGGAAAATTTTGCCACTAAATCTTATCTTGAATGAGAAGAATTTGTAACTTGAAAATGTTTATGAATATTTCATAAGGCTCGTCTTGGGGTGCTTGCTTGTGTGTGATCGCCTGGCAAAGGTTGACAGATATGTTGGAATATTGTAATGACTTGATGGATGCGTATGGAATGTTTAATGGAAAAGTGAAAAGTGCCTGCTGGGCTGCTTTGAATATCGTCCAGAATAGTACTGATTTTAGTTGGCTGTCAACTTTTTCACAGAAAGGAATAGTTTCTAATTAATGAATTGAAACTGACAGGATTATTTTATTGCACTAAATAGGCCTATAAGAAATAAGTTTGGGACTAAGGATCAGGGATTTATTCTGTTTCTTTTTATTAAAACATATTTTTGAAATACTTATATGAACAAAGTAGTTCTTAATGAATAGGCATGCTTTTCTTTTTCAGCTGGGGATTCTATATAGTTGCATTTACTTACTGTTTGATGTCTAAGAATCCCAAGAGAATTTCAGCAAATTTCACAGTTACAGGGGAATATGAATAGTTTAGAGAAAGAATAGCAGACAAAGTGGAGGAGATATCAGGACACAATCACTTAAACGAACAAATGAAGCTTACTGAGTTCATCTTAGAAAGAGAAAGATATACAAAAGTATAATGATAATCTTTCCCAAGCACTGTTAATTAGTAGATTATCATGCTTGGGGTTTTCTTTTTCTATTTTAAAATAGATAGAAGAAAGAAGAATGGAAACAAAAATGATTGGCAGATCAGGAATATGTGAATTATTTGACTGGAAGTTATTAAAGCTAAACAAATGAAGGCTGAGGAAAAAGTAAAAAACAGTCTCCATGCATGTGAAAGATGCTTCATGGGTTATAAAATTAGAAGCTGTTCTAATCTTTGCAAGGTTAAAGCCATAAAACATGGACTTAAATTGTAGCAAAGTAAATTAGGTTATATATAAATAATTTAATAAAATAAGACTGATTAAATACTGCAAAAGCTTCCAAAGATGGTTGTCCCCATATGCTCCTAGAGCTTCTAAAATACCTGATATGTGTGTGTGTGTGTATATATACACACATACATTTTTTTGGTTATTTTTGACCATTTACTACTAGGTATGGAAGTATGTTAGTATATGTTTTATACCAGCCATCTACCCTTCTCTTTACACCAATTTAGCCCTGATAAAAAAAACTTTCAAACAGAAAATAAGAAAGCCCAGAATGTTACCGCATACTGGTGATAGTTTTTTGACCTAAGAGACAAAGGAGTTTGTCCTTTTTGGAACAGAAGACTTGACATTGATTAACTAACTCAATTTATTCCAGTAAAAGATAAAATGTTGGACCTTTACATTCAACTTACGGCAAATTCTCTGCTTTTTAAAGTCTGCTCCAGAAATGCACTAGTTTAACACATCTGTTCATCCTAAAAAAAATTAAAGGAAAGTTCTTGAGTATTTTACCAAGACAATGACTTTATCATACTTTCAAGCAAATTGTGTGACATATTAATCTTTACTATAAAAGTAAGGGCTGTATAGGTGGAATTAATTATTTTCATTTGTGAAGTGTATCATTGTCTCTGCTACCCTGGCTAATAAAACCCCTGTCTGGGCTATGCTGGTATTATAGGAGGGATGCTGTTGTACTCTGACCACTGTATTCTCTTAGCATGATCTGCCAAGACAATTTCAAGAGGCCCAGACTTGATTTGTTTGTTTGCTTGTTTCTGCTTAAAGTCAGGTGTAATTTTACTGGAATAAAAATAGATCATATCTCATTTTCTGGTGGCAGTTATTTTGATAATTTCATGATTCTGACTATCTGAAAGGGAACTGGCCTAACAATGTATTCCTATGTAATTCCCAAAATAGACCCTAAAAGGAAGAGAGAGCATTTAATCCTAGTGATCTCAGCCCTGTCCATTTCACGTTTACCACAGAGGAGATGGAAGGACAAGTTGTTTGAAATGTGCCACTTATACTTTATGTTATCATTCCAGTCTCAAGGAATCTTTGTGACAGAGCTAAGATTAATTGGTTTAGTGAATCTGATTACCGTAGACCCTGATTTCTGTTAATAGCTGTGTTTATCATCTTAATGTGAAATTTGCTTCTAGCAATTTACTTGATCACATAAATGTATGATATATTGAACATGCTGCATTTGACATCAGATAAATATTGAGACTTGAGAGGCTTACTTCTGCTATAATATGTCACCCCTGGTACTGCCCTCTCTATCCCATGAAACAGCTTAAATTATTATTTTTTAATGTAGAAAATATATCTTGGAAGATATGAAAATCATGTCATATGCATCCCATTTCTCATATCAAATGGGATAATTCTAGGTTTACAGAAACCTGATGCTGTAGGCTATTTAAATCAGTCCTCTTTGGTTATTTATCTGATTTAATTTAAAGTACTGATATTTTACTTTTAAGTATATGCTTTTCTAATAGGAGGGAAAATCAAAGGTAAGAAGCAGCATGTGGGAAAAGTAAATGTAAATGTCAATATAGCAATAACATAGCAATAATATGCAGATAAGTTACAAATCAAGATAAAGAAGGGACAATATTTGACATATTTTACATTTCATCTCTGGAGTATACATTTTTCATTGATGCACTAAGCATTGCCTATTTAAAATCATGTTTATGTAATTTAATATTAGATTCTCATAATGATTTTAATATATTTTTCATTTTAATTGCAAAACATTAGGTTTCATGGGAGCAACATTGTTTACAATTTGCCTGTAGGTTCATGAATATATATGAACATGAATGCTTATTGTAAATTGCAATATAAGTGTTTGATAAAATGCTATAGTTATTTGTGTATTTAAATTCTTATCTTAAAATTTATCTCCACAAATATATCTATTGACATGAAAAATTAACCTTCCTTATTTGCCAGTTTTTAATTTGGTAGCATATTTGCAGGTAACCAAGGTAATTTATCTTTCTGTAAGTATTTCATTTTAAAGTATTCTATTATAATGAAAATGTCTCATTCCAAACCAATCCCAAGGATTTTTCATTGCTACTCTAGGTTATCTTTCATATTAGAGCCTTCTATTTTTCATTCATTTAGGAAAGATTATCAATAAAATTTATCTATAATACATTATTTATTTTAAGATGGTATATTAAAAGGTTCAGAAACTAGTACAAATGAAATTGTTGTTTTTAAGATAATAGAGAAAAAATAGACCACTTATTCTCTTTTTTAACCCTAACATAATAGTATTTTATAGAGTGTAAATGTATGTTTATGCATGTTAAAGAATTGATATTTTCATTGCATTTTGTTGGGTATGCACATTTTTTTTTACTTTTTTTTCCTTTTGCATTTTGTTTTATTCAAAATAATTTATAAACAAGCATGTATTGCTGTTATAATTTTTAATTTTTTTCAACGAATGAAAATACTTATGTTCCTCAAATAATAGAAATTTCTTTGAATACATTGAATATTTCAAGTAAACAGGGTTTTGATTAATGCAATTTTGTTAAGTACCAATAGAAATGTTTCCCAAAATATGTAAAATAGCATATTATTACAATAAAAACTACCTGAAAGTAAAATGAATATATATTACATGGATAGTATTTAGAATTTCAAACTTTTCATGTTAACCTATTACTCAAGAGTTTATGTAGTCAAATTTCAAAATATTAGTAAGATATGTGAACTTCTTTATTTTTTTTTAATGTGCCACAGTTTCCTTCTCTCATTTCGAATAGTTAACGTCATAAAATTAACCAATGAGGCAGGGAAACTTAGTACTTCATGGTATAGGCTCTAAAATCAGAAATTTTGTACTCAGCTTATGACCTTAAGAAAATTACTTCACCTACAAGTTTATTTATTCTTCTATAAAATTAATAATACCATAAAGTGTCTGGTGAGTGAATTGAAGGTGAGCTGATTCTTCAAGATGATACAAGCCCCTTTCCTCAAATAAAGAAAGGTGGGGTAATCGGGCCCACGCTTTTCACATATTTAGAGTTATATTTTCATTCCATTGGATATAATTATTATTTCCATGCTCTTGAACATACTTCATAAAAAGTCATTATTCATTTAATTGAGAACGTGTCAGGGTGACAAATACTACAAAACACACACTCATGAAATTTTCAGAGGTATAACATGAAACAACTGCTCTTTCTGACTCTTTATTAAATATTTCACCTTATTAGCCACACTTCCTTCATGCTCATGTACTTTTTACTGATCAAAGTTGTCCCTACATTTCGAAATGGCAGTAGGAAAGACAAACTGTAGAAATTTTTCTAATATCAAAAAGCAGCCAAGGTACAATGGGGGTAGAAATAAAATATGAAAATCAAAGCCACATTTCAATTTCATTATATATAAACAGATATTTGCTGATTAAAGACACAAAGACAAAAAACAGATAATTTCTAAGAACTGAAATTTCTGATAGTTTTATAAAGAATATATAATCTTATAGAATAAATAAGTTACTTTTTTAATGTTTTTAGGAAGATTTTAAGATTTTCAAAAATTAAATTAATTTTCTTATATATTTTCAAAAAACTAAAATCTCACATGGCCTTTCCACTGATACACAAGTCTGGAGTTCTTTTAACCAGAACCACTTTATACAGTTGTACATGCCATAAATTTCATATCTTATAGAGCAACATTTATAACAGGGACATCAGAAATTTATATATTTTTATAACCATTTTCTAGCAGATAGCACTAACCAAATCCTAACAAAATCAGTATATTATGACAAATTTTAGCCAGATGGAAGTCGAGTATCTTGAGGACACTTGTCTTATATGTACCTCTAGCCCATATGGTGTTTTTATGCATATTAGTAAGAGCTAATATAAAATTGTTAGCTGATATAAAATCGTGACATTTTCTAACCCTAAAATACAAACATCAAATAGGGTAACACATGAAAATTCTAAGTACTATCTCTGCCTAGGCTTTCAACAAAATCTATTAGTATAATTTTTATTATTATAGTGATATTATAATAATAATTTTAACATTATAAGCATGATAGTAAAAAAACTCTGAAGGCCATTACTTTTTCTAGAATTCATGATTGTAACTCTGTAACCACCATAACTTACCATAGCACTTACATGATGTAAACAATTCTAATGTTATTTTTTTCTTCAATTATAAATAATAAATTTCTACAAAAATGCATCCACATGAAAAAACTGCTTTATTTTTATGAAAATCATACTCTTATAAATATTAATATTCATTAAACAAATTTATATAGGGTGGGTAAACAAAAATCAACATAAAGAACAAGATTTGTGATAAAGTACTTTTCATTTATCATTTGAACAGAATTAAATGATTCATTGCTGAATTTATTCAACTAACAAGGCCTCCATTTCTCTTTGTAGTATTAATTAAAAAAATATTTCTTGCTCTAACAGGCTTTTGAGGATCCCTGTACAAAATGTATTTTTAACCTTATAGTTTTCAGCAGCTTTTGGCAAGGAAGCAGTTTTCACAAGTCATGTAAAAATGACTAAATATATGTGAAAAATTTCAAGCAGAAGTTTTATAATTGGAGTAGATAGAAATAGAACTTCTATAAATAAAGATATATATTTAGTGTAATGAGGAAGTTCTGTTTTCGTTTTCCTTAAGATGAGATCCACTTCTTTCATCTTCCAACCTCAATAGTGCAATAAAACTCCTTTGCCTAATCCTTTTATTTACCTCAATCTCCCCACCAAATCCCATTCTCAATTGTAGTGTCTGTACCTAATTCTAGTCAAGAGATGCTGTGGATGCCTTTATGGCAACTCTTAGAAAAAACCCATTGATAGTTATAAAATAAGACTTCCAGTGTGATCACTCAAAGACTCAGGGTATAGAGCCATTGAAGCCAATATATTTTAATATATTTACCATGTATGGCACTAAAAATTTTCAGGACACTGAAATTTTTGTTTGGTTTTGATAAAATTTTAGTTCCATTGGGTCAAGTGTCCATATTTTGACTAAATTATTTCATACAGATAATAAATTATTTTGTGGAATTATCATCAAGATTATTCCCCTACCCCCCATTTTTTCTGAATGCTGTAAGGTTATGATAAGGCTGTGGATTTAAAAACCAATACAGGCTGGGCCCCGTGGCTCATGCCTGTAATCCTAGAACTGTGGTAGGCTGAGGTGGGCAGACTGAGCTCAGGAGTTCGAGACCAGCCTGAGCAAGAGGGAGATTCTGACAACGAAAGAAAGAAAAGAAAGAAAGAAAAGAAAGAAAGAAAGAAAGAAAGAAAGAAAGAAAGAAAGAAAGAAAGAAAGAAAGAAAGAAAGAAAGAAAGAAAGAAAGAAAGAAAGAAAGAGAAAGAGAGAGAGAGAGAGAGAGAGAAAGAAAGAAAGAAAGAAAGAAAGAAAGAAAGAAAGAAAGAAAGAAAGAAAGAAAGAAAGAAAGAAAGAAAGAAGAAAGAAAAATTAGCTGAACAACGAAAGATATATAGAAAAAATTAGCCAGGCATGGTGGCACATGCCTGTAGTCCTAGCTACTTGGGAGGCTGAGGCAGTAGGATCACCTGAGCCCAGAAGTTTGAGGTTGCTGTGAGCTGGGCTGACACCATGGCATTCTAGCCCTGGCCACAGAGTGAGACTTTGTCTCAAAACAAACAAACAAACAAACAATACAGAAGAGTGAAGGATTGAAACCAATATGTTAATCTAGTACAATTGCCATACTTCCAGAGATATGTGTCTTTATCCAGTCTTCCTTTTCAGTCTACCCTTCATCTAACAACCAAAAAAATATTTTCCTAACATAAACCTGACCATGTCAACCCACACTTAAATGTTCCAATGGATTTTTATTACCATTGACATAAAGAACAAAATGCTTAGTATCACTTACCAATGTTTTAATAAAATGATATCTTTATAATTCATTGTTTACAACTTCACTTCTTGGCTATCTACTCCTTAAATGAGAAGTGGAATTCATCTTATACAACTTTACTTATTAACTTCTAAAATATACCTCTTACTCTCCTACCTCTGTACATTTGTTCATTCTAGTGTCCTTTAATTGGGTCTTCCTGTCACTACTCTTTTTCCTACTAAAATTCTATTTGACCTTCAGATCACATACTATTAATTTCTTAGAGAATGCTTGCCTGATCCCACTAAGTATGTCAGGACTTTTTGGGTAAATGTTTCATATCCTTTTCCTAACAAAGATAACAGTTTGTAATTTAATGTATTTGTGTGATATTATTTGATATGTGGCTTTTCTACTAGATGATAAATTTATAAACAAAGAGATGTCTATTCTTCACTATTCTATCTTCGGTTCATGGTACCATGCTTAGTCTTTGATGCATACTAGGTGTTTCTCAAGAATTATGTATTGAATGAGTAAATAACTTGATGGATACATCTAGTTAACATATCAGAGAGAAATGGCAAACCTAACTCTATTTTAAACTATAAAACTGCTTCATATTAGCTGTTTGAGTAGCTGGGTCTCACCATCTTATATAGTTAAAGTTCAAAGGAACAAGAGGAATCTTAGCCAGTGTTTGGTTAGCCAAACACTGACCAGAGTGACTTGAAAGTAGAAACTTATCTATGGTGTAGCAACTTTTTGGATGGATTTGCATCCCTTTACCTTCCCTTTTTTGCCTGAAAATTGGTTCTTTTGAACAGTCCTTTTATGATTAGAAGGTGACTTTGCACTCTACTGGGTGATATACTTATGTGTGATATCATTTAAATTAATTTCTTTCCACAGCCGTATTTTTAAGGTAGCAGTATCTTCACTGTGCAAATTGGTAAACTGAGGCCCTCAGTGATTAATTATTTTGCAATTATACCATTTAGTAAGTGGCAGAACTTAGATTGGAGGATTGGAACCCAGGACTGGAATACTCATGTTCTTTACCTATTCGAAGGTATAGTAATACCATATATGTATTCAAGGAAATTTATGGAATATTTATCTATGTTATTATCATCTTACAAGGTAATTTCCATAGAGGTAAGATTTTGTTTTTGTTTTGTTGTGCTATTGATGTAACAGGACTACATTCCAGATGGAGTGAGTATACATTTCACATGGTGTATCCTTCACCCTCAGAAGCATTTAATTCTTCAAACATGTACATCTCTCCTAGTGCAATTAGTGCTTTATTTTTTCTCAAAGAAGCAGACCAGGTCATCAGACATACTCCCTGAAGTAATGCAGTGACAAGTCAGATGCTAAAGGTACTCTCAAACTTGAATTCACTTTATATGGAACCCTAAGGCAAGTGGATAGTTAATCTAGGGTAAACAAAGAGATTTATCCTTATCATTGCCAATGTACTCACTGAAATTACTAAAATATTCTAGCAACAGCTCTAGGAAAAGAAAGCCCATCATACCATCTGAAAGAATTTACTGCTCCTAATTCTACCTGAAAGCTAAACTACCTTAATATGGATTTTAACATCAATTTTCATTTTAGATTCATATGTAAAGTGCTGATGCTTTTCGTTGAAAATATACCTTTAATTAAAAACATAAGAGGTTTTTCTGAAAAATATTTCCATTTGTTTTAAAACACATAGCAAATCTGTAACTTGAATGTATTCTGGGCATAAAATCATATATTATGTCTCTTCAAAACCACATACTTTAATTCCTAGTTCAAACCATCTGGGCTTTATTTTTTTATGGCAGAAGATATTACTCAGTATTTTATTACTTCCCAAAATTTGGAGAGGGATGGATGATCTAGAATGATAATGTCAGGAAGGCCAACATAATTAAAAAAAAAAAAATGGGTCTGAATTTTACAACAATCTCTGAATAAGATCCTCTGCATATTAGTGTATATATATATATATATATATATATATATATATATATAGTACACATAAACATGTATACCACAAGCTGCATTTAAATACTAAAAATATATGGTTGTGGGAATTAATCACTGAATAGATAAGCACTTTCCTAGAATTTTAGAAGCAAAGAGCCAGACAAATTTTTGTTAGGAAAATGTGGAGCTAGAATTTTTTCTTTCTTCTTTCTTGATGGAATAAATAAACTAGAAAGTTGTTCTTTTCTTTCACCCCTCAATTTTAAAAACATTTTAAAATATTACCTCCGGTTTAGAGAGGATCCTGGGAAACCACACCCACTATTCATCCATTTATTTCTTGGGAGGCATCGGACGGACCTTCCGAGAATGAGAAAGATAAGGAAACTTTGTTTCTTATTGCTATTCCGCTAGCTAACCAACTTGCTGTTCTTTCTAATTCTTTAATTTTATTTTAATTTCTCTTTTATCCCTAATCATTGCCTTCATTTATACCCTTGATTTAAACATGTTTTCTACTTAGAAAAAAAAAAGTTCTTTGAAGAAAACAAGGTGAAGGCAGTTTGCCAATTCCCATTCCCTTACTGGAAGCTATAAAACCATTAAAGATTTTATGAAAAAATTAATATGCTCAGGGGAAAAATGGCTTAATGTTGTTAGTTTGTGACTAACCTCCTCAACTGCATTATGCATTCATAGTAAACTGTGTTTGGAAAAAAATCCTATTGCACCCTGCTAGGAGATAATGAGGGGATAAGATTAGGCAGGTTGTTACATCTCAGTGAAAGCTATGGGAAATGCTACTTGAACTATATATTATTACCACTGAAAAATTATAATCATTTGTTTAGGAATCTTCCTATAAAATTGAAAAATACCCTGTGTTTGAGAGAACCAAATTGGCCTTTTCTGTTCTTGAAGCACTATAAAACACATTCTGTCACAAAAACACAATGTGTATCATTCAGAGGTTAACGGAGTACATAGTAGGCCCTTCATAAATGTTTGCTGAAAAAATGAATAGATGTGTGTCCCCTACCAAACAGGGAGTTTCTGAGGGAAAGACTAGATCATACATTTCTCTGGTTACAGAGCACAGGTTACTATACATTAATTGAATAGTCAAGGAAAAAATAACTTTATATCAGAAATGTTTTCAAGGAAATTAATTTCATATACTAATAGGGACATGCTTTCCTAATAACTGTTTCATAATTCCTTTTCCAAATCTACATCCATGCATAAAAATCTTTATAGATAAATCCTCAGGCACTTAATTATTTTATAATTCTTAACCATTTACCCTTAGATTTATGTGGATGAAATCTTTTGGAATAAGTTTTGTAGACTATTTTGACCATTTTATATGTTTTTTATCATGATGCCACATCACTGTACAGATTTAAAAGAAAAGAAGAATTTTAATTTGCTTTCTTTAAATTGGTGTAGAAAAAAATGCTTTCTGCTATAATTAAAAACATAAAAACTAAAATAGGGTCAGAGAAATTTGAGATCTTTTCAAAGTTGGTTAGATGCAATACTTTTTTTCCATTCTAAAAGCAGATGTTCTTAATTTACAATATTAGTTAAACCTTGAAGACAATTATAGAATTTAGATATACTCAGTAAATGCCAGCCTGCTCTTTGACAAAATAATTTAAATAAATCATTTCTTCTCAAAATGTTGTCTCTCTACCAGCAGCACCTGCATCCTGTGTGAGCGAGTGAGAAATGCTGAAGCTCAGAGCTCACCCCAGCCCTCTTCCATCTAAATCTGTATAAGTTTAATAAGTTCCCCAAGTCATTCATATGTACATTAAAGTTTGATATGCAGTGAAACATAGTTTTGTTTTCTTGAGAATTAAATAATTCTAAAATAATTCCAATTAAAAATATTTTTAACAAGAGTTAAATATATGTCTTAGTGGAAAGATAATTATTAATTATTTTATTTAAATGAACTCAATTAATTTAGTTATTTTATTGAATTTCTTTTCTAAAGCTCTCTTCAGTCTATAATTCTAGCATTATACATCAATTTTAAAGTATCTTATGTGGTATATATTTTCGTGTATTTATCTTAGAAAATTCTTAGAAGTTGCTCTTAGAAATTAAGATTTACTTGCCTCTTCTAGTAGCACTTTCCATGCGTAAGCCCTTAAAGTAGGTCATAAGCAGTCTCACTTTTACGTGCTATTGGTTTTGATAATAGGTTAAGAAGCCTTTGCAATGTGTATATTTTCTCAAGTTTCAACCACTTTATCTAAATTTATCGATCAATTTGATAAACCTGACATGTTTTTAAAAAATGTTGAAACTGATTTTGAATAAGACAATACATGTTCAAACTCTTTGTGTGTCTGTACAATTGACTGTTATCCTTGAGTTGAGCATCCTATTTGCTTTAGAAGTCTCCAACATTACTGGACTTCACATAATACATTACATAATGGATGTGATTGTTTTTTTTTTTTTTTTTTAGTATTTGAGTTTGAAAATCCTTTAAAGAAGACTTCATTTAATCTTGTGGATATTTTTATTCTGTTTAGACAAAGAATCTGTTTTTATTCTTGTTTCTCAAGTATATTCTATTTCAGTTTCCATCTGGGTTGCCTATCCTCTTCTCCATCACTCAGCAACATGCTTTATGGGTTATCTTAAGTTCCACTTCTCTTAAAAAGCTTTCCCTAACTATTTAAGCTGACTTGGACCTTTTATTTAAAATCCAATTTTAATTTTTTGTTATCATTTTATACATATTATTTTCATCTTTATAAGACACATTAAATACAAAGATCATGTTTTATGCTTCTTTTAGACCTCTGTTTTTAATCTCTTTGGTCTTCCACTATAATTAATAAGTAACTAGATACCTAAAATCCATTTTAAAATATTTTATGATTAAATGATTTTATAATACAACAAATACTAACAGAGTGGGAATTTAATATGTTTTACAAATGAATAAATAATGAAAATACCGAAATAGTTTTTTCTATACTAATTAGAGAGCCCTAAGACCTGACACATGTTCCTACAATGAACCCAGATCAATCTATTCATCATAGAATAGATTGCATGAGTTGGGTTGCTAGAAGATTGTCATTTACCGTTCTGTTACTTGATAGAATTGTTCAGAGAAAATTTTCAATTCTTAGTCTACATTAAGAAACACTTAACAGAACACAGTTTTGTAGGTGTTTTCTGTTACTGGAAAAGCCTGTGACATCAGGTGTTTTTACAATTTTAATACCATCATTAAAATTGCATATTCTTAAATGTAATATGCATTTAAGAATATTGCATATTCTTAAATGTCTTTGCACATTCTTAAATGTCTCAGGGAGAATGAGGCAGATAGAGGAAGTAAAAGAAAAATTATCTGAATAAAAATGAATTAGCTGGGAGGCCGAGGCGGGCGGATTGCTCGAGGTCAGGAGTTCGAAACCAGCCTGAGCAAGAGCGAGACCCCATCTCTACTATAAACAGAAAGAAATTAATTGGCCCACTAATATATATAGAAAAAATTAGCCAGGCATGGTGGTGCATGCCTGTAGTCCCAGCTACTTGGGAGGCTGAGGCAGTAGGATTGCTTGAGCCCAGGAGTTTTAGGTTGCTGTGAGCTAGGCTGGCGCCACGGCACTCACTCCAACCTGGGCAATAAAACGAGATTCTGTCTTAAAAAAAACAATAAATTAGCTATGAAAAAATCTTCAAATCCCTACTTACCTACATGTGTCAACCCTGTCCCCCAACCCAACTCCACTGAGAGTCCTAGACACTGTGGGAGTCACCAGAAACATGAATCGTCTTTATAAGGAAAGTTTGGGTAATGTTTATTACATTTATTCATCAACTCCACATCTCTAAATTGAGGAATTTTACTAGGTGGAGGAGTAGGGGTAATGCTATAGTTCTACCATCTTGGTTCCTTTCAGCTTCTGTCTCAACGTCATTGGGTTTTCTGTCTCAACTTGGTTTTTTCTTTGATTGTTTCATCTACTTTCGAATATGAAGTTTAGAGGTATTATGTCTGTTTTGGTGACTACCTTACTTTTTTTCATCCTCCAGTTGTTTGGGATTTGTTCACTAGCCATAATGTCCCTTTTTAGAAACAATATAAACAGCAATGACAATGATCAGTAACAAACTATTTTAACTCTGAAAAAATCTGGACCACGTGAGATCAGACACAACATTTATTCTAATGTTGATAATCAGCTAAGGGAAACAGATTTAAATTTTAAAGAGTATATTGATAATACTCTTCTAAGGATTCATATGTACTCAATATCAATATGCATGAAAATTTTAAGTTAAAATTATGTTTACAATATACTAAAAACTTCAGGATCACCTTTTTTCCTCTTTGCTCATATTTAAAGAATGCCTAGGAATAGGAAGCTCAAAAGAAGCATGAATCTCAAATAAAATGTACCTGTAGTTTACATTTTCTACCCCATTGTATTTGCCGCTATCTTTTAGACTACCTAAAATAATAGAATTTGTGAAGTTAAAAGAAATTATTTCTTCAATGTAATTTACAAAAAGTTTTTGTTCTATTAGACAGATCTGACATCCATTTGGCACTCATTTTATGTTAGTTTCCTTCTTCCTTTTGGAGAAATAAAACAATCCTGCCAATATAAAAAGCTCTAGGTACCAATGTTAAAGACAGAGAAAACATAATTTAGTATTCTGTAACCATTACCAGAATTAATTGTGTGTATGGTAGTATGAATTTGACTACAAAATTATGGTAAAGTCTCACATTCCATACAGCAAAGTTGGAAAAAAATAACAGTAACTTCTCTTATGTGCTTGAGGGACAAGTGTCTGTACCTGGTATCAATTTCCCGTGCATCTCATGAGAAACCCCTGAGCGAATTCCAGAAGTATGTTTTTATGTATCTACTGGTTGTTTGGCTGCCACCTTGAACATATTTCTACATCGTAAAGCCTGGAGATGAGGCTTACTCATTAGAGAGATTTATTTCTATACCAAAGATTCTAATCTTCCTCAAGGAAAGACTCAGATTAACTGTATCTCAGGAAACATCCTAAAGAAAGGAAGGGGGACAAAATGGTCTATTTGCTCTTTATAAACAGACAAAGAAAATCATTTAAATGTATCCTTGCACTCACAACATTTTACAGTCTCACTATCATATGTCCATCCTGAAATCAAATGAGTTTCTTCCTAAGAATTTTAGTATAATTTGAATAAGAAACATAATTATAAGTACATAGAAATAGAATGCTTTGAAAATGGGAAAATAAATGGTAAAGGATAATTTTCTCCTTCTTACTAAGTTTTTTTGTTTGACTTTTGTTTTCCTTCAATTTTGTTTTTGTTCAGGTATGTACATGTGTGTCCAAGGATATAGGTGTAAAGATAGCTTACACTGACTCTCTTGGTCCTGCTTCTGCAACTTTGGTACAGACCAAAAATGCTATCATAAAACATTTTTTGCCTGGAAACTAAATACTTTCAGGGGTACCTCTAAATATTTTATTTTCTTATACTATTGTGTTCTGTCTTCCATATGGCGAAAGAAAATATTAATAATAGTCTGATATTTCTTGAATGTGTGACTTAATGTATGACTTAAAAGAAGCCAGGATCATTTGTGTGTGGGCCTGATAAGGGAAGCTGAGTTCTTAGCTAGTTTATCAATCCAATAATTGTTTTTCTTTTCTCTTAAAATTTCTATAATGACTTAGAATTCACAATCATTTGGCAGTTCCTATTTGTGGAAGGTTTTAAGAATCAGATTCTTGCATGAGATGGAATAAACAATGTTTCTTAACAGATAGGAAAAGAAAGCTTCTAAATTAAAATAATAATAACAAAACTTGTTTTTATAATATATGACATGGAACTAACTCAATTGTCCTTGTATTTGAAAAAGAAGATATTCTCATATGTTTGGTCTCTGGTCTCAGTGAGTGAATAATCTAAAATATGCCAGGCTAGAGATGTGGCATCTTCATTGTTGGCTGCCAGTCAAACTCCAAGAGTGTAACACAAAGTGACCCAGTGTTCCATGCAGGCAGTTCAAAATGAGAGAAAACATATCCTCAAAACCATAGTGTAGAGGTAACTCCATTAACTCCAGCTTGTACTAGATACTTTGACTCCTATGGTATGTCAACATTTATAGCTAATTACAGATATCACAACAATCCCTTATTAGAGATATTAGAGATATTCATTATTAGAGATCTTTCTCCTTTCTACATTTTTAATTCTTTATTCTTTCTAGGAAAAACACAGGTTCTGAAATAGGTCAAAGATCATATATTAAAATCTTTTAAAACTTTTTAGTTTTTCACTAGTCAACAAGGGCATTTATCCCAGAGAGATTGATTATTTAAGTGCCATTTAAAAGTTTGTGTGTGTGGCGGGGGGTAGGGTACAGCAAATGGCCCAGTAGAAACCTCCAGCAATCATCCCTATGCATGAACACCAAATTCAACAACTATCTCTGCAAAGAAGCATCTTCAGAAGAGCCAAAAAACAGATGAGTAATGACAGTACCTGCTTTTAACATTATATCAAGGAAAGAGACACTGAAGAAGGCAGAAAAATAAGTCTCATATTGCCTACACGAGCCTTCCCCCAGCCCCTGGCAGCACCACACCAGCACCCAGAGTGGAAAGAGAATCTGTGTGCCCAGGAGAGGGAGAGTGAAGTGATTGTGGGACTTTGCATTGGCACTCAGAGTTGCATTGGAATTCAGAGTTGCACTAGAACTCAAAGCGCCCCTGTCACAAGGGAACATGGCAGGGAAGAATTCTGCCAGCGCCCATGGAGGGATCATTTAGACCAGTGCAGCCAGAGGGAAATTATCTGCTTGCAAACACAAGTTCCAGCTAGCCCCACCACCAGCTGAAAAATAGCAGCCTGGGAACTGGAATAAATTCTTAAGGCCACAAAGGCTACAGTCTTTGGGCAATTCCTGTGGCTGTGCTGGCTCAGAGCCAGTATATGTGGGGTGCACATGACCCAGTGAGACAGCAGCAATAGCAGCCAAGCCAGAGCCTGTGTCACCCCTTCCCCAACTCTAGGCAGTGTGGCTCAGAGAGAGTCTTCATCTTCTTGAGGAAAGGAAAAGGAAGAATTCAGAGGACTTTGTTTTGCAACTTGGGTACCAGCTCAGCCACAGTAAAATAAAATACCAATTGGACTCCTGAGGCCCCTGATTCCAAACATAAGTTCCTGGAGGGCATGTCTAGACCTACCCAGGGTCAGAGGAAACCTGCTATCCTGAAGGAAAGGATACAGTCTTGGCCTGATTCACCATCTGCTGATTAAAGAGCCCCTGGGCTTTGAATAAATCTCGGAGGTAGCCAGGCAGCAGTCACCATGGGCTTTGGGTGAGATTGGGCTGGTTTCAGGTGTGACCTGGTACAGTGTCACCTGTGGTGGTGATGAAGGAATGCCAGCATTACTCCTTCTTAAACTCCAGCATCCCAGCACAGAGACTGAGGGAAGAAAGTGAGAGACTTTGCCTAGTAATAAAGGGGCTTCTCCTGTATCTTACCAAAGTTCATCAGATGGTACCAACAAGAGTGTTCAAGAGTCACAGCATTACTGGACTTAGGGCACCTCCAGTGCTGATACAGCAGCAGTAACCAAAGACTTAGATCACAAGACTCAATTCCCTTTGAATATCTGGAAAGCCTTCTCAGAAAGACAGGTTCAAATAAGCCTGGACTGTGAAGATTAGAATATCTAACTCTTCAATGTCCAGACATTGATGGATATCCACAAGCATCAAGAGTATCCAGAAAAATATAACCCCAACAAATGAACCAAGTAAAGTACCACTGATCAATTCCAGAGTGATGGATATATGTCACCTTTCAGACAAAGAATTCAAAATACTTGTTCTAAAGAAGTTCAGTGAACTTCAAGATAACACAGAGAAGGAATGCAGATGCCTATCAGAGAAATTTAACACAAAATATTGAAACAATAAAAAAAAATCAAGCAGAAATTCAGGAAAGGAAAAAATCCACTGAAACATTCATTGAAAAATGAATTAGAGTCTCTTAACAGCAGAATTCTCCAAGCAGAAGAAAGAATAAGTGAGCTTGAAGACAGGCTATTTGAAAATGCACAATCAGAAGAGTAAAAAGAATAAAGAATAAAAAAGAATGAAGCACACATACGAGATCTAGAAAATAGCCTCAAAAGGGCAAATCTAATAGTTATTGGTCTTAAAAAAGAGAGAGAGAGAGAGAGAGAGAGAGAGAGAGAGAGAGACACTGGGGTAGAAAGATTAATTATTCAGGGAATTAATAGAGAAATTTCCAAACCTAGAGAAAGATATTAATATTCAGATATAGAGCAACAAGCAGACTTAACCCTGACAAAAACTGCCTCAAGGCATTTAATAATTAAGTTCCCAAAAGTCATAAAGAAAAGGTTCTAAGGGAAGAAAGAAAAAAGAAAATAAATAACATATAAAGGAACTCCAATATATCTTTCTGCAGACTTCTCAGTGGAAACTTTATGGGCCAGGAGAGAGTGGCATGACATATTCAAAGCGATGAAGGAAAAAATCCTTAACCCTAGAATATTATATCCTACAAAATTATTCTTCACACATGAAGAAGAAATAAAGACTTTCCCAGGCCAAAAAGCAAACAAGCAAACCAACAAAAAAAAAAAACCTGAGGAATTTCAACAACATCAGACCTATCCTATGAGAAATTCTAAAATGAGTCCTTCAATATGAAAGAAAATGATGTTAATGAACAATGAAAAATCATCTCAATGCACACAACTCACTGGAAACAGTAAGTGCATAAATATAGAATAGTCTATTGTTATAATTGCAGTGTATAAACTACTTATATCTTAAATAGAAAGACTACAAGATAAATCTATCAAACATAATAGCTATAACAAGTATTTCTTTTAGATTTCTCTTTGTTTATTTGTTTGGTTCTGTGTAAGCTTGTTATATGTTTACAATAATAGTTTATAAAATGTTTTCTGCAAGCCTCATGGTAACCTCAAATAAAAAAAACCACAACAGATACACAAAAAAATAAAAAGCAAGAAATTGAAACATGCAACCAGAAAAAAATCACTTTTAACAAAGGAACACAGGGGAAGGAAGTAAGAAAGAAAAAGAGGACCACAAAACAACCACAAATCAAATAACAAAATGGCAGTAGTAAGTCCTTACCTATCAATAATAACATAGAATATAAATGAACTACACTCTCCAATCAAAAGACATAGAGTGGCTGAATTGATACAAATAAGACCAAACTATAGGTGGTCCACAAGGAACCCACTTCATCTACAAAAGCACACATAGAGTGAAAATAAAGGGATGGAAAAAGATATTCCAGGTAAATGGAAACCAAAAAGGGCAGGAGTAATTATACTTCAATCAGAAAAAATAGATCTCAAGACAAAAACTATAAAAAGAAACAGAGATGGTCATTATATAATGGTAAAGAGGTCAATACAACAAGGGGATATAATTATGTATATATATATATATATACACATCATATATATACACACACATATATATAATATATATATGTACATATACATACACATCAAACACTGGAGCACCCACATATATAAAGTAAATATTAACAGAGCTAAAAAGATAGATAGATACCAATACAATAATCATTGGAGACCTTAACACCACATTTTCAGCATTGGCTAAATTATCCAGGCAGAAAATTAACAAAGAAACATTGGACTTACTCTACACTATAAACCAAATGGATCTAATAGATATTTACAAATGTTTCATCCAACAGCTGCAGAATATATGTTCTTCTCATCAGCTCATGGATCATTCTCAATGGTAGACCATATGTTATGCCAGAAAACAAGTCTTAAAAAATTCCAAAAAAATTGAAATCATATCAAGTATTTTCCTCTGGCCACAATGGAATAATAAAGAAGAATAGAAATAACAAAGATCGGTACAAAAATATACACAATTGAAATAAAAAAATTACAAAAGATCAACAAAATGAAAAGCTGGTTTTTGAAAAGATAAACAAACTTGATACACCTTTAGCCAGAACAACTAAGAAAAAAAGAGATAAGACTCAAATAAATAAGATTAGAGATGAAAAGGAGACATTACAACTGATATTGCAGAAATTCAAAGGATCATTAGAGACTACTATGAGCAACTATATGCCAATAAATTGGAAAATCTAAGAGAAATGAATAAATTCCTAAACACAAACTACCAAGATTGAACCAGGAAGGAATCGAAAATCTGAATAAACCAATAATAACTAATGAGATAGAAGCAGTAATAAAACATCTCCTATCAAAGAAAAGCTCAGGACCCTATGGCTTCACTGTTGAATTATATCAAACATTCAAAGAAGAACTAACAGCAATCCTACTTAAATTATTCAAAAAATCGAGGAGGAGAGAATACTCTTAAACTCATTCTATAAGGCCTGTATCACCCTGATACCAAAACCAAAGACACAACAACAAAAAAGAAAACTAAAGGCCTTTATCTCTGATAAACATAGATATAAATATCCTCAACAAAGTCCTAGCAAACCAAATTCAACAATGCATTAAAGAGATTATTCATCATGATTAAACGGGATTCATCATAGGAATGCAAGGATAGTTGAACATAGGCAAATCAATCAAGGTCATATATTAACAGAATGAAGGGTAGAAACAATATGATCATTTCAATTGATGGTGAGAAAGCATTTGATAAAATTCAACATCCCTTCATGATGAAAACTCTCAAAAAAATGGATATAGGAGGAACATACCTCAACATAATAAAAGTCATGTATGATAGGCCCACAACTAGTATAATACTGAATGGGAAAAAACTTTCCTCTGAGAATCTTTCTTCCAAAGTCTGGAAAAATACAAGGATGCCCACTTTTATCATTCTTATTCAAAATAGTACTGGAACTTGTAGCTAGAGAACAATCACACACACACAAAAATAAATGGCATCCAAATCGGGAAGAAAGAAATCAAATTATCCTTGTATGCAGGTGATATATTCTTATATATATAGAAACCTAAAGATTCTACAAAAAAACTATTATAACTGATAAACAAATTCAGTAAAGTTGCAGGATACACAATCAACATACAAAAATCAATAGCATTTCTTTCTTTCTTTTTTTTTTTTTTGAGACACAGTCTCACTCTCTTGCCCGGACTAGAGTGCCATGGCATCAGCCTAGATCACAGCAACGTCAGACTCTGGGGCTTAAGCAATCCTTCTGTCCCAGCCTCTCTAGTAGCTGGGACTACAAGCATGTGCCACCATTCCCAGCTAATTTTTTCTATATATACTTTTAGTTGTCCAGCTAATTTCTTTCACATTTTTTTTTTTTTATTAGAGATGGGCTTGCTCATCAGGCTGGTCTCAAACTCCTGAGCTCAAACAATCTGCCTGGGTCGGCCTCCCAGAGTGCTAGGATTACAGGCATGAGCCACCACGCCCAGCCAATCAATAGCATTTCCATATGCCAATAGCAAGCAGTCTGCAAATGAACCAAGAAAGTAATCCCATTTACAATAGCTACAAAACAATAAAATACCTAGGAATAAACTTAACCAAAGAAGTGAAAGATTATCTGTAATGAAAACCATAAAACATTGATGAAAGAAATTGAAGAGGGCACAAAAATTTGAAAAGATGTTCCATGCTCATGGATTTGACAAATCAATATTGCTAAAATGCCATACTACCCAAAGGAATCTATAAGATTCAATGCAATCCCTATCAAAATACCAATCACATTCTTCACAGAAATACAAAAAATAATCCTAAAACTTATATGGAACCACAAAATGCCCAAAATAGCCAAAGCCAACCTAAACAAAAGTATAAAACTGGAGGAACCACATTACCTGAGTTCAAATTATACTACAGAGCTGTAGTAAAAAAAATAGCATAGTGCTAGCATAAAAACAGACACATAGACTAAGGGAACAGAATACAAAGCCCAGAAATAAACCTCCCAAATTATAGGCAACTTATCATTAACAAAGTTGCCAAAATACACATTGGGGAAAGGACAGACTCTTCAATAAATGGTGCTGGGAAAACTGGTATTCACATGAAGAAGAATGAAACTTGACACTTCTTTTGCCATATACAAATATCACATGAAAGTGGCTTGAAAACTTAAATATAAGACCTGAAACTATGAAACTACTAAAAGAAAACTTAGGGAAAATGCTTTAGGACATTGGTCTGAGCAAGGACTTCTTGAGTAATACCCCCAAAGCACAGGCAACCAAAGCAGAATTGGACAACTGAGTTCAAATCAAGCTACAAAGCTTCTCCAAAGCACAGGAAACAATCAGAAAATGGAATAGACAACTCACAGAATTAGAGAAGATATTTGCAAACTACCCATCTGAGAAGGGATTAATAACTAGAATATATAAGGTACTCCAAAAACTCAATAGGAAAAAATCAAATAATCCAATTGAAAATGGAAAAATATTTGAGTAGATATTTCTCAAAAGACACACAAGTGGCCAACAGGTATACGAAAAAAATGTTCAACATCATTCATCATCAGAGAAATGCAAATCAAAACTACAATGAGATAACATCTCACCCCAGTTAAATGACTTTTATCAAACAAACAAACATAAAACAGGGAATAATGTATACTGGCAAGGATGTGCAGAAAGGGGAACCCTTGTACACTGTTGGTGAGAATGTAAATCAGTGTAACCACAATGGAGAACAGTATGGAGGCTCCTCAAAAAAATGAAAAATTGAACTACCATATGACCTACCAATCTTCACTGCCAGGTATATGTCTAAAAGAGAGGAAATCAGTATATTGAATATATATCTGCACTCCCATGTTTATTGCAGCACTATTCACAGTAAGCAAGATTTGAGATCTACCTAAGTGTCCATCAACAGATAAATGGATGGTACATATACACAAAGCAGTGTTGTATAGCCATAAAAATGAATGAAATCCTTCAATTTGCAACAACGTACATGGAACTGACAAACATTATGTTAAATGAAAAAGCCAAGCACAGAAAGAAAAATTTCACATATTCTTACTCATGTGTGGGTGCTAAATGTTAAAACAGTTGATCTTACAGAGACAGAGAGTAGAATGATGATTACCAGAGGCAAGGAGCAGGGGATAAAGAACCAAAAAGGTATTATAACAAAACTTGTTGTACCATGTTACAATAGGTACATTGTACATAATACTTCATAATGTTACAACAGGAAAATCTCACCTTCTTAGTCTATTTTAAAATGGTATTTCCAGTCCTTTTAAATTATTTTTCAAGGATAAAAAACTTCTTGATAATATTGTTTATTGTTTTCTTGTTTTTCAATAAGAAACACTGATGTTGCTATTTACAGTGTAACTTTTTACAACCTTCAAAGATGAAGTAGCATGTACTAATTCTTATTTAATTTGGTTGTGTGACTCACTCATGTGGCAGCTTGATGGGAAGAAATTAAGAAAAGAAATAAATAATGTAATTTGCTTCTTTCCTGTTTGTGCTTTGTCCTCAACTTGGTTTTTCTTTTTTTTTTTTTTAAGGTTGGCATTTGCATCTTCAACTTTATAAGTGTTACATTTAAAGCAATTACATTCAAGTGTCATATAATATTTTATAAACCATCTATCTATCTATATATCTATCTATATCTCTATCTATCTCTATATTTATCTAAATATCATTTATTATTTTATGTGTTTAAAATGCCAAGCAATAACATGTTCTTTATATGGATCATATTATGAAAAACATTTATTTCCCTGTTTTATGTCACTAATATATATTCATCATTCTAGTGATTTCTACCCTTAAAGATATTAAATTTGATTGAGAAAATGGGTGCTGTGTATTCACAAAATATATTTTGTCAAAATGAAGATTAAAACTGCATATTTTCCATACCATGCTCGTGGATCGGCAGACTCAATATCATCAAAATGTCTATACTACCCAAACTGATCTACAGATTCAATGCAATACCTATTAAAATCCCATCAGCATTCTTCACAGATATAGAAAAAATAATTTTACGCTTCGTATGGAACCAAAGAAGACCCGAATATCAAGAGCAATTCTAGGCAACAAAAACAAAATGGGAGGCATTAATATGCCAGATATCAAGCTATACTACAAAGCTGTAGTAATTAAATCAATATGGTATTGGCACAAAAATAGGAATATTGACCAGTGAAACAGATGTGAGAATCCTGATATAAAACCATCCTCATATAGCCATCTAATCTTTGACAAAGCAGACAAAAATATACGCTGGGGAAAAGAATCCCTTTTCAATAAATGGTGCTGGGAAAACTGGATAGCCACCTGTAGAAGGCTAAAACAGGACCCACACCTTTCACCTCTCACAAAAACCAACTCACGCTGGATAACAGACTTAAACCTAAGGTATGAAACTATTAGAACTCTAGAGGAAAAAGTTGGAAACACTCTCCTAGACATCAGCCTGGGCAAAGAGTTTATGAAGAAGTCCCCAAAGGCAATCACAGCAGCAACAAAAATAAATAAATGGGACATGATCAAACTACAAAGCTTCTGCACAGCCAAAGAAATAGTCATGAAAGTAAACAGACAACCTACAGAATGGGAGAAAATTTTTGCATCCTATGCATCCGATAAGGGACTGATAACTAGAATATACTTAGAACTCACAAAAATCAGGAAGAAAAAATCAAATAACCCCATTAAAAAGTGGGCAATGGACTTGAACAGAAACTTTTCTAAAGAAGACAGAAGAATGGCCAAAAAACATATGAAAAAAATGCTCAACATCTCCAATCATTAGGGAAATGCAAATCAAAACCACAATGAGATATCACTTAACCCCAGTGAGAATGGCCTTTATCAAAAAATCTCCAAACAATAAATGCTGGCGTGGATGCGGAGAGAGAGGAACACTCCTACACTGCTGATGAAACTGCAAACTAGTTCAACCTCTGTGGAAAGCAATATGGAGATATCTTAAAGCGATACAAGTGATTCTACCATTTGATCCAGCAATCCCATTGCTGGGCACCTACCCAAAAGATCCAATGACACTCCACAATAAAGACACCTGCACTCGAATGTTTATAGCAGTACAATTCATAATTGCAAGGCTGTGGAAACAGCCCAAGTGCTCATCAATCCAAGAATGGATTAATAAAATGTGGTATATGTATACCACGGAGTACTATTCAGCTCTAAGAAACAACGGTGACATAGCACATCTTATATTTTCCTGGTTAGAGCTGGAACCCAGACTATTAAGTGAAGTTTCCCAAGAATGGAAAAACAAGCACCACATATACTCACCAGCAAATTGGTATTAACTGAACAGCACCTAAGTGGTCACATAGGTACTACAGTAATAGGGTATTGGGCAGGGGGGAGGGGGGAGGGGGACGGGTATATACATACATAATTAGTGAGATGTGCACCATCTGGGGGATGGCCATGATGGAGACTCAGACTTTTGGGGGGAGGGGGGGAAATGGCATTTATTGAAACCTTAAAATCTGTACCCCCATAATATGCCAAAATAAAAAAAAACTGCATATTTTATTTGCAATTTTACTTTTTTCCAAATATATTGTATAAAATTGTTTCAAAGAGTTTTGAGTTTTTTATTCAGAAAGAGAACTGAGGCTGAGGTTATGTGAAAACAAGTAGGTTTATGAAAGGTAATTGTAAAACACAGGTTATCTATTGAGGTTAGAAGGAAAGAATAATTTTATTATAAGCATTTTAGCTACAGCAGGTTGCTGCCTTAGTAATATAAATGTTAGTCCTGAATCGTGAAAAATGCTATTGCAGTAGGATAAATGTATTCAGACCAGAGGAAAAATAAAGCCTTTTGTTACCTTTCTCTGATTAGCAGTGGAGAAAGTAGGAAGAGAAGGCTGGTGGGAAGACTTACTATGCATCTTCTTGAGGAGACTTGATGGGCCACAGCTGGCAGAAGGCAGTTACTTCCAGGTTGTGTTGTGAACCAAGATATTAGCACAAGTACCTATTTAAGGCTTTGATGTTTACCCAGGCAGTGAGAAAGGATTTTACAACAGAGACTCAGCAGATCTGGAGCCTTAGAGGATTTCAAGTCCTCAAGATCCAAAATAGTGCTTTCCTAGCAATGTTTACTAAATTCATCCTTTCCTCAGTGTTTGCAGAGCCACCTCTATAATGTCTAAGAATCTACTTCTGGAGGTTCTCTTTTAATTTCATTGTTTGTTTGATTGTTTGTTTCTGTAACAGTGCTAACACCTTTTATTTTCATCGCTTTATAATATGTATTTTATATTTGATAATGTCAGTCTTTGCATTTTTCCAAATAAATATAGCTATATTTTTACAAACATTTAAAAAATTAATTTTAAAATTTATTGCATGTAAAATTTCCATATTAACTGTGCTATCTTATTCCATGTAGGATATAGTTTCTTCAATTATTCAGGCTTTTCTTCATTTCTTTTAATACAGTGTTAACTATTTCCCCATGAAAATGTTATGAATTATTTTTCAAATTAATTAGAAGATATTTTATGGCTTGATTATTTACTTTTATGTTATATTTTTATTTTTAAAAATTAATAAATATTTCAAGTATCTAGCAATGTACAAAAGTGGCATAAATAACATCTATATATGCAGCAACAGAAAATATCTAGCTACCCTAAACAATAAAAACTGCACGCATTTTTAAGTGTCTATTATACGGGCACTATTATAAATACTTTTGCATATGTTCACTCAGTAACCCTCATAACCATGTGAGGAAGGTGCAATTATTCCCACTTTATAGTTTAGGGAACTGAATCAGAGAGAGATTACATAACTTGCTTAGGTTAGACAGATGGTGATTGTGGGAGCTTGAATTCAAACCCATGCCATTTGGCTCCAAAGTATGTGCTCTTACCTATGATGCTATGCTTTCTCTAAATAAGTTTATTAATACAAATAGAGTTAAAGCCTCATTTACAAAGCCTACCACATCTGGCAGTATAAGTTCCCATCTTGTGAGCTAGAGAGGAAGAAAGTGAAAAGCCCTGAGAAATGGGGTGGACACATTTGTCTTTGAATCCTCAGTGTCTAATGCACTACCTAGAACAGAGTACATTTGTAAATGTGGATTGAACAAACCGTTTTATGTCATGGCAAATGAATAAAGGAAGAGAAATTTGGTTTATGTCCCTAAAATTTTCCATAGAAATTGCTATTGACATTATTATATAGTCAACTCTGATTATTTGTTTCTTTCAATATTAACATTACATGCTTATATTATCATATAAACATTGCATGATACATCAGATAGAATTAACCAAATTTCATATTTAACTCACTAGAATTTAAATATGACTCAATTTTCTACTCACACAAATTTAGGGCAAAGAAGTGGGTGAGACTTTCAGAGTTTAATCAAGGTTTTCGTAACAGCTCTAGGAATTACATACCTGCCTAAATTCTATTCTTTCTCTCACCTAGAATAATCTCTATGCCTATATTAGACAGGGTTCTCCAGAGAATAGAACCAGTAGGCTAAGTATGCACACACACACATATATATACACACACGTGTGTGTTTGTATACATATATCTATATATATGTAGAAACAGAGAGAGAGGGAGAGAGAGAGATTTATTATAAGGAATTGGAATTCGGAATTGTAATTATGGAGGCTGATAAGCCCCAAGATCTGCAGAGCAGGTTGGCAATCTAAAGACCCGGGAGAACCAATGGTGTACTTCCAGCCCAAGTTCAAAGGCCTGAGAACAAAGATAACTCATGAGGTAGATCCAGTTCAAAGGCCAGCAAGCTTGAGGCTCAGGAAAAGCCAGTCTTTCAGTTTAAATACAAAAATAAGAGAAAATTGACATTCCAGACTAAAGACAAACAAGCATAAAGAATTCTCTCTTATTCAGGGGATGGTCATGTTTTTGCTCTATTCAAGCCTTCAATTGATTGGATAAAGCCCCCTCACATGAGGGAGGGCAATCTGCTTTACTGGCTCTACCAATTTAAATGTTAACATCATCTAAAAACACCCTCACAGAAACACACAAAGTTTGACCAAATTTGAGTACCTTGTCAATTTGACACATAAAGTTACCCATCATAACACCGCAAATCAAGTATTTGGAGAAAAATTGTATGGTTCTTCAATTTATGTATCCATCTGCCTATCTATTTATTCATTCATCCATTGTTTTCCTTGCTGCTCCTCAGTCAAGGGTGTTTATGTAGATTGATATCCTGTTGGTTACTCAGCCAATGTACCCTAGCATTCCTGAGCCAGTTGCTTATAGTCCATTCTGATCTGTCAATTCCCATGGTGCATGGTAGTTAAATATATTTTCATATTACTCCTGAATATAATCTATATAGTAGTCTAGTAGCATAGCTGCATTACTGTGGTATGCTGAGCTGTATTTTTGCCAAACTAAATCAGCTACTGACTGTTTTCATCAAACATTTGAACTCTGGATGTCTTCCAAGGAGCTTTTTCTATTATTTCATTTTGGTAAAACAAGCTACATAGGCGGTCAGGAGAAAGAAAACTGCTGATTTATAGGTCTTCTGAAAGCAAACATGACAAAATAAGGATAACTGGAAAGCCTAGTAAAAAGTGATATACTTAAGGATTAATATATTTGTGACTTTTTCTAAATTGTGATTTACATAATTATTTTATAGGGTTTATGTAAGAATTTTTGCCCTCATCTCAAATATTAAATATTGTATTTTAAGTCTATTATGGTGTAATAATGAGCTAGAAAAATGAATATCTTTCAACATATCTCTTTTCATAAATATAAATTGTAATTTTAAAGATACAAATAGCTCATTGAAATTTTTAGATTTTAAGTAACAAGTAGACATTCTATTAAGGTTCAAAATAGTATATATTATAATATATACTATATTGCAGGAGTATATATTCCAGTTATTAAAAATAAACTGAAATTTGGAGGATTCGCGCCACCTGATTTTAAGACCTCTATAAGGCTATGATAATCAAGACAGTGTGTTACTAGTATAAGGATATAAATATAGGTCATTGGATAAAGTCCAGAAATGAGTATATACTCATATGGTCAGTTTGTTTTCAAAAAGGTGCCAAAAAGTGAACCTAAACCTTGAAATAATTTTATACTAAAAAATGAACAAAATAGATCTTAGACTTAAAAGGAAATACTAAAATTAAAATATTCTAGCAGGAAACAAGGAAAAAATCTTTATAACCTTGTCTTAGTAAAGATTTATTAAATAGTACACAGATGGCCCAAAACAAAAAAGAAAACTAATTAATTCTATCAGAATTTAACATTTCTGTTTTTCAAATGACAACATTAAGAAAATGAAAAAAGAAGCCACAGACTGTGAGAAAATATCCTTAATACACAAACCCAACAAAGTATTAATACTTATATTCGGAATACAACCCTAGTAAGGCAAAAAAGTCGATGAAAAGCAATTTGAACAAACACCTCATAGGTTATACAAATGACAAACCTATGAGGAGATACTCAATATGATTAATCATCAGGGAGATACAAATAAAAACTATAATGAAATATCACTACAAATCTGTTGAATGACTTAAATTAAAAGACTGTTAATACCAAAGGTTGATAAGAATGCAAGTGACTGGAACTCTCAAATATTGTGGATCAAATATAAAATGATACAATCTCTTTTAAAAACAGTTTGGCAATTTTTAAAATATAAACATAAACTTACCACATAACCTATAATATCCAGTCCTAGATTTTTATTCATGAAAACATATATCTACGAAAGGACATGCACACAAAATGGTCATAGCAGCTTATTCATAAAAGCTCCAAACTGGAAACAATACAAATATCCATCAACAAGTGAATGGATTAAACAGACTGTGGATATTCATACAATGGAATATGAGTGAAAATGAGACAAATCCAAAAGAGTACATACATTATGATTCTATTTATATGAAAATTTAGAGAAAGCAAATCCAATATAGGGAGACAGAAGTAGATCAGTGTCTGCCTAGGATTGGCAGTTGGGAAATGACAGTAAAGGGGTCCATGGAAATAGGCACATGGAAATTTTGGGGGGTGAGGGAAATGTTCTATGCTTTGACAGTGGTTGTTGTTACATGGGCATTTATATTTTTCAAATCTCATTGAAATATACACTATTGAATTTTATCATATGGAAGTCCTATATATATAAAGTTTATTTAAAATATAAAGTAAAATGAAGTTTTGCAAACCTCATTGTAACCACAGGAGATGTTAAATCACATAGGCTTTTTCTAAGATCTCCATATCTGCTTGACTTCTTGGTGAAAGGAAATAAAGAAAGAGGTCTCATGGGATTTTTTTCCTACTACTATGACTATTTCTTCAAAATAATAATTTTATTGGAAAAAATGAATAATATAAATTTCCTTAGGCAATATTGCTAATGTGATTTATTTTGTGTGTATGTGTGTATATATATATGTTTATATATATGTCACTATATAAAAGCATTATAATAAACTATTTTACCATTTCTCCTCTGCTGCTTTCCTTTAGACTAAAAGTAACTGTATAACTGCATCTATTTGTTTTACCATTTTGGATGTTTATTGAGCAATCACTGAGTAGAAAATAATTTCACATGAGTTCATTCCAGAACCAAACAAAACTGCTGGTTTGCTCTGAATCCTAAATACATAGTCTCCTGAGCACTTAAGTATTCACTGAATACTTGTAATTTCTTTCTAATAACAGACATATCCTAGTGACAGTTGATTTGATCTAAATTAGACTTTTTCCATTTAGTAAGTTTTATTAATTATTTGTGTATTTTTCTAATAAGTATGATAAATGGATTTATCTTGCAATATTGATTTACTTAAAGATAAGCTTTAGCAAGTAATTAAACATCGCATATCTAATTTTGTAAGTGAATGTAAAATATTAATTAACTGATTAATTTATTCTAACTCATATATACCTAACCATGCCTGGAGTTACATATGTTATTCAAGCTGGAAATAATTAAAACAGAGCAAAGTTTAAGTGTTTTACAAAGTAATGTGTCAGATATGAAATACTAGAGAAATATGATGATAATATTAACCTGCTTCGGAAGTGAGATGCACAAGAACTTCATCCCAAGGAATGAGGAGTCCTGAGTAGTCATAAAATTTCTTGGGAAAGTATATCCTTTAACACAATACATTAATGCAGTGACATAGTGCAGAGAGGAAAGAAAATCCACAAACCAAGACTGCTAAAAACAATCACATTTAAAACATCTGATGGAGTTCCAAATCTGCGATTACCCAGTGTAGTAAATGTGCTTTAATGATTAAAAGGCCAAGGATAATTATTATTTACACATATTTTAAGAATATACACTAATAATGGCCCATTTACTCATATGCACAAGGCAAATACAATTTCTAAATTCTTTTCAATCTCACATTTATCTCCAATATAATTTATATGTTAGCTTTACTGATAGTTTTACAAAATTATTCAGAGAATGCCATTTGAACAACAGAATTTGCATTGACTTCATTTGCACATTTTGAAATGTGCCACCTCTCTCTTCCCCATCAGATGTCTTTCTTTTGATGCCTTTAGCATTTGAATAAATGAACCAAGCATCAGTGCATCAGCTGTATATATTGAGTTTGCCAAAGGTAAAAATTCTCACATTAATTTAAATGAAAATGAACAAAAACGAAAAACAAAGCTCATTAAATACCTTTAGGCCTTATGAAAGATTCTTCCCACTTGCCTAAATTTTTTGAGGACTACCTTGATTCATAGTTTAGGTAATGGGACTATAAGCTAGTATTTATCTTTGTGGCAGCCTTAAAATACACCTGTACTTTGAATGATGGAAATTTCTTATGTTTGTGAAGATAGTGATTTTGTGGGCTGCTATTTTTTTTATCTTGGTATATTCTAGCCAAAAAATGCTTAGATCTTTGGTTTGGGCCATGGATAATTTTACCTATTGTCACTATCTGTCAATGACACATGTTAAATTGAGTCTCTATAAATGCATGGTCAGACATCTGATTGAGAGTTGGGCTTCAATAATCTTTTTTTGACACCTGAGGCCATTCTAGGTTTACCAGGTTCATTCTGGAGTCATTTTGATAACTCAGTCACCTTTCAACCTATGTTTATTGATCACCAACAAGGTAGGTTGTGTGTAGGGGTCTAGGGATATAAAAATGAAGAAAACTTAGTTACTAATCTTAAAATTTTAGTGTAATTGCAGCTGTGTTCAGTCTAGAATGAATAGATATAGTTTTGTCAAGACCCTAACCCTAATTAATTCTCTTGCAGTGGAGCTTGTTTTTATAAGCAAGTGAGCATTGCAGAGTAAGAGCTACACAGTAGTCACCAGATAGACATGAAATTAAATCCAGGTGTTGACATTGATTAACTGCATGGCTTTAGAGTAGCCACAGCTCTGAGTTGCAGTCTTGTCTCCTGAATGTTGTACATAATATACATTGCTGCAAATTTATTTTGAAGTTTAAATAACATGTTTAAAATACATAGCCCACAATATGTCACATGGAAAGTAGTTGGTATTAATATAATAATTAGTAGCAATTGTTAGCACTATTGATATAGGAAAAAAATGGGGCAAACTAATTTTTACCTCTGATTATATATAAATTTTCCACAGTATTTTCTTGAACAACTGCTATGTTCTGAATGTTTGTGTCCCCCCACCCAATTGATGTGTTGCAATCCCTCTCAGGGTGATGATATTAGGAGGTAAAGCATTTGGAAGGCTATTAGGTCATGGGGGTGGAGTCTTTGTCAAAGAAATTAGTGCCCTTATAAAAGAGATCCCAGAGACTTGTCTCACTTTTTCTGTTACGTGACGACACAGCTGGAAGGCACCATCTATGAACCAGAAAGTGGGTCTTCCAGACACCAAACTTGCTGGCACCTTGATCTTGGACTTCCAGGGCTTCAGAACTATGACAATTAATTATCTCTTGTGTGAAAGCTACTCAGTTTATGGTATTTTGTTATGGCCGCCCAAATGAACTAGGGTAACAATCTAATTCATGACCTTGTGTGTGATTGCTTAAGCTGAACACAGAGCTAGACTTGATTAGCCTTTAGTATTCACACCACAAAGCCAAAGGAGGTCATGAAGAAGAAGCTATCCAAGGGCAAAGCCAAACCATGCCAAGAGAGCTTCTCTAACAGTTCAGTCCAGATGCACTGAGCAGGGAGATTGCAACAGGGACTAAGCAAGAGAAGAACCCAGGAACATGAAATTCTAGCTAAGGAATTTGACAGGAAATGTAGAAAAAGGATCCTGGAGAAGTTCTGTGAATGTCTAGAACTTAGTCTGTGTAGCAGAAGCTGCAAAGGGCATCAAGCCAACCCAGACAAAACAAAAACAAAAACAAAATGGTAAATTATTTGTTTGCTATTTTTATTTCAATGTGCAGTATTGTCTGTTCCCTGGAGATTTAATATCTATTTATTTGCTCTTAAACTTGCCTGGCCAGCTAAAGGGTGTGATATTTACTTATTAAAATGTTTTTATCATTCTCACTATGCACAGAAAAAAAGGGATAAATGGGCAAAGTTCCCTGCTGTTCTGAAAAAAACTAATTATAAAGTTTTTCTGGTAATCTTTCTTCATATATTGATAATTTATATATTAACAAAATGCTAAAAGTACACCACCCCTTGTAAAGCTTACAATCACCCAACAGGAGACATTGAGTCATCTAAAGATATGAACTATGGCTTTGAGATGTTGTGGCAACTTGCTCAAGATTACATAGCTTGGAGGTTGTAGAGCAAGATTCAAACCCGGCTAAATCTGTCTAAAGTTTGAAACTATGGATTCAAAAAACAAATGTTTCATTTTGTGGAATTAAAGTAAAGACAATGTATGAAGAGAAGTGAGCATGTTAAGGAGAGCTGTGGCAAGAGCATTAGAAATGCTCAATGCTCTTTTCTCTTCAGCTGTTGGAAAATATGATTTGGGAGACTAAATATTAGGATCAGTGGTGGCTCTGTCCTGCTTGTGAGTCACTAGAGTGTGGTAGACCCTCTGCAATTTATCTGAATCAAAATATGGTTTCCTCTTAATAGCTGTGTGATCGAATAGAAGTTAGTAAGTACTTAGCCTCTCTGTGCTTCAGTTTTCCCATCTTTAAAATATGGATAGATAATAAAAGAATCTTTCTCATAGGATTACTGTGAGGATTGCTTGTGTCCATGTATGTAGCCATGTGTCTGTGTCTGGCACAGATTAAATGTCCAGTAAACGTTAGTATATATTTAACATTATATATATTAACATTAGTATATATTTATATAATTTACATTATGTGTATATTTATATATTTAATTATATATATTTATACATAACATTAGTATATATTTAATGTTAATATATAAACAGTATATATTTCCAGAAATTCATGAGAATGAGAAAAGATCCTATGAAAAAGTTCTTATGTGATCATTTACAGTCCCTGCATGTTTAAGTGAAGTTTCAAATGCTTCATCAAATAAAGGACTAGTGTTGACTTTAGAGGAAAGTCAGCCAGGTGGGGTTGTCCATCACAGTTCAACCCACTGAGTGCTGGACAGCTCCATTTAGGCATTTCAAAGGTTCCTTAACTGAACATGGCCAAACCTGAACTCATTTCTTTTCCTGTGCCCTTTCCACTCCTGTATTTTTTCCCTCAGTGAGTGGTACAGCAGTACACCTCCTTACACAAATTAAAATCAATGTCACCCTTAATTCTTCAACCTTCCTCTATACTCTAGTACAAAAAATTACCAAGGTTTACAACTTTTAATGACATGCCTTTAATCCTTCCTCTCCTCTCCATCTGTGCTTTTTGGTTTACAAGTTCAGCTTTCCCTCACCCTAGTCTTCTTTCATTCACATGTATTCTCTATGCTGCTACCAGAGTGTAATCTAAAAACACAATATGATAGTGATGTTTCCCTTTTTAAAATCTGTCAATTACCTGCACACACACACACACATACACACACGTTCTTTTATGACTCTCAAAATACCTTTGGGAGAATTACCTAAAGTCCTGAAGTAGTCATACAGAGGCTTCCATAACTTCCCATAATCTGACTTTTTTCTGACCTATCCAACCTATTAACAGTCATTATTCCTTGCCTTACAGTTCATCATCAGTTGAAATCTTACTGGTTGTAATTCTCATGGCAATTCATGCCAGTCTCACTATTGTGTCTTTGCTAATGTTGTATCTTCTGTTTGGAATGCACTTTCCCAGTAACTAAAAGCTTTCAGACTTAGTTTAGATGCAGCTATCACAGAAAGTTTTCCTTATCCTATCTGCCTGATTAGGGATTCATTCCCTATTCTCTCATGAAAGCCCTGATCATATCTTTATCACTGTTTTGACTATGATGCTAAATCTATCATAAGCTCTCTGAAGACATAGTCTATAACTAAGTTGTCTTTGTATTAATTAAATCAATGGCCTACCACCAGTCTCCCATTGGAAATATATAGGAGAGTTTCAATTGTCATAATGACTAGGAGGTGCTGCTGCATGTCTTAAATTTAATGGCCAGAGGAAGAGATCCTCACTCCTACATTGGTTTGGACTGTCTCCCAGTAGAAGAGCTGTGCTGCCCAAAGTGTCAATAATACCTTCTGTAAGAAATTCTTCATTAGTCTATATCTATCAAGAAGACAATTTATCTCAAGGACTCAACAATAACTGGTTCTCACTGCAGGCTTGCTAAACTGGATCTCAAACAATTTGGTCTTAGGCATGCATGTGTTTAAACAGTTTCCACATTAACTCTGGTATGCATTCCTGTTTAAAAGCCATTATTATAGCCCTTTTGTTTTTCCTTTAATCCTGGCTGACAGGAAGCTCAGATTTAATGTCTAAGAAGACCAGTATTTCTACCCTCCTCTTAAGAGATTTATTTATCCCTTATATCCCATTAGGGTGTCTTCTATAAGTTTCCACACTATATTTTGAATATGCTCACAGTATAAATGCTAAATTGTAAGGATAATTATAATAAATTTTATTAAGAATTTGAGTGAGGATATACATTGGGCACACTATTGCTTTTCAGAGATTTTACCAAAGAGAAATGAAGTGATGCCATTTGCAACACTTCAGGGAAGGAAACACTTCATTTTTTGACTGGGTATTAGGCTAATGCAATGGATGAGGGGCAGGAACAGATGACTCAGAACAGCTATTAGGGCTCATAGATATTTCCCCTGTCAGGCTTGTGTAAGAGGCCACAGAATGGCTCTAGAGTGGTAGTTGGCAAACCTTGGCCCGTGAGCCAATTCTGACCCACAGCCTGTTTTTGTAAATAAAGTTTTATTGTAATACAGTCACTGGCCCATAGGTATTATCTATGCTCTTTTCGTGCTACAGCAGCAGAGTCAAGTAGCTGCAACAGAGACCATATGGCATGCAAAGCCTAAAATATTTATTATCTGGCCCTTTACAGACAAAGTTTGCTGACTATTGCTCCAAAGCAATCGTCTCCAGCAGAAAAAAATAACAGATGATTAAAGGTTTAACATAGCACTCCTACTTTTTATTTAGCCATATGTATACATTAAAACAAATTATCAACTGCAATCACCAGAATAAAATACCAAAATAAAGGATAGTTTTTTTCCAAGAATGTTGTAACCTTAAGCTGTATTTTTCACCATGGACTGCTAATTTTCCTTGTGTTGTGGGAACAGTTCACAAACCACTTTGTAGAACAGCATTTATGAACTAGCTATTGGATCCTGAGCAAGAGTGATTTATGTGGCAAAATTGCCTTTTTAAAATTTGTCTAAATTGAATAGTACGCCTTTATTGCGTTCTATTTTTTAGTCATGTTTAGCTGCATTTTAAAAAAAGGAACTTATTATTGTGGTACTATCCACTAACCATTGGTAATTCACATTTGTTAATTGCTCTATATTGCTTATAGACTGCCATGTCAGCCCTTATTGCAGACTAGTTATTGAGTCTTGATAGCTGATATTAACATATCCACTTGTAGACTTGACTTTGTTGCATTTTTGTCTGTGGCACATACCAATGACAGTGTAGGTTGGGATAACTTATCTTACAGTGAAGTAATATGCACACTTTCTATTTTACATAATAAATATTTTAGTTTCTTCTATGTAAAAATCTAGTATTACCACATATGATAGATTCTGAAAATTTATTTATTTAAGAGACAAGGTGTTGTTGCTCTGTCATCCAGAATGGAATGCAGTGGTAAGATCACAGCTCAAACCTCCAACTTCTGGGCTCAAGTAGTCCTCCTGGCTTAGCCTCCCTCCCAGGAGGGAGGAGTACAGGTGTGTGCCACCACTCCCAACTAATTTTTAAAACCTTTTTGGTAGAGATGAGGTCTCACTATGTTGCCCAGGCTAGTCTTGACTGCCTGGCCTCAAGCAATCCTCCCACCTCCACCTCCCAAAGTTCTAGGATTACAGGCATGAGCCATGGCACTTGGCTGAATTCTGAAGACTTAACGCCTATGAATACATTGTCTCCCATTGAAAAGTGACTGGAAATAGTTACTTGTTAATTTTTGCTAATCGTTGTATCCCAGACCCTACAATAGTGCCTAGCATATAGGGAGCCCCCTTAAGTACATGTTGAATGATAGATGAATGAATGAAGGATGCATTCTCATTTATAATTTTTGCCAATGTGACTTAGTGGAGGGGAACAAAGCAGCGAAATACTCATATACAACCATTGAATTTTTCACGTTCTCTTGTTAGGTTGTTTAGGTTTTTATTGAAACTGTTGCCCATTCAAAATCAACTTGTGGTAAAGCACTTCTGTGTGGTAACCTTGACAGCAAGATAGACTTGGAAGGTTGTTTAATTATTTTGCTAGTGCAAATTCTTAGACATGCTCTTCCTAAGTACACACTTTCATTTCACTGCTTTTGATCTCAGATTGTTGCATCTTAGTTATGGTTTTGTGGAGAAAGACGATCATTGTTCATAAATCTTATGAAACTCAATCAACAGGCTTATAAAAAGTAATAGCTTTCTTTAACCTTTGAAGCAAGTATCTCACCAAAGGGGAGAATAAAAAAAGAAATTTGTATCATTCTTTTCGAACTTCATATTTCTTGAGTTCACATTGTTTACCTTTAAGTCTAAAAAGCCATTAAATTTTCAAATCTCTCTGTTTGCTCAAATCCACTTGTGATTCTGTTGGAACACACTATTTCTCAGCCCAACATTCCTATTTCCTTTATAGATGCCTCGCCTTCAAGAAATGAGTCCCTTTCTCTCAGTTTTGTGTTGTGCATTTTTATACTGTGTCCTTTAAGTCAAAATTAAGCTATTTCATTTGAATTTAACCAGGAAAACAGTTTTGGGGCTTAAAAGATCAACCTTCATTTATATGGAAAATACACTTTTGTGAAATACCTTATATCTTAATGAGGTGCAAATCTTATTTTTATCCTTTGGTAAATCTTTGTGTTTCCTTTAAACTACCTTTGGGGCTACATTAGAATATTTTTAAGTGCAAGTAAAATGAAGCATGCCATTATATATTTATTTTGGAGCTAAGTTTTAAGTTGATTATATCAAAGTAATGACACCAGTGTAATCATCAGCAGAGAATGTGGAACAACGTAAATACTACTACAAAAATGCATGCAGCTGTCTTTTCTATTTTGTATTCTTAAAACACTGTTAATTCCAATTTCTCCGTTACACATCTCTGATTCACTGAATATGAAAACTCATAAGAAAGCACATTCAATTAGCTGTGATTTAGTCCATAGATGTAATGATGATGGGTGCAAAAGAGAAATAGGAAGAAAATAATTACTGAAATACAGAATTTTGGCAGGATTGATAAATACTGATGTATACCAGAAAGAATGTGAATGATGAAATTCTACTGGACCAAAATAACCCTCCCTTTTTGTTAAGTGAAGAGTGGCATCTCACTCTAAATCATGACATCCGTAGCAGTGGATACTCATTGTGGATTACTCAATAATGTTGACTCTTTCCTAGTCTGAGGATATGAAGCTTTTGGAATCTGAATTGAAACAAAATACAAGAAAAATGTGCATATCTGATAAACTCAGTTGCCCTTCCAGTTAGGGACACCATTGACTGATTAAATCTGCTCTTGTAACTGGCCAGCTGTTAGGCAGAGGCATGAGGGATGGTTTAATTTACTTTAAGAAGATAAAGCATAGATTGAATTTGATCATGGGCATGCAGAAAGCAGTAATCAATCCTAAAGTAAGAGGGGCAAAAAATAATTTCTCATTTTTTAATGTGGATAATTATTTAAGGACTCTGAGTTATCTAATCTATAATTCTCCTTTAAGAATTTTTTCTGCTGAGCCTAAGTTATTATAGTATCCAGTGAATTATAGTTTGGACTATATGATATTATAGGAATTTAAGTAATATTTAAAAGAGAAAGAGGAAGTAAATTAATGATTTCTTTTAGGTGAATGATGGGTAAGAATAAATCAAAGGCAAACATTTGTCTTACTGGCATATGTATTTCAGTGGATTAACTTTTAGATGATGATTATTTGTCCACCTTAATTAATGATAGCCCCGCTGAGGCTTAAGAGATTTTAGAATAATAATTATGATTCATTAACTACTCTTTACGGTAATACTTTTTGGATAAACTTTTCTTACTATTTGAAATACGGAATATTTAATATATGTCTTCTTAAAGAAAATGCAAATAATATGTACATTCATACCTGTATATAGGCTGAGTTGATAGAATATACATTATAGAATGGTAAACTGATATATTTAAATATATTAAATATGTTCTATTACTAAAAATATCTTATAATTTAACATGAAATTTTTTAACAGTACTGTATGTTAGAGAGTACTGTGTTATGTACTAAAGAGATTTCATAAGCACTGGGGCAGTGGATCTGGTACTTACTCAAATTAAATTTAGTCAAAAATATAAATGTATCTATGTGTGTGTATATGTATATATTTATGTATGTGTATATACACTTTAATAAATATTTGTGAGTAGATTTGAAGAATGAAAGGATATAATAAGAAAATTAAAGGAGAGCAAGAGAATTGTATTTCAAAGATTAATTGAAAAGAAATATTAAAAACAATAAAATTAATAAGAATAGGCCGGGCGCTGTGGCTCACGCCTGTAATCCTAGCTCTTGGGAGGCCGAGGCGGGCGGATTGCTCAAGGTCAGGAGTTCGAAACCAGCCTGAGCAAGAGCGAGACCCCGTCTCTACTATAAATAGAAAGAAATTAATTGGCCAACTGATATATATATGTAAAAAATTAGCCGGGCATGGTGGCGCATGCCTGTAGTCCCAGCTACTCGGGAGGCTGAGGCAGAAGGATCACTCAAGCCCAGGAGTTTGAGGTTGCTGTGAGCTAGGCTGACGCCACGGCACTCACTCTAGCCTGGACAACAAAGTGAGACTCTGTCTCAAAAAAAAAAAAAAAAAAAAAAAAAAAAAAAAAAAAAAAAAAAAAAAAAATTAATAAGAATAAAAGACATTGATAGTTATCACAAGTAATCTGTAGACATGATTTTGGGAGAAATCATTTTTTTTCTGGATATATGACATGCACATGATGTAGACACCCTATGTCATATGGCATGGTAGAAAAGACATGGGCTTTGAAAACAAGCATGTCTTTTTTCAGTTCCACTACTTTGTGATAAGTGACTAGACAAGTTATTTAAACTTTTAGCCCCAGAAACTGTTTACAAAAAGGGAATTAAAAACATTCATCTTTTTGCATTGTTGTGTAGATCTAACTGCAAAGTCTATGTCAGGATATAGATGGATATTCAATAAATGGTGGTTATTTCTAAGGATAACACCTAGTCACCAATAATTAAGTTGTATAAGAATAATATAATTTTTGAACTAGCTTCATACTTTAAGAAAGCTTTTGAGATTTGTATAGTATGAAAAAAGAGAGTACCACCAAGAAAACCATATTCTGTATTTTAGATCTTAACCTATTTTTTCTGTTTTCTAACTTATAAAAATTATACCAACATCTGACTGACTCTCTTTATTAGGTAATCTCATGATTATATATCATAGTTTCTCTTTAAGATTTTATATAGAGATTAAGTTATCATATTTCTCAAGCTACCCCACACAGTATTTCTTGCATAATGGATTTGTCTCCATTCCCATTTTTAAGTTTTCCTTAGGGATCATACTACTAGAGAAGCTAGATGAAATCAAAGACTCTGAGACTGAAATGAAAGACTCTATCTTTCATAATTAGACATAAAACTTATAGCAGTGAAAATATCTACAGATCTGATGTGGTGTGGTTTCTCACTCATTTGATTTCTTGATCTATTGCATTACTTTACTCCTTTCTAGATGTTAGTTCTGAAGCCATTAAGGCAGCAGTGGATGACAGGCTGTGGTTTAACACTGGGCTTTTTCTTCTGTGCCCGAAGATTTTGTAAAATTATATGTTACTAACTTAAAGGAAGTAGATGGCTTGGCAGGATTAAAATTTTTTTCCAACATTAAAATGAGAGAGAGAAAGGTGAGAGACCTACATAACCAAATGCAGATGGTAATTTTCTTAGTCTTATTTGACTTGTAATAATTTTAAAAGTACATATTCATAATGAGTTTAAGAATTAAAAAAAATATCATTATTTGTTCAAGAAGGGAGAAAAGGGGAAGGGAAGTTAAAGAGAAATGACACTATGTGACTTGCCTGTCTGGTTCCTTTCACATCAGTGTCTGTCCTAAAATTAGAAGCTAGGAAGAGCTTTTAGACTTGAAGAAATGAAATTATTTGTGGGTAATTTTCATGTCTTCAACTGTCCATATATGGGAGAAACAGGCCCTCCTTTCTTTTTCAGCATCCCCTGTCTAGAGTGGTTACAGCTATATGAGTATGCCCAGATGTTTATGACTTAACTACCCAACAATTGCAACCTTCTGTTAAAGTCAGATATGACTCTCCTCTTTACAGATATGGCTTTTATAATTGAGACAAAGTGACACATGCCTGTACTAATTTATATATTAATTTGGCATTGTTTCTGCCCATTACTGACTTTATTCAAAGCCCTTCCCCTTGGCAGTCTCCTCTTTAGTTTCCAAATGAAGCTGGTGCTCATTTCAACTTGCAGGGTGTGCTGGGCAGCTGCCAGACCAGATGCTCCACTGCTGGATATTTTGTCTGATTTGAGTCTAGGGACATGGTCAGGCTACTTTGGAAATATTTAATTTCTCCAGATGCTGAAATCTTTAACTTGCTGTCAGTTGTGACAAATTTGTTACATTTCTCAATGTTTGTAGATATTACAATGTGCAAATACTTCTTAAGACCCATATATGGAGTAAATGCTTTTCTCCTTTGTTGTTTTCTATTTTATTATTTTCTACTTTTATATGAAATAATTTTTTCTTATACTTAATTTTGTATTTGATCTTTTAATCTTAAAATGAGAACTAAATTCCTATGTAAACTATATAAACTATGCACTTTTAGCTAAATATAAGTTCCACTCTTACTTTTTATTGCATTTTATTATGAATTTCATTTGCTTTGTAATCCAAAGTTATTTGAGAATCATTTAGTTTTGTTTGTAATTTTATTATTAGTTTCGAATTGATTGGATTATGGCCAACAAAAATATAGTTTTTGAAGTTTTTAAAGATTTTCTTTGTGGTCAAGTTCATAAAATATTTTATAAAATATGTGTGCACATGCTTATGTGTGCATGTGTGTGTGTGTGTTTGAGTAATGTAATTATCTAATTTAATTTTATTATTAAATTATTGAATCCCTGTGTGTACTTACATTTTTTTGACTTTCAGAATTCTAATTCTGAAAGAAGTCCTTTGTAATTCCATTTAAGAATTCTATCTTGAATTTGTAATACATTTTTATGTTATCTTTATGCTTGTTTAGTGCATTCAGGTTTATGGCATATCCTTTATTTCTTTAATGTTTAATCATTATATAATGTATGTTTTCAATATTGCTTTTAATTTCAAATATTTTATATGAATTTGGCTCACTCTCTCTCTCACTTTAATTTGCTGGTGTCTATTTGCTTATTTTTTAAAATCTTTATTACTTTGTTTCAGGAATGTTTATTATAAAAAGCATTTTGCTAAGATTACATTCCCTTTGATCCAATTCAGACATCTCTGATTTTAATACAATAATTCATCTGTTTCTTTTAGTGTAAAATGTATATGAGCTTTTTTCTTCTACCTTACTTGATGTTTATTACAGTATTTATCTTTTTCTTTTTCTTTCCTATTTTCTGATTTGATCTCTCCATACAACTTTATTACACACACATTTTTAATTTTCTTAAACATTTTTGAGACCTTCTAATAAAAAGTACATTTCAGAATTAATGATGATAATGTGACTATTTTACATACACCCTTTTAAAAGTATTAACCAATTTTATCTCATTCATCTTACCTTATTTACTTGACCTGAATAAGGCAAGTACTATTAGAACAAGGGACTTAGATAAAACTTCTGCCCAGTGCCAGGGTTACTTCTATGAATTCCTTGACAGATGGATAGTTCTCCTGCACAAACTCTACTTTCTGAAAAAGTATTCATGCTCATTTCATTGCTAGGCAACACCGATTACCTGAATTTTGATTTTTATCTAAAAGTTCAGAGCTGCTGAGAGATACTGTCTAGAACTACCCTACAATCACTAATTCTTAATCTGAATTTGTATCTAAGACATTCTTTCTGAAGATGAAGCCATTCTATTAATATTTGAACCTGGAGTTCTCAGACATGTGGTAGGCCCATGTGATCTCAAACTGAATCGTTGTGTAAAAGAATTGGAAACACAAAGAGAGGAAGATTTGCTCTGCTCTTTACCTGGTAGTATATTCTTCATTTATGTTCAGGTTACTCTCCTATTTTTCTTATTAGTTTAAAATGATTGTTCACATTTTCACTATTAAGAAATACACTATTAAGAAACCAACCATGGAAAAATCATAACTCCTCCCAGGGTGCATTTTTGTTCAATTAAAAACAAAACAAAATAAAACAAAATATAAAAAAGAAAAATAATGAGTAAACTTAAAAATCTCCTCAAGTAGTTGTGACAATTAAATGATATAAGTCAAGCATTCAGGAAAATACTTTTGAAAAGTACTAGTCCAATTAAAAAATAAATTATAATAAAGAATATTAATCTTTTTATATGTCTTTCGAGATAAAAAAAGTTCATATATATAGTGTATGGTGGAGCCCTAGTAAGTATACATATAGAAATTGTAAATAATAAAGATAAATGTATCTTACATATTCTTGCACCCGTGACTATCTTGAAATATATATATGGGATATGCAATCAGCTGTGAACATTTGAAAATAGAATTGCAAAAGATTTGGAAGCATGCATTTATTTAACAATGTAAGCATTTTTTGTCTTTGTCTATGAGCAATTCAATTATTTTGTTTCTGAAATAAATTAAGTAAAGCTTATTGAGTCTGATCAGCCCTTGTTTCCAGGGAATTGCAGTTCAATTTCATTTTTAATTAGAATTGAACATTGTGGATTTCTTAGCACTGGTAAGCAAGATCTAGCAATAAAGTATGTATTTAATTTGTATTAAGTTTCTGAAATTTAGTGTAGAGAGTGAGTAATATGTCTGGTTAGTATTTAAACATCTCACAATGTTCGGTTGTAGAAGTTTCCATTTATAAATGCTCCTGTTCTATAACAAATTACTTTCAATTTCAAATAAACCTGTTATCACAACATGAGAAAAACTTATTCAATTAAATGAGAAAACAAAGTAAAGTAATTATTTACTTCCATTTGGTGTGCACAATAGTTTATAAAGGTTCTATAAATGCCTTTGAAAGGTAGATACATTGGCTGAAACATCACTGTTGCTCAAATATTATTGCTTAATCAAGTATAGATGTAGTCATATGGGATAGGCATTTCTGTAGAGGAAACCATTCTTTTATGAGAGGAGAGAGACATATTTTCCATTTCAATAAGCCCACATGGAAAGAAGCTGTGAATCATAAGATTAGATGTGCTAACATTTTCTCCTTTTTCAGTTTTTCATACCCATTTCTATTTTGTGTCTTGTCTGTCCCATATTACTATAATGTTGTTCATCACACTGAGGCTACTTGAGAGCTGTACATCTAAGGTATCTTTTCTTGCCATTGCCATGCACTAAGATGTTAGACTGGATATGATCTCTGCCCGGCAGCCTGTCTAAATGCAGCACTAGAGGGAGAGAAAGGAGTTGTGGTGGAGGGCTTGTAGTAGATGCTTCAGTCACCTGGAATACTACCGGAACTGTACTCCTAGACATCTGCGATGAGAAATATAGCAGGTTGATTTAACAGTTAATGTTGTGTTCAAAGAGTGAGTCAGAATCAGAATGGACCTTTGCTGCTTTATCTTTTTAAATAATAGCTCTAAGATCTGAATGGAAAATATACATATATATATATAGTTTATTTCTTTACCCCTAAGGGAATAGTGATGCTCAAGAAAATCAAAAGCCTTTCTGGGCCAAGGAAATAGAAACTCTTAGCTGTTACCTCTGATACGTTTGTACTGTAAAAAGACCTTGTCAATTTCTGCCAGCTAGGACTGCAAAGCCAATTGGTGATCTATAAACTGTAGAGACAAGAGATACCTAAGAGACATACACTTGACCTTCAAACATAAATCTTTCTAATTAGTGAAATTAGAAAGTCTAACGAGGATATTCTATTTGTTCTAATTGAATTCTCTACGTGAAGTATATGCATCAGATTTGCTCTAAATAATTCAGGTCCACGTACGTGTAATTCTTGAGCATGCCCAGGAGCGAGAATATCTCTTAGCTGTCTGAGTCCAGTTATTCATCCTAAGTAATTATTTAGTTAAATATGTTAATTTCAAGAGGGGTTGAGAAATAATGAAGTAGATTGCTTCCTTTTTCAATGGAGAAAAATAAATAATAAGATAACAAATATTGTATTTTCCTGATTGGTAACAGAAATGTAATAAATCATTATCCTGATTTTAAAAAACACAAGCTAATATTATAGTTATAGAATTATAAAAATGTTAAAAGCATAATGCAGCTAGGGAAAAAATTATAGATGGATTGAAAGACCTTAGGACTCATGATTCCTCTAATCAAACAACAAAAAACAAACTGAGCCGGGTAATAGATGAACTACAGTAGGGTATCTTTAAGTTATATGAATAGTTACTTTTGGAAATAAACACATGAAATTTTGTAATTTTTATATTAAGATATTTTTGTTTTTAGGGTAACTAAGATTTTTTTTTCTTCTTCCCTGACATTACTCCCCACTGTAGACAAATGCAAAGCAATTACATTCCCTCAATTATCTACCAGGTTTTCCTCCTCTTCTTCTTTCTTATCATCAATGCCCAAATAAATAAATAAATAATAAAATACAGAGGAAAAAGACTTCACACATTATGTAGCATTTTACACTTCTCATAATCCTTCAGACACATTACCTCCTTCGAATCTCCCAGTCATTTTGAGTAATTGGTAGGGCTAATGTCTTCCCTTTTTAGGAAAGAGAAATTGAACTGTAGAGTTTTCAGTGGTATGCCCAGCATCCCTCGCCTAATGGCTTGTCCAGGGCAAGACCTTTTACTCCCCATACAACACTTTTTCATCTGCCATGTTGCTTGCAAGCCAAACTACAGAAAAACAATTAGATGAGTTCAAATGTATTACTAACAGATTTTATTATGACACTTGCAAGCAGTGCAGGATTCAGTTTCTCAGATGAAATTTTAAAAGTAATTTGACATATGCCTTTAAAGTTAATATTCATTTGATTTTCCCTCATATGTTCTGTTTATATCCATGTACCTTGGAGAAGAGTTATGTATACACATTTTGGTTTTAAAAGAATACTGCCAAAAACTGACCTTATTTTTTCTTTATTTTCATAGGATGATTCATAATGCTTTAAATTACAGACATTGAACATCAAATATACATCTAGTAACCAAGTATTTTTCTTTCATATCCATAAAAATTGGGAGCTCTGTTTAGCATTTCATTTATAGAGATAATTTGTAGGCAGTAGAAATAGAAATATTAAATATTGATTCTTATAAACATTGAAAAATCAGAAATTTTATTGTTGTTAAACATAACCAATAACTAATTTCTGAGATACCTTTAGAGATATTTCATTCTTATTAGTTATTTTCCATGGGTTTGTCCCCATTTATTATGGCTTCAGTTAAATATGCTTTTAGTTAAGAATATTGATAACATAATAAACATTTAAAATATAGCAAGTTTTTAAAACTAAATACTAAATAATAAAGAAATCTATATATTTTTTGATCTCTCTTATCCAACTAAAGAAGTTGAAGAATCTTTTCAGAACTCTGAAGCAGCCTTAACTTTCTAAATAACTTGACATTTTTTTCTTTACAAAAGCAGTAGGTCATTGCTTCTTATTAATCTCACTAGAGTTATTTAAATAACTTTGGATACATCAAGTAAAGCAATTTGAAATCCTAATTAAAGGTGTTCAGTGAATTTGAAGAAGAATGATGTGATTATGCCTTGGATATACTTAGTCTGATTACAGTGAATTTCTCTCACCATAATAATCTTTTTTTTTTTTAACAAAGAAAGGTGAGTTTATTTCTGAAACATAACAAAGCAAACAGAAATCTTACAAACCTCTTTAGTGGGATCTTTATAATACTATATATAGGTAAAGGGCCAACCTGCAAACCTACTAATAGGAATACAATCTGAAGAAGAAAGGATAACATTTGAGTCTCTAAAGTAAAATTATCTACTTAAGCATTTATCATATGTGTCCAATATTTTTATGTTTTCATATATTCTAAAGTTATTTAATTTAAATGCACAAGAATTTGCTGTGAAATGTTTAATTCATATTTTTTAAGTTCGTTTTTATTTTTGTGTCACCATAAGAATGGACCTTTAATCTAAAATGTACCAATCTATTGTTTTAATACATTTTAATCCCCATGACAGGACTTTATAAAACTCCAGGTCTTTTAACAATCTAAATAACAGGCATATAATTCTCTATTGATTTCAGTATCTTCTCAGAAAGCAGATCACAGCAAGAACCATCTTTTGTGTTTTATGAATTCACCCTTAAGCCAGTCTATTTGTCTCTGTAAAGGATGATGTATAATTGAAAGGAAATGGGTACTTTAGTGAAAAGATCACCAGTCTTGAATTCAAAAAACTTGAGTTTGATCCCTGGCATTACCAGTTATTAGCTCTGACCCTGGGCCATTCCCTTAAATTTCATGAAGTACAATTTCATCCACTAGATAATGGAAATTGAAATGAATTATCTCAAATGGTCTGAATATAAATCAATAAATAGGAGACAGTGCCTGGGCCATAGTAGGTGTACAATATGTCCAATATGATTTGGCTTTAAGTTGACTTACAAGACCTAGATTCTAATCACAATTATGTTTCTGAATCTTTGTATAAAATTTGGCACACATACTCCTTATGTGGAAGTATAAGGTATACCCACATCAGGGTAGCTTAAACAACAGAAATTTATTTTCTTATAGTGTGGAGGCTAGAAGTCCAAGAATGCCAACAGGCTTGGTTTCTTCTGAGGCCTCTCTTTTTGTCTTGCAGAAAGCTGCCCTCTCACTGTGTCCTCACATGGCCTTTGCTCTGTGCCTAGCATCTCTGGTATCTCTTCCTCTTCTTATGAATACATCAGTCACTTTGGATTAGGGTCCCCATATGATTTCATTTAACCTTAATTACCTCTTTAAAGGTTCTATTTCCCACTACAGTCACATTCTCAAGTATACAATGGGTTAGGACTTCACTATATGCATTTTAAGGGAACACAATTCAGTCCATAACACTGGGCCCTAAATTTAATCTAAAAAACTATAAATAAGGTCTTGTTTTTCTCTTATATCCATTTCCACATGAAGTTTCAGAGAGCTTTCCTAGGTATGGAGACCATATAAATGTTTCTAGTGCTGGACTAATATCTTGAAGAAGCTAAATAATGGAAAAAATACAAACTTCCTCCTTTGGTTCTTGATATGTGACAGTTTGGGAATGCTATGCATTCTAACTAGCAAAAATAGAAAGAGCAACCATTAAAAGATAACATTTAATTGGTTCAAAAGGGTGAGTTGACAATTCTGGAGCATCTGTGAATGAATTAAAGCCTAGCTGTGGAATTCAATTGATATTTCCTTGCTAGACACTGTGAATACTCAGATTGTCTAAATGACAACAACAGCAACACTCTCTGTCTGGAATAGAAAAGATGTTTTGGCTGAAAAGTAAGAATAAAAATCCTAAGAAGAGAAGTTATATAACAGAAATCAGGAAAAGCTCCTCTCTATCTTACCCTCTCTGGTTTTAATTTTCTTTAAATGATTTTTTTCCTGAATATCTGAAAACCATGCAGCCACCCATTGCCTAGATGCTGCCTGTTCAGGGCAGTGGGAATATAAACTTATGATGGACCATTCTCAGGTGCCAGACTGCTATTCCTAAGTGAGTAATTCCCAGGAAACATAGAGTTTTATAGTTTTATAAGGTCTATTTAATGATTGCTATATCTTGCCCATGGGCATTTATTTCAGAGGTGATTATTTGGCAAATGATAGGACCTAGGTTTATATACTATACACAAGGAGAATGTATCAGTATGGTTCATAGCAAGAAATATAGGATCAGTCAGCTTGAAGGTGGCCAAAGACATTTTATCTGTATGCCTCTGTCAGCAAGACAAAATCACATGTTCAAATACCAGTGGGCTAGTCTCCACCATTCTCCTTATCCCTACTATTGGATAAAATAAATAAATAAATAAAACTATTTTTAATTATATATATTTTTATGGAAAGCTAAGGGGAGAACACAACACATTTAATTAAATGTGTTATTTATTAAATTTCAAGAACAAGCTGGCTTAATACTTATATTCACCTTCTAACAATATATGTAAGACACCACAACTAAATATATTATACAAGTTTTCCAGTCAGGGAGTATAAATAATAGAGCAAAATAATATCCATTTAATATACTTGTACCATATACATTATGTTTTTCATTCATTCATTCATTCATTCATTCATTCATTCATTCATTTGTTAATGTAAATACTAATTTATTCATCAACTCAACAAAAACAGGAAAATCATTTTGTGCCAGGCACTCTACTGCACACTGGATAGATAAGGTAAAGCTATAGCACTCCTGCTTCAAGCCCATCATAAGCTAGTGCCACTAAAGTTACTTACCAAACCTTTTTAATTCCTGGGAAGAAAAACACAATGAAATTTTTACTTGATAACTTGTGTCTCTTTTGTCATTTAATTTGAGGAAATCTTTTGATTTCCACCTTAATTTCCTCCTTGACCCAATAATTGTTCAGCAGTAAGTTGTTTAATTTCCATGACTTTGTTTCTGTTGGAATTGATTTTTCATTTTATTCCACTATGGTCTGAGAATATATATGGTACAATATTTATTGTTTTTAATTTGTTGAGACATGTTTTGTGGCCTAAGATGTGATCAATCTTATAGAATGTTCTATGTGTTGATGAGATGCATATTATATGCCTCATCAACACATAGAATGTGTATTCTGTAGTTTGGGGGTAGAATGTTCTGTAAATATCTCTTAGACTCATTTGCTCTAGGGTCCCACTTAAGTCCAGTGTTTCTGTATTTATTTTCTTCTTGGAGGATCTGTCCAGTTCTGTCAGTGGGGTATTGAAGTCCTTAGCAATTATGATGTTGCTGTTTATTACTTTATTTAGATCTGGTAGAGTTGGCTTTATGAATCTGGGTGCTCTTGTGTTACGTGCATAAACATTTAGTATTGTTATGTTTTCTTGTTGAAGAGCTCCCTTTACCATTATATAATGACCATCTTTGTCTTTCTTTACTATTATTGATTTATGGTCAATTTTATATGATATGAGAATGGCTATTACCTATTTTCTTTTGATTTCCATTTACATGAAATATTATTTTCTATCCCTTCATCTGGAATCTGAATGAGTCCTTGTATGTTAGATGTATTTCTTGGAAAGAGCAGATACTTGCTTGTATTTTTTTTTATCCATTCAACCAGCTTATGTCTATTGCGTGGGGAATTCAAGCCATTCACATTTATTGAAAGAGTTAATAAGTGGGATGCATTTCTATTCATCCTGTTGGGTAAAACGTTATTGCTTTGTCTTACCTGATGAGCCATTATTTTATATAGGCTCTGAACTTTGGCTTTTTGGTGATTTTACCCTGGTGGGTTTCTATTGTATTTATCTATGTATATTCCAAATCTTAGTACTTCCTGCAGGGCAGGTCTGGTCTTGACAAATTCCCTCGGTGTTTGCTTGTCTGAAAAAGTTTTTATTTCTCCCTCATGAAAGAAACTTAGTTTTGCAGGATACAAAATTCTAGGCTGGCCATTAGGCTATAGTAACCAAAATAGCATGGTACTGGAACCAAAATAGAGACATAGATTAATGGAACAGAACAGAGAACCCAGATATAAAACCATCCACATATTACCATCTGATCTTTGACAAAGTAGACAACAAAATACACTGGGGAAAAGAATCCTTATTCAATAAATGGAGCTGGGAAAATTGGATAGCTATGTGTGGAAGATTGAAACAGGATCTATATCTCTCACCATTCACAAAAATTAATTCAGGATGGATAACAGACTTAAATCTTGACATGAAACCATAAGATTTTTAGAAGAAAATGTTGTAAAAACTCTTCTAGATATTGGCCTAGGCAAAGAATGTATGAAGAATACCCCAATGGCAATCACAGCAACAACAAAAATAATTGGGACTTGATTAAGTTTAAAAGCTTCTGCACAGCCAAGGAAACAATCAATGGAGCAAATGGACAACCTACAGAATGGGAGAAAATATTTGCATGCAATATATCCAATAAAGGGCTAATAACTGGAATCTACAAAGAACTCAAGCAAATTGGCAAGAAAAAAATTAAATAACCCCATTAAAAAGTGGGCAAAGGACATGAACAGAAACATTTCAAAAGAAGGTAGACTAATGGCCAAGCATATAAAAAAAGTTCAATGTCACTAATCATGAGAGAAATGTAAATCAAAATCACAATGAGATATCTTCTAATGCCAGTGAGAATGCCAGTGGCTTCTAATGCCAGTGGCTTTTATCAAAACCTCTTAAGAGGCCGGGCGCAGTGGCTCACGCCTGTAATCCTAGCTCTTGGGAGGCCGAGGCGGGCAGATTGCTCAAGGTCAGGAGTTCAAAACCAGCCTGAGCAAGAGCGAGACCCTGTCTCTACTATAAATAGAAAGAAATTAATTGGCCAACTGATATATATATATATATAAAATTAGCCGGGCATGGTGGCTCATGCCTGTAGTCCCAGCTACTCGGGAGGCTGAGGCAGAAGGATTGCTCGAGCCCAGGAGTTTGAGGTTGCTGTGAGCTAGGCTGACGCCACGGCACTCACTCTAGCCTGGACAACAAAGCGAGACTCTGTCTCAAAAAAAAAAAAAACAAAAAAAAAAACCTCTTAAGACAATAGATGCTGGTGTGGATGCAAAGAGAAAGGAACATTTATACACTGTTGGTAGGACTGCAAACTAGTGCAACCCCTATGGAAAATAGTTTGGAGAGTCCTCAAAGAACTAAGAGTCAACCTATCATTTGATCCAGCAATCCCACTACTGGATTACCCAAAGGAAAAGTCATTTTATAAAAAGGACACTTAAAGTAGAATGTTTACTGCAGCACTATTCACAATTGCAAAGATGTGGAATCAACCAAAGTGCCCATCAATTCATGAGTGGGTTAATAAAATGTGGTATATGTATACAATAGAGTGCTACTCAGTCATAAAAAGATGAATTGATACCTTTTTCAACAATCTGATTGGAACTGAAGACCATCCTCCTAAGTGAAGTATCACAGGAATAAAGAAACAAGCACCACATGCACTCACTATTAAATTGGAACTAACCAATCAGCACTTATATGTGCAGACGGAAATAAAACTCATTGAAAATTATGCAGATGGAAAGGGGGAGGAGAGGATAGGTGAAATCATACCTAACTGGTACAATGTATGCTATCTGATTGATGGGCACACTTATAACTTTGATGGAAGCGGTACAAAAGCAACTCATGTAGCCAAAACATTTGTATCCCTGTAATATTCTGAAATTTAAAAAAACAAAGAGCTTGAAATAAGAAAAAAAAATTTACTTGATGCACTGGGGGCATTATGAATGTTTGAAGCGATGTGTGCTTTTTTGTTGTTGGTGGTGGTGGAGCTATGATGTATTTTGAAGGGAGTTAACTGACCCTGGATATAGAACATGAAAAGTGTCACAGGATGACTAAGGACAATTTCTCAGTTACTAGTCTGCAGCTATATTAGGCACCTTGTCAAAGTGAAATGTTAGCACTCATGAAAATTTGGGCAGTGATCATATTGGCTCAGCACTTAGTGGTTCTTTGAGTTAAATAAAAGAGGGTGGGAGGTTTATGCATAGGAGGTTGATTTAATGATCACTATATTCATTGAAGACATAATGTAAAATGTATATATATACTTTAGGAGTAATCTTTAGTTATGGAAGGATTAGTAATTATCATTGATGGACATTTTGAATAAACATGTTTGGTAAATTTACATAATATTTAACTTCTCTTCTGGGAATAAAATACTGGTTAAAGTACTTATTACAGTAGAAATATTCTCAATATAAACAGAATGCTGATTACTGCATTAAAATAGTATTCATTTAATCCTGCATAATTATGCAATTGTTACAGATATGCAGTACATTTTAGGGTATAAACACTGTGAAATAGCTTTGAAAGATAAAATGTGCACTTCACAGTGTAATATTAAATTAGATCTGAAAAGGAAGAAAAAAATAGTTCAGTTACTCAGAATTTTAATGTATATATTCTAAGTATTTCAGTTTTCTTTATATTTTGTCCTTAACAGTAGTTTAATGCAAAATTAAAATATTGTTACTGTATGTTCTGATAATTCACATCATAAAACTATTTTAAAGGTCCTTTATAACCATAGAAATTGTGTTATTTTTGGAGAGTGTATTCCAGACCAGTAGTTTAAAACCAAATTTTATATGTGGCAAAATATTTTAAAATATAATAAATGTATCTCTATAAACATCTTTAAATCATTGGATTAGACTATATGGTTTTTCATTTAGAGCAGAAAGGATCTTTGAAGATAATGTAATTCAGTCTTTGCATATTATGGTTGATGAAACAAAAGCCTAGAGAGATTATATGTGTTGTCACAAAGCTCATTATTGTCAAGATTGGTACCAAAAACCCAGAACCATTTCCTATTTTAATGATTTTTCACTTTTCTTGGTTATGACTGATACATTTGCAAGTAACAGAAGTCCTCTCCAACAAAAAGAGGAAAATCTTACCCAGTCCAAGTGAAACAAGTATAACTGGACCTGAAGTCTGTGCGTGATATTCCTCTCTTGCCCATTGTCATCTCTGTTTTCTCTGCCTGCTGCTTTTTGTCACCAGTTTTCTTTAGAAGGTTCATAGTTTCTACCTTCTGAGCAAGATGGTTACAAAGTCGAGCATGGCAAAGAACCCCAAGTATGTCACATATATATTTAAGAGAGATAAGTAAGCAATGGTCAAAGTGCAAGGTCAGGAAATCTTGGCTTATGATTTGACCCCGCTTTTCAGGAATTATACCCCCAGTGTAATCAGCACCCTGGGTTTTGTGCTATCTCAGTTTGTGAGAGGTGCTGGGCAGGGCTCACCAATCTCACCTGTGCCACCAGAAAAAGCAAACAGCTCAATGACTGTGGGCTTCATTCCTTTTGCATTGGCTTGCACTTGAATGCATTTTGAAAGGAACAATCTTACCAGAGTAGGAGATCTCTTGAACATTTTAACCAAACTCAACCTTAGCAATGTTCAAAATGCAGTGTTAACAATGCTGAGGAACATTTTTTCATTTAATATTTAATATAGTCAGGTCAGTGTCCTCTCCTGCTAACTTCACTGGAAATCCAGTAATAATTTCTAAAGTTAAAGAGTTATTGATTCAAGCTATCAAATTAAGAGCTCGATGGTTAGCAACAGATGGCACCAGGTGTCCACCTCAGGTACACCCATTGTAGGCAGAAGATAGAGGAGGGAGCCAAACTGCATGTTGACCTATCCCTTCAGGGCTGTGGGGAAGTAATCAACTCTAGCCAAAAGCAGTACACAATCAAACCCCATGGCTTCATTTATAGGTCATCAGCTATGGAAAAATATCATGTTATATATTGATTATAAGCATATTACTGAATATACTAAGAAAAGAGTACATGCTACAATATGGTAGCTCCAGTGTATTATTTTTGACTAAGATAAATCTAAAATACTAGACTTCATGAACATTAAACAGCCAAATAATTATTGTACTGACCTTTTTAGAAGGGATTTTTGAGGATATTTTGACTGTCCCACTAAAGCAGGGTCAGCAAATAAAATTAGAAAGAAGAAAGGAAAAGACGAAGACATGTGCATCACCACTTCCTTTCCTTGTGGTCATGGCAGATATCACTCATAGAATCACTTTTGCAGCGATCTTGAACCTGGACTTACAGTTCTACTCTAGGCAGGCATTCTTTGCTATTTAATTGGAGTTAGCACTCAAAATGAAAATGTTTGGTCATTCCACTTGTAAATTGAACTTCCTGAGAGCAGAGACCTTCTCATACTTATCTCTATTTCCTAACGCCAGCATTTTACCTGCATAAAGTGGCACCCAATATAAAATTATTAATGGACAAGTAGCCCAGGAATCTTCAAAATAACTTTTAACAAGCAGGTAATTCTCAAAGGAAAATATGCAAGTGGCCAAAATCATGCAGAAAGAGGTTTAATTTGACTTGTAATTCAAATATTTATTTTGACAAATATTTTTGGCTATATTAGTAAATATATTTTAAAAATTAATGATCCATGTTAAGAGTGAAGGGAAATAAATATTTGCATATATATCTGATAAGAATATAACTGGTTCATTAGCTTCTCTGGAGGGAAAACAGCTTACCAAAAAAACATAAAAAAAGGAATACTTTGATCTGGAAATTCTACCTGTGGAAATACAGTTCATGAAAATAGGTATTTATGTGCGAATTTAGCTATAAGGAAGTTTTTTCCAATATAATATTTTTAAAAATTCAAAATAATTTATATGACCAACAGCTATTGGTTAAATAACATTTATGGTCTCTCTCTAGCATTACTCATATCATGTAAATGTAACACTATATAGCTACTAAAATGACAAAGAAGTGTACTTATCAACATGCACAAAAGTTTATCATGCACCATTAAGTGAATGAAAAGTGATTGTAAAATGGCATTTATGGTATGGTCTTATTTTGTAAATGTATGTGCATAAGCCCTAGTAAAAGTGTCTGAATATCTCAACATGTTAACATTAACTATTTCTTGATTGATACGATAATGGACTTTTTTTTATTCCTTTGGTTGTGCTTTTTCCCCTCTAATGATTGTGAAATGCTTTAGTAATAAATAAAAAAGTAATTTTTAATATTTAAAACATTAGTGCCTAAAGAAGTTTGTACTTATTCTTAATATATTCTTTTATAGTACACAGAATATTTAAAATTATTCCACTGATCATTATTTTTAAGAATTGCTATTGCAGGATGCAAACATTAGAAACACTTCCTAGGGACTTCAGTGGTGAGGATTTGAAGAGTTAGCCTTAACTCTGGCAATCTTATTCACACATTCTTTGCTCTTTTTCACTTTTCTCATTCTCCCTCTTTCCTTAAATTCTTCCCTTCTTTCCATTAAAACACTGAAGGGAAAATAATGACGATTCTGATCTGCGTGTTTTGATACAGAAAGGATATGTGAGTGAATTCTGCTATCCTTAGGTTCTCAATGTCAGTTTTTTTAATAAAGATAATACATGCTGTTTATTACACCAAAAATTAGAACGTACAGAGCATTTTTAAAGAAGTAGGAAAAGTGCCATTAATGTGGTGTAAATTCTGTATCAGTTTTTATGTTTGCGCAGTTTTCTTTATACAGTTAAAATCATGCTATATGTACATTTATATGTTTTATTTTTTCTAATAGAAGTACATCCTATTTTCTGAGGGCTCTCTTTTCTTTAAGAATAGCTATTGTTCCTAGTTTGCATCTTTCTGATTCATTCTCTCACTTAGTAATACTTTCAAATGCCTACTCTATGCCTGCTAAGTACAAGGTGTACAATAACAGAGAAGATAAGTGTGACCCCAGCCCTCATGAGGTGGTGTAGCCAGGGACACATGCTGCTGCCTTGCTTAGACTGCAAATCTCAATAAAGAACACAGAAACAACTGGGAAGTGAAATATAGGGGTTAGCTAGAGTCACACAATGAGCAGTAACTAGCTATATCATTACCACCTTTAGTCATGTTCTCCTTTTTTCTCTCAATCTTCCCTAATTACTCTCATTGGAAACAGAATTAGCAAATCATTATTATTATTTCTCATATCAGGTAATTCACACTAAGCTCTTTATCAAAAAAAAAAAATATATATATACACACACATACATACATATATCTAAAAGGTTAGAAACTTGGTATGTTGTCTAGTTCATCTGCCCCCATCATATTTATCTATTGTGTCTTTACTAAAGAACAGAAAGGAATCTTTACATTAGCTATGTTTCAAATGAGGTAAACAGGGGCTAGTTTCAGAACATTTAATGACAAGGACACAGTGAGGGCTCATCATTCAGAAGGAGGCCTTTGGGTTATGTGTAATGTAACCCCTTCAGTTGCTGTATCTGGAAGATCTGGCTGGGGCATCCCAGGCAGAGATGAAGATGACTAGTGTACTGAGGACCCCCGGGAGGTTCAGGACAGTGGCTATTTTCCGAGCAGTGTGAAAGTCTTTCAAAATTTTAACGACTAGTATGACAGGCTCAGCCCTGGAGGAAATATTAGTATATCACAATACTGTAGGTGATTTCTGCTATAAGGAAGGACATAATATTGGTCAGAAAATCTCTCCTTTTAAAAGCAGAGCCTTGTGTGTGGTAGATCCTCTGTTAATTTCAAAAAGTAGAAACTTTAAATCTACTTAGACAATTAAAAAATGGAGTGAAAAATTCCATGAACAGACAACTGAAATCAAATATAAACATTATAGCAATGCTGCTTAAATATGGTGGAGATAGAGGAAAAAAGGGTAGAGGCAAGTAGGAAAACCCTTTGACTAAACTTGATAATTAGAAAATCTGAAGTGTTTTCTTATTTGAAAAGAAAGAAAAAGCCATCCTATCACAGCCACATTCATAAAATAGCAGTATATGAACTTTTAATGTGTATGATAATATTTTTAATAGATTGTTTGTTCCCCTCTCTTAGCTTTCCTTATTGGAAAAGGCTGGATTTGGAGGAGTCCTTCTATATATTGATCCTTGTGATTTACCAAAGACTGCAAATCCTAGCCATGATGCCTTCATGGTGTCACTGAATCCAGGAGGAGATCCTTCTACGCCTGGTTACCCAAGTGCTGGTAAGTTTGTTTTTCACCTTTATTATTCTGGAAGCATTACAAGATTGTAATTTATAAGTACATGCTCCCTAAATTAATCAAATGGTATTAAAGTCAAATAATGCTTACTACTCCATATTTTAAAAGGTGGTTTTTTGTTATGTTCTCAAAATTACAGAATACCAATTTGTTGGAATAAAACGTTTAAAAAAATTTATGATAGATTTTTATCTCAATAAATTACAGTATCATGTACAGATAGCAAACATTTTATGTGGGGTTATTGATTGACTGATAAGATAAATTAATACTATGAGGGGCAGGCTGTCTACACAGATCAAAACATGTACAAATACCCAGGAGCATGAAATGTCTGCTGCTTCGGGGCAGCTATAATAAATTTAATTTCAAAGTCTAGGGGTACACATGGTCAAGCTAGGTGAGTAAAGTAGTAAGAGGAGATGCTAGAGAAAAGTCGACTTAGCATGATCACATATCCCAGTTCTCTAGGAAAAGGAACCTCATTGCTTTGGCCACTCACTGGCAGCATAGAGGTGGCTATCTTAGCATCACACACCCTTTCTCTCCCAGTAAGTTGTGTTCATGAGACTGAGAATCGTGTGGCAGAGAGATTTTGTGATTTTGGCAGGTGTTCACTGCATCATTGAATTTCTGTCCAATACGTCATTGATGAATTTTCTGTTTATACAACTTGGCTGAGGAAAAAGTCCTTTGAAATGTCTTCCAGGGTGATACTAACCCATTAACCATGACACTTCAGTCAGTAATTAAACTAACCTCCCCCCAAAAATTAAGTAATTATTCATGTGTTCTGCCAATATTTTTCCTTTATGCCTCCAAAATATCACAAAAGAATTTACTAGTTATCTTACTCAAGCCCATCTGTCCATTCTCTCTATATATTAATAAGAAGAAAATTGAGTCAAAGATGATTTATAACTCATGAACTTTGTTGAGTCTACTGATTATCGCTTTGTCTTTTACACACACCAAAGTGCTGTTTTAATAATCTGTGTAAATTTTTTTCTGGGACTTCACTGATCTGTATGGTGTACAGTCACTTATCTTGTCATTCCAATTTTGAAATTAGAATTAGTAGTTATCTGTCTACACTTCCTACCCATTGTTGAAAACACCAATCCACCTCTCTGATTTGCAAATGCTTTCACTGTCCTGGGTTGTCATTCCTCAGCTTCAGGAGGCCGCATTTGGCAGCTAACTCTTTGTGGCAGGTCAATGAGCTGCGATGCTACCAAAAGCAGATACTTTATGAGTTTTCTGCTTAAATTGGTAAGTTGTCCAGATGGGAACATTCAGCTTTAACATTTTCTCAGCTCAGGTCTTTTAATAAATGCTGAATTCAGTCATATCTAGTAAATGTTGGTCAGAGTCTTTCTCTGACCAACATTGAGATTGCTCTTTTAAGCAATCTCAAAATGCTTTTTTTCTTTTACTTTTTATTTTGAAATAATTTAAACTTACAAAATAGTTGCAAGTATAGCATATATATGGAATCTGTATACCTTTATTAATATTAGAGGCTATTAACTTCTAATATTAACTTCTTACATAACCATAGTACAATTATCAAAGCCATCAAATTAACATTGATACAATGCTATTAGCTAATTATAGGCATTATTCAAATTTGTTCGGTAACTCTCGCTATTTTTCTGGTCCAGGATCCAATCCAGAATTCCATACTGCATTTAGTTGCCTTATTTCCTTAATCTGCCCCAATCTGAAACAGTTCCTCAGTCTGTTATTTTGCAGAATGTCCCTCAATTGAGCTAGCCTAATGCTTTCTAATGATTAGATTGTGGTTATACATTTTTGGAAAGAATATTACAGAAGAGTTGTGTTCTTCTCCTTGCATATTAGGAGGTATGTAGGTTGATATGTCTCATTTCTCATGGTGCTAACCTTGATCCCAAGGTTATGGTTGTGTTTGCCAGTTTTCTGCATTGTAGAATTATTGTTTTTCCTTTGTAATTAATGAGTATCTTGTGGGGAGGTACTATTGTACGATTTGCAGTCTGTTCTCTGTTCTTGATGTTTTTTGGCTGAAGAATGACCAAACACATTAATAGCAGAGCCAGCACAAAAGGAAGTTTATTGAGGAAGAGCAAGATAGGTTTACAGAGCAAGAGCAAGATACATTCCCCACAGATGATGAATGGGCCTCTTGTTATAACAAGATACCCTGGTTATGTTCTGGGGTCCTGTTTTGTGATGTCTGGATTGGGCCCTCCTTGTGGTTCAAGTGTTACCATTGAACCACTTTGATGGACAGTTAATGACATGATAATAATTAGCCTTAAGTTACTCTTGGTTTTTTCCTAGACTCTATTGTGCCTGGGCTCTCTGGCCCTCAGGCTGGGGAATTCCCTCCATACTTTTGCAGATTAACAGGGCATTCCTCCTTCCTCCAGGTGTGGTAATTGCTCAGGGCAGGATCAAGGTGGGGCAGCACCTAGGAGAGCCCAGGTCCCTCACTATCTACCTAACACTAGGATGGTAAATATTCTATTACTTGTCATAATTTTCCCCACAAATTTCAGGAACAATAAAGATTCTTATCTATTACAGTTATTACTGTAGTGCTTGCCAAATAATGGTTTTCTATTTCCATCATTCCCCTAGAATACTATTTAAAGAAACAATTTGACAATATGAATAATTATATTTGCTGCCTACATTCTCAAACAAAGGTAAAATGGCTATATAAACATACTGGGCAAAATTCCAAGTCAGACCTTAGTTCCAGTGACAAAATATCAGTGCAATAAATTACATTATCTTCTATGTTACTCATTGTCACTTACATAGGTCTCACATGAAACGTTCTTTTACAGATATAATGTTGGCAGGAATGGGGTGTCCCTTTTTTTACATATGAACCTCTATGCAATACACAGAAAAGGAAAAGATATAACCCTCATTGCTAAGAAGCTCTGCTTAACTGCAGTGATTTATATTTTTGCCTTCTGACAAATTTATCCTTCCCTCCTGAAATTTTCTCAACATTTCTTTGTCTTATGGTTTCATTTGCATTTTTTGACTTTTAAAACTATTTTTACAACTTCAATCCATTGACAAGGGCAAAGCTCTCATGATCCAGTCATTCCTCAAATATCCTACCTTTCAGCATGGTTGCATTAAGGACCAAGTTTTCAACACATGAACTTTGGATTTTTAAAACATATCATTTCACACCTGGCCCCACAAATTTGTGTCCTTCTCCCTTGCAAAATATCTTTATTCCACCCCAGTAACCCCAAAGTCTTAACTCTTTCCAGCACCAACTCCAAAGTCTAAAGTCCAGAGTCTTATCTAAGTTTTATATGAGTGAGACTCAAGGCAGGATTCATCCTGAGGCAGATTTCCTTCCAGCTGTGAACCAGTGAAATCTCAACAAGTAACTACTTCCAAAACACATGGGACAGCATAAAATAAATATTCCCATTTGAAAAGGAAGAACTAGGCAAGACAAGAGTAACTAGTCCCAAGTAAGTCCAAAACCCAATGGGGAAAACAATATTAGGTCTTAAAGCCAGAAAATCATCTCATTTGACTTCATGTCCTGCATCCTGGGCACACTGGGGTGGGGGTTGGGACCCCAAGGCCTCAAGAAGTCCCTCCCCTGTGGCTTTGCCAGACTGATTCCCTCCACCCAGCAGCTCTCATGGATTGGAGTCGAGTGCCTGCAGATTTCTCAAGTTGGAGTTGCATACTAGTAGCTCTATACTTCTACAGTTGTAGAGTTTCAGGGATAGTCCTACTTCCATAGCCACACTAGACATTGCCCTTGTGGGAACTCTCTGTGGTGGCCTCACTCTCACGGGTCTACGAGGCATTGTTGTAGCAGTTAACTTCCTGCAGTGGCTTTGTTCCTGTGACAATTTTATGCCTAGGCTTCCAGATTGCCTGCAACATCCTTTGAAATCTAGGTAGAGGCTACCATGACCCCACCACTCTTGCATTCTACATGTCTTCAGAGTCAGCACCATGTGGACACCGCCAAGATCTGCTGCTTGTACCTTCCAGAGCAGCAGCCTAAGCTATACCTGGGCTGCTGAGCCACACCTGGGGTGACTGAGGAGCACTACAGTGGAATTTAGGTAGCAGAGTCCCAAGGCAGCACAGGACAGCAAGCTGTGGAGGGGCCCTACAAGCCCATCCTCCAAAAGTATTCTCCCCTGAAGACCCTAGCACTCTGGACTTGTGATAAATGGGGCAGCCTGAAATGCCTAGGGGTCAGTCTCCCATTGTCTTGATGAATAGCACCTGGCTTCTATCCATACTAATCTCTTTATCAAATGGCTGCATCCTTGCTTTCCTCTCTTAACAACACCTTTTCTATTTTTTTACATAGCCAGGCTGCTAATTATCCTGATCTTTCTGTTCTGCTTCTCTTTTAATTAAAAATTCCATCTTTAAAACATTTTTTCCCTTCATTTTACTGTAAAGAGCCAAAACATGCCATGTGGCACATTTAATGCTTTGCTACTGAGATATTTCTTCTGTTCTATCACTTAGTTTATTGTTTTTAAATTTCACTTTCTATAGAGCCCTAGAGCATGGCCATAATTCAGCCAGTTTCTTTGCTGCTTTATAACAAAGCTGGCCTTTACTAGAGTTTCCAACACCTTCTCCTCATTTCCATCTGAGACCTTATCCAAATGGTCTTTACCATCCAACATATTTCCTACCAACATTCTGGTCATGACCACTTAAGTAATCTCTAGGAAGATTAGGACTTTTCCTAGCACTCTTATCTTCTTCTGAGCCCTCACCAGAATTTCCATTAATATTCCCAGATTTGCTCACAGCAATCTAGGCTTTGTTTAGCCTATTCCTCCAAATTTTTCCAGCCTCTACCTATTACCCACTTCCAAAGCCCTTCTATATTTCCAGGTATTTGTTATGGCAAAACCTCACTTATGTTATCAATTTCATGTTTTAGTTTGTTTTGTGTCGCTATAACAGAGTACCTGAGACTGGGTAATTTATAAAGAATAGAGATTTATTTCTTAGTCAGTTCAAGGTTGAGAGGTTCACATCTGACATGACCAGAACTAGCTAACCATTCATCTCATGTTCTTCATCATATAGCCTTTTAGAACTTTATAAAAATGAAAACATACAATATATATTATATTGTGTGCAGGTTCTTTTGCTCAGAATAATGTCTGTGATATCCATTTATGGTTGCATATATCTGAAGTTCTTTCCCTTTGATTGCCGTGAAGTATAGTACTATTTTTGTATTAATTCAAGTAGGTTTTGTAAACAAGAATGTCGATGAAGTCTTCTATAACATATAATCCAAGTGGATTGTCCAAAGAAGATATAGGAACTCCATAGATGGAAGTTCTGCTCAGCCTCATTCATATCCAAATAACTCTTGATTATTAGAGAATCAAAGAGTAAAAAGTTTCCAAATAACATTAGCTGTTTAACCCAGAATGGAATGATCATTCTTTTAACAAAAACAAGCCTTTGAATTCATTGGACATGTTAATTACTTTAAGTTTTATTCATAATAAAAATTAGGATTATACTTATATATATCAAGAACAAGACTGTTTGTAAAGAAATCAATAATCTTGAGCTCTACTCCAAGCTTAAAGAGGAACTTAGAAGGAGCGGTCCAATTATCTGTAGTCTAACAAGCTTTCCAGGTGATCCTGATGCAACTAAAATTTGAGAACCACAGAGCTGGAGAAACTTTGTTACTCTTCATCTACTACATCTAAATTTGACCACAAAGTATACTGACCTAAACTTTGTGACCTCATGTGACTGTTCTTGTACCATCTTGTGTTACTACCTTTCATATTTGCTGCGTCTGTATCAATCAGGATTCTGACATATATGATCTAGATTCTCAGCCAGTTCCTTCACTCAACAGGCTATCCATAAATATTTATTAAAGGAATATCTTATTCTCTTAGCATGACTGCTTTCCTTGAATAATTTTGACTATAGGTGATACCCTGACAATTGTTAATCTAATTAAAATTACTTTTTAAAAAATGATAAGCATTACCCCTAGCAGTTTCATTTTCAAAATACATGGTTTTTCCTCCTTGAATACTTTTGTCAACTCTCTCACATCTTCTGCCACTCAAAATAGCAGAAATTCCACTGATTCAAAGTTTTGAAATTCTATTTAAAATATAATAAATCAGAGATCTTATCTATTTTCTTAATCCCATGATAATTTATCCAATATTTCAAAGATTAGACCAATGTATCAAAGACATCATCATGACTGTGTAGGTAGGGGATGAAAAAAAAACAAAACCTAACTTTTTCCTCTATAGTCTAAATTCTTTGCCTAGGGCCCTACAAATTAAAAGACAGATTAGCAAGAGAAAAACAGTTTATTAACACATGCAGCACATGTGGGAAGATTTCAGTGATGTGTAGCTTGGGCTTCTTGGAACTTGAGGTTTATGTAGCATCTTAGAAAGAATAATACATTTGTAGAGAAGTAAGAAAACAAAAGAAAAGGAATTTAAGCTTTCAAGGGTGGCAAACTGTGGGAAGATAAATTTATGGGGGAAAATTAATAGAAGATAAATTTTGCTTTAGTAAAGTGTGGTATGTATATTCTTCTCCTCTTGGTTGATAAGAGTTTCTGGTGATTAAAGATCTAAGCTGGAATTTAGGCAAATGGTGGGATAGGGGAGAGGGCAAAGAGCTATTCTGGGGGAGGCTATCTTTTGTTTCTCAATTATCTTCATAAAAGTAGTCCTTATGCCAAAGTGACATATTTTGGGATGGCATCTTCTGATTCTTTACAATTGCTTTCATCAACTTGCTGCAAGTGTTTCAATTACACTAAACTGTGGTTCAAACAAATCTCATTTCTTAGAACCATATAATTTTAGAATTCTAAGAGATTTTATGGCTCATATAGGAAAATTCTATTCTCAACCTTGAAGCACATGAATCTTGCTTTTTAGCCAGAGGCTCAGGTAAATGGGACATGAGAACTGATATTTATAGTAATTAGTCATAATTATAACATCAGTGATCAGTTATAATTAGAGTTTTGCTTAGCCTAAAATCATTAATCAGCTGCATGGGGTAAAGCCCAAGACAAAGAGAAAATCAGAAAGACAGGGAGTAAGTATAAAAAAAGGAAAGTGAGAAATGGATATCTTTAAAGAATATTTCATCTAGTCTGTGCTGGAACATGGAAAAGAAAATGCTTTCCCAATTTCTAAGCATTAAGATTATCTGAAATCTGAAGAACTAGAAATAGTGTTAGGAGTCATAAATCCTTTTCCTCCATATACTCCTTTAATAATTTATCTTCTGAATTCTCTATTGGCTACAGTGTTGATTTTAATTTTAGTATTACACCCAGATAATTGCATAATCTATTTACTACTGGTTAATTGAAATTCAGGCTATTTCTTTCATCTTGACTTAGACTTGAATTTCCTTGTACTCTATTTCCTGAAATCCATCCTGATTTAAAGCTTTGTATTTATGTCTCTCTCTCTCTCTCTTTCCGTCTTTTTGTTATAATCTTCTTTTTTTCTTTGTTTTAAATTCTGGAGAGGAAAGTCTTTTCAGTGGTTTTACTTTAGTGAAATATATCAAATGACACAATTTATTTAATATTCCCCGTGTTACAATTCAGTGGATCTGTGTGTTGTTTATCTACTGTCTGTTCAGCATCACCCCTGCCAACCAAAACTATTCAAAGAATAAAGAATATCACTATATAATTTGTGACAAGTCTTCACCAGGTATTCTTGGTCCAGTTACCTGGACAAATGTTGAAAGACTGACTAAAATTGGCACTAAATCAACTGAGACAATGTTGAACGATTCCCCAACTAGAATAGCAGAAAATATAAATATGTGCCTAGTTGTCAAGGCGAAATGTTAGATATTCACAGCATGGAGTAGCTTGTCACTTGGTTGGGGAAAAATAAAAAGTGTTTGAATTCTTATGATTTCACTGTTACTGACTGATGGTTCTTATGTGTTCTGAAGGCTTCAGAGCTACCTGAAATACCATTCAACTTGATTCTTAGAACCATTTAAAGAATGGTTCTTTGTTAAGCAGACTAAACTTTTTCAGAAAGTTTAATTCACAACATATTGAAAAGATAGATTTTTAAAATTCAATCTGCTCCTTTAAAAAGTCTAAATTTTGTTTTGAAAAATAATTTTCATAACATAAGTTTTCTTGGCCCACACAGAGAAATTTCAATTCCCTGTTGAAATATCTAGGATTATAGCCTACAGAGAGCATTTTTGAGTGGTTATAGTTCATAAAAAATCAGTGTGGCATATAGTGCATTTGTCATTTAGAATGATTTTTACTTATTATTGTACTGGCAGCTCTCTACTTTAAATTAAACAAGTATTCGATCAATAGAGACAATCAGTTTGTTTCATTTAAGAGCTAAAGTTTCCACAAAAATCTATGGTGAATTCTAAGAAGATGATAAAATCCACTGCTTAAAAGTAAAAAAAAAAAAAAAAAAAAAAAAAAGATTTACCAATAAATTGCTTTCTCAATGACTGTGAGAAGCTATTGAAACAAAAATAGAATTAATTTGAAATTCTTATAGCACTTCTCATTCTTTAACCTTATTTGGTCCCTTCAACAGGATAGTTTTAACTGGCCCAATTTACAAAAAAATAAAACTGATACTTAAAGTAACTTGATTAATATAACCAGCACTTAAATCCCAGGTTGTCTAATTTCTAATATAGTAGTGATTCCACTACTATTCTTTTGCATCCACCATACAATTTAGGAATATGAGATTTATGAAAATAAGAGTTGCAGTTTGGTGTGATATCAGACAAATGATTCAATTTAGGGCTTAAACAAGGTTTCAATTTAGTTTTATATTCAACATGTTTAAGGGTGTTTTCAAAACCACAGGGACATTTTGGCCTAGGTCTATTTGCTTGCCACACAAAGAGCTAATTGTTTGAGACCATGAGAATTTCCAACAAAGAAAGGAACATTTTTTTGATGTGAAAGACTTCAGTTGAGAAAACAGGGGGATCAGCCTCAAATCTGTCTTCCGGACAAAGGGAGAGTGAAAGCTTTTTAAGGAGGGGCAACTTGCAGTTGGGGCAGATTACTGAGGGAGGGTGAGTCTTGGCATCAGGAAGTCTGCCCAGGTGCCCTCAGAATTTCAACTCCATTGTCTTGTGGAAATTCTGCCACTTCTGGGAAACAACTCAAAAAGGTCATGTAGCTAGCTAAAAGTTACAAGGTTCTAGTTATCAAGCCCCACTGGCCCAAGAATCTAAAACATGAAAGAGATAGGGTTTTGAAAAACATATAGAGGTTACTGAAATTTGTTTATAGAGCTGGTTATAAAGGTAACATTAAGGACGAAATATAAAATACAATTGGTAAAATAATAAACCCTGCCCACAGGTTTAGATTATGTCAATATGATATCAGACCAAATTTAGATTATACTGATTATACCATCCATATATAATTGTCAATACGTTGCCACTTTTTAATCTAAAAAAATCTGCATATTATAAAATAAATAAATTAAGCTATTGAATAATTAATTAATTAATTAGACAACTAATCAAAGAATGGGAGAAATAACCAACCAAAAATCCTGAGTTTATTTTTTCAACCATAAAATTTTATGGATTATTTTGATGGAATATGTTCAAAAATCTGTCATTTCCCGACTTTATTAAACTTTTTTAATTTAATAGCTTCTAACTATGTGTAAAATGGAATTATCTTCTCTTTCTCAAAAATTCTAAATGTTGTTATAATCATGGGCACAACCCACCTTTTTAAGGAATTGGGCAACAGCTGAGCAAAAAATATTAGTTAAAATAGCATAGAAGAATAGGAATAAGCCTTAAACACAACAAATTGTGCTGATCAACATACTTAGTTTCACTTTTCCCAGCCAGTTTTTGTGCATTCTTATCTGCCATGGTGTGGACCTATAAACTATAGTAGCAGGAGATTTTCTGTTGACAAACTAAAGCTCCCTCAGAGAAACAATTATTAGCATGACTAATGTCAGATATGAACTTATAAAAGTATCATAATTTATTTTTACATTCACTATCAAATGATAAAGGCCACATAAAGATAATAGGAATCTCTTTTTAAAAACCTCAAATTATTGTAGTAGCTGATAATATTGAATTTCATTAACAATCATTTGTTTCCCAACTATTTCTTCAAATATTCACCTATAATTATTTTACCTATGTACTTATAAGAATGTTAAAATGTATAATCATCTGTGCTGATTATGCAAATAAAAGCTTACTTTTTATTTTATAAATATATACATATTGGATTTGACTTTTGTGTATTTTCAACCTTCTTTTGCAAAACCTATTATAGTAAAGACATGTTTATTTTATAGCCTCACTTCAAATTCATTCTGTAAATCTAAACTTCAGAAGAAACATAGTTAAATAAACCATGATATGAAAAAGCCTATTTGTCAGTCTTCATATGCAAATACCAGAGTGTAATAACTATGAGCTGTAAGATATCATTACATAAGATAACATACTTTGTAATGGAAAGCTACAGGGGTGATAGAAGAATATAAATTAGATCTTTCTGAATTTCATAAAGGCAATGATAAAAATAGTATCAATATTTTTTAGTTTACTTTTGTAATGTTTTAATTTTGATATAATTTAAGCTTAAAGACAAGTTGCAAGAATAGTACAAAGAACTTCTGCATAGCATTTACCCAGATTCACCATTTTTTATGTTTGTCCCACTTGCTTTATAATCCTCTTTCTTTTGCTCCATTAAAATATATATGTAGATATATACTTACAGAGAATATATGAATTTATGTTTAAGTATATATACAAATATATAAGTACATCTATATTTATATAATATATATGTACATATATATTTTTTCTGAACCATTTGACAATGAGTAACAAACATTCTGCCCTTTATTTCTGAATATGTTATTGTATATTTCCTAAGAAAAAGAACAGTCAACTTACAGAACTACAATATAGGTATTAGCATCAGGGAATTTAATATTGGTACAAAACTATCTTCTAATACATAGTCCATATTCAAATTTCATCAATTTTACCAATAATACTCTTTAGAGCCATTTTTACTCCTGGTCCAGGATCCATTCGGGAACACAAATTATATTTCTTTTTTTTTAGAGATGAGGTCTTACTCTGTTACCCAGGCTGGAGTGTAGTGGCACCATAGTTCACTGAAGGCTTGAAATCCTGAACTCAAGTGATCCTCTTGCCTCAGCCTCCTGAGTAACTGGGACTACAGAGGAGTACCACCACACTTGCCTAATTAAAAAATTTTTTTTTAGAAATGAGATCTCTTTGTGTTGCCCAGGCTAGTCTGAAGCTTCTGGCCTTAAGTGATCCTCCACCTCAGCATCCCAAGTAGCTAGGATTCCAAACACAAAACAATGTGCCTAACTTTACTGTTTCATCTTGATATTCCCCTTTAATCTGGAATCGTTCATTGAATTTTCCGTGTCTTTTATGATATTGATATTTTTGAAGAGTACAGGCCAGTTATTCGGTGGAATCTCCCTCAATTTGAATTTCTTTGATGTTTTTGTTGAATAAATTCTTATTTTGTCTTATTTTTAGCCCCAAAGTGATGCTGTTTACTTCTCAATGTATTATATCAGGAGGCGCGTGACATTTTTGGGTCCATTATTGATCACTTATATTCAGGTGATATCAGAGAGGTTTCTACAGTAGTTTTTCCTCTTTATTTAATAAATAAATTGTAAGAGTATAATTTAGCCTATGTAAATATCCTGTTCTTCCTCAAACTTATATCCACTAGTTTTAGCAACCATTGATGAATCTTGCTTGGATCATTTATCACACTACCCTACACAAGACTTTCCCTTTTCCATCTGTTTATTCGTGTATTTACTTACATCAGTAGACTGATCTTATTTTATTTAGTGGATTATAATTTGTTACAATCAGTATTTATTTTGATGTTAAAATTGTCCAAGATTTTGGCATCTTCCCAGATCTCTGTGAACAGGTCTATGTCCAAGATGTCATGACAAAATATTGCTGTCAAGGGCTTCCAAGTTTATATGCTTCAAGCAGAGCCTTTTGGCAAGAGACTGACCTATTGTTCTTGGTTCAACTTTCAAAATTCCAGGAGAAGAACTCAAATTGGGTCATATGTCAATCAGCTTTGGCTAGGAAGTGGAATCAGTTTTTACTAATGTGTGGATGAGGGCAAACGTATTTCCTTGAATAGCAAGAACTGTTGGCAGAGCTTAAGATACAGCAAGAGCTGCTGCTTGCTGCATGTCACTCATCTTGAAATACTGCAATTAAGACAACCGTATAAAGGGCTTCAAGATGGCTGACTAGAGACATCTTATACTTGCCTCCTCCACAAAGAAGAACCAAAATAGTGAGTAGATAATCACTTTGGATCATCAAAGAGAGAACACTGGAATTCAACAGAGAAGTGACAAGAAACACCGAAGGCAAGGAAGGAGAGGGAAGCAAGGCAGCCTGTTCAGCCGGATTGAATGGGAGCTGTCTCCAGTACAGGGAGGGATAAGTGAAAGACCCTCTTTGGTCCACATTTCCACCACAGACTCCTGCAATCCTAGCCATGGGAGAGCCTGTTGACCCTCATAGGCCCTGAGACTAATATAGGAAGCTGCCTGGAGATTGGTTGATGGCATTGCTCCTGAGAGGGAGACCATGCTGTGTCCCACACATCCCCTGAGTCCTAAGTAGCTACAGTACAGTGCCATTTTAAGAGCCCAGCCCCCACTAGACTGCATCCTGCCCTGGGGTCCAATGGCCCTGTGTTTTCAAATCCCTGGAGCCCCATTGACATCCCCTGCTACCACTGGTGGCAACTGCCACCAAGGACAAAGCACAAGCCATTGGCAGTGACCCTGCTGCCCCCAACAGTGGATCTACCATGTTTTTCATGCACTCTGAGGACAGACTCAGCAACTTGTAAATGTATGGCAGCCCCACTATTGGGAGCCAAAGGGTAAATTGCTGATAGCTTATGGTTTGGCCCCAGCAACTGCAGCCAGATAATTCTAAACATATATGTACCTAAAACCAAAGCACCCACATATGTAAGGTAAATATTAGATCTAAAGGGAGAGATAGACTGTAATACAATAATAGCAAGAAAATCCAATACCCCACACTCAGTATTAGATCATCTAGACAGATAATTAACAAAGAAACATTGTATTTAAACTGGACTTTAGGCCAAATGCATGCACATTTATAGAACAGACATTTATAGAACATTTTATCCAACAGCTAGAGAATAGACATTCTTCTCATCAGCATGTGGAACATTTCCAGAATTGACCACATGTTAGACCACTGAACATATCTCAAGAAATATTTTCAAAATTGAAATAATTTCAAGTATCTTCTCAGATCACAATGGAATAAAAGTAAAAATCAATAACAAGAAGAACCTTGGAAACTGTACAAATATATGCAAATTAAGTAACATGCCCCTAAGTGATCGCTAGGTCAAAGAAGAAATTATAAAGAATATTAAAAAAGTCTGAAAACATGCAAATAAGAACACAGCATACCAAAACCTATGGGATACAATAAAAGCAGTGCTAAGAAGGAAGTTTATATTGATAAATGCCTACATCAAAAAAGTAGAAAAATTTCAAATAAATAAGCTAACAATGCAGCTCAAGGAACCAGAAAAGCAAAAGCAAAACAAACCAAACACAAATGAGTAAAAGCAAAGAAATAATAAAATTTAGAACAGAACTAAAAGAAATAGATGCTGAAAAAACAATGCAAGGGATCAATAAAGCAAAACATTGGTTTTCTGAAAGGATAAACGAAATTGATAAACCACTCTCTAGACTAACCAAGAAAAAAAAGAAAAAATATCCAAATAAAGTCAGGAATAAAAAATGAGACATTGCAAATGATATAACAGAAATGATACAAAAGATCATCAGAGATTATTATGAACAACTATATACACTACAAACTAGAAAGCCTAGATGAAATGGATAAATTCCTGAAAACATACAACCTACCAAGATTGAATCATAAATAAAATACCTGTAGAGATAATTAATGAGTAATGAGATCAAATCAATAATAAAAAATCTACAAAGAAAAACCCAGGACCAGATGGCTTTCCTTACAAATTCTACCAAACTTACAAAGGATAACTAACACCGATTCTAGCTAGCACAACGTTTTAGGCTGATCTTGTATTTTTTTTTTTTCCATCTTAGACTTAGAATCAGCCATTTCTCCAAAATCCCTAGTTCCTTTCAATAGAAAAAGATATTTAGAGGTCAATATCTGAGGGCTAGATCCTTTGACTGTTCCTAGGGTGTTTTAAGTTCTCTCAATGGACAAAGCTAAGGAATATTTGGGTATATTATAGGGTAAATGAATATAGAGATAGATAAATATCAATAGACATTGATAGCTTCAATTCCAATCCAACACATAAAGAGTTTGTTTTAGTCTTTGTATTTGTAACTCCCGTATTTGTAACTCCCATCACCAACAGTGACAAACATTGCCATCAATATTTCTATTCATTTGCCCATCCTACTCCCTCAATACTCCCCCCCCCCCAGTTTACCCACTCCCTATAGGAAATCATCCATTCATTTCTGATATGTCTATCCTGTGTTTCTTTTTAAAAAAATAAGCAGATATATGTATATTTTCTTATTTGCTCTTTGATTTTACATAAAATGTAGCATACTATAAATACTCATTTGTACTTCACTGAAGTTGTTTTTTTTTTTTCTTTCCCAACTTAACAGTTATTCTACAAATCACTCCATATCAGTTGGTTGTTAGATATTGACGATGGTCAGGTTCTCCAAAAGTAGGTACTGAGTGAGAGTTTGGTTTATAGGATTTTTATTAGAGAAAAACACCTGTGGGAAACAGGGAGCAAAAGCAGGATTAGGTAGGAGGAGAAGTGAAATTGCAAAACAGTCCAACCTCATGGGAAGATATGACCTATCAGACTTGTCCGTTAGTGGTCCAAATGGCCCAGTTTTTATAGTCCTTCCATAATCAGTCATTGGAGGCATGCCTCTCAGGAATGGCATGCCATTAAGTGAAGCGGTTATCTGGGAATAAGGCAAACCTTGAAAATCTTAACAGCTGGAGCCTGTCTGTTAACAGCACTAACAGCAGCTGGGGCAACAGCTCTCCCTTGACAGGATGGAGCATCACAATGGAACATCTAGATGAAATATCACTATGTTTACCACAGAAATTTAACTTTAACTCCATTCTTGGTCATAAGTTAGAAGGGATAGGGCTGTGCTGTCCACTATGGTAGCCACTAGCCATATGTGACTATCTTTAACTTTAAATTAATTAAAATGAAATAAAATCTTAAAATGAAGACATATTAGCACATTTCAAATGCTTAATAGCCATTGTGGCCTTTACAGAGAATTTTAATCATTCAAGAAAGTTCTATTGGAATGATGAGAACTGCAGAATAAATGTCTAATACAGTGTGACTTTTGAATAAAATTTGGTAGTTATCTACTATTTTAGATCATCTGTGAGATGGTTTATGGACATAACCTTGATAATTGAGGATTGTTTGAATTATTTGAAAACTCTTTACTAAGCAGACCCTAACAACCACGTTAGATATACTTCATGAATTCTTTTATGATTTAATGTTGAACCAAAACATAGTTGAGTGCTCCTAAAGTAAACATTTTCCATTTTTAGAATTCTGTGAAGAGTTTTTTTTTTAATTTTAAGTCTGTAAAAACAAATCTTGTAATGCTACTTTAAAGTGTTATTGCATTTGCTTCAAACTGCTCGCATTGTAAATTTCAGTTCCACATACTTTCATTTGAGAGATGTATCCTATATGAAAAAAAAGTGTTCTACTTTTGTCTGTCTATCAATAGCCACTCAGTCCTAAATTTTTCAGAATTATGAAATTAAATCTTTGGAATTTTTTGAGAGAAAACTAAGTGTTAGTCTTGAGGAGTATAAACATGAATTATATTTGTAATAAGTTTAAAGGTAGGCTTTGGTTACTCTTTTGCATATGAAAATAGCTCTGTATGCTGGAAACAAGTCAAGTAATGAACTTTCTTTCTTTGACACCTAAGTAACAATAAGTGATGTCACCTATATGTTTACAAAGATGGTGACTAACATACATGCATATCCCCCATATGACTATTATGTGATTATTGAATACCTTCATTGCTTTCTATTGCACACAGGGGATCCTGAAAGCCTTTCTTCTCTTTTTTTCCCCTCTCATTCCCATTAATTTCTCAGGTTTGTGAGTTGGTAACATTCACAAAAGTGTATTTAGTAAATTTGTTAAGGAAATGGAAGGTCAAACTAACTACACAGATTTCTTTACTATAGAACTTTATACCTATTATTATTGTACCTTTTTTTCTAGCCTCTAAAAGCAGTATGTATAGTCTGGAAGATCTCTCAAGTTTGTTTGACCATGCAGTCCATTTTTAGAGAAGCATCCAAACATACTATGGGATTACTGGCCTGCAGCACCCACTCCTTCCCCTTCTTGCCACAAATCCTTCACCAGTTTTATGCCCCTACATAGAAATGTATGGTCTGTACCTCAGCTTTTGCAGATTTTGTAGCTTAAGATATAAAGCAAAAGTAATACAGAAAGTAGGAAAGGGTGAGGCTGATTAGGTCACATGTGATGGCAAAGTTAACACCTGTAGGTGTACCTGCTTATGAGTCAGCAGGAAACAAAACACCCAGCAACAATAAATAATCTGGTTGATTGTTTAACAATTAAACTTGTAATTAGATTTATAATTGAATTTTTGGTGTAGTCTAGAGTCTGGAAAATCAGTGTATCCCAACTAATCTTTTCCTCAGCATGATCTGTTCCAGTTCATTGCTTACCATGTTCAAAAATCTGTTTTTTTTAAGCACAAATTTGAACAAAATTCTTAAACTGTGCTCTCTAACCAGTCTCTTGGGTGATTTTTTCCATTTTAGTGACAGAATATAAAATGAAATTTTATCCTGGAAAAAAATGATAAAGTGACAGTTTTAAAGATAATACAGATAGACACATTTTCAAGCAATAGGCTAAAGAGATAATGTGCTTTAGGCAATTATTTCTAGAATACATCTCATTGAATTTTTTTTTTATCTATTCCACAAACACACTTAAATTGTAACCATGGTATCTCTTTGAAAGTCTCAATCATTTTGATATTCCAAGAAAACTTTGGAATCCATAGTAAATGTTATATCAGCTAAGCCCAGCCCAGTTTAATATGCAATAACCTTACTCTGAGTAAAGTCTGGATGTTTTCTGGAACAATAGGTAAAACTGGACAAAACCAAGAAATCTGCCTTAGAATAGAGTAACAATAAAGTACATAGACCAACCAGGGTACTTTTGAGAGTAAAAAGGGCTGCTATGAATAATTACATAAGACAATGGCACTTACTAGGTAATGTGAGGACACTATTTAGATACAAACTAAGATTTCCCAATATATTTGACCATAAAATCCAGGAGGTGATATTCAGTCAAGAGGTGTTTTGGGCTGAATTGGGTATCCCCAAAATGTATATGTTGAAATACTAACCTCGAATATCTGAGAATGTGATTGCATCTGGAGACAGTTTTTAAAGAGCAATTAAGTTGAAATTCAGGCTTTTAGGGTCTGCCACAATGCTATATGACTCATGTCCTCATAAGAAAAGATCAAGACACAGAAAGAGGACCATGCAAACACACAAGAAAAAGATGATTATCTACAATTCAAGGAGAGAGGTCTCAGAAGAAACCAATCCTGCTGACACCTAGATCTTGACCTTCTAGCCTCTAGAACTGTGAGGATGTAAAGTTCTATTGTTTAAGCCACCTAGCCAGTGGTGTTTTGTTATGGCAGCCCTAGAAAACTAAAAATAAAAAGCAGCTTCTTTCACTTTGTCATCCTAAAAAGTACAGAAGAAAGATAAATAATTTTTCAGCATGCTCCTATTTTTATCATCTTCAAGAAGAAAAACAAAAAATTCTGAGTACAACAACTATTATGGCACTTTAGTATTCTCCATTCCTGATTAGGTCTAGGTCACCTGTTTTGGCTAACAATTTGACATTCACTTGGTCAAGTTAGTATAACCAGTAAGAGCCTAACCCCTTACCCCTGGGATTGGTTCTTATAAGAGAAGTGTGTGGAACTCTGCCTAATAATTTAATTCTGATCCTCTCCTTCATAGAAAAAACTTGTCTATTGCAGCTTCTGCACTAGTAAAGCATATTAGTGAGTTTTTAGAACAGAAAGCTATGTGAGGAGTGTGATTCTGGTGTGGAGGACTAAACTGTCATGCCTTAGGAAGTCATGAGAATTTGAGAGTTAAACTACAAAGAAGGAAGACAGCTCTTAAAAAAAAAAAAAAAAAAAAAAAAAGGAGAGGTGGAATAGTTGGTGTTTAATTGACCCTAAGGGAGGATATGACTTGAATGAAAATCCCTGTGATGGGAAAAATTTGATCCATTGTAAATATAGTATGGTTAATACTCAACTTTAAATTGTTACCTGTTTTGTGTATGTGTGCCCTCAAATTTTTAAAAGCCTACTGAAGATAGGAGCTCTATATTAAATCACTGTAGAGGCACTAGGCTGGTTGTCAATTTAGAAGGGGCAGAGAATAACATAAGAAAACAAAAACAAAATAAAACACAACAACAAAAAAAAAAACCAGGACTGAGTTTCAGAAATGATGTTCCAGGCAAATTCTACTCACTGAAGTATGGACAGGAGTGCAAAAGAGTTCCTTGAGTTCCCCTAAAATAAGATTAGGATTGTTCCCATCCCTTGGCTGGGGCCTGTCAAATGAAATGAGGTAAACAGGGAGGTGAACTTAAGGAAATGTGTGAGTCATCACCCCAGCTATAAGACATGCAATGCTGCACACAAAGGGGGGAAGAGAGAAAGGTGATTACAGTGGGGTACGGAGTTGAAGAGTCGTAACTAGAAAGAGGGCAGGAGGAGTTTGAAAGTCCTGAAATGTATCCTCCAGTACAGCCTCTGGTGATATAGCAGAACCCTGAGGGTATAGGGAACAACTGTGGCTGGCACGCTGGTCTGGCATGTAGTTCAAAGCTGTTCTTCAGTCAACTGGAGTAGGATAACATTAAATCTCAGAGTCTATGAGTCTAAGAGTGATGGTCACATCACACACTGAGTACAATCACTAATCAAAGAATAGAGAGCCTGTGTGAAATGAGGAGGTTGGACAGGATGATCCCACTTTAGGTATCTTCCAGGTTGGAGTTGCAAGGTTTAGTTGGCTGAGTGCCATATGAGAAGGTCCAGAGATACTGGATTGTCTGCTTGTTTTTTCTTTCTTTTTAACTCCACTGCTGTGTGTGCGTAGTGATTCACAATTTTAGATTTCTATTATTGCAAGGGATCTTGGAGGCCATGAATGCACTCTGTTCCATGTAAAAATGAAGAAATAAAAGACTTGCCTGCTTAATTACATGATTAACTACCTGAGTCCATGAATGATGTCTTATATTTGTCTGTAATTCCTTATGTCATCTAGCTTGATAGTGAGGATATACTAATATTGAACAAAAGAATGAATGCAAGAATGGACATAAAATATAAGTCATGATTATTATCTATGATGCTTACAGCTTTGAGAAATGTACTCTCTTCCCAGAGAACTGTAAATAAAAAATACTTTTAAAAATTGCCTATAATTTTGGAGTACTCATGGATCCCCTTAATAAAATATCTTTCTTTTTTCTTTCTTTCTTTTTTTTTTTTCTGAGATAGAGTCTCACTTTGTTGACCATGCTAAAGGCCTCAGCCTCCCAAGTAGCTGAGACTACAGGCATGCACCATTATGTCCAGCTAATTATATATATATATATAAATATATATATATATATATATATATATATTTTAGTTGCCCAGCTAATTTCTTTCTGTTTTCTTAGTAGAGACAAGGTCTCACTCTTGTTCAGGTTGGTCTCTAACTCCTGAGCTCTAACAATCCACCTGCCTTGGCCTCCCAGAGTTCTGGATTACAGGTGTGAGCCACCACGCTTGGCCTAAAATATCTTTTGATAAACTCCTTATGACTTATCCATTATCTAATCATTATCTAAATAGATCCTATGTTCAGAGGTAAAAGGAGAATATAATTTAGGGGATAAATTTCTCTTGGGGGAAAAAGATTCAATACTAATAAGAAAATGTGTTAAAATATACACATTTAGATGATACTTCAGAAAAGAGATGTATCGTTTTCTGAAAGAGAGGTAACCTCAACGCATCATTATTTAAAAGTCTATAATTAAGCTACATGGATAATTATTTTTAGTCTTTTGAGAGTTTCGTGTATGTGGTGTGTGATATCCACAATCACTACTAAATTTCTTATCATTTTATTTTCTCTTGTCTAACCCAAGAACAAAAGATAAAATAAGAAACATTTTGTAAATATAACTCAAAAATTTATATTGCCATTTAGTAGGTAGTATAACATAAGAATTAGAAGAGCTGTAATAAATTTTCTTTGGTCAAATATAAGAAAAATACTGCAAATTTTATGAATATGAAGGTAACTATGATATATTAATAATTGATACTGCTGTAAAATCACATTTGAATATAATGGGGTAGATGTTGATGAAATATGATTGTCTGCCTCTAGGCCATGCTTTTCAATGCAGGGATGGCCAGTTGATTTACATTAGGGTATTTAACAAAGGCTGAGATAAAGTGAGCTATGCAATATCTAAATCTGCACTCTACTGCTCACAGATGAGACAGCAGCCCGCGATTGCTGGGATAATGCCCACTGACTGGTACCTCCTGACAGTCCTTTTACTGGAGGAATTCCTATGGGACCTAGAGCAGCTGAACAGCTCTTTGTCTCCTTCTCAGGTCTACCAAGAGAAGGCAGTTCTCAGCAGGGAGTATTAGAAGTAGCTTTGTGTCAGCATAGCTTCCTCCAGGTGGCCCTAGAGTTGTGAAAGCAATCCCCTGGTATGCTATTCAAGATGCTGCTCAGGAACCTTTTGGTGTTGGTTAAGTAAAGAAGAACCAAGAAAAATAATGGCTTCTGCCCTTCCTCATGATGTATTTATACTCCCTAAGTGTGCCCTCCTTTGTTTGATCAATAAGCATTTCTCAAGTGACTGTAAGTAAGCACAAGGAAGCAAAAAGAGTCCTCCTACTCAAAAAGCTAAAGATCCAGACGGGACAGAGTTATATAATGTAACGGTGAGTCCCAATTAGAAGAATAAAGTATTATAGGAATGGAATTTGGCTAGGAAGGACACCCTCTTCAGCCTAGAAAATCAATTTCAATCAAGTTTTTGTGTGAACATATTGTGCTTTTAATTCTCTTGGGTATATACAATTGCTAAGTCATATGGTAACTCTATATTTAACTTTTTGAAGAACTGCCAAACTATTTTCTATAGCAGATGCAATTTTAAGTTTTAAAATTGGGACGTGTGAGTCCTCTAACTTTGTTTATGTTTTGACAATTCTGGGTCCTTGGATTTGCATATGAAACTTCAACTACATTTTGAAAATTGAGTGGGAGATGGTCAGCCAGGAAAGAGATCAAATTTTTTAGAAGAAAGAGGAAGGAAGGAAGGAAGGAAGGAAGGAAGGAAGGAAGGAAGGAAGGAAGGAAGGAAGGAAGGAAGGAAGGAAGGAAGGAAGGAAGGAAGGAAGAATATATCTAAAGTCTAAACATATGATAGGTTCCAGGTAGGGAACTGCATAATCACAAGCACTGAGACAAGTAAGAGAGGTACTTTGTGATTACATGCGGGTGGAATATAAGATAGGGAGTTGTGCAAGATGAGGATGGAATGATGAGCAGAGTCAGACCCAGAGCATTCGATCCTCTAGGCAATACTTTATCTTATAAGTGGTGGGGCATCATTAATGTTGATGACATTTCATCTTTGTTGTTCCAGTGTAAAGCTGAATATTCCCTCCTAGTATTTTCCAAACACTGAAATTAATTCTCTATTGGTATATGTGTATGTGTGTGTGTCTGTATGTATGTCTGTGTGTATTTTCAATCCTGTCCTCACTCTTCCAAATAGTACAGAGCTACACTTATACAAAGTAAATCTCAGGAAGTGCTCTGGATATTTTGTGGTTAATTTTCCAAAGGAGGTGTTCAACTAAACTATAATAGTGTTTCTGACTTCCATAAATTATGGTCATAGGCAATGACAAAAGAATAACAATTAATTAATATAAAATTTTTCCTGTTAATTTCATGTTTATCTTCAAACTTCCCTTTAAGTTTGTTTTGTTTTGTTTTGTTTTACTACTTTATCAAAACTTCACAACTGGTATTGTCCTCAGATGCAACTTTTCATTATGCCCAATCACCCAGGGTGAGGGCACCTGTGCCTTATTCTTTAATCCTTATTGAAAAGTCCAATACAATACGGTGCTAATCAGTTACATGTATGTTTCTAGTGTAGTGAAATTTAGCACAACATTTCTTTTTAATCCCCCAGATTGAACAATAGTTCTATAAGTTCAATAACATGTTTTCTGTAATATGCTTTAAAGGCACTTAGTAGAATTGTGTTAATAATAAATATCAAGCACTATTCTTCAATTAATATCAATTGTTTCATGGCAAGTAATTGAAATTTTGAAACAGCAAATTCTCTGGATTGTATAGAATTTCTCCACTGTACATGTGAATAAATTGAGGTAAGATGTATTAGAAAACTTTTTCCTGCCTCCTTACAATGCATTTTCTTCTTCTTTTTTTTTTTGTTTGGCAAATTCTATATAGTTATTAAAGTGGTTTGCTATACAAATTACAATATCTTAAGTATCTTTCTGAAATAGGTTGATGTTCAGTTTGACAGTCAAGAAACCAAGAAAAGATTAAATTATGGAAATTAATCAGGCACACTTAGATGCTTTCACAGTCTCAATTTCTATGGCGATGTTTAGTCCACTGTGCCACCTGGTCTCTCATGCATCATGTGTGAATCTTCTGCATGTCTACCTGGAGGCCATATATGTGTTTATCATGTTTTTCTTTCTTTTCTATTGATCAAACTAGGAAAGTGGGGCAGGGGAGATTGATAAAGAGGAATTGACAATGAAAATATGCACTGTATGCAGGGCAATGTTAAAAAATAAAATTTGTCTTGAAAAGTATCAAAAGTGAGAGAGGGTGGTAGCAGGGCAGGAAAGAGTTAGAATAACAAATTGAATGAGAAGATATAATGAATAGAAACACTATTGGAGTGACCTATGTTTCATCTTTAAGAGGGAAAGAGAAGGAGATTGAACCAGTTTAGGTTAAAAAAAAATCCTCTTTCTGTGCTGCAAGATTCTGGAACTTATTTCAATTCCGAAATGACTCCATTTCTGTCTCCTAACCCACTTCTGAAAAGACACTGGTTTAATAATGACAAGATATCTGTTATTTTCTCTGCCAGTATCACCCATGATCATGAACTACTTTTGTAAAACTCATTAGAGTTCTGCTAGTGCTGAAGAAAGAGGTCAAAGTGTTTATGTGATGGCATACAGGTAGATCCTATTGTAATTGGCAGTTTCTTTACCATGTGTATAAAAATTAGTACTTCTCTTGAACAGCACTTCATTTTAGTTAATATATTTCAATGTAGGCAGATTACTTACATCTATCTTTGTAGATGCCTGGAATTCAGTAGGGCAGAGTAAAGGAAGCTATGCTGTGTTTTTCTACTTCTATACAATATGGTAGAAGTACTTCTACCAATATTTCTACTTATAGTTTCCACAACTATACAGTATGATTTCTGCTAGTAAAATATGTACACTCTGCCCAAAACAACTCTATAGATGGAGTTATAAGAAACTTGTTTCCTAGGCTGGGCGCAGTGGCTCACGCCTGTAATCCTAGCACTCTAGGAGGTCGAGATGGAAGGATCCCTTGAGTTTAGGAGTTTGAGACGAGCCTAAGCAAGAGCAAGACCCAGTCTGTACTAAAAATAGAAAAATTAGCCAGGCATCCCAGCTACTCAGGAGGCTGAGGCAGAAGGATCCCTTGAGTCCAGGAGTTTGAGGTTGCTGTGAGCTAGGCTGATTCCATGGCACTCTACTCAGGGCAACAGAGTGAGACTCTGCCTCAAAAAAAAAACACAAACTTGTTTTCTGCTGAGGCCTTTTCCCTTTCCCTTTCCCTCCTGCTTTAATGAGTTAATTAGAGTATGGAAAGAATTTGAACATCACTTTAAAATTTTGGTAATGTTTATGTGTTTGTATTTTGGTGTATATTATTTATTTGACATTTATGGACTATTGACACATAAGATTATTCTGAAAATAAGTAAAACACTCTTTCCTGGCTTATCTAGAAATATCGGAGTGGTAATTATGAATGGTACATTATTAATACTGGTGGCAAAATAAACTAGACTTAAAAAGCACAGCTGGATTACAACTTCCAGTTTAATTTTTAGTATTCATACAATTCCGAGAAGCAATCATTTATTATACAATTATTATATACCAAGCACTTTTATAAATGTATAAGTATTTATTCTTTGAACCTTAGAACAATAAATAAGGTATGTATTTGTATTACTATTGCTATTAGCATTATAAATCCCTACTTTATAGATGAGGAAACTAGAGCAAAAAGATTTTAGATAGTTATCCCAAATCAAATATGGGTAATAAGTAGAAAAAAATTGAGATTGAAATAAAATATTTTAAGTCTAAACTGTGTGCTGTTATTCACCACATTGTGCAATGTAAGCTCAATTGTCACCATTTTGCAAAAAGCAATACTAAAGCTCAAGTAAGCTGAGTAACTTTCCTAAAGTACTAGTACTCCATACATTTTCTTCTTCTACTATTAGATTGAGTCATGATTATTACCACAGCTGACCCCTAGGAAGTACTCAGTGGATATTATTGAATTAAATAACATTAAAGAGAAGTATGGAAGTAATAATATTTTTAAAGTATCTTCTGATGTATCTTCTATTCGGGGTCAGCTTCTCTCCTAATATCATCTCTACCATATTGGACCCATGGAATGAGAGTGTCTAATTCCACTTCTTAGAGAATAAGCATGTGATATAAGGTAAGTATTTTTCAGACAAAAGGAGCTTTTATTTTTGGGGAAAAGAGAGAGCAGCAATTCTAGAATGGTGTAATTGGCCTTCTGGATTCTAGAAAGAAATCACGTAGCAGGCAACACTCCAATTTGATCACACATGGTAATCATAGTGGAGAAATGGCAGTGTGCTGTGTTTGTGCAAAGAGAAATCCTAGTGTGACATTGAGAAGTCTCCCATTGCATTTATATAGCATGGAATGGAAACATGTAGTTCCAAAGCAATTGTCAATAAGACATTTAATACCTAGATGACACGAGGGAAATTGCTGTTAAAGCTTGCAAAATGCTAACGACTGTAACATGGTCTTCATGTGGATACCAGACCTACTTTCTGCAAGGACAGTAAAAAGCTTCTCATTGAACCCAACATCATCTCTAAAAATGTACTCTACCTGAAATAGTATTTAAAAGAAACACATTGAGATTTCTTTTTTCTTTTTTAATTGGCAAATTTGTTCTTCCAAATGTCCAGGGACAAAGGAGGTTCGTGAGAAAGTGTATATCAGCCACAATGAGATTAAAAATTCAAGCTGCCTTTTTTTGCATATGTAAATGTAATATGTACATCTTTTCTTATTTCAAAGATGTAATTGTATTTCATTTTTATGAATATATAAATAAAATATATTCATTATAAAAATTCAAACAGTATATAAAAATGTGAAAGAAAAAAGCCATCTGTAATTCTACCACACTGAGATAACCTCCACTGATATTTTAACAGCAATGTGTTATGCATCTTTATACATACAAACTTTCTCTCCATATATATATATATATATATATATATATATGAAATACATGCACATACATACAAATGTATGCATGTATTTTACCAAAATGGAATGATATACATTCCATATGATATGTTTCTTCTGCCCACCTCCCCCAAGGTTAGTACCCTAACCTATTCACTCTTACCCCACCATAGACAATGGAATTTTCTCTTTTTCTTTCATTTCAACCAAAATGTGTGTTTGCCTCACAAAAGGTGCCTAGTGAAAATTAAAAGTTTCTTTGGTTTCTTTAATTCTTCATCCTAATGAGGTTAACATTACACATACACACACACACACATATATATATACACACATATATATGTATATTTTTACACATGTGGGTGGTAAAAAAATGGTTCAATGAGTCCAAAACAGACCCACAGATATAAAACTGAGATTTTTCAGTTCCTGTGTACTATGTTTAGAATTATACAATGTTAGGGCCACCTAGAACCTACTTCAACCCTCTCATTTCACAGATGGAGAAACTGAGATAGAGAAGGTTAAATGATTTGAGTTTAAATGGCTTCTTAGAAGCAAAAAGACTGTTACCCTCTTATGAATCCATATAAGAAAGTAAATATGCTTTGTGAGTTGAACAGCTACTTTCCAAAACAAAATAAAAATAACAACAATAATAGTCATAATTTATGGAGCATCTATTAAGTGTCAAAAACTGTGTTGGATCTTTATACAAATTTATTCTTACAGCATTTAACTCTATAAATTGTTAACATTTGATAGATGAGGAAAATAAAGTGCATAGGAGGCAAGTCATTTGCTCATGTCAAGCAGCTCCTAACTCCAAAGCCTGTGCTGCTGCTGTTACGCTGGGCTGCCTTCCAATACCAGCAGCACCCGGCACCAGCACGCTGGTGACTCAGAGCTTGTTAAGCTACCCTCAGCATTAATTTTCAGCTTTCAACTGATACTGCTGACATCTTTCTCTTTTGTCAAGTGGTAAATTCAGCCAAATAGGCCTTGGATTGTCTCATCTCTTTCCAGTTGGCTAACCCAGGATGCAGTAGCTGGTAAAGCAAGTTTATGCTTCATATTTTATAAACAGAATTGATGCAATGTAAATTGACTATTGACTATGCACTTAAGTAGGGTATTTAAAATTAAACAGACTAGCTCCACACCATAGGCGTCATATTATGCTCAGAGCTCAGAGGGATAAAATAGTGATTGAATCAGCTACTTCTAGCTTTTATAGGCGTATACTAGACAGTCACACAGTTGTGCTAAGGTGGGAAAGGATTGAAAACAAGCAGATACTGTCCTATAGATAAGTAACCCCTTCCCTCAAACAATAACAATAATGATGTTAATGATGATGATGATGATGATGATGATGATGTTTTGGTCCATGTGTCTGTTTGGTCATGGCTTTATGTCAAGATTGCCTTGAAAAGGTGAAATAAATTAGCACACAGATCAAACCCAGCAAGATTTTGATGGCTTACAAAGACCTGTGACGATTTCAAAAGGTCAGTTCTATGCACAAAATCCATTTTCTTAGCCATTTTCCTAATTTAAAGAAGGATGTTTACAAAAGATTATCATAGAATTTTTTATTTGTTTTCTAGAGTTGCCATAACAAAGTATCACAAACTGAATGGCTGAAAACAACAGAAATGTATTCTCTCACTGTTCTGGAGGCTGGAAGTTCAAAATCAAGGTGTTGGTAGGGCCATGCTCCCCCTGAAGGCTCTAGGGTAGAATCCTTTTTTGTGTCTTTCTAGCTTCTGGTGTTGTCAGCAGTCCTTGGTGTTTTTTGGCTTGTTGCTGCATCACTCTAATCTCTCCCTCCATCTGCACATGGGTATCTGCCTTCTGTGTGTGACTTTGCCTCTATGTCTCTTCTTTAAGGACACCAGTGATTGGACTTAGGGACACTCTAATATGTATAACTGACATCTTAATTACATCTGCAAAAACTCTGTTTCTAAAGAAGATCGCATTCGCAGGTGACTTATTTTATTGACTTATTAAAGAATAACTATATAAAATCTAGAAAACACAAAAGCAAAAAAGAAAATAAGCATCCCTCTTAATCTTACCAAATTGACACTTGTTCTCAATATTTATATTTTTCCTATATGTACACATAGAGAAACATACATACATAGTTGGATTTTTGTGTTTTTTTAAATTAGTTTTTGATGCCAGACATGTTGTTGAACTATGAATATATAGGGGTGACTAAAAAACGAACACGGCCCTCATCCTCTCAAAGTCCAAATGAGAAAGGCAGAGAATCCTAATCACACAAATAAATAAAGAATTCCATGGGGCAAACACTGCAAAGGGGATGCCCGGTGTGATTTCAGCCTGTTATGAAGATGAGGGAAGCAGTTGAACCCAGGCCTGAAGTATGCATAGCAATAATTGTGAATAAGAATGAGTGAGACCTACTAGGCAGGGGAAGAGCATGAACCAACGCCTTTGGGCAGGAGGTAGTATGTCAAAGAATAAAATCAAAGAAAACTGCAGAGACTGAAATGTATTGATGGAGAAAAGAGGCACAATCTTTGATTCCCAACTAAGTGGAAAAGGGCTGTAGCACATGTTGAGAGAGACTCCTGGCTTCATCCCAAGAGCTAGGGTAAGTCTGAACTCTCCTAGAGTTTGCTCTTATAAAATATGGCTTTTTTTTTTTTTTGAGACAACAGACTCCACTTGCTTCATCCTCCTCGTCTCTTATTCCTTTTCTTTAAGCGTGTTTGTGTGGTGTGAGAAAATGTGAACAGTTTGAGGAGATCAAGGAGGTTAGGTATTTATGTATTTCGGGAGAGAAAAGGATCAAAAGCCAAAACCCCACTTCATTTGCACCAGAGTAATATACCCCCTTTCTAAAAAACTGTGTCAAGAACCTACTGAATTCTAAAAATCAAAATTAATGACCAGGGACTATCAGTGGGCTCACTGGGAGGGGGAAACCCCTGGCTCAACTTCCCAGGCACGTGAGGACATGGATTCAATTTTGTTTTTCATCTTTGTGTTCCCAGTGCTCGGCACAGTGTCTGGCCCATAATTACTTGTTTGTCGGAAAGAAGGATGACTTCTTATTCTACTTTCAGAAAAACATAACTATCATTAATCTCTGGGTCTTTTTCTATTTTCGTGACTTCTCAGGAAGCACTCCAGGTGCACATATATTGTTTCATGCGTTATAGTTACAAATATAAGGATAGAAAAAAAATAGAGACCTTTAATGATCCATTATTAAGTCTTTCTCTAAATCAGGAAAGAATATGCTTGGCAATACCTTTCTTAACTCTTATTTTAGTAGGCTGGCTTGTTTTTTTCTTTTAATTTTTCCCTTTTTATTTTGATACTATTTGCCCTCTGTTTTTGTTTACTCATTTATTAAAATATTAGATAAGATAAAGTAGAAAAAGCAATAAAACCATGCTTCTGCTGCAAATAAATTATTCTGATAAACCAATTAAAATGAAGTTCGAACTTAAGTCCCCTATCTTGGGGTAGAGAAGCAGTGAGGAGCAGATAGCTGATATCTGTCTCTGGCGGAAGATGATAAAAGGAGGTGGATGGTGGGCTCTTCTCCCGCTCCTATATCCTGCTCATTTGGATGCTGTGTTGCAAATTCACAGAAACCCCTGAAACTCAGGTGAGCACATGTTTCAGAGGGTTCAGCAGCAGTCAGAATGGCAGTTTCAGAGGGGTATGGTAGGAAGGTTCTAAACCAGGACGTTGCTGCTACCAACGTCTTACTTTGTGCATTTTACCCACTTTATGGATCTCTTTCCTCCTGATAAGAATTCACATGAGAATTATAGTTGATAAATGGGAAAGGAGAAGGGTTGGAAGACAAAGATGACATCATGAATTGCTTATAGGGAAGAGAGTCTCTCAATTTAAGACATATGTGTTGGACAGCTAAAAAGTATTAGAACAGACTATCTCTCTTCCCCTTTATTCCTCTAGTTAACTCTACACTCTCTGGGGAAGGAGGAGACAGCTTAAAATAAAATTAACTTTGTGAATTATAAACAAAATTATCTCTGCTGTGAATCCATCCTTCTTTTTTCTCAAGATGGATATTTTCACACACGTACAAATAGTCCTGGTACTCTTTTTCTTTAAAAATAGAAAAAGATGACCTTAGAATTACTAATTACACATAGTTTTCCTGAAGAAATAAAATCAATGTGAATTGCACATAGTTTGGAATGTGATTTAATATGTTCAGTAAATGTTCTGCAAGCCTGTAAATCATAGTGTGCCTCATGAAATGATTTCAGTGAGCCTCACTTTTCAAGGCCACATAGGTAAAATATAGTATGTGTCGGCTTCCATTTGGCAAAACTCCATTCATTTTATTGATGTTATCTGTAATAACTTATTGTTTTTTAAAAACAGCTGTACATTTTCTCAATAAAACTATAAATACTTATAGCCAAATAAATTAGCAGACAGGACATGTATATGTTCATGTGTATATAGTGAAAAACTGAAGTGTATATATATGTATGTATAATTTTAAGTTTATATGTGACGTATATATACATTATATGTAATTACATTAAAAATATATGGGCATACACACACTCAACGTCAAAATAGGTATAGTCCATGTAAAAATATTTTTTTCACTCATACAATTAACTAGCACTATAGATTAAAAATGTTGAATAAATCAAAAGTCTTATCTTTTATTTTGGACAACAGAAGAGAGAAAAGTTGATATAAGGTATGAGGAAGGAGAAGGTAGAAAACATTGACTGCAGTATGTTTACCCCACACTGAACTGGTGGGAATGCTGGTGAATTTGCATATATGCAGAGATTAGGAGATCATAAGAGTTGAGGAATCTTTAGAGTATTAATCTGGTACAATTTATCCAAATAATCAAATTTGAGGGGCGATGGCAATGAGCTAGAGGGAGAGGAGGGAAGGAGAAAGGGGAGGGGAAATGACAATGGAGGTTTTTTTCCAAGAAATTCCCAGTTAGCCAGGGTGGGTAAATGCGTTTATCTAAACTTAAAGCTACTATAGTATAGAAATAAAGGAGACATTCTACTAAGCCTCCCGAAAGTTTATAAGAACTAGCAAGGTGTGGTGGACACTCTGCAGTAACAGGATGAACCCCCCACCCAAAATTTGGTTTAGATGTCAATACTTAGAACACTCACAATGACATGCATGCATCAAGAGGGTATGAAGAGGCTTATTCTCATACACTGAGGCTTTCTGGGAAAAGCAAGTAGCTGGGCTTTCTTCTCTGCATGCCCATATGTGGGGCTGAGGGGAAGAAGGAGGAGTGGGGCTTTAAAGCTGTCAGCAGTCCGACATTTGAAAAATGAAGTTGGGCTCTTTATTACACAAAGGGATCCTAATATCTAGTACACTGAGACAAATTGTCAAATGTACTACCCCTAAATTCCAAATTGCAGATTACTTAGTCCAGAATTAGAGCAGGTTTTAAAGCATTGCTTCAAGTTTTTAACCTTGTTAGTTGAGGTCTATCAAATCCTCAAATGTTTCCATTTCTGCCAGTCATAAGATATAAAGTGCTATCATTCAAGATTTATCCCAAGGGCCATCAGAGTGTTGAGAGGTACATGTTTCTCAATAAATGTTACTTAATAAAGAGCAATTTAACAAAAAAACTGAAGCTCAGAAGTTGTTTTTGGACTATGATGGAGCAGAGAATTGGGCACCAACCTAAAAGAAGGGGCACAGAGACATAATAGAAAAATTCAAAAGAAAAAAAAAGTCTTATTTGTGTCAAAATTTTGCTGAATTACATTGCTAGAAAACAAAAAGACAGAGAGAAGTTTTAGTCCAATTTGAGTTCTCACAGGTAACTGAGTGTTAAACTTGACACTTACTCCTAGCCTGCTTAGACTCAAGCAGATATTCATTATTTCTTTAGCTATTGTTTTCTTGAAATCAAGGAACTCAGAAGGATAGGGCATTCACAGTAATTCAAAAGAATGATATTGTGGACTTTCTGTTATTTTCTTTTTAAACTTCAAGTGCATGCACGTGTGTGTGTGTATGTGTGTTTGGCTCTGTATTGTTATTCATTGTAATCCTGATGTATTTCATTTCCAGAGTAAATAATTTGATTTTATGTTTTTTTCTTTTTAATTTTAGAAAGCTTGAATTAGAATATTAGCATTGCTGGAGGTGGTGGCATGTGCCTGTAATCCCAGCTACTTGGGAGGCTGAAGCAGGAGGATTACCTGAAGCCAGGAGTTCGAGACCAGATTGGGAAACATAGTGAGAACATGTCTCTAAAAAAAATTAAAATTAAAAATAGAATATTAGTATTCATTCAATATATATTCACTTTATATTTAGGTTATTTCCTGATTCCCAAATTATTTGAAATTCCCTAAAAACCTAAAGAAAAAAACAACATAAATAACATCATAGATTGCTATTGTTTTAAAGAATTTCAAAGGTGAGAAGACTGAGACATATTGAGTTTAAGTCATTTACCCCAGGTCACAATGCTGATAAGTAATGAAGTTAGTTTTTTTGCTTTTCAGTCCATTGTTGTTCTATTACTTTGAGTGTCACAGACACTTAAAGTATGTCCAAAAATTTTGAGTTTTGTTGATATGCAAACTGGCTTTAAAAAAAACAAGATTTGAAATCTAACAACCGCTTATTTTGAAACATCTTATCTAATTCCCTCCAATCTAGTTTCCAAATATAGCAGGTTTTTCATTCAACATATGTTGTCAAACTGTTTCAGTGTATAAAAATAACTTCTGTGTCTATGAGACAGCCAAATGAAAACTAAAACCACCAAAGATGTGGTAACATGATTCATGATAACCAAGAATCATGTGGAAATTCTATCACTTGGAATTGACCCACAGCTGGAAGGTCGACAACATATATGTAAAACATTTGTTGTTTGCATACCTATAAATTGCTTCCAGAATTAAAATTATGGAGCTAATATTGCTCTTATAACCTTACATATCTCAGCTCTGTCTAGACCTATGTCCAATCTTCGCCTTCCAGATTTCACTGCCATTGGTTTGTTAAAAGTCTAGTAAACCACTTAAAAAAAAAAAAACTGTCTAACAAAAGGAGCAGCAGTAATGTAATGTACCTTATCAATGACACTGTGGTAATGAATGACACTTTGAAGTAGGAAAGGATTAGTGGTATAGTTCAACCCAACTTTAAATATAAATTATGTAGAAACCATTACTGCTTAAAAGACTACAGGATATTCTGAAATTTATTATAGATTGTCTAAAATTCTGCTGAAATATTAAATATTTGAAACAGGCTCCATTTATAAACTTACAACTGATAGTAGAAAGATGATAAAATCTCAACACTATTAGTAATTTTCAAGGAATAGGAGGAAAGAGAGAAGAATATATTTATTTTCAGGATATCATTAAATTACAAAGTAACTGACACTTTTAAAAATTATTGACGATTCCCATTCAGGGATAATTCTATCACATATATATTTTTTCTGTATTCCAACTTAAGACTTGAGTTTTTAAAAAGAGGAAACTGGTTTAACTTTTTTCATTTGATTGAATTATTTAAACTTTGCATGTACTACTTTTTCTTTTTCCTTCTTTTTCTTTTTTTTTTTTTAGAAATGGGATCTTGCTATGTTGCTCATGCTAGAGTGCAGTGGCTATTCACAAATGCAATCATAGCACATTACAACCTCAAACTCATTGGTCCAACTGATCCTCCTGCCTCAGCCTCCCTAGTACCTGGCATTACAGGCACGTACCACCATCCCTGGCTGCATATACTATTTTTGTGTGCAGTTGACTTATAAGGCACAATAAAATTTTGACTATGAAAGAGATATCTATTTAAGCAATAACCAGCAAATACAATATTGAGGCTCAATATTTCAGACACCATGGGAAATAAAGAGAAAATATAATGCTTTATTGACTCTTCCGGCTGACTGATGTATCAGGTGAAGCAATGTATCAACATTCTTGAGTCCCAGTTTAGACACCAGAAAGCTAGGTTTATAATCTAGTTAGCTAGTTTTGCTGGTTAGTACGAATTTAGGAACTTTATTTAAACATGGAAATTCTGGTTTTCCTCATCTGTAAAACAATGATACTAATAATAGCAACCACATTACCTCCTTCAGAAAGTACCTGGGAAGATTTAATGTGAACAATGAATTTAGCACATGCCTTGCTTCCAGTGTGGGTTAAGTAAATGGTAGTTGCTGTTGTCATCATCAGAAATAAAATAGAAAATAATTATCAATTTAATTTTGGTGATTACAGTAGTTACTACAGGTGTTACCTAATGTAACAAGTGAAACTTGAATAAGACCTTGACAAATGAATAGAGAGATAACTAGAAGACTGCTCGTATGAAGGGAAGTATTAGCAAAAGTGAGGGAAGCATGAGATTTTTGAGAACAACCTGACTGCTGTGAAAACTCCATATTTAGGATAGCAACAAATAGTTTTAATAGAGATATAAGGTCATTTTGATAGAGGACATTGGAAACGAGGGAGAAGAACCTAAACAGTATTTACTAAATGCCTTCTCATCATTGCACCCAGTTGGGGGTGGGAACAGTGGGTGGTAAATGTGGGAAAAATGTCCCTTAAGGTCTTTGAGGTGACAGAAATCCTTAGAATGATGACTAGTAGATTTGTAATGAATGTCAATTGATCTAGTCAAAACGGAAGTCCAAAAAAAAAAAAAAAAAGAATGTCAATTACATATATAGCCTTCTGCCCCAAAAGAAAAAAAAATATATCATTTGATTTATACAAAAGAGAGAAACACAGGGGGGTGTGAAGAAATTCTTGAGTAGTTATAAGCGTTAATGGAAGAAAAACTAGGCAGACAGTGCAGGATGAAAGGAAGACAAGGAGAGAATAGATTCATGAGGAAGAATTTCCTCATGGAAAAGGTGACTTGTGGTGATGTATGATGAAGGCCTGTGACAAGTGTAGGTTCTTGGTCAAACTTGCTTTTTGGAACCGCTAAATTCATTCCTAACAGGTCCCCTGTTGTTGAAGTGACTGTTGACATGTGAAAGAGCTCTGAACATGTCCATATAATTATTATTACCATTGTTATTCTTCTCAGAGCAGAATGTGAAAGTATGGGGTCCCTTAGGGGGGACTGGATAGTCCCATCAGCTCAGGTGCCTCATGTTCAGTGTGGAGTCTCTTTGCTTATAGCACCTTCAAACCATGCTGCTTCCCCAGTCAATCATTTCTCTTAACTCTCAGTGAGTGATGGAAACTTCTCTTCTTAAAGTGAAAAATCATCCTTTAAACATTTTTATATCCTCTCCTCGCTATTTTTTATTCCACTTGGCTTACTTTAATAGACATATTCCATCCACATGGAATCCATTTTCTTCTTACTCTGAAAAATGACAAAAGTAACATACACTAAGGAATAGGTCACAAAGATCAATGGAGGAAAAGTGACAGGCTATGCTGCTGTATTATTTAGACTTGACTCATCTTAAGTTGGTTACATTTATCATGGAAAACTAAGAAGAAATTATTGGGGAAAGGGAAAATTTTTCCCTATAGGAAAATCAGACTTAAACTTCTGCCAACATTCTGGCTGCATTTTTTCTTTTCTATTCTCTGCCGAAGATAGAGATCATTCAGAGATAGGTTGAAAATTATTATTAAAAAGAAAATTCTTTCTTACCTATAAGAAATAATTGTCCTACAGATTTTTCCCTTTTCCTTCTTAGGTTTCATATTTTGATGTAAATTCTAATACTAACAGTCAGCAGCCACCCTATAAACAGGCCATCACTCATGCTAACAAGTCTGTTACAGAGTATTTGCAACAAACACCCAGATATTGAATGGCTCATAGTTCTGAGCCTAACTTGAGATTCAGGCAGAGGCAAAGCAATACCCATGATGTTGCATTTTCTGTCCTCTTTGCATAAAAAATTGATAACTTTGTGGCTATATCAATCAATATAATGGCCCACCAGGGAAGATATACTTGAACTATTCTTTAAGTATTTTAAACAATGGGACTATAATAAAGGGAATTGATTTTATAGAGACGAGCATACAGGATGGAGCATAGAGGATGGTAACCCAACCAGGAACCAGGAAGTTAGAAACTACAGGAAGCCATTAGTGCCAGAAATCAGCTGACAACATGAGCAGATCCTGGCAAAAGTAGGGAAGTTACCTAAGGGCAAACTGGCCCAGGGCCAGCAGAGGGCTTAGTTCACCCAACTATCAAATGAAAAAGAATTTTAAGAACTGAAATGCATGCCATTAACGATGTAAACCACAAAACTCCCAAGTGATGTAAGTTTTAAAATGATTGGTTTTCAGAAAGTTCGTAGAACTAAGCAATAAAAGAAATTGATTATTGATCTTATCTATTATAAGACTTCTACGTGTGGATTTACTTTCTATCTCTATTTCTAGATACATATGCATATAGGTTTTTTGTTTTTTTTCTTTAGTTTCTACATGAAATCATTTTCTTCTTTATCTTTCTAACTTTATTACATTGGCTTAGAATATCCAGTTTATCTTTGTATGCATTAATAATTATGATAGCATGTTGGATTTTTTATTCTTTTTTATCGAAATGACTACTGCATTGGGAATCAGATATACTAGATTAAGAAGCCATTGTATTTTATTTTGAAATCAACAAGCTAAAATTTCCTAATAAAGCTAAAAAAGACAGCCCCAAACAGGATTAATGAGACTCAGAGCTTGAGCTGTTGTCTCTTAACTGATGAATGTGCCAGAATGTTATTCTCTCTGATGTGAATTAAGACATAGCAATATTTCCAGAGGTGGGAGGTAGATCAATTTTCATCTATATTATAATATGCTGTCTTACTCTTGTGTGCTCCCAATGCAACAGAGTAACAGTTCATGATAAGACAAACTGATAGTCCAGCAGCCACACATTTCATTGCTGATTGCCACCAGCCTATATCCCACACCTTGAAGTGACAAATGAAGATTTGTGCACAAACAAAACAGGTTTATCCCCCAAAATCTGGCACAACAGGTTTAAAAGGTTTAGGACCCTGCCTTTGATAAGTGGTCTTGCGAGAAAGTGAGCCCCACAACTACCAAGTGATAGGAGGAATGCCAAGGGCTGTCAAAATGACAACCCGTGGGACTATAAAACAACTGTACCCAGAGCCTGCATCAGCCTTCTAAATGCTGTCTCAACACTTACTGTTGAAGGAGACAGTCATTTTTAACATACTGATGATGCAGATTTAATTTCCATCCACCAGTGCTCACTGCAAGCAGTAAATGGACAACAGCAGTTATGGCATAATCTCTAAAGTAGCAATCTCCTACTATCAGTTAAACTCATTCTCCTTGAATATTCAGTTCTTGCCAATACACAATCATCATTTAAAATAATTAGTTAACAATTATTTAGATTACTAAAATGACCTCCTTGAAAATGAATTACATCAGGGAAGCATTACACATTTTTGCCAAGGGCAAATAGCCACTTGTATTAACAATTTTTTCTAGACTATCTTAGAAAAATATGCCATGATTATCCATTTTAATTAAAACAACAACAATAGCAACAACAAACTATTCCATTGTGCTAAGTGCAACTGGGGAAAAATATTGAGTGGTAACAACTAAAATTCAATTTCTGCCTTACATGTACTTATTTCTCTAAGGAAGATAGAGAAATAATGAAATTATTAATTCAATTTGATCAAGTCATGAACTATTTGCACATACCATGTGACTTTAGTTTAATAGCTTAACATTGAGAAAATTCACCACTTCTTAATATATGAGTAATAATAATTCTTTTTCCATTTTGTGTGATTATAATGCAATGATAAAGCACTATGATCTTCAAAAAATTAAACATTAAATTATATGAAATAGAGATGTATCATTAAATTAAATGTGTGGTTTTATCTTTTATGTAATTTTTCTTCTGTAAATTAATAGATGTACATAGTTAAGAAATGAATTAGTACTATAAAACCTAGGACCAGGAAAGAAGGAAGAAGGAAGGAAAGAAGGAAGAGAGGAAGAGAGGGAGGGAGGAAGGTAGGAAGGAAGGAAAAGCAATTTATTGTCCTAGCTCTTTTGAACTCCCATACCAACTCCCTAAAGGGAATCATTTTAATTCTTTTAACTATATCTTTTGTCATTTATCTGTATTTTCAATTACTATTTCCATGTTGCTATTTTGTAAATGTTAAATTGATGTTTTCTTAAGAAAGGAGATGATTGAGCATCCTTATGTCACTAAAATTCAATACACTCCATCCTCTACTCCTTATCTCCCTATTTTATTTCCCATGTTTTACACAAATAAGTATTTAGTGGGGTTTTTTTGTTTTGTTGTTATAACTATGTAAGTATTGTTCTCAGATTAGTCATGTGTTATAATCTATTTCCATTAATTTCTTGTATGACTTTTTAATTTTCTAAAAGTTAATAATTGCTTTGTTTCTCTAGTTTAGTTTTCAAGGTATCTGCCATAAATTCTTTCCCAAACTCTTTAACCTTAATGGGAAATCTCTAAATAGGTACCAACATATCAGATGATCTTTCCATTCCATTCTTTTAACCTGGAGATATACTTTTGGAATATGTTACCTTCCTGCTCTCTTTGCCTTTATCATCTCCTTTTTATAATCAGCCTAATAATTCCTCCTCTTGTTTCTTTTCCTGAATCTTGTATATTCCTCCTCATTTACTTCTTCATTTTGGACGAACATATTTTCTAGTAACTTCTGAGAAAGAGTGGTTAGGCAATAAAATCATTGAGATATTGCACAGTTGAAAAATGTGTTTATTGAGCCATATACTTGGCTGATATTTTGGCTAGGTATAAAATGTTAGGTTGGAACTAATTTTCTTTCAGAATTTTCTAATGCTTTTCAGTTTACAGTGTTACAATTGAAAGGTTCAATGCTTTTATAATTCCTGATAGTTCTCTTTACACCAGATGACTGGCTTTGTACTTCTTAGCCCAGGAAATTTTAGGATCCTTTTTCTATACATGATGACATTCATTGGTATGGATTTTTTAAAATTTGTTTTCCCACCCCTCTCAGTGTGTTTCAGTATGATTACACATTTCCTTTAGTTTCAAGAAATGTTCTTAAATATTTATTTGATAAAATCTATTTCCTTATGTTCTTTGCTCCTGTTTCTGATGCCCCTTTGAGTTTTTGATCAACTGTACTGACATCTAAGTTTCTTTCCTTTTGTCTTCTATTATCCATCTCTTTGCTTTATTTGGTTCTACCTCGAAAATATGCCTCAATTTTGTCTCTCAACTTTCTATTTAATGTTTGTTTCTGCCGTCATATCTTTAATTTCTAGGAGCTTTTTCTTGAACTCTGATAAATCCTTTTAAAATAATGCCATGTCTTATTTAGTATATGAAAATTTTCCCTATAATATTAATTATAAATATGTTCCTTTCTATGCAATGTCTTCTTTTCTGTACATTCTTTATTTCTGTTTGTGTGCTTTGTTTCTTTTGTATTGTGGCTTTTCTTCCAATACCTGTTGACACTATACTAGTTTTTATATCAAAAAATAAAATACTAAAAATATGGTTAGAGTCTATGCATGATGATAGGGAAAAAGGTGCTTGTCAATGTTTTTTTTTTTTTTCTTTTATGAGATAGGATCCTCTCTTTGGCCTTTTGTCTCTGACTCTATTTGTCTCTCTCTTTCTCTCAAGTTTCATGAATGTCAAATATTGATTATTTTCATGATTCAAGTGAACATACACACCTGCACATAAATGTGTATGTACCTTAATATGAAATAATTTTTACATTATTTTTATATCATTCTTATTTTCATTCTAATTTATTTTATCATAAAATTAAAATAAGTATTTGATACCATTCTTTAATTATCTATAAGAGCACTAATAAACTAGAGTCTAATAAACTATAACATATAATATAAACTGTACACTAATAAACTGTAACAAGTCTCTTAGTCTATACTTAGAATATTGCTATAATTTTAACTCAAGACATTCCCCTGAATTATGTAATATTTCAAATATATTTACAAAATAAAACTGGCAGTGGAAAACAGTGCATACTGAAATACCCATTCTATTAGAAATTTGGTCCGTACTTAAGAATTGGCTTTGAAGACTGATTTGACATCAACTTGAGTCTTTTGGGAATTAATTTGTTTGCTCACATGCCCCTCCCCCCATTTCCTTTTCTTAGAAAAATATGAAGGGCTGACTCATCTATTTTATGTTAAGATCAGGAAACATAAATCTTTATCTCCTGCATAAAACAAAAGCAAAAGAACAACTTCATTTTAAGAACATTGATGGTGAATATGGTGGGTGATGGGAGGGCAAAAGAGAAGATGGTATGAGAAATCTAGCAGATTTTAGGTTCTAAAAAATTGGTTAGAAATCATATGGTACTATATTTCCCTATGGTTGTGAATTTGGAAGCCATATCACCAGTTATCCACTGTCCTTTAAATTCTTGTTCAGATTACTCAAACGTTTTAATATTCCCCCTGAATCAAATAACACATAGCCTACAGTGAAGGAAATTATTTTTGGAATGCAGCAGCTGAGACCCAAGCTCATATTCCCTGGATGCACCTACTCTCACCAGCTCCTTCTTGTCTAAGTTAATGGAGTCCTCCATTGGTGAAGGCAAAGAGAACCTACTTTTGAGCCAAGTATAAAACAGCAGACGAGTGTAGTGCAGATTATATGTTTGTGTCAGCATAAAGTATTTGTGACAATAAAATGAGAGTGGGGTTATGTTCAAACAATAGTCCATAAGTTAGTCAGTGGGGGAAATGTAGACACATCTTGGAATGAAACTGACGAATTTTTAATAAGTATTTTTTTACTTATATTTTCAATGACTTCATCTAGTAACAAAGAGAAGTTTATTTCTGTTGAAAAATCTAATATTTTCAGTGCACTAAAATCATTTCTCTTAAATTGCTAAAGAAGAATTATGTATCATACAGCAACACTGCTGTCTGTATGATCTACTTTAGTCACTAATTGCAAATTTATTCTGGGACAATTAGATATATGATATATTTGATTCCATTCCATCATTAGCATTTTTAATTCTTTCTTTCTTTTTTTTTTTTTTTTTTTGAGACAGAGCCTCACTCTGTTGCCCGGGCTAGAGTACATGGTGTCAGCCTAGCTCACAGCAACCTCAAACTTATAGGCTCAAGCGATCACTTCTGCCTCAGCCTTCTAAGTAGCTGAGACTACAGGCATGCACCACCATGCCCGGCTGATATTTTTCTATTTTTGGTAGAGATGGGGTCTCGCGCTTGCTCAGGCTAGTCTAGAACTCCTGAGCTTCAGACGATTCCCCAGCCCCTGCCTCCCAGAATGCTAGGATCACAGGCGTGAGCCACTGTGCCTGACCAATTAACAGTGTTTTTAAAGAGAAAAGCAAAACAAGTATGTCTGATAATTATACAGTGAATGTTTTCAGGAAATACTCTAGATTTTAGTCTAGAACATGTAGGGAGAGATATATTCATGGATTAACCATAATGATAAGTTATAATGCTAATTTGTTTTTACATATTAATATAAAATTAATGTTGACATGGTATTATTACAGATGATATGATTTCATTATTTTTGTTAAATTTTGCAAAAACCCAGTTAGTATTATTATCTTCATTTTATAGAACAGAAAACTGATCTTTATTCACAGAGTTTTAGTAAATGGCCTTAGGCCACATCACTAGTAAATGGCAGAGTCATAATAGAGGTCTCTTGATACCAAATCATATTCCTTTTTGATAAAGATGAAATCATCCATGACTTATAGTATATTTTGATATTGTATAGTCACCCTTCTCAGTCCAGAAATCAGAATACTAGGTCTGAAAGTGTGTACTCTTCTGAGTGTGATGAGACAGAACATTTGAAATGAATGACCTAAAATAATCTGAGATATAAATAATACAGAATGTCTTTAACATTAAAGATGAGGCCTTGATGTATTTTAAATGGAATTTTAATTTCATAACATATAGCCTGATAAATATATTTATCATTATTATCAATTTTAATGAAAATTGTTATATTTTACAAACCTGAATCTCTAACAGGTTTTGGTGTAGTTTATACACACACCTACACTGTCACACATGGAAACACAAACACACACATGTGTATATATATATGTAACAGGTATATCTACCCATATGTAGTAAATATGGTCATGCATCACTTAATGGCAGGGATACTTTCTGAGAAATGCATTGTTAGGTGATTTTGTTATTGTGTGAACGTCTTAGAATGTACTTGTACAAACCTAGTCTGCTGCACACCTAGGCTATGTGGTACAGCCTATTGCTCCTAGACTACAAACCTGTATAATATGTTACTGTACTGAATATTGCAGGCAATTATGATACAATGACAAGTATTTGTGTATCTAAACATATTTAAACATTGAAAATGTATAGTAAAAATATGGTATAAAAGATAAAAAATGGTATACTTTTGGTGGTAATATTCACCAGGGATTGAGGTGGAGAGACCCACAACCTAGGGATGTGGCGAGCATTGTGGAGGGGTAACCTAACCCTTCTTAGGGAGAGGCAATGATATACAACGTAACCAAAATGTCAAAAAAATCCCCAAAACTTTTATCAGGTGGTGGGCAGGTGGGAGGGGGGAGGTGGGGAGGGTGTACACTTACATAATGGGTGCCGTGAGCACCACCTGGGAGTTGGACGTGCCTGAAGCTCTGGCACGACAGTGGGGGGAGAGGTGGCAGGGGCAATGTATGTAACCCTAACAATATTTGTACTCCCATAATATAATGAAATAAAAGGAAAAAAATGGTAAACTTTAATAGGGCACACCTTAATATGGCATGAATGAAGTTTACTACACCAGAAGTTGTTCTGGGTCAGTGAGTAATGGTAAGTGAATGTGAAGCTCTACTATACACTATTGTAGACTTTATAAACACTGTCAACATAGGCTATACCAAATTTATAAAATTAAATTAAATAATTGTGCCACAATGTTACAACAGCTGTGACGTCACTAAGTTATAGGAAATTTTTAGCTTCCTTATAATCTTCTGGGACCACTTTTATATATGTGACCTTTCATTGACCAAAATGTTATGTGACACATGACTATATATATTTGTAAAAGTTATATATATATGTGTGTATGTATAAAATATATAGTGGGTATATACATATATACATACACATATATACATGTACATATATGTAGCAGGTATATGTCTATATATAGCAGGTATATATATATATATATATATATATATATATATATATATATGTAGCAGTGGCAGGGGTGGGTGTGTGTGTGTGTGTGTGTGTGTGTCTGTGTCTGTGTAGCAAGGGTTTTGTGCTAGAACCCAGAGCCTGGAACTGGTATAATGGAAATATTTTGCCTGACAGTTGTGCTAAATGAAATGATCCTCCTTTGATTAGAGGATCAAAGTGAAGAACCCAGAGTGCATTATTAGGGAATCATATTTACTCCTTTCTAAACCCTCCATCTGATATTGTGCTAAAATTTAATAAATACTAACTGATCTTTCTGCCTCCATAAAATTCTGTTGAAATAACAAAATCTTACATCCTGGTTTTTGAAGGATGGTATTTTCCTGCAAATGTAGAAGTTTCCCTTAACCTCCAAAAAATAATTGGGTTAATCCAACTACCACAAGTGTGAAATTGAAGAGCTGCTTGCTAAGATTCAATTTAATATTGTCACATGTCATCTGAGAACTGCTTGTCTGATCATGTTGCCACTAGACAAAGTAAGCCTGACTACAAAAGATAAAAAAAATGATTATTCCAATATTCAGTCATAGTTCTTTGTCAAACTCTGAACGAAATAGAAAAAAAAAAAAGTTTTATCTTATGTGATTTTATCCGTTTCTCTGGGAAGTCATTTATCTGGGAACTATGTAAGAGACCAAAGATAATGGGAAAAATCTTCCATTATTCTTACCTATGATTTTAAATGTAAAATTTTAATAAAATGGGTTTTTGGTTGTTATTTGTTTTTAAAGCCCCTATATAAGAAAATGAAATATTATAAACTTGTTTTATAAAATATATTTGTGAACCATAAAATCAAATTATTATCATTAACTATTGCTTCTAATCTTATTCTCTAATGGTTGAAAAATGACTAGAATTTAGAATTGTGGCCAATAAATGGGGGGATTTTATAAAAATAACTTCATCCATTTGCATGTTAAGTAAGAGCAGGATGACTAGTAGCCCTACCAGTCACTTGCTGCTTTTAGATCTGCTCTGTTACTGACTACATGAGTGGCTTTGGGAGGTCCTTTGTCCTCTCCAGTTTTCCTCCTAGGTAGAACAGAGGGTACTGAACTTAATGATGTCCCAAACGCTCTTCTGATTCTAACATTCTGTGATTCTGTGACATTTCTACCCTATCTCAAAAGAAATCAATTTAAAGTAAGGATAGGGAACCTGTGGTCTCAAGGCCACATATGGCCCTCCATACCCCCAAGTGTGGCCCCTCAACTAAATCCAAACTTCAAGTTTGGATTGGCTCAAAAGGCTACACTCAAGGTTCCAGAAGGCCACATGTGGCCCTTAGGCCGCAGGTTCAGCGGCGGTAACTTTTTTCTTCCTTGCATTATTTCAGTAAAAGTGAAATGAAAGCAAACTGACAAGTTCAGGAGGCTTTCAGAACATAAAGGAGAAAGGCTGACAGCTTTTGAGAACCTCTATGCTTTCAACTGAAAGCAAGTAAAGAACCCTTGCTCTTTGGCCCTGAATGTCATAATATTATGTCCAGAGTCATTGAAATGTCTGACAAGTCCGTCGATTAAAAATGAGAATCATTAGGCTGTATTTGCTGTTATAGGATGAACAGTAGTTTGAAAAGTGTGGCACAAATTATCCCAAAAAGAAGATTTGGCTCAGACAATATTAACAAAATTTCAAATTATATCAAGTGTAGTCATTTGCAGTAATTCACTTCTTTTTTTTCTGTATTTAGCTTCATCTTAAAAATTCCCCTCCATTTACAATGCTTTGTAGAATGCTGGATTTAGAATTCTGTACAGACTATCAACCAATATTTTGGATGATTATTATTTAGAATCCATTCTGTGTGCTATACTAGTCCTTTGAAAAGAATTTGGTAACTACTAAAATAGATATCATTTATCTTTCAAAATCTGTAATGCCTGGAAGTTCTGTGTGACCTTTAGAAAAACTACATCCACAAAAGATATTCCTTCTAGTTTCCTAATAATTTTTAGAAGAAATATTACCATACTCAGGTAAAATAGTTCTATTTCCTTAGGTCAAATTCCTATAAAAAGTGAAATAGACAAATACAATTATTCTTTAAAAAAAATGTTCAGTCATAGTATCTTCAAGTTTAAAGGAATAACCCTTAGGAATTAGCTCACATAATTTCTTACCCACTGCATCATAGGCAAACCTCATTTAATATGGCTGACATATTGCCCTGAAGACTTTGCTGAACTGCTGTAGTACAGAAGAAGTCACTGCATTTTTAGCAAGCCCATTCAGTTTCTGTAAAGCTCTATCATTAAATTTTTCATTATATTGTCCAAATACCTGTCTATGTATCTTTGCCTTGCTCACACTCTGCCTTCTGGAGTCAAAATAACTATGTCTGTGCATTCTTTATGTCTACCTAGTATCAGAGTTTTATATTTTCCTGAGTGTAACAGAAAACCCATTAACAGTGGACTTGTCCAAATAAGGGATTGCTTTTCTCATAAAATGTGAAGTCTAATGGAAAGCATCATGTTAATTCAATCTCCCAAAGGTATTAGATTGAAAGTCTCTGCCTTTTCCCTATGGTTACTGGGAGGTTAAAACTACAGCCGTCACGTTAGTATTCCGGTTGGAGGAAGAAGGAAAGCACACATCCATTCAGTCTCTCTGATCTTTTAAGATCTCTGGTCTTTCCTTAAAGTCCTGACCAGCATATGTCTTACTGGCCTTAGCTAAAATAGGTTTGATAAAAGAAACTTTGTGCAGGGGCACAGTGCCTTATCCAATAAAATTGAGATTCTGTTAATAAAGAAATAGGGGAAAATCCATATAGCAATCAAACAGTCACCACCACATTAATTTCCCAGTATTTTAGGAAAGCTGTGAGATCCCAACTAAGTTTTCTCTTTTCTGGGCTAAAAGAAATTCCAGTCACTTTGATCATTCTTTTTGAGATCCCTCATTATGAGCATCACCATCTTCCCAAAGTGAAGTGCCTTCTTAAAATACAATACACAGAACTGTACATAATATTACATTTGAGGGTAGATATTGACAACACTATCTCTTGACCTGTATTTGCTGTTTTTCTTAGGCAGCCTCAGATGAAGAAATATTTTTGGCAACTATCTGACTACATTTGAATGTGCAACGAAAGTCATATGAAACTTTTCACATGGAATGAATCAAAGCTAGGATTACCCTGTCCCATATTTATTTTTTGTCAAATTTATTGAGAAATAATTTATATATAATAAGATGCACCATTTTAAATGTAAAATATATTGAGTTTGGCAAATATAAACAATTGTATGACCACTACCACACACACAAAAAAAACAAAGAACATTTTTATCACCTCCCCCGCCAAGGTTCTCTTATGCTTCTTTCCTATCAATCTGCCACCACTTAATTTAACTGCTGGTCTAATTTACATTAATATATTTTGTCTATTCTAGAACTTTATATAAATGGAATTATATACTTATATCTTCTTTTGCATCTAGCATCTTTTGCTTGACATGGTTTTAAATTCATCCGACTTCTTGTGTGTATTATTACTTTGATCCTGATTATTGCTGAGTGTACTCCCTTGTATGCACATGGCACAGTTTCCTAATCCATTCTCATGCTGATGGACATTTGGACTGTTTCTGGTTTGGAGCTATTATGAATAAATCTAATATGAATGTTCATTTACAAGCCTTTTTGTAAACATAGGTTTTCATTTCTCTTAGTAAGTACTCAGAGGGGAATTGCTGGGTCATATAATAAGTGTATGTTCAACTTTATAAGAAAATGTCAATCTGTTTTCCAAAGCGGTTGTACTGTATTACACTCCCAGCAGTAGCATATGGGAGTCCTCTTGCTCTAAATCCTTGACGCATTGGTATTATCAGTCTTTATTTTAACATTCTAGTATGTGTGTATGTCACTCTGATTATAATTGTAATTTTCATTTCCCTGGTAATGAATGATTTTGAGTATCTTTTAATGTGTTTATTGTCTATAAGCATATCTTTTTATAGAAGGATCTAGTGATAGATTTTGCTCAGTATAAATGTACATATTTTTTCTTATTGAATTGGTCTTTATATATTTCATATGCAAGTCATTTGTCAGATATACATATTGCAAATATTTTCTAACCAATCTGCAGCTTGAATTTCATTTTCTTTATAATTTCTTTTAAAAAGTAGTTTATATTTTTGATAAAGATTATTTACAGATTTTTCCTTTATTGTTCATGTTTTTTAATAGCACAGCTAAGAAATACTTTTTTTTTCCCAGTCATGAAGATATTTTTCTATTTTTTCTTCTAAAAGTTGTATAGTTTTATCTTTTACCTTTAGAGTTTATTTTTGTGTATGGTGTGAGGGAAAAGCAAACTACTTTTTTCCACACACATATCAAGTTGGTCAACAAGAATTGGTAAAAATAAAATTATTTTTTTGATTTATTTACTTTGGCATCATTGTTAACTGTTGATCATGAAAGTTATATTTGTTACGGACTCTCTATTCTGTTCCAATGATCTATTTGTCTATTCTTACAGCAATATAACTATATTGATTACACTAGCTTTGTAGTTAGTCTTGAAATCAAGAAATGTTAGTGATCCAACTTTTTTTCTCTTTCAAAATTATGTGGGCTCTTTAATGCCCTTTGAGTTTCAATAGAAATTTCAAAATAAACTCATCAATTTCTATAACATAGCACAGTAGAATTTTGATTGGGATTTTGTTGCATGTACAGAGCAATTTGGGGAGAATTGAAATACAGTATTAACAGTGTCGTGTTTGCCAGCTCATCATCCTGGGAAATCTCTTCGTTTATTTGAGTATTCTTTATTTTTTTAGCAGTATGATTTGAAGCTCTGCTATTATGTGTATACACATTTAAGGTTGTTAGATCTTCTTTATAAATTGACCTTTTTATCATTATAAAATGTCCTTTTTTATACCTACTAATATTTCTTGTCCTGAAGTTGACTTTGATGTCAGGATAGTCACTTCAGCTTTTTCTATCCTTTCACTTTTAACCAATTTGTCTTTATATTTCAAATGGGTTTTGTGTAGATAACATATAGTGGGTCCTGTTTCTTTATCTATTCTGACTTTTAATTTGTATGTTATTCTCATTGACATTTAACATTAATATTGATATGTTTGGCTTATATTTACCATATTACTATTTTCCATTTTTTTTATTTGTTCTTTGTTCTCCTTTTCCTCTTTTATTACATTTTGGTGTACATTTTACACCCTCTGTTCACATATTAGCTATATGTTCTTTTTCTGCCTTACCCTCAGTAGTTGCTCTGTGGTTTAAAATATGCATTTTTTAAATTATTTCAGTCTACATTTAAGTAAAATTATACCACTTTATATATAATGTGAGAACTTTAAAACAATATACTTTCATTTTCCCCTGCCATCTTTTGTGCCATTATCGAATGTATCATTCAGCAACTGCTATAGATCAGATGATATATTATTATCATTCTTATAAAGTCAAGTATCTTCTAATGAAACTGGAAGAGTAAAAGTATGTTTAATATACACATATCATTATCAGTGTTAACTCTTTTCATTCCTTTTCTTATCTCTTGAGTTTTAATCTGGTAACTTTTTCCTTCAGTCTAAAGAACTTCCTTTAACATTTCTTGTAGCATAAATCTACTGGTGACTAATTCTTCTCCCTCCTCCAAAAGTGTCTTTATTTTACCTAAATTTTAAAGGATGTTTTTACTATAGAATGTCTTCTTTTCTTAATTTTCTTTCAGCACTTTAATGATGTTGGTCTTTTGACTTGTGGCTCTTATCGTTTCTGATAAATTATTATAATCTTTGTTTTCCTATATGAGGAATATGTCTTCTTTACTCAGGGAACTTTCCTGAATTTTTATTTACTAATTGGTTTTAAGCAATGTGACTATGATATAGCTTAGTATTGTTATCTTTGTGTTTATCCATATTGGTGTCTTTTTTGCTTTTTAGATTTGTGAACTCTTATTTTTCATAAAAAAATATTTTTCAGGCATTTTCAGGGTATTTTCCAGGCATTTTTGTACTCAAATATTTTTCCCTTGCCCCACCACTAGAAAGCCTGGAACTCCAATTTATGTATGTTAGATAGCTTGATATCGTCCCAGGCATTACTGTGCCTTTGTTCTTTTATATCAGCTTTTCTTTTTTTTGTTTTTTTAATTTTACCATGCTTCAGTTTGGATTGTTTATATTATTAAGACTAAATTTACTGATCTTTTATGCAGTTTTTAATCTACTATTAAGCTCTCTCACTAATTTTTCTATTTGGGGTATTGAGTTTTTTGGTTTTAGGAGACTTATTTGATCTTTGTAATAGATTCTATTTCTCTGCTCACTCTGTTCATCTCTTCTTAAACCCTTGAAGTTGCTTATAATAGTTTTTTTAAAAGGCTTTGTCTACTAATTCATCATCTCTGTCATTTGAAGCTTTGTTTCTCCTGGTTATATGTTTCATTTTTCTACTTCATATTTCTATTTTTGGTTGGATGCTGAAACTTGTGAATGTTACATGGCTGCATATATGGATTTTGTTTTATTTTTTTAGAGTTATGTTGTGCTTTGTCCTGGCAGATAGTTCATTTAGTTGTTAACACCAGTACTCTTATCAGTTTGTGTTCCTTGATATAGTGATTTTTCTTTCTGGCCTTGCTGAGTCTTACCCTGTGCAAGGGCATCTGAACTCTAAAGGGCAGCTTTATGCAGATTTCTGGAACATTTTCTATGTGAAGCTCTTACTTCCCTTTACTCTGTCCTGCAAATATGAGCAGTCGCAGCCTCCCTGAGCTCTGATATCTGTCCTTCCAGCTCAGCACGACTGGAAAGTGTTTCTAGGCAGAAAGCTTGGACAATCATAAAGCTTACCATGCTGTTGCCTTTCTTCAGGGTTCAAAATATTTCACTGTCTGAAGACAATAGTTTTCCAGTTTTCTACTATATGAAGGCTAATTTTTTTTTTTTTTGAGACAGAGTGTCACTGTGTTGCCCAGGCTAGAGTGCCATGGCATCAGCCTAGCTAATAGCAACCTCAAACTCCTGGGCTCAAGCGATCATACTGCCTCAGCCTCCCGAGTAGCTGGGACTACAGGCTCGTGCCACTGTGCCCAGCTAATTTTTTCTATTTTTAGTTGTTTGGCTAATGTCTTTCTATTTATAGTAGAGACGGGGTCTCGCTCTTGTTCAGGCTGGTTTCGAACTCCTGAGCTCAAGCAATCTTCCCACCTCGGTCTCCCAGAGTGCTAGGATTACAGGCGTGAGCCACCGCTCCTGGCCTAGAAAGGCTAATTTTATAACTGTTACTTCATTGTGGCTAGCAGTGGATATTCTTTAGGCACTTAAATGCTGGAATTGACATTTAATCTCAGTAATTTTCACCTTATAGGTTGAAATCCATCTTTTCAACAAGTCCACATTATTTTACATTTGATTATGTTATGAGTTAACTCTCCAAGCTTTTTATTGGCTACATGTTTTTAAGAGTCCATCTTGTTTCTACCACTTGAGAACAGGCCCTTGGATGAATAGTGGCTCAGCTGAGTACAAAAGTCAATGTCACCACTCTGTGATTAAGAGTGTGAATTTTGTGAACATATTGCCTGGGCCCAAATTCTGAAACCACTGTTTAATAAACTAACCTTGGGCAAGTTACTTAACCTGTCTGTACTTCTCTTTTGTTATCTGTAAAATGGTCTTCTTTAATTATTTTCAGCTAGCTCATAGGCATGTCATGAGGAATAAGGAGTTAATATATATGCAAAGTGCTTAGAAAGGCATCTACTACATACAGATAAACTATTATTATTATTAATTCTGATCCAAAGTACCAACTATCTCCATATTTTGACCTCTATCTACCTTTCTATTTTTGACTTAGTTTGTTTTTATGCATAACTTCTATGGCTTTCAGTAACAATTGTCCACAATCTATGTCCTAAGTCTCTCAGTTTTATGAATCTTCCTCAAAGTTTTGTCTGACTGGATATGGCTTGTCATCCAGGCTATGTTCCAGACAGCTTTACATTTATCATCCAAATTATTGATTAACATATGTAATCAAATAGTACCAGCAATTAAACTTTCTAAAATGGTACATTGAGTTAGCAGAAGGGTTGATGGAAGGTTGTAAATGTTTACCTAGAAAGATATTTCAAAACACCTATGTCCATGTCCTTTTTTCCTTCCACCACAATCTTCCACCTTCCCTATATACCCCACAAGGTTGCCCTAGAATGTGTATTTTGAAATGAATGTCTGTATGTTTTTGCTATGAATTTTTCTCTCTCTCCACAATGTAAGAAATACAGCAGCAAAGACCTTTCTCCAGCTTGATGTTTTTCCCCACCAACATTCAATAATATATAAACTTTATCATTTAGGTCTCACTTTTCTATTTTGTCTGCAAAGATATCACATGCACAAGATAAAAATGTCAAAATTCTTGCTGAAAGCTCCATACATAATATCTGCAGCATTGTTTCATGCTATCAACTGAATATCCTTATGAAAATGAAAGGAAAAAAACACAGATTTCTTCATAGTGAGCCTATGCTATGCTGTTATTTAGAAATCAATCCCTTTTGTCTAGATATGCAAAAATCATGTATTTATTAATATATTGTAATAACAATTTCATCTCTTTAATAGAGCTTTACATGTTTTAGGAAACTGCTAAAGGTATATTGCCCATGGTTATGTAGACCCCATTTAACTACATTTCTTTGCCTATGACATTTTCCATTTTATGGAGTACAGGAACTCTGGGTCATAAAACTGAATACAATTAAATCTGAATATTACTAAATTATGAAATCATAAGCACTGTTTTTAAAAATTTCTAGAATCTTTTTTCTATGTAAATATTTCTTATTTATGACAAAAAATCAATGCAGAAGAATAAGTAAAAGTTACCCTTTTCTGTATAAGGCATTAGGTATGAGACTGTGTACCTAATCTCATTTTTAATGTTATGTAAAATGCTAAAAAAAGAAGGTCTTATAATGAACAATGTGAAAATATATTTTATCGCATATTATAAATACTTCACCATCATCTTATACTTTAGATAATATTAATAAAATATAATCTCATACCTTTTTAACAAACTTTCTATAATTATAGGGATGGGATAAATTGTTTCTTTTGGATTTGTAAAGTAATTTTAGTTATGAGGTTCTTTTCCTAGGTAGTGATTTAAAATATTAATGTTTATACTTATTTTCTATATAAAACAATTATTATAGTTCTATTTGACAATTCAGATTTTAATTGGAGAGGGAAAAGGCATAAAAATGCAATATATATTGCTCCCATATAAAGAAACTCAGTTACAAATAAATTTAGCGTTTTTTTCTAAAAATATTTTCTACATTTAAAAGTTTCTCACAGGTGTATCTTTATATTTGTTTCGTTTCTCAAAAGTTCTATATTTATTAGAGATGATTCATAATAATCTTCTGAATAGTAGAATTTTGCTACTTTTTAATATTTAATACTGTTTAAGTGTTCTTAATAAAATATGTATTTTAATTTCTTAGTTCACTTGTTTACTAAATGTCTATCAGGATGATATTATAGAGCTACAGTGAGTATAGATAGTGTTTCAGTTCCTTTCAATAAGAGCTCACAAAAAATATAAATGATCTGGCTTAAACAGCTAAAAATTGATTCTTTATTTTTTTGTCTTAGAAGGTAACTGATTTATAATGTTTGCTGTGAATAAGATTCAAAGAAGAGCTGAGTGAAAGTTTTTGTGTGACATGTGTTTTGTTTTGAGCAACAAGTGACTGCAGGTTGGGACAGTGAGAGCAGCAGCAGGTACAGGCTGCAGCAGTCCTGATGGCTGGAATTTTGATGCCACCTGTTAGTGTGATGAGATTGCTCTCTTTGAAGGATGGTCCTGGGTGCCCTAGTTTTCCTATTAACCCACTTACTACCATACTGATCACTTGCCCTTCTCTTGGACTAACTGCTGTGTCTTGTCCTATCTTTGATTCAGAATCTTAAACACTTTCAGTGGAAGCTCTTAATTTAGGATATCCGTACCACAGGAGGGGAACACCTTAGAGAATTGAAGTACTCTTATAATTTTCCACCTTCCAGGATAAAAGCATGCTGTTTAGATAAGCACTGAAAATGGTTCAAGGAAAGAGTCCTAACTAAAAATAGATAAATAAATGAAGTCAAACATGAAGAAACCTTTTCAAATGGTTCATGAAACAGTATGACATGATTTCATACTTGCTTAAAAATTGAAGAGTTTGAACGGTAAACACATGCCTGGTGGTCTAAGGCAAAAATCATCATGCTTGTGAAATAAATATTTGTAAACTCAAATCTTTCTGTTTGGTACTTTTTAATATGATTTTTTAAGAAAATAATGGAAATTCTTAAACCCTGTGTATGTCACATTTAGAATGTATAGCCATTTAATATAGAATTTTGCCATCTGTTTTTTATGGAATTTAGAAAAGACCACTAACCAATGACATAAATTTCCCATGTTTATAAGAAATTGTTACTCTTTGAGCTAAACATTTTGCAATATTAAGATTGATAGATTTAAAAAATTCTATTTTAAAGCTAGAAATCTGAATTGAATTTTTTCTTAGCCTTCAGTATATAATTTAATATAGTTTCTCGCAGCAGATTTAAATTCCTTTTCTTATTTTGGAAACTATTTCCACTGTCTGAAATAGAGATTTGAAAAATATGGCCCACTGCTTGTTTTTGAAAACAAGTTTTATTCATACATAACCATGCCCATTCACTTATTTATTGTCTATGGATACTTTCAGGATACAATGTCTGAGTAGTTGTGACAGAGACTGCATGTCCCACAAAAATATTTACTATCTGGCCCTTTAAATAAAAAGTTTGCTGACTTCTGTGTAAGCCATAAAACCACATTTTTTAAAGCTCAAATGTATTATAGTCTAAAAAGAATGGGTATTATAAAAGATTTATGTTCAATATTTTTTACTTACAAATTTTAGAAATGAGTAAGAAATTGAGTTTTGTGGAAAAAAATTGTGGTAGGTTAAAAAACATTCTATAGCTGAATGGAAAATGAGATATTCTTTTTCCTTTTATTTGAGAATCAGTAATATGTCAAGATAATAAGGATCTGATAATTCATTCAATAAATTAGCCATTTTAATTTTGCTTAATCTAATATTTCCTAAACTTCTTTGACCTCTCTTTATCACACCATAAAACAATTTTTAATATTTTTATAGGATATTACTATTCCCCAGAAAAGAGTATTAAAGTAGCTGTCCTAAAATATGTACATTGAAAATGTGAAGAGGTCAAAGTATCTCACTGAATCGAAAGAATAGACTATATTTAAAGGTGCCACACCGTTTAATTAATCCAATTTCCAATCTTAACAGAAGATTACAAAAAAATTATTAATTCAAGTATGCAAATCTCATTTTACTTATAAGAGATGATTAATTATGATCACCTTAAAGTTTGCTGAAATGCATTTATTGGATTGGGTATGTATGTTGCTTTCACTTTCTAGAGATGAGAAACATCATTATGCCATCATAAATGCTGAAACAATTGTTTTTCACATTGCATTATATTGGTTAGTGCTATAATTAATTTTCATAGGATATTTATGAGTTCCTAATTACCTCCAGATTACTTTAAAACTAAGCACTGAATACAACTTCTACATGTTTTGTTATTTTAGAGGTTATATAAGTTTAATTGTGGAGCTAATCCAAGTAGATTTTTATTTTCCCTCCAGAATATCACTTTCATGTAAGTGGCTTGAATGCTTCTTATCACTATTTATGAATTGGATTAACTGAATTTAGAAAGATGCTTTTAGTACTGTTTTATGGAATAAATTTAGTGAAAGACCTGAGATGCATGTATTGGCTGAAAATATTATTGAATTTGATAAGCCTCAATGAGTGTAAAACAAAGGAGGTACTTCATCTTAATATTTTATTTTAAATGCAGCCATTCTTTTATAAATTGTGAATTGACTCTAAATTATTTTTTTGCATTCATTCATTGATTAAACATATATTTATTGAGAACTTACTATGTATCCTAAAAGACTGTCCTAAATTCCACAAGACAGAGATCTTGTTTTCTGTACTGCTGTGTCCCTATTGCCTGGCATGTAGTAGCTACTCAAAACTATTATGTTGAATCAAAGAATGATTCGAAACACTGGAGAATCAGCAGCAAAACTGCAAACAGTCCCAGTTTGCAGTCGCTTACAGGTTAACAAACATTTGCAGCACTGTGTAGAAAATATACAATGGAGGTTAAGTATAAAGGCTGTAAGATTGCTTGGGAAGAATCTAACCCACATTTTAGGAAAAGGGCCAGGGATAGCTTCCTTGCGAAGTGCAAACTCTGGCTTATGCCTGAAGGATAAGTAGATTTCCTGTTGAAAGGAAGAATTAAACCATTTTCAAGTCAGAGGAAATAGCATGTACAAAATCCCAGAAGATAAGAGTGGTAAACATTTGAGTTGTTTCCAATTGGGGGTATTAAAAATAAAGCTGCTATGAGCATGCATGTACAAGTCTTAGTGTAGATATATGTTTTCATTTTTCTGGAGGAATACTTATAATGGAATTGCTGGGTTTAGTAGAAGTATGTTAAACTTTATAAGAAACTGAAGTTTTTCAATGTGGTTGTACAATTTTACATTCTCACTAGACCATTATACATTACATGTGCTTCCCCAAACTAGATATGGTCAGTTTTTTTTACATTTTGCCTTTCTAATGACTACGTAGCACTATCTCAGTGTGGTGATAGATTGTGTCTCCCTAATGATCAGTATACTGTCAAGAAATTATTAACCATTCAAATAATTTTTTAAAAGATGTCTGTTCAAGTCCATAGCCCATATTTTAAAAATTGGATAGTCTTATTGCCTCTTGTTTTCTAGCATGCCTTTTTATTTTCATAAAGGTGACTTTCAAAGACCAAAAGCTTTAAATTTTCCTTGTCCAACTTATCCATTTTTTCCTTTAGGGATTATACTTTTTAAATCTTAATCTAAGAAATTTTTATCTAAAGTTGCAAAGATTTTTTCATATATTTTCTTTGAGAAGTTTGATAATTTTAGGTTTTACACTTAGATCTATGATCTATTTCACATTAGTTTGTTGATGCCATTTAATCTTAATAAATAGTTGTGATCTTGATTTGAGCATCCCTTTCCTTTATTTTTCATTTGTGATGACTATAAGAAGTTAAGTAATATAACCAAGGTCACATCTAGTGTAGCATAAAGTCAGAATTAAAAACAGATATAGCTTACTTCAAAACATTTTCTACTATCTAATATAAACTCTCATTTAGAAAAGAGAAATGGAGTACTCTTTTAACAGGAAGTTATAGACTAGAATTTAAATAGGTAAAACAAACAATGACAAATTATCTTTTCAATTTTTGCTTACTCTACATCAAATATGAATATAAAAATGGCTCCAGAGTTGAACAATTTTGAATTCTTTTTATGATAGTTGTAAATTTTTAAGTAGGGACTTTTTTCAGGGTACCAACTCTCAAGTTTTTATACTTCTGATACATTTATGTTTACTTCTAGTAAAGAAAATCATTATCTTAGGCCGGGCGCGGTGGCTCACGCCTGTAATCCTAGCTCTCTGGGAGGCCGAGGCGGGCGGATTGCTCGAGGTCAGGAGTTCGAAACCAGCCTGAGCAAGAGTGAGACCCCGTCTCTATTATAAATAGAAAGAAATTAATTGGCCAACTAATATATATATACAAAAAATTAGCCGGGCATGGTGGCGAATGCCTGTAGTCCCAGCTACTTGGGAGGCTGAGGCAGGAGGATTGCTTGAGCCAGGAGTTTGAGGTTGCTGTGAGCTAGACTGATGCCACGGCACTCACTCTAGCCTGGGCAATAAAGTGAGACTCTGTCTCAAAAAAAAAAAAAAAAAAAAAAAAAAAAAGAAAATCATTATCTTGAAATCTGGGTCTAGCAAACAGAAATAAAATTTTTAAATTGCTAATTTAAAAATATCTTCATGGAAACACATTATTGCATTATTTTAATTCTCATTTTTAAGTCATTCATTAATTTATTTATTTGATAACTATCAAATACCTACTTATCTCTGCATAAGGCTAATGAGTATACAGAGATACATAACATATATTTATCTAGAATTAAATTATTGACAAGAAATTATATTCTATACAATGTTTGGTATTTAAAAGATATACTATTATGTCTCTTCTTTTTATTCTTTTTCTTCTCTGTCTCTCTCTTTTTTTTTTTTTTTTGCTAGGTCCAGGTAGATAATAATTCTTAACCTACATCCTAGAAAAAGTTTATAACTGCAACAAACAGTATATATGGAAGTCCATTCAAATTTGAAAATTATAATGTACTTTGTACATTCAATAGGTTAATTGTGTGTTTTGTATTGGTGAAATAAAAAGCTTTACTCCTAGAAAGTTAAGAAGCATGTCTAACATATTACTTCTGTGGGCTGGGTCATACTTTCCCCTTGATCTTAATATCTTTTCTCTTTCTCTGCTAGTCTTAGCTTTCAAGATTTATTTTCATGTAAATCTTTTTGGAAATCATTTCAGTGATTACTCCCTCTTTTGTATTCCTGAGATACTGATTAATAGTTATTTCATATTCATATTTTACCATATATAAAGAAAAGTCAGAGCATATTTACAGGTGCTGATACCAATGTCATCCTGGTGCCTTAGCAGATCCCTTCCAGTGTCATCTCTCTAATCCTGAAGGCTTAAACTATCATTAAAAAAGATTAACTATTCCATGGTAATCACCTTTATTGATACATAAGTCACATATCACAAAATTCACCACTTTAAAATGTGCAATTAAGTGTGTTTTAGTATATTCACAAAGTTGTACAACCAGCATCACCATCTAATTTTAAAACATTTTCATCACCCCAAAAGGAAATCCCATACTGTTAGCAGTCACCCTTCATTTCTCTTTCCCCCTAGTCTCTGGCAACCACTAATATACTTTCTGATTCTATAGACTTTGCTATTCTGGGCATTTCATATAAATTACAAAATACAATATGTTGTCTTTTGTGATTGTCTTCTTTTATCTAACATAGTATTTTCAAGGTTCATTCATATGATGGCATATATTGGTACTTCATTCATTTTTATGGCCAAATAATTTTCCATCATATCGATGGAAAATTTGGTTTATCTATTCATTAGTTGATGGACATTTTGTGTTTTTCCACTGTTGGGCTATTATGAATAATACTGATATGAATATTTGTGTACAAGTCTTTGTGTGAATATATGTTTTCAATTTTCTTGGGTGTATAACTAGTAGTGGAATTTCTGGATCATATGTTAACTATTCTCTGTTTAAACTTTTTGAAGAACTTTCATATTATTTTCCAAAGAAGGCTGCACAATTATACATTGCCACCAGCAATATGCAAGGGTTCCAATTTCTCCACATCCTTTCCATCACTTGTTATTATCTGTATTTTCTATTATATATACATTCTTTATTATTATTACTAGAGGAATGTACATTTGACAATGGCCTTTCAATATTTTTAGTTGTCCAAATGTTTACATACCTGAATTAAGAAATCACTATTATAAGTAAATCATCTTAGAATTAAAAATTATAGCATTATTAATTTATTCAAAAGATCACATTTAAATTAATACTTCGTATGTTTTGGATCACGTTTTTCTTTTCTTTTTTAAATTTTATTTTATATTTAATTGGTAAGTAACAATTATATATAACTATGGGGCATAATGTGATGTTTTGACATATGTATATATTATAGATTAATTAAATCTAGCTAATTAACATATCTATCTCCTCACATATTTATTTTTTTGTGGTGAGAACATTTAAAATCTACTTTTTGAGTCATTTTGAAATGTGTAATACATTATTATTAACTATAGTAAGCATGCTATGAAGTAAATCACTAAAACTTATTCTTCCTTCCTAAATAAAACTTTGGACCCTCTGACCAACATATTCCCTAGAAATATGTAATTAAATCTGTTTTCTATTTCCACTTGTTAATGTTTCTTATCACTTTGATTTGTGGGCCCAGCCAGTGGACCTAGGAGAGTAGAAGGAAAAATGTTTTTCCTACCCTCAGCCAATTAAACTAGATAAGTTCTTTCACACAAAGTATTATGAAGATGGTTTATAGCATTTGTTGAGAATTACCAAATCCTCACTCTGTAATGAAGAGAGAGAGATACAGTTAATTACATAGTTATATGTAACAAACTATAGATGTGCTGTGAGTTCTACTAATATTCTCCAGTTGTTTCTCAGTAATCAACTAGTAATAACATTTACCACTGTGACTAAGGTAATAATTCTAGTTCTGTCAGATTTGTACTGTGTAGTTTTTATCATCCTTGTTCCATATAATCCTGTTTTCACTTGAATGCCTGCTTCTTGCCTCAAGGCCCTTGTAACTAATCAGATATCCTTATTCTTTGACTATTTATTTTGGTAATAGCTTAGTAATATTGAGTCTCTCTTTTCTCTCCTTCCTTGTTCCTATGTGTCTATTATCCTCTGCCTGAGAGCTTATCACTAGTGAAGGAATTATCTCTGTGGGATCGCCAAATGCATTCTTCTTTTTACCATAAGAGTATATATTCCTATTCTTTGCATTTTCTTATATATTATAATGGTAATTTCTCATTTTGAATTTGAGCTGCAAAAAGATTTCTGTTGGTTTCCTAGAATCCCCTAGATATTGATAACACAGATTCTGTATTCATTTGAGGAATTTTCTTAGATAGTTATATTGGAAAATATGAAAAGTGCCCACAATTTGGGAAGATGCTTGATTTCATTATATCATCAGTATTGTCTTAAATTATCATAGCTTTGTTTCCTTGATTTATTTAACTTAATCATTATAAATCAGGTTTAGTTTCTTTTGTGACTTGGATATCAAAAGAAAGGATATCAGGTTTTAGTCTGAAAATGTTGGTTTTAGGGCACTCGTGACTGAAGAATGACCAGATGTACCAAAGTTAGGCAAGCACGAAACGAAGTTTATTGAGGAGAGAAAGGTAGGATTATAAAGCAAGGTATAGGTTTAGAGAGCATGATACATACACCACAGATGATGACCAGACCCACTGTTGTAGCAAAGGGAGAGCAAAAGGAAGAGTACAAAAGGGGCTTGGTTATAGTCTATGTCTTGTTTTATAGTGGCTGGATTGGGACTTCCCTTGTGGTTCAAGGGTCACCATGGAACCTCTTTGATTGGACAGTTGGGAGTTGCATTACTACACATGCAGGTTGTTCTAGATCAATTTCCAGACTCTATGGTACCTATGCTGCTTGGTTGTATTATTTTGCAGCTGGTGTGATTGGCTGATTCGTAGGTGTTCTCTCCTCCCCCAAGTATGGAGAGGATTAGGGTGAGGCAGGACCAACATGGGGGTCCTGCCTTTGCACCAAAGCAACAGCACCCACTTTTGTCCCTAGGAGACCCAGACTCCCATGCTATCTACCTAACAAGAGTAGTGATATATTCTTTAGGCTTATATTGTATACAAAATAAGTTTTTATATGCATGCATAGTACTTCAAATACAATATACTCATACCCTGATTACTAAATCATAATTTTTCATAAATTTGTTTGTACAAAATACTTCATTGTTATTAACAAATTCATTTTCCAGAAATTAAGAATAAGTAATAATGGAAGTGGGGAATACAATGTTTCTTTTACCATGTAGAAGGCAAGAAAACAATGAGCAGCTACTCTTAAGGCCTCATTTAGGTCATGTTGAGCATACCATAGCTAAGGACAGAGTCCTGTGTCAAGATGGGACCTCCCACCAATTCACATATATGCGCAATCAGGACACTTTGAGTGTAGGCATTGTATGACCATTTATAATCTGACTAATCTTGACATTCAAGCTCCAAACTTCTATTTCATCATTTAACTCATGTATAAATAGATGACATATAACAAAGAAAAAAGATACAACCTGTCATTATCATGAATGTCTCCCAAATTACCTCAATCTTGCTAGCAAATTGCATTTTTGTCTAATCTACCTTAAAATTTAAAGAAAAACTTCTATAATGGATTACATTCTGAAATTCTCTATTTCTGTCTCACCTTACTCTTAGTTTTTTTTTTTTCTTTTTTAAGAATATATAATTATGTACCTATTTACATATGGTAAGGAACTGAAAGATGGCTTCCCTCCACACTTCTAGGTTCTTAGGCTACGCTATGAATTAAGTTGACATAAGAGAGTTTGATCAATGGGTACAAATATATACTTAGAAAAAACAAGACCTGGTGTTCAATAGATCAGTAGAGTGACTGTAGTTAACATTAATAATCAATTATACATTTCAAAATAGCTAGAAGAAAATAATTTGAATGCTCGTAGCTTAAAGAAAAGATGAATATTTAAGGTAATGGGTATCCCAATTACCCTGATTTGGCTATATGAATGTATCAACTGATCACATGTACCTGGAAAATATATACATCTAATATGTAGCAATTAAAAATTAATTAAACTTTTAAAAAAATTAAAAATCAGTAACAGGAAAAAAGTATACAAATGTATTATGTGCAGGAGGGCGGCACATGAAAGAAAAGTGAATACTGGAAAACCCAGTGACATCTAGAAGGTTACATAAGCTCTTCTTTGGGAAGAGGGTAGGGGGGCTGTAGGCAATGTAGGGGAGAGTAAAAGATTTTTAGAAAGGATGAATGGCCCTCAGAAGAATAGGTGATAACCTGTGGTAAAGTCTGTCTGAACTTGGTAAGACCTCCTATCTCCTCTCCTGAGATAAAGTTACTCTTTCCTGGGTGATGAGACTCCCTGGGGGGAAGATTCATGACAAATAAGTTAAAGGAATAGGACCTTGGGGATTCTGGAGGGTGGTGGCTATACAAGTTATGAGGGGAGTAATTATATGGTGAATAATGGTTGTCCTGTTAGGCAAATAGAGTCTCCCAGGTAATAAAAGTGATTGCAGAGCAGCCCTCTTCCTGATACAGATACTTTACTAATGTAGATTTCTTTTATAGATTAAATTTCTTTTACAAAATGACAGCTTTTCAGAGCTACTCCTGTGTCTACAGTTTCTCGGAATAACCAGCTCAAAATATGCCACAGAAGTGTATTTCGCGATGGCATCTTCTGGTCTACTATAATTATATTTTGGAATGGTGTGTCCTGACCCCCAAAACTATTTTAGTCACCTCTGATTTTAACCAATAATATTTAAAATAATCTATATCTATAATGCAAATATATAAGTCATTATAATGCACACTTATTTATCATATAATTTCTTTAAATATGTAGTTCTTTATGGTTATTTACCTATTAATAAATAAGAAAAAAAAAAGGCATACAAACAGTTCCTCCATAAACCAGGTAGGCACAGTATTCTGAGTAAATAAAATGAAGTCACTAAGACAGCTTTGGTAAATATTCACAAAGCAAAACAATTCCAAACCTATATCACCCCCATTAAAAATATCTTAATGAGAAATAAACATGTACCTTCAATATGCCATAGGACACTATTGACCCTCTGCTAGGTGTGAAAATTAGTGTTATTTCACTTTGAAAAAAATTTTATTATGGAAATTTTCAAATATATAAACAAATGAAAAGAGACTAGATAGTAAAACCTCAGGTACCTATCATCCAGCTTCAAAAATTCACCAATTTATGGACATTTATTTTTCATCTATGCCCTACCTACCTGGATTACTTTAAAGTGAATTCCAAATATTACAGTTGGCCCTTGAACAATACGGGTTTGAGCTACATGGGTCCACTTATATGTGGCTTCTTTTGAATAAGTTTATTGGAAAACTTTTTAGAGATTTGTGAAAATTTGAAAAACATCTCACATGTACCATGTAGCCTAGAAATATCAAAAAAATTAAGAAAATTAAGAAAAACTTGGTATGTCATAAATGCATAAAATATGTGTAGATATTAGTCTATTTTATCATTTGCTATCATAACATATATACAAATCTATTATAAAAAGTTAAATTTATCAAAACTTATACAAACAATTGCAGACCATATATGACACCATTTCCAGTCAAGAGAAATGTAAACAAACATAAAGATACAGTATGAAATCATAACTGCATAAAATTAACTATGGTACCCACTCTACAACTATAATTATTTTGTAGCCATCTCCTGTTGCTACTGCAGTGAGCACAAGTGTTGCTAATATCCACTTAAAATGCCATGTGATCCTAATCATCTCTGCATGAGCAGTTCATCTCTCTAGTAAATTGTGTATTGCAGTAAAAAGTGATATCTCTCTGCTCACGCATATATGTTTCATTATGTTTAGTGAAATACTGTAAATCTTGAATAACACTATGGGATATACAAAGTACCACTAGTGATTCTGAAAGCACTCCCAAGAAAGGATTGCTAATGAAAACAAAACTATCTCAATATAAAGATTGTAAATAACCACTACCCGTTTTAATGTACGCACCTGACAAGCACACCAAGAACGAACCTCAGGCTGATTTTCTCCTTCTATTCCCAATAGTGAATTTCTTTTTAAACACAGACTACCAGTGATTTTCTCACATCTTTCTATATTACTCATATCAATTTTAGCCAGTTTCAGCAATATTATTGATGCTATTTGAAATTTTTCAATGGATTGGCCATATTTTAGGATAACTCTGGATCGTTTATGGTAGAGACTTTACCTTGAATTGTCAGACCTAAATCACAATATCAGATATTTGTTATTGATAAAATTTCAAAGAAACACTCTTCAACTTATCAATACTTTTAATACTATATTCTAAATATTGTATTCTAAGCACAAATTGTCCTTTTGTGGAAAAATATTATTTTTGCCCTGATGGGTATTCTATTTCATTTCTGCTTAATGGTACTTTTTATCATCCTATTCATTAGGATAATCATTCTGGAATCATAAAGACACTCAGTGAAATGCTTCGGGGCACAGATTACCAATATTTCTAATTAAAGATACTGTTGACCATAAGCTAATTAAAGTAAGCAACATTTTAAGTACAGCACAGAAACCATAAAATTATAAATTACTGGGATTAAAGATAGTGTATGTTGGAATTTTACCAGGGTACGTAAAGTGTTTTTACATTGAAGTCAAAATAATATTGGGTTGGATTTGCTTACATGGAATTATTATTATTATTTTAAATTATCTATTTACTGGCAAAGACCACACTTGGTGGAGTCTATATTTAGATCCAAGAAGGAATAAACACTGTACCCTACCTTCATCAACATTCTTTTAATTTATTTTTTATTTTTTTTGTTCTGGCTTTATAAGTTAAGTGGTGAATTGAAATATTATCTCATTAACTTAAGCGAAGTTCAAACTTTCACCTAAATAATTCAAATGCGTTTTTATTTCTGCTGGAATTAATCTACTTTGTTTTGTCATGGAGAGGTCATTGCTAATGCCCAGAGGGAGGGAAACATTAGTAAATGAATGAATTACCCTCTCTTTGCATTTGTGTAAACAAGATACTATAAATAAATCTTTCCTATTTTATCTTGAGAACACAATTCTAGAATATATTAAACCTTGGGCCAGAAACTGAAAGGACTAGGCCAGGTAAAACCAACCCTTTGGAAAAGCACAGGATAGGGGCAGGGCCATCTTGTCTCAGGTGAAAGAGCAGGCTGTGCTTGTCAGGGTCATACTCTGTGACATCAGGGTGGTTCCAGAGGAAAGAACATTATTTCTTACAAAACACTAGGATGAATATGTTTGTCTGAAGCTAAAGTCAAAGGCTTTAACTGAATTCCAAAGCAGAATGAAATCTTTAAGATCTCATGGTAAACTCAGAACTATATCCAAAGCAGAACAGAAGCGGTTACCAATAATTCTTAAATAATTCTCAAGTTATCAGGAAATAAGGAATAAGACTTATTGGGTTTAGAGTTATATATGCCAATATATAAAATACGGGCAAAATTTAGAACTTTTAAGTCAAGATATAAAATTATATAAGAAATGCTGAATAAAAAAGTATACTGTCTTCCCACTCCCAAGAGCCTTGAAAAAAATGGACTTAACTTCACTGATTATTTTACTATTTTATATATGACTCATTATATATCAAGATTTCTTCAAAATTAATTCTGACTATTCTACAGGAAATCAGTTCGTTGAGGAAGAGGTGCCAGTAACTATTCGATATAACAAACAAGCCAAATGTTTGAAATAGATTTAGGAAACTATATTCTAATGAAACTACTACATATGTAATTTGCAGAGATAGAACCTCAAGGAGGTGGACAGATGATTGAGGCTTATATGCCATGTTTAAGGTAAAGAAGGGGAAAAGCCTTTTGAGCTTCTGGGTTGGGGAAGCAAATTACAGGAAAGCAAGAGTAGAATATACATGGTAAATCAGGATTGTCTTTTTATGCAGATATGATCTATCAGGTGATAAGACTTGAGTAGCTTTCTTCTTGGTAAGAAGATACCTTTACAAATGGAAATTTCTTTTACAAAAGGGGAAATTTACATTCTAATTTGGGAACTTAGAGGGAGCTAAAGAGTTTTTTCTAGATCAACTGTTTCTCAATTATTTTTAATCAAAATAATCTGTATGCTAAAGAAAGATATATTTGGAGTGGCATATTTTGGTACTCTTCAATCCTCACCTGGACTAAGTGGCACCTTTATTAGCAACATTTTACTGCTCAGAGTAAGCAAAACCAGATAGATGTTACCCTTGCCAAAATTATGTCCCAATGAAGCCTATTTCTGTCTGAGTTGTTTTCTGTTATATTAACCTTTTTAGAGCATCTGGTACATGAAAGTTATGGTCTCCAATAGAGTCATAAAGATTATTAGAGTATGTTCAGCAATTCTCCTCACTGATATAGGTAAACCCAAAAGAATATAGTGGTCTGTTCTCAGATTCCTTTATCCATGTGTCAGGAATCCCTAGTTTGGTATAGCCTTTATGACTCTCTTTTTATCACTACCTCATGTGAGGGTTATTTAGCTATATCTTTTTTTTCTATTCTGGAGGGCTCCTATTACCAAAAGTTCAGTACTTGTCCCCAAGGCTGAATCAATGAGAATGAAGAATGAGGACAAGTGGTTTGAGGAAAAGGAAAGAGAAGTTTATTAATTTGCCAGCAAATGTGGGGGCAGTGGACTTACATCTCAAAGCTCGCCATCCTGCCTTTAAGCAGAAACATAGGGCTTTTTAAAAGGTGAATTTTCAGGCGGCTCACGTCTGTAATCCTAGCTCTCTGGGAGGCCGAGGCGGGCGGATCCTTTGAGTTCAGGAGTTCGAAACCAACCTGAGCAAGAGCGAGACCCCGTCTCTACTATAAATAGAAACAAATTAATTGGCCAACTAATATATATACAAAAAAATTAGCCAGGCGTGGTGGTGCATGCCTGTAGTCCCAGCTACTCGGGAGGCTGAGGCAGAAGGATCGCTTGAGCCCAGGAGTTTCAGGTTGCTGTGAGCTAGGCTGACGCCACGGCACTCACTCTAGCCTGGGCAACAAAGTGAGACTCTGTCTCAAAAAAAAAAAAAAAAAAAGGTGAATTTTCAGCAGCTGGGCTTAGGTCTGTGTGACCAATGTCATAAGCCATAGTTCTGGGCTATTGCTGTTTAACTATAACTGGTGGTTTTGGTTGATCCTATCTGCAGTATGGTGGTCTTATAACCCTTGTCTGGACAATTCTATTCAGCCATCTCTGGTAGTTTAAAATATTAGACAACAAATAGCAAAAAACATTTTCCTGGCTCTTTGATTACCAGCCTGAGGGAAGGAATGCAGGTTTTATTCACCAAAAAAGGTTGGCAGGAGGGTAGAGGGAAAACTTATAAAACATTTACTTGTACTTTTTTCAACCTTTACCTCTGTTACACCTGTAATGTACTTGCCTCCCTTTGATTGTGGGCTGAGCTGGTGACTCAATTCTAACAATTAGAATATGGTAGAAGTTATGGGATGTCACTTCCAAGATTAGATTACAAAGAGACTTACCTTTCTTCTTGTGGGCTCCCCCTTGGTCTCTTGCTTGCTCATGCTAAGAGAAGGCAGCTGCCATGTTGTGAGGTGCCCTCTAGAAAATCTCATGTAGCAAGGAACTAAAAGAGGCCTCAAGCCAACACACAGTAGGAAACTGAGGCCCTAAGTCCAATGGTTTGTGAGAAATTGAACATTACCAGCACAAATGAGAAAGCTTAAAAGTAGATACTCCCAGAGTCAAGCCTTCAGATGAGATTTCAGTCACAGCTGACACCTGGATTGTAGCCTATGAGAGACTTAGTGGTGGCGGCACCCAGCCAAGTCATTGAATTCCTAACCCACAGAAACTGTCAGGTAGCAGTCTGAAATGTCAGTTCTTGGTGTGCTCATGACCAAAGAATGACCAGACACACCAGAGTAAGGCAAGCTTGAAAATAACGTTTATTGAGGAGAGAAAGATAGGATTATAGAGCAAGAGTAAGATATAGATTTACAGAGCGAGATGCATACTCCATAGATGATGACCAGACCCATTGTCACAGCAAAAAGAGAGAGGAAAAGGGCTTGGTTATGGTCTGGGTCTTGTTTTATAGTGTCCAAATTGGGACCTCCTTTGTGGCTTAGAAGTCACTATGGAACCACTTTGATTGGACAGTTGGGAGTTATGTGACCTGAGTCTTACTACACATGCAGATCTCCCATGAGCTTCTCTGAAAGCCCAATTGAGAGGGTAGGGTGAACTACAACTACACCCACTTTCAACCCTAGGAGACCCAGAATCCCACACTATCTACCTAACAAAACTATAAAATAATAAATGTTTATTATTTAAGGTATTAAGTTTTGAACTGGGGGTGGAGACTTGGTATATGCAATATGGATAACTGATGTACATACTAAGGCAGAATCTTTTTCTGAATCACCTCTTTATTTCCCAATAAATTTGATACACATGACAACCATGTAATCCCATGCTTACTATGGATTACCTGGATAATACTAGATATTCAATAAATATTTGTCAGATTAATTCTGCGAATAATAAAAATCAAAATCTATTGAGTGCCAACAATGTGCCAAGCATTATTCTAAGAGTTTTATATATATTTATACTTTTAATCATCCCAACATGTTCAATCATTATTTCCAATTTACAAATGAAGACAGTGAGGTCCGTAGAGATTAAGAAACTTGCCCAGAATCACAGTTTCTAAGTGATAGACTCTGTCATTGAACCCAAATATTCTGGCTCCAGAATCCATTCTTTCAGCCATCATGCTTTTCTGGTTTTGTATGAATTGATGAATATTTGCTAAATGATAGAGTGAAACAATTGATCAGATATGTAACACTTAAACTTACATATTTAACACTTAAACTGTGTCCTCTATTTTTCCTGGATATATAGCAAACATTAAATCTGTGGTCTCTAAATTATTTTTATGAACATACCATTTCTTTAAAAATATTTGATCACACATAAAGAATCAGTCAAGTAATTTTAAAGCAAAGAAAATCAGTCTAAATTCAGAAGATAATTCTTACATTCTAGTGACATAAGAATTCTGGAAATATGAACTTCTAGACCTTCCTCCCTTTCTTGCCTTCTTTCCCCAAAGAACACCTATACCTTTTCAAATAAAATATCTACTCTTTGATGTAATTCCTGAAGGCATGAAAATAAATTTTATTTCCCACATGATTTTCTCAATTCTACTTGTCTAATATTGGTTTTTTTTCTCTTTTCTATTTGTAATGCAGCATAAACCAATGGGGTGTCCTATTGTTTCTTTCCTAAAACTGTGCACCTGCACCATCGATCATGCCAAGAAGAGCTAGCACAACTTTGGAATGAAAACTGATAACATGCTATGAAAATAGAGATGAGACAGCTTGGAAGATTGATTCTAAATTATAGAGCTGCTTACTGATCTTCAGCCACCCAAATTCTTACAGCTTGACAGCTGGTTAGTGAGCACAGGACAAACCACAGGCTTGCCTTTGTGACCTAAATGAGGGCAATTTGCACAGTGGTATAGTTACCTCAGAAAAGACTACAAATCAAAATCTTTTGAACTGAAAGACAGGAGTTTCCAAGTTTCTCCATCTTTAAAATGGGAATAAAGACATTTAAAATCTTAGAGTTGGTTCAAGAATAAAGTCAAATTAGCATGTTTGGAAGCTTTATTAGCACTTCATATACAAATACAAATTACCTTAATATGATTTTCCTTAAAATGTTATTTTTAATTCTACTATTATACAAATTTGCCTTTTAAAATAATTTTTAAAGATATTTTCAATTTACAAGAGGATTGCAGGAATCATACAGAAATGCATACCCTTTGCTTAGATTTATCAATTATTAACATTCGGTGATTGTAATTTATTTAATCATCTTGTGCTCACTCTCTGTACTTCCTCAGATACACTTTCTCTCTGAATTATTTGAAAGTAAATTATCTCAATAATCTGACAATAAATTGGAGATACCAAATTTTTATCCTAAATAATTCAGTGTATATTTTCTAAGAACAAGGGAATTTTTTTATTTAACCATAGTTAAATTATCAAAATCAGGAAATTTAAATATTAATATAATGCTCTTGTCCAACCCACTCTCCATACTCAAATTTTGACAATTGTCCTAAAAATATTATTTTATAGTTATCTCTCTAACCCTACCATTCCCCTTTTTGG